>NC_042617.1:222458046-223127980 GCF_901001135.1 Rhinatrema bivittatum | reverse complement strand
ACAAAGCTGCCACTCACACACCCAGGCACCCATTCTACCATACACACGAAGCTACCACCCAGGCACCCATTCTACTACCTACACACACAAAGCTGCCACTCACGCACCCAGGCACCCATTCTATCACACCACACACAAAGCTGCCACTCACGCACCCAGGCATCCATTCTAACACACACACACACACACACACACACAAAGCTGCCACTCACGCACCCAGGCATCCATTCTACCACACACACACACACACACACAAAGCTGCCACTCACGCACCCAGGCATCCATTCAACCACACACACACACACACACACACACACAAAGCTGCCACTCACGCACCCAGGCATCCATTCTACCACACACTCACACACAAAACTGCCACTCACGCACCCAGGCATCCATTCTACCACACACACACACACACACACACAAAGCTGCCACTCACGCACCCAGGCATCCATTCTACCACACACATACACACACACACACAAAGCTGCCACTCATGCACACAGGCACCCATTCTACCACGTGCACACACAAAGCTGCTACTCATGCATCCATTCTACCACAGGCACACAAAGCTGCCACTCATACACAAGCTCACATGGAGCCTCTTCTCATTGTTTGGCCCAATAAGCCTGGCCTCTGCTTATCAGCCGCCGCTGGCCTGACCTCCAGCAATGTGCAACGTCTCCCCACTGGCCTGGCCTCTAGCGGCGGCACGCAGCATCTCTCCATTCTTCGGCCCTGCTGGCCTGGCCTTCGGTGGTGGCGCACAGGGTTTCTCTGCTCTTCGGCCCTGCTGGCCTGGCCTCCAGCGGCGGCGCACATGTCTCTCCACTTTTCAGCCG
Source organism: Rhinatrema bivittatum (assembly GCF_901001135.1). NCBI lineage: Eukaryota > Metazoa > Chordata > Amphibia > Gymnophiona > Rhinatrematidae > Rhinatrema > Rhinatrema bivittatum. The sequence goes on along the minus strand of NC_042617.1, from coordinate 223,127,132 downwards.
CTGCCGGCCTGGCTTCCAGCAGTGGCACGCAGTGTCTCTCTGCTCTTCGGCCCCGCCCCTGGGGAGAAGGGACGCACAAGTGGGCAGTGGGACACCGGGAGCTGTGACACATTGGTGTGTCACAACACACCAGTTGAGAATCACTGGTCTAGACTATACAGGCTAAGGACAGCTTATACCTGTATCAATCACCCAAGGCGAGACCCAGCTCGTATCACAAGTGTTCTTGGAGGGAAATTTAATTGATCAGGCACTGGTGACACACTAGTATATCACAGAAGGTATATTCTGTTTCCTAAAACCATTAATTCACAATACCTAAGGAAGCACTCCTTAATTTATTTCATTCTATGTATTTATTGATACAAATTTTTTTTTAGAAACCATACATTGATAACACAAATATCATTAACCCCCCATAAAATACATACATACCCCAACCAAAAAATATCAACCTCACATCATTCTCACCACTCACACCATACACACTACAAATATCATAAAAATCCAACAAAACGGGATCCTTTTTGTTTCGCCTCCACAAGGCTTCTTCAGGGCATTACTCTCAAATCATCTAAATAGTTTCATTTTTTGTTACTTCCCAAAAATGTAATTAAAAGATCTACAACATCTTTCTACCTATACCAACTTCCTCTATATTCCATGAACCTCGAAAGTAAAAGTTGCTCAGACCCATCTGCTGATCATATCACCCCAGTCCTTTGTTCTTTCTTTGAGACCGCGGCCCGGGTAGCCCTGGCTCAGGGCTTCTGACCTCCGTCTTGAGTTACAGGAGAAGCTGACTGACCTCACCTGCACAGGAGACTACCTCTTTGGGGATAAGGTCCGGGATGTGGTGCCTCAATTGAAGGGTCACCATGAAACCCTACAACAGCATTTCCGATGCCCCTTCTGCCAGGAAGCCTTCTAGGCCAAGTTCCAGGAAGTTCTTTTGCAGGCAGAGGAAATATCCTCCAGCCTCTCAAGCTCGCACGCCGCACACTAGCTCCAGGGGCCACTCTTGTTAGCAGCGAGCACCCAGGCCTCAACCTGTGCTCCAGCAAGCCCCAGCCACGGGTTTTTGACTGGCGGCGAGGGAACACAAGTCAGCCAAGTATATTCCTGACACCGGATCCCCCATTGCTGGGGGGATATCACTATGGACCAATGTATCCTTACCATAGTCAGTTAGGGGTACCGACTCAGCTTCATACGGCTCCCAGAGACCTCTCCCCCATGTCCATTGTGGGATTCATCCGCCTAGCTGGGCATACTTTGGACAGAACTCTCCGCCCTTCTCTTTGCAGGTGCAATAGAGCCTGTTCCTCTTCCTCAGCAGGGTTCTATTCGAGGTATTTCCTCATTCTGAAGAGAAATGGTGGCTTGCGCCCCATTTTTGACCTTAGGGCATTGAACAAGTTTCTTGTAAAAGAAAAGTTCAAGATGGTATCTGTGAGCATGCAGATTTGCCTCCTCAAAAGGGGAGATTGGCTCTGCTCCCTTGATCTCAAAGAGGCTTATGCTCACATAGCCATCTTCCCCGCCCACAGAAAGTATCTCTGCTTTGTGGTGGGGAAGGCTCATTACTATGTCACATGGGGTACTGCCACCATTGTTGTCTCCGAGTGGCATAGTAAGGGAAAGGGCCATTGGTGCCATTTTGATTGCTGGCAGCCGACGGCCCTAGTGTATACGATGTGTCCCGGCCCGTTTTTGGCCTCCCGCTGGAGCAGCACGGACCTGTTTCCGGTTTTGTTTGTGTTCGGAGGGTGTGGGCAGTAAGTAGAACAGGCATGTGCGTGGCGGGTGTGAAGAGGGTGTTTTTGTGTGAGTTCGGAGGGTGTGGGAATTGCGTGGCCCCCCGGTGTAGCAGCCTGGAATTTGGTGCGTTTTGGGAGGGTGTGTGAAATAAGACCAATTGGCATGTGTGTTGGGGGGGGGTGTGAGGAGTGTGGATTTCTGTGTGTTCTGAGGGTGTGTGAATTAAATACATTTGTCATGTGTGTGTGGGGGGGTGTGAGTGTTTGTGAAAGGTGTAAGAGGTTGTGCTTGCGCTGACGTCCACCAGATGTCGCTGTTTTGTGGAACTAATTTTTAAACATTTTTTTACCTATCACAGGTGTGACATATATGTAATGTAAGTGTATAAGATCCTTCCCGTATGGGAACTGAAGGTTGTGTGCAAATTTGAACGCAATCGGTTAAGTGGTTGCCGATATTAGCGATTTTGTACAAACTATTTAACATTTTTATTTATATAGATTAGACACAATCCTACTACCACAGCAACCTAAAACTCAAATAGGAACTGAACAAATCTGAGATGAAGGCAGCAGTCTAGCAGCAAAAGGGGGCCTCCTAGTCTTTTGCATCAAGTGTCACATGTATGATTTTTTAACCGCTGGTGAGAAGTTGTATGTGTGCATTAGATGCACAGAGCACCTCTCTCTCAGGTCTATCCAGTAACGAGCGGTAGGAAGAGCTGCGTTAGTGCCCGGCTCACCCGCGGTTGCCGCACGCACAGTGCAGCTCACCTACCGCTCGATCCTGTATGTAAATAGCTTGCAAATGCAAGCTGCGTCTAAGAAGCGTCCGTGAAGCGTTAGGCCCGCGCAACCCATTTTACTGGATAGAGCGCCTATACAGTATCCTGGGTGCGCGGGCCTAACGCTCCACGGCCACGCTGGTATCTGTCATTTCAAATGTCATTTGAAATGACAGATACCAGGAAGTCGGGATTGCCAGGAGAGGTCGCTTTACACTGCCAGTCCCTTCTTCCCTCCTCCCGAAGCAGGGTGCGAAAAGCAGCCTTGCTCCGGGAGGAGGGAAGAAGGGACTGGCAGTGTAAAGCGACGAAGCGACTTACTTTTTGGACCCCCCCTCCGGACATCGGACGACCTCTCCTGCCTCCAGCTGCTCGCGAAGATGGACGCCTGCACGGCCGCTGAAGACGTCTGGGAGGCGTAAATCCCCCGACAAAGGTAAGGGGGGGGATTTAGACAGGGCCGGGCGAGTGGGTTAGGTAGGGGAAGGGAGGGGAAGGTGAGGGGAGGGGAGGGCAAAGGAAAGTTCCCTCCGAGGGCCGCTCCGATTTCGGAGCGGCCTTGGAGGGAACGGGGGTAGGCTGTGCGGCTCGGCGCGCGCCGGCTATACAAAATCCATAGCCTTGCGCGCGCCGATCCAGGTTTTTAGCAGATACGCGCGGCTCCGCGCGTATCTACTAAAATCCAGCGTACTTTTGTTTGCACCTGGAGCGCAAACAAAAGTAGGCTATTCGCGCGCCTTTTAAAATCCGCCCCTGTGGATCCATAAAGTCTAGAGGATGTGAATGAAGAGAAGAGGCATGGGGGTGGCTTGCGGGAATGACAGCTACTACCTGGTGATTAATACCCTTATTCAATAAACATTCACACGGTTAATGTGACTCCAACATTGCTCTATGCTTCAACGGCAAGAGGAAATGTGGAAAAAAGGATTTGCATTCACAAATAAGCGGGGGAGTAGCTTGCTTGTTGCGGCGGTTACTACCCCGAATCAATTAAGCCTGATACTTGTAATATATTTACAGCGTAGCTCACTGCTTCAACGGCAGGAGGGATGAAGAAAAGAGGATTTATATTCAGACAACAACCAACAATGACTGAATTGCACAGACAACAACCAACAAGGACTGAATTGCACAGGCTGGGTAAACAAATAAGCATGGGAGTAGTTTGCTTATTGCGGCGGTTACTACACTTAACCAATTAAGCTTGATACTTCACTTTGATGCAGCTCCAGCACTGCTCTCTACATCAATGGTGGGGTGGAAGGTAACTAGAACCAAAAAGTTACTAATAAGGGCCAAGAGTAACAGATAACTATAAGAAAAAAATTAAGTGTGAAAGCTTGCTGGGCAGACTGGATGGGCCTTTTGGTCTTCTTCTGCTGTCATTTCTATATTTCTCTGGAAGCTAGAGTGGCAGACCTGGAGGAGCTGAGGCAGACAGATAGGTATATAGATGAGACCTTCAGGGATATAGTAGCCAAGTCCCAACTTCAGACTGGCAGCCCTGGTGCTGCCTTGGAGGAAGAAGGTCTCATGGTCAGAGAGCATCAATCTGTTGCAGCACGAAAGGATCCTGTAACAAGGACATGCTCTCCAGGTGGTGCCTTGTCCTATCACACTGAGAATGTGTTTCCCAGGGCTATTACCCAGGAGGGAAGGGTTAGGTCAGCCGTCATAGTTGGTGATTCGATTATTAGGACTGTAGACAGCAGGGTGGCTGGTAGGCATGGGGATCACCTGATAACATGCCTACCTGGTGCGAAGGTGGCAGACCTCACGCATCAGCTAGATAGGATTTTAGACAGTGTTGGGGAGGAGCCGACTGTCGTGGTACATGTGGGCATCAACGACATAGGAAAATGTGGGAGGGAGGTTCTGGAAGCCAAATTTAGGCGTTTAGGTAGAAAGCTTAAATCCAGTACCTCCAGGGTAGCATTCTCTGAATTGCTCCCTGTTCCATTCACAGGTCCCCAGAGGCTGGCAGAGCTCCAGAGTCTCAATGCATGGATGAGATGATGGTGCAAGGAAGAGGGATTAAGTTTTGTAAGGAACTGGGGAACCTTTTGGGGAAGGGGGGGAGTCTTTTCCGAAGGAATGGGCTCCACCTTAACTAGGGTGGAACCAGACTGCTGGCGCTGACCTTTAAAAAGGAGATAGAGCAGATTTTAAACTAGAACAAAGGGGAAAGCGGACAGTCATTCATCAGCACATGGTTTGGAGGGAGGTATCTTCAAAAGATACTAATGATTCATTAGAATTAGGGCATCCCAAAAGTGAAGTTCCAATAATAAGAAAAGTAGTCCAAGTGCCTCTAATTAAAAACTCACCTGAGCTAAAAAATTCCAATTTATCCCTATCCATTAAAAAAAGCAGACTGAAAATAGAAACAAAAACACACTTTGAAATGTTTGTATGCTAATGCCAGAAGAAGAAAGATGGGAGAATTAGAATGTATAGCAATGAATGATGACAGACTTAATTGTCATCTCAGAGACATGGTAGAAGGAGGATAACCAATGGGACAGTGCTATACCGGGGTACAAATTATATCGTAATGACAGAGGGCATCTGGGAGGTGGGGTGGCGCTTTATGTCCGGGATGGCATAGAGTCCAACAGGATAAAGATCCTGCATGAGTCTAAATGCACATTCAAATCTTTATGGATAGAAATCCCTTGTGTGTTGGGGAAGAGTATAGTGATAGGAGTATACTACCGTCCACCTGGCCAAGATGGTGAAATGAGAGTGAAATGCTAAGAGAAATTAGGGAAGCTAACCAAAGTGGTAGTGCAGTAATAATGGGAGATTTCAATTACCTGTAACAAATAGGAACCACATAATATATTACAAAAGACTAAATGAAGGTGTCAGCAAGCCTGACATATGTTTCACCTTAAAAAAAAAATTATTTATTTTGTTAATCAAAAAATCATCTTTTTTATATATTTGTAAAAAAATTCTTCTTAAATGAAAATGTTTAAAAAGTTCCCGATCCTCAGAGTATATAGACTCTTTGATGTCAGTTTTAGATCAGTGGGCTGTTCTAAAACTGACAGAGTCTACTGTTTATATACTCTGAGGATCGGGGACTTTTTAAACATTTTCATTTAAGAAGAATTTTCTTTTACAAAAAACAAACAAAAATATAAAAAAGATGATTTTTTGACACCAAAATTTTCAAAAAAGAATTAAAAATCTGGCTTTTTACCAGAGCTTTTTCAGAAGATCTTAACTATCAACACCAACAAACTCCCAACCAGACAACTCCAAAGAAAACAAAGACACCATCCTATCAAATTACGTAATAGATTAAATACCTTTTATGGCCAAAAAGTGTGGATTTTTCCTGACTTAATTAAGGATACTCAAGATCGAAGAAGAAATTTCCTACAATATAGAAAAACTGTAGTTGAGAAAGGAGGAACTTTTTCTTTAAAATATCCGTGTAAATGTTTTATTAAACTGGACGGTAATAACTATATATTCTCCGATCCTAAAGGTTTAAAAGATCTCCTCGAGATTAAATGACCGGTAACTAGGAAAGTAAAACAGGTCAAGAAATGATGTATATTATTTCCTAATGTATAATTTCATTCCTAAATATTTCGTTCATTGGAAGATTCCATTTTATTTTGCCTTGTTTGAACAAATGCCAAATAGGGGTCAAGCAATATAGAAATTGATTTTTGTTTCCTGTTTACTTATGATTGACACGTGTTCTATTTTCATTGTAATTTGTTTATTGTAATTAATTATGTAAAGCAATAAATAAAGAATTAAAAAAAAAAAAAAATTACGACAGACTAATCAAACCACGAACTCTATAACAGACATCTAAAAACTTTTCCCTATTTAATCTAACCCTCTTTTACCCCATTGCTACTCAACTTTATCTTTAAATTGTATTTGTTAAAATTCTAATGTCACTCTCCTAATGTTATGATGGCATAACCGAATATACGGTATACAAAACATGTTAAATAAAATAAAAAATTGAATTAATGACTGGAAAGGGGACAGTAAGCAAATCCACTGCTCTTGTGCTAAACTTTCAAAAGAGAAACTTTGATAAAATGAGAAAAATAGTTAGAAAAAAACTGAAAGGAGCAATTACAGAGGTAAAAAGTGTGCAAGAGGTGTGGATATTGTTAAAAAATACCATCCTAGAAGCACAGTCCAGATGTATTCCACACATTAAGAAAGGTGGAAGGAAGGCAAAACGATTACCGAAATGGTTAAAAGGTGAGGTGAAAGGCTATCTTAGCCAAATGTTCTTTATTCGAAAATTGAGGAAGGATCCAACAGAAGAAAATAGGATGAAGCATAAGCTTTGGCAAGTTAAATGTAAGACATTGATAAGACAGGCTAAGAAAGAATTTGAAAAGAAGTTGGCTGTGGAGGCTAACACTCATAATAAAACTTTTAAAAATATATCTGAAGTAGAAAGCCTGTGAAGGAGTCAGTTGGACTGTTAGATGATCGAGGGGTTAAAGGGGCACTTAGAGAAGATAAGGCCATCGTGGAAAGATTAAACGATTTATTTGCTTCGGTTTTTACTGAAGAGGATGTTGGGGAGATACCCATTCCAGAGAAGGTTTTCATGGGTGATGAACTGAACCAAATCATGGTAAACCTAGAAGATGTGGTAGGCCTGATTGACAAACTGAAGAGCGGTAAATCACCTGGACCGTATGGTATACACCCCAGGGTTCTGAAGAAACTAAAAAATGAAATTTCAGATCTATTAGTAAAAATTTGTAACCTATCATTAAAATCATCCATTGTACCTGAAGACTGGAGGGTGGCTAATGTAACCCCAATATTTAAAAAAGGGCTCCAGGGGTGATCCAGGAAATTACAGAACAGTTAGCCGGACTTCAGTGCCAGGAAAAATAGTGGAAAGTGTTCTAAAGATCAAAATCACAGAACATATAAAAAGGCATGGTTTAATGGAACAAAGTCAGCATGGCTTTACCCAAGGCAAGTTTTGCCTCACAAATCTGCTTCACCTTTTTGAAGGGGTTAATAAACATGTAGATAAATGTGAACCAGTAGATGTAGTGTATTTGGATTTTCAGAAGGCATTTGTTACGCACATTGGTCGCAGAAGGCTGCGACCTCTCATGCTCACCTCTTTCTTCACTAGTCTGACTCCTTTGGGGAGAGTGACGGCCTCCGCCAGCTACCGCCATGCCTCCTGGTGTTCCCGGGTTGGAGTGGGCGCTGCCGACCACCATCTTGCCTCCGGAATAACCTAGGCACGCGCGTGCTTAGGGCAGTCTTAAGGTTTGTCTGACAGGAACCTCGAGGGCGTTCCCCTCTGATGATGTCTATAACCCCGATACTTAAGCCGACTGCACCTGACCACTGACGACTTGGCAACGAGTTCCTTCAATGCTAATGCCGCTCTCTAAGACATCCATTCCAGATGCTGGGCTTTCTCTACTCTGGGTACCCGCTCCTCCGGGGCCCTTCTCTACTTTGGCTATCCGTTCCTTGGAGGGCCTTCTTCCTGTGACCTACACTTCACCTGGTTCCCTGGTGCCTTTGCTGGAACGCTTCCTTTGTGAGTACCTTACTTATCCTAGTCTCTACTGCTCTCCACGCCACTACCGAGTTCTACTTCCTGGATCTCATCTGTATGCCTCACGCTGCGGATCCAGATTGCCATCCTCATGGGAATCCCATTGGTGTACCCTGTGCTGCAGGCCATTGCCAGACCTTCTCTACGTGAGTACTCTACTGGAGTACCCTGCGCTGCAGGCCACTACCGCTCCATCTCCTAGTGAGGACTTTCTCTCTCTCTCAGCATACCTGCGCTGCAGGCCATCTCAGCTTCCAGAGACCTCTGCAGTGTACCCCACTTCGTGGACCACTACCAGATCGCTGCTACTGAGTAAAGTATTCTCACAGGACAATCAGGATGGTAGTCCTCACATATGGGTGACATCATCTGATGGAGCCAATCACGGAATACTTTTGTTTCTAGAACTTTGATTGGCACCTACTGGGCATGCCCAGCATGGCAATAACCCTGCATCCAGCATGGGTCTCCCTTCAGTCTTTTTTTTTCTGCTCAGCTAATAGCTACACGGATTTTTGGAGCTCTTCACAGTTCCTGACTGGAATTTTTCCACAGGAAATTATTTTCAAAACTTGTAAAAGTTTATACCCCCTAGGGGTCTCCCTTCTTCTCTGTCGAATACCGAGTCATACGGTATGTGTACCACCGTTTTTCAGTCGGTTCCCGGTGGGGACCTCTGTGGGCCTTGTCTGCACCGACCGCAGCCGGCCTAAATTTTGACGGCCACAATGGCGATGGGTTTTTGTCGGTGCCCTAACTGTCCGAGGACTATGTCAATCATGGACCCTCATCTGGTCTGTGTTTTATGCCTCGGACTATCGCACAATGTGGAGATGTGTACCGATTGTGCCCAAATGATCCCGAAGGGCCGTAAAGTTGGTTGGAAAAGATGGCACTGTTATTCCATCGCCCGTCTCCGCAAGTGCCATCGACTCGATCCTCGCCGAAACATCGACGTTGCTCAGAGGCTGAAGACACCCGATCACTGTCTCAGTCCTCGGTGTCGACGTCATCGATGCCGGAATCAGGAAGAGCGGACCGTCGAGAGAAGCACCGATGGTCCGCCAAGTCGGTGGAGCCATCGACTGAACCACCGATGAAAAAGACCCGAGCCGAGGAGCGTCCAGTGCCCTCGAAGCCAGATGCACCAAGGCGTCCCACACCTTCAGTGGAAGGGGCTACCGAGACTCCACTGGGACTGGTGGACCCTCTGGTACTGCCTATGATGCCTCCCACTCTGGTCCTGGGGCTCACCACCCCAGCGCTCCGAGAGGAATTGCACCGGATGGTGCAAGAGGCTGTGGTCCAGGCGATCCAAAGCCTTCTGCGACCACCGCCAGCACTGGTGTCTCTGCCGGAACCGGCACCGATGCCTCCGGTGCTGCTGCCTCTTTTGGATAAGCTGGATCTGCTTATTGGTGCCCTGCCAGGGACACCGAGAAAATCACCGTTACCAATGATTACATCGACGCCCATCCCGCTTTCATCGGGAGAAGAGGATACATAGCTGGACGCTGTTCCGGGGCCGTCGGCATTACTACCGCCGGGGCCTCCAATGAAATCCCCAATGCCATCGGTGCCCGGTCTTCTGGTGCCGATGCCGGATCTAGACTTCTCGATGCCAAGACCAGGTCCATCGATGCTGGCACCGATACCTGTCAGACCTCGACCTCCAGCTGGAGAAGTCCCAAGTTTTCCACTTGGACCGCTGAGGGATGCAGGAGATCAACTCTATGATCCCTGGACAGATGATTCCACGGATACCCAGGACTCAGAAGTTCCATCAGAGCCATCTCCTCCAGTCGAAAGGTGCAAGTCTCCTTCAGAAGACCTCTCCTTTATTAGTTTTATAAAGGAGATGGCAGACACTATCCCATTCCAACTGCGGACGGAAGAAGATTCCAGGCATAAAATGCTAGAAGTGCTGCAATTCCTGGATCCCCCTAAGGAAATCATGTCTGTCCCAGTTCATGAGGTGCTGCAGGACCTGATGCAGCACAACTGGGAGCATCCTGGGTCGGTTCCCTCCTGTGAACTGTAAGAACGGACGATGCTTTAGGCCGCAGTAATTTTTCTCAAGGCTATGCTTATCTCGTGCATTGCGTCATATCAATTATATATGACCCAGTACGCCCCGTACCCTGTTTAAACAGCTACAGGAGTTTGGAGAGTCTGTTCCCAGAACAGCTTCAAGACCAGCTGAATTCTATCATAAAGAGGGATTTGACGCAGGTAAAACATGAGGTCCGCTCGGGCTCCTGTTTATCTGCGGCAGGTATCAGTGCCCCGCCGCTGGGCTTGGTTGAAAATCCTCTAATTTCCGTCCTGAAGTGCAGGATCGTTTGGCTGACCTCCCTTGCACAGGGGATAACCTGTTCAGCGATAAAGTCCAAGAGATAGTGGCCAGCTGAAGGACCATAGTGAAACGCTTCGACAGCTCTCGGCAGCCCAGGCGGATCTTTCAGCTCCATCCAAATGCTTATTCTGGCGCGACACTAAACGGACAACTTACAGGACCCGTAAATATTATCCACCGGCGTCTCGGGGTTGTCCGTCCCGGACCTTCCAGTAGTCCACAACGCACCAGCCTCAAGCTCAGAAAGTTCAAGCTCCTTCCCAACCTGCTCCTACAACAGGATTTTGACTTCAGACTTCAGAGCAAAGACCATCCTCCATTGCCCAAACTACCTGTGGGTGGCCGCCTATGCCACTTCTCCACCAAGTAGCTAACCATCACCACCAGCTGCTGGGTGCAATCAGTTGTTGCTCAAGGCTACCATCTAAATTTCTTCTCCATCCCGTCGGATACTCCACCTCGGCCCGGGTGGCCCTCTTCCGACAACTGTCTCCAACTGCAGCAAGAGGTGTCCTCCCTGCTGCAAGCAAATGCCATAGAACCAGTTCCTCTTGCCTAACGAGGTCACAGATTCTACTCGCAATACTTTTTAATCCCAAAAAAGACAGGAGGCATTTGCTCAATATTAGACCTAAGGGCCTTAAACAAACATCTTCGGAAAGAGAAATTTCGGTTCCCTGTACGTACTAGGATCAGTCCAGACGGTGGGTTATGTCCCCCGTCCAGCAGATGGAGTCAGAGCAAACTTCGGAGGGTGCTGGCATATAAGCTGGTGCACCCCTCCTGTATCCTCAGTATCTCTCTGACTCCAGCAGATGTGAGAAGGGGAACTCATGGTTCCCTCTACTGAGTGACTTGTCACTTGTTTTTTCTTATTATTCTATCTTCCGGTGGATCAAGTTATTAAATCTTATTAGTTTGAAAAAAAAAAAAAAAAAGTTTTGTTCTGGTGGTGAGCCGGCCTCGGCTGGCGCCACGTTTGTTTCTGTTCAGGCCTTGCCATTTGGACTGCCCTCTTCCTTCCTTCCCCCCCCCCCCCCCCCCATCTCGCTTCCTATCCCGGAGGGGCACAGGGTAAGTGTTTTTGGGGGGGAGGTTTTGTATTTCTTTCCTTTCTAGCTCGCTTTGGCGTTCTCCCGACGGTGGATGCTGGTGGGGCCAAGCCTCTCCCCTCACTCCAGTCACGGTCTTTCGCCCTCTTCCCCCGCGGTTCCCGCGACGTCACATTCCCCGGGACCGCAGGCGGCAAGGACGTTTCATTCCCCTGCCGCCCCCGGGGCTGTTGGGGTGGATTTGAGTTGAGCTCGGGCGCGGCGCCCCGCTCCTCCCGCAGCGAGTTCTTCGGCGTTGCTGCCTCGTGTGCATTGGCCCCCCCCCTCCCCGGACGTTCGCGATGCAGCGCGTCCGTTGTTCAGGCCTGTGGCGGCCCGGGACAAGCCGCATCGAGGGACGGTCTCTGCGGCAGGTTGCCTTCCTGGAGGGGAGACTAGCACCGCTCTCCTGCCCACTTCTCCACCGCGAGCCGAGCGCCGCGGGCCTCGGGGGCTGGGCCCGCCCCCGTCGTTGGCGGGAGCGGCGGCCATCTTGGAGCTGGAAAGTAGCATGGGCTCTGACGCAGAAGAAACCTCGGGGGATTTTTTACCTCTGGCGCCCACGAGCCTGGATCCGGGGCCTCTTCCCTCCTCCGAGCTTTCCAAGGACCCCCTTCCCACCCCATCAGCGGGCCCATCGGGTTTCTCGGCGATTTTGTGGTGCTCATGCACCAAGCGTACCTACAGAGCCTGAATCCACAGGGGGGCTCGGTTCCCACCTCCTCCTCCCGCTAAAGCCCCAAGACTGGCAGGTGCGTCGGTGGCAGGATCAGGGGCCGGGGGAGGCAGCCCCAGGGCCCCCCTGATTACGCCCGCGCCCCTACCGGGGCTGGGGGGCGACCCGGCGTCGCAGGCGGACGACGAGACACTCTCAGCACACCTGGAATGCGACGACCCACGGGTCCTGCGGATCTTCCGCAAGGAGGAATTGACGGATCTCATTCCGCACGTGCTTCAGGAATTGGACCTTGACCCCCCAGTCGAGCCCCCGGGGCCTCCAGCGCCTTCCGTGGCCTCCGCTACATCCAAGGGTGATCCTGTCTTAGCGGGTCTCCGTCCCATGGCACGGACGTTTCCGATCCATGATTCCTTCCTACACCTCCTCGTGAGGGAGTGGAATAACCCGGAGGCGTCCCTTCGGGTTAGCAGGGCCATGGATAAGCTCTATCCTCTCCCGAGCGATTTTCTGGATCTTCTGAAGGTCCCCAAGGTTGACTCAGCGGTTTCCGCCGTCACGAAAAGCACCACGATTCCGGTCACGGGAGGCACTGCCCTACGGGATATCCAGGACAGGAAGCTGGAGGTCGCCCTCAAGAAGATCTACGAGGTCTCGGCACTGGGAGTCCGCGCGGCCATATGCGGTTCCCTTACCCAGAGAGCCGGTCTGCGATGGGTCCAACAGCTCCTCACTTCCCAGCAGTTGCCACCGGACGAGGCGGCTCACTGACCGGCTGGAGGCGGTGATCGCTTACGGAGCAGACACGTTACATGACTGCTGCGGGTCCTGGCGAGGACCATGGCGTCGGCGGTGTCCGCCAGGCGCCTCCTGTGGCTTCGGAACTGGGCTGCGGACGCTTCCTCCAAGTCTAGCCTGGGTGCCCTGCCTTTTAAGGGCAGGTTCCTCTTTGGAGAGGACTTAGATCAGATTATCAAGACCCTGGGAGAGAACTCGGTCCACAAGCTTCCGGAGGACCGTCGCCGGTCCTTTCGTCCGTCCACGGGGACTCCTAGGAACAGGTACCGCGCTCAGAGGCGCTACAGGGGTTCCAGACAGCAAGGCCCGAGGACCCCGTCAAACCGGTCGCAGTCGTGGACTCGGCCCTTTCGTGGCCGCAGACCCTCCAGGGACTCCTCGGCTCATGGAGCCCCCGGCAAGTCAACGCAATGATGCCAGGCTGGCCCTCTCCTCGCTACCCCGGATTGGGGGGCGCATCGCTCTGTTTTACGAGGAGTGGGCCAACATCACCACGGACCGCTGGGTCCTCGACATCCTAAGGCACGGTTACGCGTTGGAATTTGTCCGGTCTCCCAGGGACAGGTTCCTCTTTTCTCCCTGCGGGTCCAGCAACAAGCGGCTGGGGATACAGCAGACGCTGGACCGCCTCCTGGACCTGGGAGCCATTGCGCCCGTCCCCTCAGGAGAGGTGGGCTCGGGACATTATTCAATTTACTTCGTGGTTCCCAAAAAGGACGGATCCTTTCGCCCTATTCTGGATCTCAAGGAGGTCAACAAGACGCTTCGGATCTCCAGGTTTCGTATGGAGACGCTCCGCTCCGTCATCGCGGCGGTTCATCAGGGGGAGTTCCTAGCCTCCCTCGATCTCACGGAAGCTTATCTGCACATCCCGATCCGTCCGGACCATTGGAGGTACCTTCGTTTCAAGATCTTGGGTCAGCACTTTCAGTTCCAGGCGCTGCCCTTCGGTCTGGCGACCGCGCCCAGGACCTTTACCAAGGTTATGGTAGTGGTGGCAGCAGCGCTGAGGAGGGAAGGCATTCTCGTACACCCTTATTTGGATGACTGGCTCATCAGAGCGAAGTCCTTGCCGCAAGGGCGGGCGGCTGTCGACAGAGTTGTGTCCTTCCTACAGTCCCTTGGCTGGGTGGTGAACTTCAACAAGAGCAGTCTCCTTCCGTCCCAACGGTTGGATTCCTGGGGGCGCGCTTCGACACGGTACAGGGCAAGGTCTTCCTGCGGCCGGACAAGGCGCAAGCCCTGCGGGAGCTGATCATCAGGTTTTCTGCTCTCCAGGTTCACACGGCGCGGGACTACCTGCAGGTCCTCGGCTCTATGGCGTTCGCAATCAGCCTGGTCCCCTGGGCGTTTGCACACTTGAGGCCCCTGCAAATGTCCCTTCTCTCGAGATGGAAGCCGGTCTCCCAGGACTATCAGGCGATCCTTCCTCTCCCTCCGACAGCCAGGGCCAGCTTGCGATGGTGGTTGGATCCCAGGAATCTATCCCAAGGATGCCCCCTGGAGACGCCGGACTGGATTGTGGTCACCACCGATGCCAGCTTGTCCGGCTGGGGGGGCAGTGTGTCTCCGGAGCTCGGCGCAGGGTCTGTGGACGAAAGAACAGACGACCTGGCCAATCAACCGCCTGGAGACCCGGGCGGTCCGGTTGGCTCTCGTGCAGTTCCTGCCCATGATCAGAGGACGAGCGGTCCGAGTCCTCTCGGACAATGCGACGACGGTGGCCTACATCAACCGGCAAGGGGGCACCAGGAGCAGACTGGTGGCGCTGGAAGCAGCGCGTCTGATGGATTGGGCGGAACGTTTCCTGGACCGTCTGGAAGCCTCCCACATCGCCGGGGTGGACAACATCCAGGCGGATTATCTGAGTCGTCAGGTGTTGGATCCGGGAGAGTGGTCCCTCTCCGACGAGGCGATGGCTCTCATTGTCAGACGCTGGGGGACGCCCGCGTTGGATCTCATGGCGTCAGCGGTCAACGCGAAAGCCTTTCGGTTCTTCAGCCGTCGGCGGGAGCGCGGCGCGGAGGGCGTCGACGCCCTGGCCCCCTCGGCTGTTGCTCTACGTTTTTCCCCCCTGGCCCCTCGTGGGCAAGGTGCTAAGGAGAATAGAAAAACACGTCGGGCGGGTCATTCTAGTGGCTCCGGAGTGGCCGCGGCGCCCGTGGTTCGCGGATCTCCTTCGTCTGGCGGTGGGCGAGCCCCTTCGTCTCTCGCACCTGCCACGTCTGCTCCGCCAGGGCCCGGTATTTTCGGAGCAGGCGGAACACTTCTGTCTTGCGGCGTGGCTTATGAAGGAGGGGCCTCTTGCGCAAAGGCTACGCCGGTCCCGTGGTAGATACGCTCCTCCAGGCGCGGAAGACCTCCACATCGGTCGCTTATGTGGGGTATGGAAGGTTTTTGAGGTCTGGTGCTCGGCGCGGGGGGCTCTCGCCACTGCAGTATCCCGTCATCTAGTGCTGGCGTTCCTGCAGGAGGGGCTGGAGAAGGGCCTCTCCTATAATTCCCTGAGGGTGCAGGTCTCCGCTCTCGCGTCGCTGGCTCGTGCCGCGGGACGGCCTGGTCTGTCGGCTCATCCGGACATCTCGCGATTCCTCCGGGGAGTTAAGCGCCTACGTCCGCCGGTGCGTCCTCTCTGTCCTTCGTGGAATCTCAACCTGGTCTTGCAGGCTCTAGGGGGCCCTCCCTTCGAGCCCCAGCGGCAGGCCACTCTCAAGGACATCACTCTGAAGGCGGTCTTCCTGGTCGCCATCGCTTCGGCGCGGCGTATCTCCGAGCTGCAGGCTCTTTCGTGTCGGGAACCCTTCCTCCGGTTCACGGACTCGGGGGTTCACATCCGGACTGTCCCTTCGTTCCTGCCGAAGGTGGTTTCCTCCTTCCACGTGAACCAGGTAGTGGAGCTGCCTGCCTTCCCGGCTGATGCTCCCCTGTCGCTTCGCCGCCTGGATGTGAAGCGCACCCTTCTCCGTTATTTGGAGGTGACTAACGAGTTCCGGGTCTCCGATCACCTTTTCGTGCTCTGGTCGGGGCCTAGAAAGGGTAGTCAAGCGTCCAAGACTACGATTGCGCGCTGGCTCAAGGAGGCGGTGACTTCGGCGTACATCGGTTCCGGAAAGGATCCCCCGCCGGGTCTCAAGGCTCACTCTCTCCGAGCCCAGGCTGCCTCCTGTGCGGAGTCCCAGCTCGTCTCTGCGCAGGAAATTTGTCGTGGCGACCTGGAAGTCTCTCCACACGTTCTCCAGACATTACCGGCTCCATGTACAGGTATCTGAGTCTGGTTCCTTTGGGGACAGGGTCCTTTGAGCAGGCTTCCCGGGGACCCACCCGGTTTAGGGAAGCTTTGGTACATCCCACCGTCTGGACTGATCCTAGTACGTACAGGGAAAAGAAAATTACTTCTTACCTGCTAATTTTCGTTCCTGTAGTACTATGGATCAGTCCAGACGCCCTCCCTGGACGTCTCTTGAGATCTAGGAGGGAACCTGCTCGTTCGTCTCTTCTGTCTTCCTATTCTTCTGGTTATTCTCCCTTCGGGGATCTGAACCTGTGTGTCTGTGTTTGTCCCTGTTTGGACAGTTCTTATTGCACGTTGCATAGTTTTTTCACGGTTTACGGTTGATTGTTCAGGGTTTTGCTTGATCCACCTGCCTTGGTCTGTCCAGTACTCTTCCTTGGCTTTGATATTCTCGATACTGAGGATACAGGAGGGGTGCACCAGCTTATATGCCAGCACCCTCCGAAGTTTGCTCTGACTCCATCTGCTGGACGGGGGACATAACCCACCGTCTGGACTGATCCATAGTACTACAGGAACGAAAATTAGCAGGTAAGAAGTAATTTTCTTATGGTAACCTTGGACTCTTTGCTTCCACTTCAACAGGGTGATTGGCTTTGCTCTCTAGACCTAAAAGACGTGTACATGCACATCGCAATTACCCTGTTTCACAGGAAATACCTCCGCTTCCTTGTCGGGAACCAACATTTCCAATACAAGGTCCTCCCATTCGGCCTAGCATCATCCCCTTGTGTTTTCACAAAGATTCTTCCTAGCAGTAGTAGCTGCATACTTAAGAAGACTGGGCACTCATGTCTATCCTTACCTGGACGACTGGTTGCTGAGAGCTCAGTCATCGGAAGGAGTTCTTTACTCCCTCCACCATACAGTGCAACTACTACTCATTGGGATTTCTAATCAATTATCAGAAATCTCACCTGACTCTCTCAGTTCCTCACCTTTATCAGAGCGGATCTCGACACGATCCAAGCAAGAGCTTTTCTTCCCAAGGACTGAGCTCACACACTGGCGTCATTGGCACAGAAGATACGATCTCGTCAAATCACAACGGCTCGTCATCTACTAGTTTTGCTGGGGCATATGGCATCCTCGGTCCATGTTACCCCAATGGCTCGTCTAGCCATGCGAGTAACTCAATGGACATTAAAGTCCCAGTGGTCACAAGCACATCATCCAATGTCCAACATTGTCCACATCACCAGGCGACTTAGTCTCTCACTAGCATGGTGGGTCCTGGAGTCCCATCTACTTCAAGGTCTACTCTTTCAAGCTTCAGAACTTCAAATAATCTTGACGACCGATCCTTCCACTCTAGGTTGGGGAGCACATGTCAACAACCTGCAAACTCAGGGAACCTGGTCAGCGGAGGAGTCTCAACATCAAATAAATTTTCTGGAGCTCCGAGCAATCAGATATGCTCTCTCTGCATTTCAGGACTGTTTGTCCAACAAAACAAGCCTGATCCAGACGGACAACCAGGTAGCAATGTGGTACATCAACAAACAAGGAGGAACCGGATCCTACCTCCTTTGACAGGACGTAGCACAGATTTGGGCTTTCGCTCTATCTCAGGTCATGCTTCTCAGAGCGACCTACCTGGCAGGTGTGGACAATGTTCTAGCGGACAATCTCAGTCGGGATTTTCAGCCCCATGAATGGTCCCTCAACCCTGTAGTTGCGGACAGTCTATTCCGGAAATGGGGACGTCCGACTATCGAGCTATTCGCGTCTCTGCCGAATCACAAGGTGGACAACTTCTCTACATCGCAGTCGCCACGTTCCACCTCGGGATGCTTTCGCCCTGTCCTGGAAGGAAGTCCTTCTTTATGCCTACCCACCACTTCCTCTCATCAGCAAGACTCTCGTGAAGCTATGCATGGACAAGGGTCTAAATGATTCTCACAGCCCCCTACTGGCCACGTCAGGCTTGGTTTCCCATCCTTCGGGATTTCTCACTGTGTCCACAGAGTCCTCTAGGATCGGACCCGTCCCTGATATCTCAGAGGAACGGCTAATTGTGCCACCCCAACCTTCAGGCCCTGTCTCTGACAGCTTGGATGTTGAAAGGTTGATCCTCCAGCCTCTCAATCTTTCGGAATCTGTATCTCAGGTCCTGGTAGCTTCACGAAAGCCTTCTACTAGGTCTTATTCAAAATGGAAAAAATTTTTGTTGTGGTGTACTTCAAAGGGATTAGACCCTTTTACCTGCCCCACGAATCAGTTTTTAGACTTCCTCTGGCATCTCTCGCAGTCGGGCTTACAAACCTCCTCCATCAGAGTGCATGTCAGTGCGGTGGCTGCCTTCCATAGGGATACCGGGGATATCTTTATCTCGACACAACCGCTGGTGGTTTGCTTTATGAAGGGGTTGCTTCACCTGAAGCCTCCTCTCAGTCCACCGGCCCCGTCTTGGGACCTTAATGTGGTTTTAGTGCAGCTCATGAAACCTCCGTTTGAGCCTCTGCACTCCTGCAAGCTGCGGCATATCACTTGGAAGGTCCGCCACTCTGAGCAACTCGGATGCCGCCATCATATGTAGCTTGAGATGCTGCTGCCGCTGATCACTGGGACTTCCTCTAGGCATGCACCAACATTTAAGAGCACCGTGGCAGGAACAGAGCTGGCCGGTGCCTTCTGATGACATGACGTGGCGTGGTATTTAAACCCTGGCTATGCAACCCTTCAGTGCCTCAGCAGTGGGTCCTCTCTATCAAGAGTGCAAATTGCTGCTCTTTTGTCTCCACCCTTATCCTTGTCTTCAGCCTTGTCCAGCCCTGTCCTCATCTTCAGTCTCATTCAGCCTTTTCTTCATATTCAGCCTGCCTGCTCTCAGATTTATTCTTGGAGCTATTCTTAGCTGTGTCCTGACCATCCTTGCTACCAGTCTCTACCGCAGCTTGACATCGGAGCCTTTCTTCAACAAACACCTCAGAGAAGACCTGCCGGCCTCCAGAATCAAAAGGCTCAACCAAAGGGGAAAGGGTCTGGTAAAGGTGAATCTCCAGCTCAACCTCTGCACCATCTTCTCTACCAGTTGGCAGTGAGGACCTACAGGGCCTTCCTAGTAGGTTGCATCATCCTCACCCCAACACAATGGTCCACAATTCTAACAGTAAAATTGTGAAACAAATATTCATGTCCAATGCTCAGTGTAGAAGGGCCTAGAGCAGGACCACATAAAATGAGCATAAATAAGATTAGAAGTGAAGTAAAACTCAGTTGATTTTCAGAACAGTGTGTTCATATTGAGCCAACTAAACATAAACTAGATAAGACAAAAGGGCCGGATGGGATAAATCCGAGGGTACTAAGGGAACTTAGAGGTGCCTTGCAGCTCTGATGATTGACCTTTTTAATGCTTTTTTTTTTTTATATAGAGTAGGGGACAGTGCCAGAGGTCTGGAAAGGGATAGATGTGGTTCCTATTCATAAAAATGAAGGTAAGAAGGAGGCAGGGAACTACTGGCCAGTGGTGAGCAAATTAATGGAATCACTGCTAAAACAGAAGATGGTGCAGTTTCTGGAATCCAATGGATTGTATTTTCCAAGGCAGCATGCTTTTACTAGTAGTAAATCTTGTCAGACAAATCTGATCAATTTCTTTGATTGGGTGACTAGAGAGTTGGATCAAGGGAGAGAAGTAGACGTCATGTACTTGAGAGACTTATAAATACATTGAGTGCCTTTAGTATGGAACCTAAAGTGACTGGCTGGGATCAGCCCTGGGACCAGTTCTTAACATTTTCGTGAGCAACATAGTGGAAGGATTGTCAGGAAATGTTTGTTTTTTTTGCTGATGATGCCAAAGTCTGTAACAGGGTAGACAGCCAGGAAGGTGTATAAAACATAAGGATGGATCTAGTGAAGCTCGAGGAATGGTTTAGAGACTGGCAGCTAAGATTTAATGCTAAAAAATGCAGAGTAATGCATTTAGACAGTAAAAACCCAAGGAAGATTATTAAAGGTGAAATTCTTCTAAGTTTGAAGGAAGAGCAGGATCTGGGGTTGATTGTATATTAGAGATGTGAATCGTGTCCTCGATCGTCTTAACGATCGATTTCGGCTGGGAGGGGGAGGGAATTGTATCGTCGCCGTTTGGGTGTTTAGAGTATCGCGAAAATCGTTAAAATCGTGAACCGACACACTAAAACCCCCTAAAACCCACCCCCGACCCTTTAAATTAAATCCCCCACCCTCCCGAACCCCCCCAAATGCCTTAAATTACCTGGGGGTCCAGCGGCGGTCCGTAGCTAAATCGAGGGAAGGGGGAGGGCAGGACAACCGGCACACTAAAACACCCTAAAACCCACCCCCGATCCTTTAAATTAAATCCCCCACCCTCCCGAACCCCCCCCCCCAATGCCTTAAATTACCTGGGGGTCCAGCGGCGGTCCGTAGCTAAATCGGGGGAAGGGGGAGGGCAGGAAAACCGGCACACTAAAACCCCCTAAAACCCACCCCCGACCCTTTAAATTAAATCCCCCACCCTCCCGAACCCCCCCCAAATGCCTTAAATTACCTGGGGGTCCAGCGGCGGTCCGGGACGGCCTCCTGCAATTGAATTGTGTTGTCTTCAGCCGGCGCCATTCTGCGCCGCCATTTTGCAAAATGGCGGCGGCCATAGACCAACACGATTCGACTGCAGGAGGTCGTTCCGGACCCCCGCTGGACTTTTGGCAAGTCTTGTGGGGGTCAGGAGGCCCCCCCAAGCTGGCCAAAAGTCCCTGGGGGTCCAGCGGGGGTCCGGGAGCGATCTCCTGCCGCGAATCGTTTTCCGTACGGAAAATGGCGCCGGCAGGAGATCGACTGCAGGAGGTCGTTCAGCCGGGGAGATCGACTGCAGGAGGTCGTTCAGCCGGGGTTCCGTACGGAAAATGGCGCCGGTCATACGCGTATGGCCGGCGCCATTTTCCGTACGGAAAACGATTCGTGGCAGGAGATCGCTCCCGGACCCCCAGGGACTTTTGGCCAGCTTGGGGGGGCCTCCTGACCCCCACAAGACTTGCCAAAAGTCCAGCGGGGGTCCGGAACGACCTCCTGCAGTCGAATCGTGTTGGTCTATGGCCGCCGCCATTTTGCGCCGCCATTTTGCAAAATGGCGGCGCAGAATGGCCGGCTGAAGACAACACGATTCAATTGCAGGAGACCGTTCCGGACTGCCGCTGGACCCCCAGGTAATTTAAGGCATTTGGGGGGGGTTCGGGAGGGTGGGGATTTAATTTAAAGGGTCGGGGGTGGGTTTTAGGGGGTTTTAGTGTGCCGGTTTCCTGCCCTCCCCCTTCCCCGATTTATCGTCAAAAAATCGTAAATCGGGGGAAGGGGGAGGGCAGGAAAACCGGTATTGTATTGTGGCCCTAACGATTTTTGACGATTTAAAATATATCGGACGATATTTTAAATCGTCAAAAAAACGATTCACATCCCTATTGTATATGATGATCTTAATGTGACAAAACAGGTGGATAAAGTGACAGCCAAAGTTAGAAAATTCTTGACTTCAGAAAAAAGGATGTTATATTGCCACATTGGAATACTGTGTATAATTCTGGAGGCCACCAAAAGAATATAAATCAGTTGGAATCAGTCCAGAGAGTGACTGCTATCATTATCAGTGGTCTTCCATTTTACAGTATACAGGGATACACTTAAAGATCTAAACATGTATGCCCTAGAGGAAAGGTGAAATAGGGGAGATATGATAGAGACATTTAAATATATAAAAGGTTTCCATGTACAGGAGTCTAACCTTTTTCAACAGAAAGGAGGCTCTAGAATAAAAGGTCATGGGATGAAGATGGAATGGGGTACACTCAGGAGTTATGTAAGGAAATATTTCTTTACAGTGAGGGTAGTCTCTCACTGGAAATGGCTTCCCAGTGGAGGTGGTGGAGATAAAAATGATAGCTGAATTCAAGAAAGCATAAGATAAATACTGGGGATATCTGAGGGAGTGATGGGAATTATAAGGCTAGATAAATTAAATGGATGAGCATATGGACTTTCTGCCATCGTGTTTCTCTGTTTCTTAAGAAGTTAAAAGATCTTAAGGTACTAGTAAGTGCTTTGATGTTGAGAAGTTCAGATTATTGTTATGTTTTCTATCAGGGCATTACTTCCACTGCTTTGGAAACATTAAATTATTGCAAAATACAGCATGTCACTCCTCTTCTAGCAGAACTAAATTGGTTATCAGTTATTTATAGAGATAAATATAAGATTTTGACATTGGTTCTTCATCTTTTGCATTGGGATTACCCAAAGTATTTAGCAGTTCCTATACAGTCACTTTGCTCCTTTCAGCTTGATTTGCTTAGGATTCCTTTTTCTATAGTGATTAGACTGGAAAGTTATCTACCTAAGGGGGTTATTTTGTAAGGTTTATCACGTGCGATAAGCCGCTATCACGTGTGATAGCAAGCGGGGGGAGGAGTCAGAGCGGCGAGGAGGCGGACTCGGCACTGTCTTCGCTGGTGGCAATAAGGTAAGCCACATTACCGCCACCAGTAGCGTGCCCAATAGCGCCATCTTTTACGGTGGCGCTTTTGGGGTCGAAAGCCAGCAGTGTTAACACCATGGTGGTGCGATGGCTGCTAGATTTCGCTGGCCCGCCCTCCGTTATTGCTGGATTCACCATTCTGTGCGAGAATGGTGAATCCAGGCCTAAATGGCTAAATCTGCATATTCAAAGACTTATCTGGCTAAATTCTAGCTGGATAACGAGTTTCATGGCTAAAATTTAGCCGAATAAGGCAGGGGCTTTCTGGGGAGAAGCGGTGTTAGTTACATAAGTTAACTGGCTAACTCCGATATTCGGAGTTAGCCGGTTAACTTATGTGGCTAACTCTGGTTGTGCCTCTAACCTGTCCTAAAGTAAGCTGGACAAACATATCCAGCTAACATTATGATATATGGGTATATTTATCCGGCTAAGTAGCTGAGTCGCTCAGTGTCTGAATATTCCCCTGCAGTTACTTGGTCTTTCACATTCAGTTATTTAGCTCCATGTTTGTGAAACTCCTTTGCCTGGATCTTAGGTAAAAGAAGAACTGTGCAAGATTTAAGAAAGTTGTGAAAGTAATGTTTGTCTCACAAGCTTTTTGTAATTAGAGGATTGAATTAAATTTGATATAGTGTATAGTCTGGATCACTAAAACAGATCACAAGGTTTTGCAGAGAGCCCTGCGTGTCTTTTTCTGGAGAGGCAAGAAAGCCCGAATACCTTTACCAGTTTTGATGGGCCCTGGCGAGGGGGGGGGGGTCTGGGATGCCCGAATTTGGAATTCTATAATCTGGCCTGCTGCCTTCGGCATGTTAGCGACTGGGCTCTAGCCACAGCCTCGCTGACCCCATATTCTTGCCTCCTGGAATGGTTGAATGTACTTTCCCTAAATCCTTTATTACAGCTCCCCGCAAAATTCATTCCTACAGCTCTTAGGTCCATGGACCTTGTGCACTCGTGCAGACGAGCGTGGCTACTTTTATGTAAACTCTATGCCTCCCCGACTACACCCACACCCTTGCTTACCATAGTAGGAAATGGGCAGTTTCCTCCGGGGGTCAGGGGAGGGACTTTTCAAAGATGGAAGGATTTGGGGATCATCTATCTTTCGCATGTTCTGGGGGAGACGGGAGAGAATATACTACCCTTTACAGTCCTCCAAGAAAAATAACACCTAGAGGAGACTGATTTTTATGCCTATCTACAACTGGCCCACTTCCTCAAGGCTTCCAGGCCTTTGATAGTGGAGACCCAGAACACCAAGAAAGTAAGGGAGATTTTGGAAAGGAGACGGGGGGGAAGGTCCACAATTTCTGGTTACTATAAAGCGGTGGGTGAATGCTGTGATTACCAGCCTCTAGCCTCCTTGTATCTCCAATGGCAAAACTGGCCGCTTTTCATCTTATCATACCGTGAATTTGTGTCATGTTTTACGAACATCAACGCAGTAGCGGAAAATGTCTTGTTACAAGAGGTGCAATACAAATTTCTTTGGCGTTCCTATATTACCCCCTCACGAGCTTATCAAATGAAACTTACGCCATCCCCGGCGTGCCCAAAGTGTCTCCACCCGGATGGGAGCTACCACCATTGTTTTTGGGATTGCAGCCTCAGCTCTTCCTTTTGGAAAAAAATAGCACGTGCCTGTTCCCTTTTTTTGAGCACGACGCTGCCGCCGGACCCAAACCTTTGGCTGTTTGGCATCCCAACCTCACTCCCGAAACCGTTGTCCGCCCCTGACAACTTATTTCTTTTAAAAGCAGGAGTGGTAGGGAAACAAGTCATCCTGACAAATTGGCTAAACGCAGTGGGCCCAAATTATGAGCATTGGTTCAAGCAAATGATGCGGCTCTGCTCAATGGAGCATGCCATTTTATCCTATAAGGAGCCAAAGAAATCTGCTCTCACCTTTCAAATTTGGAAGGCATTTACCACTCGCTTGGCTCCCATCACAGGGGTGGCCATAGACCCCTGGGAACAGAGACAGGCCACGGCCTAGAAGGCAGAGACAACCAATGGAACGCGACCATGCGCGGCTGCTATCTTAATGGAATCACCTACGGCAGAGATTACAAGCAGAGGCAGTTTGCTTCTCCCCAAGGCAAGAGACTTATGTTTTCTCACCAGGACAATAGGACAGGGGGGGGGGAGGGGATGGGTGAGGGAGGGAGGGTTTGTATGGTTGTAAGAAGACTTTACATTGTTTGAATAATGTGTTTCAATGTTGTAACCAAAAAATCTTAATAAATATATTTAAAAAAAAAAAAAAAAAATCACATCATGCTGGTTTACAGATAACAGGGGGAGTGAGTCAAATAACATGTGCGAAGGTCGTAAAGTTACATTAAAACAAGGTAAAGTCTAACTGTGGGAAAGAAATAGAGCAGGAAAACTGATCATTTAAGGAATAAGGAATAAATATTTACAACATATTGTGAAGTCTCTTAGAGGATGTTGTCATTCAAACGGAATCTGGGAAGGCTTGCTTAAACAGCCAAGTCTTGAGCCTTTTTCTGAAAGTGGGTAGGCATAGTTCTTGTCTCAGATCCGGGGAAATAGAATTCCATATTGATGGTCCGGCTGTGGAGAAGGCTCGGTCTCTAAAAGTTAAATGGTGAGTAGCTTTGGTTTGAGGGACAAGAAGTGATCCTTTATAAGCTTCTCTTGGGTCTAGTGGAGGTGTGTCGTCTGAGAGGGATTTGTAGATCAAGCATAGCATGGTGTTGGATGGCTTTGTAGATGATGGTGATGGATTTGTGTATAATTCTAAAGTGTATTGGCAGCCAGTGTAAGTTCTTCAGAATGGGAGAAATGTGATCTCTTCTCCTCGTGTTAGTCAGAATTCTCGCGGCCGAGTTCTGTAGCATCTGAAGGGGTTTGATGGATGCGGAGGGGAGTCCAAGTAAGATAGAATTACAATAGTCTATCTTAGAGAAAAGTACTGCTTGAAGTACTGTTCTGAAGTCTCGCAGGTGAAAGAGAGGTTTGATTCTCTTCAGAACCTGTAATTTAAAGAAGCTGTCTTTTGTTGTTTGATTGATGAAGGATTTTAAGTTGAGATGGTTGTCAATAATTACTCCTAAGTCCCTTGTATGGGTGGTAAGAAGGTTGGATGGAAGACACAGGGAGAGGTTACTATTTTCTGGGGAGATGAAAAGAAGTTTCGTCTTGGCTGTATTTAATATCAGATTTAGACTAGTGAGAAGTAGATTGATCTCTCGAAGGCAAATGTCTAAAAATTCAAGTGTTTTAGAGATGGATTCTTTAATGGGAATCAAGATTTGCACATCGTCGGCATATAGGAAATGTGTTAGATTCAGGCGGGTTATCAGTTGGCAGAGCGGGAGAAGGTAAATGTTAAAGAGCGTTGGGGAAAGTGAGGAACCTTGCGGTACTCCTAGAGACGAGGTGTAGCGGGATGATTCTTTATTGTGGATTTTGACTTTATAGCCTCTATTGCTGAGGAATGTTTTGAACCAGGATAGTACAGATCCTGTTATTCCTATGTTTGACAGTTGATTGAGGAGGATGGCGTGGTCAACGGTGTCAAAAGCAGCCGAAAGATCTAGGAGAATAAGTAGAAAGGATTGGCCTTTGTCGAGACCCATGATGATGTGGTCTGTCAGGGATATGAGTAGAGTTTCCGTGCTTAAAGCTTTACGGAATCCATATTGGGAGGGATACAGTATTTTTTGATCTTCAGCGTAGTTGGAGAGTTGTGTGTTGACAAGCTTTTCCATGATCTTGGCAATGAACGGGAGATTGGAGATTGGGCGGTAGTTATTGGGGTCCTTGGGGTCTAGATTCGGTTTCTTTAGAAGCGGTTTAAGAGAAGCTAGTTTAAGGTCCTCTGGAAACAGTCCTCGGGATAAAGAGCAGTTGATTATGTCCGCCAGTGTTTTGGAGATAGTGTCCGGTATTAGAGGAGCTTGGTTGGTATTTGGTCAAAGGGGTGGGAGGAAGGTTTCATTTTCTTAAGTAACAAATGGATCTCAGAGGCCGTGATGGGTTCGAATGATTCAAAGGAGATTCCTTTGTTTAGTGGCTGAGGTGTATTAGTAAGGGAAGTGTTGCTAGGGGTCAATCGCTTTCGAGATTTTGTCTTGGAAGAAGATAGCCAATTCCTCAGCTTTGGATTGAGCTAGGTCTTTGGGAATATCTGGAGTGTTGATTTGTGTCAGGTTCGAAACGTAGGCAAAAAGAGCTTTCGCATCGAATACAAGGTCATGTATCTTGTGAGCATAGTAATCCCTTTTAGAACTTAGGGTGGATTTCCTGTAGTGATGGAGAGCTAGTTTGTAGGCGGCTAGAGTGCTGGGGCAGGGGGCCTTACGCCATTTGTTTTCTTTCTGTCTTAGACTTTGTTTTAGTTTGCGAAGGTTGTTTGTGAACCACGGTTGTTTTTTTGCTGAGTTTGGGTTTAGTTTTTTTGATGAAAGAGGACATAGTTTATTTGCTACTGCCTCAGTGATGTTACTTCAGGAAAGGATAGCTGAGTTAGGATCAGAGAGGTCGATGTGTGGAAGCTCTGAAGCGAGCTGGTTGCTAAGGTCGTTGGAAGAGCAAGTTCTTCTGTAGAGAAATGAGGATTTTGAAGGGAGAGTTTTCCTGATTTCTGTCAGAGTGAATGTGGCAGTGATTAGAGAGTGATCTGACCACGGGACCATAGAACAAGTGGGAGGGGGGGAGGAGTAATTGATCCCAGAGTGTACAAAGATGAGGTCCAGGGTGTGGCCAGCTTTATGGGTGGGCTTGTTGACAATCTGCTTGAAGCCCATGGATGAGAGAGCGGTGAGAAAAGCCTCGCAGTTGATTGTGAGCGTAGGGTTGTCGACATGTAAATTAAAATCTCCTAAAATTATAGCTGGGGATTCCAGATTCAGGTGTGTTGCAATTATTTCTACTATGGGGGAGGCATCTGATTCAAGAAGGCCTGGTGGGGCGTAGACGAGTAGGACTTGGAGTTGGGCTGATTTGAAAAGTCCTATTTCTAGTTTAGAGTCTGATTTAGCTGGTAGTTGGGAAAATCTCAGATCTTTTTTGGCTGCCAGTAGAATGCCCCCTCCCCTTTTTGTAAGACGAGGGAGGGAGAAGAAATCATAGAGGTGGGTGGGGAGTTGATTTGTAATTGTGATATCCGTTGGTTTGAGCCAAGTCTCAGTTATGGCACAAATGTCTGGATTGGAGTCTACGAGGTAGTCGTTGAGAATCAGAGATTTTTTTGTGAGGGATTGTGCATTAAATAGCGTTAGGGAAAATAGTGTTAGTCCTAGTAATTGGGTAATAGGTGAAATCATAATTGGGATGAGGGATTTGTAGTTGTGAGAACGGTGAAGCATAGAGGCTTTTTCTGTGGTGAGTGGGTTGTGTTGAAGAATAGGGATCAGAAATCTCTGAGTCATTCTGAACTGCTGTGTTGGGTAGGAAGTAGTTGAGAAGTTGAGTGAATTGGATGAATGCGTGGGGAAGTTTGGTGAATGCTGGGAAGGCTAATTGCTGGATCACACTGGCTGAGTGCTGGGAACGGGTAGAGAGAATTCTGGCGGGATGAGAGTTGAGAGGATGAATGCTGGATCACACTGGATGAGTGCTGGAACGAGTAAAGAGAATGCTGGTGGGATGAGAGTTGAGAGGATGAATGCTGGATCACACTGGATGAGCTGAGAGGATGAAAGCTGGATCACACTGGATGAGTGCTGGAACGGGTAGAGAGAATGCTGGCGGGATGAGAGTTGAGAGGATGAATGCTGGATCACACTGGATGAGTGCTGGAACGGGTAGAGAGAATGCTGGCGGGATGAGAGTTGAGAGGATGAATGCTGGATCACACTGGATGAGCTGAGAGGATAAAAGCTGGATCACACTGGATGAGTGCTGGAACGGGTAATGAGAATGCTGGATGAATGCTGATCACACTGAGAAGGATGAATGCTGGATCACAGAGGATGAATGCTAGAGCAGGCTCAAGAGTGCTGGGATGTTACGACTGGCGGGACTATTTGGATGAATAAGAAGAATTTGATGACTGTTGATAAACAGTTAGGCTGTTTGTTTGAAGAAATCTGAAGTGAAGTGAAAGGGAGAGTTCAAGGAGCAGGGGGAAACTGCGTAAGATGTAGTGGGCCCTGGGGCCACAAAGGGGCGCACTAAGGGGCCTGCCCCTTAGGTCGTGCCCCTTTGGGCGCGCGACGCCGCTGGGAGCGCTGAAGAATTTAAAAGGCTCCAGCCGGCTTCCAATAGGCCGACTGAGATGGGGGCGCGGTTAGACTCACCACACGGTTCCTTTCACTGAAAAGTTTGTGGTTCTCCTCTTCGAGTCGGGAGGGTCGGTCTAATTTGTCTGGATTCGCCCTCTCCCTATCCGCACGGCTCAACCACGGAGGTATGAGCGGGCTCTTGCCCCGATGGGCTGCGCCGGCCGCGCAAGCCTTAAAATATACAGATTTCCACATAAATTGGGGATTTATGGAAGCATGTTATAATTTTTTGTATATATGTTTACAAAATTGATAGGAAAATTTCACTTTCAGTCCATTGCAAATATTTGTGTATAACCAAATATGTGTGCATGTTGGGGAGTAGATATGTGTATTTTAAAATGTAGTAGATTTTTGTGTAGCTATATATGGCACTGCATGGTGTTCTTTCTAAATGACCCACAAAATGGTAACTTAAGCTGTGATATTTTATCATGAGAGGGGCAAAATATTGTGGGGGGGGGGTTTGTGATACTTTCCCCTCCCCAACAAAATATTGCAGTGGTCTTGCCACATGATGTTTTATCGTGGAAGAAATATGCAATAAAAAAATCATGTTGCAAAATGGGAACCAAGCACCTAATGGCAATCACCTTCACTGGGCCACCATACTTGAGGCCAAAAATTCAACACCCCCCAACAAAGTAGCAATTGCACCCCCCCCCAGGGGTCTTGGTAAGTCCTTGGCCAGCTGTTGGATCTATGTGATAGGTGAAAGTCTGGTTGGCATCATTTTGGAAAATGATGTTGACTGGGCCTGAAGCCTAGGAGGTGCTCCTGGCCTTCACTGCACCACCACTGATTCTATTTAAGGTATGGGTGGGGGAGAGGATATAGGGGGACACAGACCACTAGGGACTTATTTTGAAATGGGGGAGGAGGATAGGGCTATCTTAAACCACCAAGGTCTTATCTTTTTGGAAGGAGGGGGCTGGGGGATTTGTGGGTGCACCTGGGAGAACATACTGCTGTGGGGGTTCTTTGGGATGAAAGGTTTAATGCAAAAGGGAGAGATGCAATTTAACTCTTTTTTTTTTTTTTTTTACTTTTTTGCAGGGTTGCCTTGACAGGCAGCCCCAGCATAGGCAGGGGTCTACCAAGACCCTGAGAACAGTTATGTACTTTGGGGGAGGGGGCAATTTTTTGGTGGTATGTATCTTTAACAGGCCTCCTGGGGACATCTGGATGCAGGTTGGCAATTTTATGCATATAAATGCATGCAAAGCAGCAAATTTTAATAAGGTATGTAATTTAAAAACAACCCACATGATATTGTGAATATACATGATAAACATTTATCATGTGTTATAGCCATTTGGCAGCTTAGTATATCTAGCCCTTAGATTGTAAGCTCCCTTGGGATAGGGAAATACCTGCAGTACCTGAATGTAATCTGCTTTGAAGTATCCTTAAGAGCAGGCTATAATGGATAAATTATCTCTAAATGCTGTGTTTTTCTCTCCTGGTTTGTGAAACAGAATTAGTATTTTTTTTTATAAGCAGTTCCCTTGGGAGCCCATTACATATAGCCACCACTTCCCTTATGCCTTGCCATATTGACACTTTCTGTTGCCACTGCTGTGAACCTTGCCTGGCAGAATATGACCACGTGCCAGAAAGCTTCCCTTTCTTCCATGCTGAGTGGAAGAACCTAAAGTTGCCCACTTAGTAGTCCACCAACAGCCACCTTTCCTTTCCTAGGGTTGCTACCTGGTTCCATGTCTTAAGGAACTGGGACTTTTTTTAGATATATCAGTGGGACAATCTGGGTTAGACTGTTCTTTATGACCTGGAGCAAACTGGCAACCCAAAGGGTAACTTCTTCATCTGCTTCCCTTGAGGCACTTATCTCATGTGGATATGCCAAACCCCACAGGAGGAAAGAACTTGCTTTCATTAGTAATGTTGAGGGCCAGCCTGTTTACATCTCTACCATAAACTTTCAAGATTGAGCTGCAGGAGTAGAAACAATATATGTAGGAAGTGTAAATATATTTGATGACATGAAAAAGTACACATATATAAAGCACGTGTATTTTCATACATGTGTTTTTTGGGGGATGGAGATACTCATGTTTTTAAAACTATTCAGCTCCCACCACACATTTTCTAAAATACTTACATAAATCTCCACAGACCGACCTAAGTTCAGATTTCATGACTTGAGCAGACTATCCTCCTTATGTATATGTTTTGTATAGGGTATCCGGATAGCTTCAAGTTTTTCATCACGTGCATAAACTTCTAATCCTGCTTTTTTAAAAATAGGAAAATTAGAACTACAAATTAGTTTATACCTTTTGGTAAAATTAGAACTGAATTAGTCTGTCCTCTTTAAAAAAAAAAAAAAAAAAAAAAATCCTGTTCATAATGCTGTTTGTCCTTAGGTTGTCTGATTTTAAAATTTTAATTATTGCATTTACTGATTTGATCTGCAAATCACTCAGGGCTTTATTTTCCAGATGGATCGCACGCGATAAGGGACGTTTCACATGCGAAAAGTCCCTTATCGCGTGCGATACCAAGATGGGGGCGAAGTCGGCCCCGGAAGAGGAGGAGTCGGGGCGTCACCGGGGCCGACTCCGTGAAGACGCCGCGGACGACGAAAAGGTAAGGCCCTTTTTGCGTCCTAGTTCGCCCCCAATAGCTACACCTTCTATGGTGGCGCTATTGGGTGCAAAACCGGCAGCGATCGCACTGCGACGGTGCGATCACTGCCAGCTAGCACAGGACCGCCCCCCCGTTTCGGCCCCCCGCCCCTCATTACCTAAAGTATCGCAAGCCTGCGATACTTTAGAAAATGAGGCCCTCAGTTTTTAGTATGTTGAGTAATAGGTAAATCTAAATGCTATTTCTGCATGGCACTTGAACTATGATCTGGATTTAATCTCAATAAGCAAAATAAAATTTTTTGGTAACCTAAAGTTATAATTTTCAGAGATTTATTGCTGTGGATTGCTCAACTCCAGGAAGAGTGACTGCACAGGCCTACCTCTTTCTATGCTCAGTAACCCAGATGTGCCACAGTCACAAGGACAATATGAAATAAAGATGAAGGGAAACATGTCGATAATTTGCTGGTATAATAAGGGGCTCTTTCGCTTTTTGACGAACGCCTATTCTCCAGTTCGACAAGGTAAGTACCAAATAACTTTTGTATCTATATCAAGAAGAATGCTTTATATTTTTTTCTGCATCTTTTCCCTTGGATTGACACCCATCTTAAAAGCAGTATGGATAAACTATTGCAGGAGCTCAAACCTTACCTTAGTCACAGAAGAGCCCTTTGTGGTACTTGATTCTCTGCTGGGGAGTATAAACGCTGGTACTGCACCTTCTCAGAAAATTATATAGTGAACACAAAATTGGTGAAACAATCTATTTCTTTATTTTACGAACTTACAAGTACAGATGTCATACAGAAGTAGGCACACCCTCAGTGTTGTGCCTTTCAATTTATACATTTTCAGCCTAAGCAAGCCCCCTTTCCCTCCCCAATAACTCCCTCTGTTTTTACAAATTCCCTTTTTTGGTCATTACCCTGTTCCTTAGCTTGTCTGTCCAAGTGATGCTCAGCTCATGCCCACTTCTTTTTTTTTTTTTTATTTATTTACCTCCCCCCTTGTTACCCAATTGGTTATACCCTTATCTTCTTGGGATCCAGTAGCCAGTTACTGAACCCCTTTTTCCATGCAGCTGACCTGTGCTGGGTTCATGCTTAAACTCATGTCCTGTTCATGCTGTGCTTATCTCCATACTCCTTCTGCTTGTTCAATCCTGTTCCTGACTTCCCTTTCTCTTGTGTATGTGTAAATGCCCTTGCTAAAGCCAGGTGTGGGGAGGGGTAGAGTCTTTATCTCTGCTTACCTCCTTCCATTTGCTAAAGGAGCAGCATTCCTTTATTTCTGACAATCCTTATTCACATAGGGGTAGATTTTTAAAAAATGCGCGATCGCGTACTTTTGTTCGCGCACCAGGCGCAAACAAAAGTACGCTGGATTTTATAAGATACGCGCGTATCTTATAAAATCCTGGATCGGCGCGCGCAAGGCTGCCGATTTTGGGCAGCCGGCGCACGCCGAGCCGCGCAGCCTGCCTCCGTTCCCTCCGAGGCCGCTCCGAAATCGGAGCGGCCTCAGAGGGAACTTTCTTTTGCCCTCCCCTCCCCTCACCTTCCCCTCCCTTCCCCTACCTAACCCACCCCCCCGGCCCTATCTAAAACCCCCCCTACCTTTATCCGTGGATTTACGCCTCCCGGCGGGAGACGTAAATCCACGCGCGCCAGCGGGCTGCTGGCGCGCCGAGACTCAACCTGGGGGCAGTTCCGGAGGGCGCGGCCACGCCCCCAGAACGCCCCGGGCCGAAACCACGCCCCCGAAACGTCACGTCCCGCCCCAAAACGCCGCATCGATTGGCCTCGCCCCCCGACACGCCCCCCCAAAAAAACCCCGGGACTTACGCGAGTCCCGGGGCTCTGCGCGCGCCGGCGGCCTATGGAAAATAGGCGCGCCGGAGCGCAAGGCCCTGCTCGCGTAAATCCGGGCGGATTTACGCGAGCAGGGCTTTTAAAATCCTCCCGATACTCCCTCCCCTGTCTGTGTTCCGCTTCAATTCCCTTCAGCAATTTTCATCACTGCCTGCTTTTTTCAAGGAGCTCATACAGCCAGCCTGTCCTTGCTCTTATCTATACATTTCATTGCATTTAGAAAAATCCGCACACTATTCTTTGTCTGACAGCTTCTAACTACTAAAGTTTCTCTAATTTTACTTTCTAAGTAACCAAAAATTAGAATATAAGAGAATAAAGAGATACAATTCTATTTCTATAATCTATTAGCTTTTGAAAGAGCAACATCAGTGAGCCCTTGCTGACACTTTGATGTCTCTGCTGCTGCCCTATCAATGTCAAACTGAGTCCAGCTGTCTGAAATGGGTTAGGCCATAGTTTTTGCATTTGTTTTTTATTCCTATTTCATTGAAGTTCTATGTATTAGGTTTCATTTTTTAGTGGGGTGGGGGAAGGGGGATTGGGCATGCAGGCAAACAAGTGTTCCTGTACAAACCCAGATCAGTCCAGACCAGTGGGTTATGCACTCCCACCAGCAGTTGGAGTCAGAACAAAGCTTCGAGGTACTGGTATCCCAAGTGTGCCACCTGCAGCTCATCAGTATTTCTCTGACTTCAGCAGATGGTCATGTATACCTGCAGCTCTGTGTGAGATGGATTTTTCTTGCTCCCTGAGGTGCTAGATTCAGTGTCTGGACCCAGCCCTCAGTTAGAGCCCTGGCGGTGCTAGCCCGTGTGGTTCCGGGTTCCCTGATAGCCAGGGGACTGGCTCCCTCAGCGACCCGAAGGCTCCCCCTCAGTGTCTGCGGTACAGGGAAGAAGCCCCTTTGGGGGTATTTTTTTCTATTATTCATAGCTTAGGCTTTATTTTTTTCTGTTACTAGAAGTTTTTGTGTAAAAAAAAAAAAAAACAGCTCCAAGTTCCCTGTTCACCATGGCTTCCGGGGTAAATCAGTCTGCTCGGTGATGCAGAGCCAGGCAAACCACTGAAGAGGAGGGGAGAGTGTTTCAGCCCTGGTAAGAACCTCTGAGAACATTTTTAGGATTCCTGCCTCATTTTTACCACCGGCTCTGGAGCTATTTTTACCATGGCGGCCATATTATTTTTCTTTTTCGACCTCCCACGCAGCTCCCCAGCGTTCCTGGGGCCGATTTTCGTGGCGTTTTTTGGTGGGAGTCACCAGGGCTGGGTGGCAGCACCTGTTTTCTTCTGGGGGAGGGAGTTATATGCCCCTTTTTGCAAGAGGAGCATGGCAGAAACTCCTTTGGTGGAACCCTGCACACCTTACAGTGCTTATTTAGACCACCCTATCACTGTGCACTGGGTGGGAAAGGGGCCTCAGACAAGAGGACCAAACCTAAAAAGTCTGCATGCAGGTCAGGCTCAGCACTGCATGGACTCAGAGACCAGAGGAATCGAGAGACACGGACACTGATTCTAACAGTGATAAGACTGGACCAGGGGATTTTCACCGGAATTTGTGCTGCTCATGCATGAAGCATTTCTGGCTCAGAAGCTTGCAAAGTGCAGAGCCCAGGATGGGAGTGTGGGAGTTCCCAAGCATCCCCATCTGCGAACTGACTGTCGTCCGTCCCAGGCAACTTTGGCTCGGTAGGGTCTAGCGGGTGCAGTCGACCAGCAGGGGAACGACTCTACTCCGCCCCCGAGGGACACCGCTGCAGATCAGGGTGAGGTCCCTCCAGATGTAGATACAGGTGACGACGATCAGGCTCTGGTAGTGCAGAGGGGGACAACCCCCGCATAGTCTAGCTGTTTAAGAGGGAGGAATTGCACCCCCTTATTTCCCAGGTGCTTGAGGAATTGAGGGTGTGACCCTCACTGGAAGATTCCGACAGCGAGGTAGTGAACCCAGTCCTGGATGGTCTCCAAGATCCACCTAGTGCTTTTCTCATCCCAAAAAAGATTCAAAAGCTCATTAGCCAGGAGTGGGAATCCCCAGAGGTGGGCTTAAGGTCGGCCGGGCGATGCAAAAACTTTATCTGCTAATGGAGGAACATTTAGAATGCCTCGGGGTACCTAAGGTGGATGCGGCTGTATCAGCAGTGACCAAGAAGACTACCATTCCAGTGGCAGGAGCGGCTGCTCTCAGATGTACCGGACTGGAAGCTGAAGCTGCACTGGAAGCAGGTGTTCGAGGTCTCCTTAGGACTTCGTGTGGCAATGTGTGCAGCATGATGCAAAGAGCATGTTTGTTTGATTCAAAAACCTCAGGACCTATCGTCTTCTGGGACTTTGTCAGCTTCTCAGGCAGCAGTAGCATATGTGGCGAATGCCTTATATGACTTGGTGCGTTCGGTGGCCTGGACTATGGTCTCCTCGGTGGCACCTCGGCAACTCCTATGGCTCCACAATTGGGCAGCGGATACTTCCTCCAAGTCGCAACTGTGCAGTCTGCCTTTTTAAGGGAAGTTGCTGTTTGGAGAGGATTTGGATCAGCTGATAATCTCTGGGGGATTCCAAGGGCAATAAACTGCCAGAAGGAAATCATTCGGTCCTCTATCCCATTTTTGGGATTTCCGAAAAAGCAGGTCAGGGAGGAGTGTTCCACCCTCTGGTTCCAGACAGACCTCTTCCCATACACAATCCTTTCACGGCTCCAGTCGTCCTGCCAGAGGTGGCTTCGATCAGGGAAGCCTGCCCAATGAAATCAGGCCAGCCCATTCCTCAGACGGGATGATCGGGGGCCGGTTGTCCCAATTTTATGAGGAGTGGGCCAGGATCGCCTCCAATCGCTGGGTGTTGGAGGTGGTAAAAGAAGGTTATGCCTTAGAATTTTCTCAGCCTCTCATGCCAGCCTTTGTGGAATCACAATACGTTTCCCGCAACAAGTGAGCCGCGGTAGAAGACACTCTACAAAGATTGCTGGTCCTGAAGGCGATCGTCCTCTTGCCGTTCAAGGAACAGGGGAGGGGATGGTACTCCATTTATTTCATGGTTCTCAAAAAGGAGGGCACTTTCCGACCCATCCTGGACCTACAAAAGGTGAATGGCTGCTTGAAGGTGCCCTGTTTTTCGAATGGAAACACTTCGAACAGTCATTGCAGCGGTTTGAAAGGGAGTGTTCCTCAACTCCTTGGATCTCACAGAGTCTTACCTACACATCCCGATTTGCAGCACTCACCAGAGATTCCTACAATTCAAGATCCTGGATCAGCATTTTCAGTTCCAGGCACTGCCGTTCGGACTGGTGATGGCCCCACACATCTTTACCAAGGTGATGGTCGTGGTGGCGGCAACCCTCCGGAAGAAAGGGATAATGGTCCATCCTTACTTCAAAGATTGGCTGATTCGAGCCAAGTCGGAAGAGGAAGGCGAGCGGATGGTTCTTCGTGTGATCCATTGTCTCCAGTCCCTAGGCTGGGTAATCAACGAAGCAAAAAGTCATCTGACTCCGCACAGTGTCTGGAGTATTTGGGAGCTCGTTTTGACACCTTCCAGGGCAGGGTGTTTTCTCACGAAGGACACAATGTACAAATTGCAGCAACAAGTGCGCCTCTTGTTACAGCTTTCAATCTCCAGTGTAGGCTTACCTACAAGTTCTGGGGTTCATGGCTTTGATGTTGGAATTGGTTCCTTGGGCCTTCACTCATCTGAGACCATTGCAGAGAGATCTACTGTCGTGGTTGGACCCAGAGTCAGTTGCAGTTAATCAGGTCCAGCCTGCAATGGTGGCTGTCGGAAGACAACTTACAGAAGGGGATGCCCTCGAAGTCCTGGATTGGGTGATCATAATGGATGCGAGCTTTCAAGGCTGAGTAGCAGTGTGCCTTGGTCATGCAGCACAGGGAACCTGGTCATTACCTGAATGGTCGTGATCTGTCAATCGTTTAGAAATAAGGGCAGTCCGCAAAGCATTGGCATTCCAGTCCCTGGTGCAGGGGAGAATGATTCAAGTCTTCTCGGACATCGCCACCACGTTGGCATATCTCAATCGCCAGGGAGGAACCAGGAGTCCAGCCATGGCACAGGAAGCACACCTCTTTGCTTGGGCCAAGCTTCATCTGGAAGGCATCACAGCCTCTCATGTGGCAGGCATGGACAACGTGCAGGCAGACTTCTCAGTCATCAACAGCTGGATCCCAGGGAGTGGGAACTATCCCAGAAGGGTTAGAATCACATTTGTGCCCAATGGAGTTCCCCAACTGGACCTCATGGCGACCCATGTCAACGCCAAGACAGACTCCTTCTTCAGCCAAAAGAAGGAAATCGGGGCAGTAGGAGTAGACTTCTTAGTCTGCAAGTGGCCAACCGGAATCCTCCTGTATGCCTTTCCTCCATGGCCCCTGATTGGGCACATTCTCCAGTGCATAGAGGACCATCCTGGTTCGGTAATTCTGGTGGCACCAGAGTGGCTGCAGCGGCTGTGGTTTGCGGACCTGGTACAGTTGGCGACAGACGGACTGCTATGCCTAGCTCACCTGCTGAACCTTCTGCGACAAGGGCCCATTTTTTTGGATCGGGAGGATCACTTCTCTCACAGCCTGATGTTTGAGAGGCGGCAGTTACAGATGAAAGGTTATTCAGAACAGGTGACTTCCACCCTGCTTCAGTCCAGGCGGCCCTTGTCATCTATGGCATATGCTCGAGTGTGGAAGGTGTTTGAAGTCTGGTGTTTCCAGCAGGATGTAGTACCGTTGTCGGTGACCATTCCTCAGGTCTTGGTTTTTTGAAGCAGGGATTATCTAAAGGTTTGGCTTATAGTTCCCTGCATGTTCAGGTTTCGGCCCTGGGATGTCTCCTAGGGCGGGTAGGTGGCAGGCCTCTAGCCAGCCACTCGGACATTATCAGTTTCCTGAAAGGGGTGAAGCACCTTCATCCTCTTAAGTTATGCCTGGAGTGGAATCTTAATCTGATGTTGAGGGCGCTTTGTGATTTCCCCCCCCCCCCTCCCCTTTTGAGCCCCTGGGACATGCTTCCTTAAAGGATCTGACCTTGAAGATGGTGTTCTTGGTGGCCATCTGTTCCACGAAGCGCATTTCAGAATTTCAGGCTCTTTCCTGTAGGGATCCCTTCTTTCGCATCTCAGCTGATAGGGTCTCCCTGCGCATGGTCCCTTCCTTTTTGCTGAAAGTGGTGTTAATCAGTCTGTGGAGTTACCCAGATTCCCTGATTGGGCTCGTGACCCCACTATGGGACTAGATCTTCATCTGTTAGATGGCCGCCAGGTTCTCCTTCGGTATTTGAAGGTCACTAACTTTTTTTTTTTTTTTTTTTCAAAAATCTGATC
This sequence comes from Rhinatrema bivittatum, assembly GCF_901001135.1. Classification (NCBI taxonomy): domain Eukaryota; kingdom Metazoa; phylum Chordata; class Amphibia; order Gymnophiona; family Rhinatrematidae; genus Rhinatrema; species Rhinatrema bivittatum. Next base: position 223,088,216 of record NC_042617.1, on the reverse strand, counting down.
ACCTTTTAATGCTCTTTGGAGGTCCAAAGAAGGGTGAAAAGGCATCCTTGGCTTGCTGGTTGACAATTTGCTTGGCCTACATCGGGAAGGGTCACCCCGTCCCGACTGGTTTGAAAACTCACTCAACAAGAGCGCAAACGGCTTCTTGGGCAGAGTGTCAGTTGTCGCCTGAGGAGATTTGTAGAGCCACAGTCTGGTCTTCCCTGCATACCTTCACAAGGCATTATCGTCTGGATGTCAGGGATCCAGACCAAGCACGTTTTGGGGCGAGCGTCTTATGAGCGGGTCTTTCGGGTTCCCGCCCAGTGTAATGTGGCTTTGGTACATCCCACTGGTCTCGACTGATCTGGATATGTAGAGGAAAGGAAAATTGGTTCTTACCTGCTAATTTTCATTCAGTCCAGGATCCCACCCGGGTGCTACTGCCGAAAGACTGGTTTCCTAACGGTTAGTTGCTGTACACAGGGAATCAATGATTCTATAATTTGTTTTGTTATGAACCGTGGTTCAAACTTGATTTTCAGGTATTGGAGTTGTTTGTTTCAGACCCTTGAGGGAGGTTTTTTTTTTGTTTGCCCTTGTTTCGGGAATTAGATATTTTTTTGTCAGTTATACTTTGCTTGGGTATCTATAAATACTGATGAGCTGCAGGTGGCACACTTGGGATACCAGTGCCTCGAAGCTTTGTTCTGACTCCAACTGCTGGTGGGAGTGCATATCCCACTGGTCTGGAATGATCTGTGGTATTACAGGAACGAAAATTAGCAGGTAAGAACCAATTCTCCTTTTTGCCCCCTTTTTTTATGGTTAGTTATAGATAACATATCTGGATACATGTGTCCAGGTGACTTTAAACTTAACAGGTGTCACAGCTACCCAGTGATGCTGTGCCATTGGCTGTAATCCTTCTTGGGTCCTAATCTCTGAGAAACTGCAGCTTCTTGGACATGAGTCTCTATTGGATATGAACAGGCACCCCATATTTTTTACAGATGCTGTTTTTGGGCTTGGTAGTTATTTTTTGATCTGGGTTAGCTAAGTGCCAGGTGTGGAGAAGAGTCTAAAGCAAAAACACCAATTAGTTCTGGCTTCCAGCACTGCGGTGGGTTCCCAGGTTAGGGTCCCCTCCCCCAATTCAATAGCAAATTTCCAGGTAGTTTCTCTTTCTGTTAAGACAGCAAGACTAAAAAAAAAAACCCACAAACTTGTTTACTTCACAGTACCATTACAGTCTGCGGTTAGTGTCTCTCCTTCCCTTAGTTCAACAGCAAAGTCCCAGACAATCTCTCCTCTTGATTGTCAGAGAGCGAGACTTGTCAAAAACACAAGACCCCCACATTTCTTTAACTCACGGCAATGCTGTAGGCTCTCCTGCTAGAGCACAGGGATAGATAATGATCCTCCAACAGTTCATGAGAGAAGCCTTTTGGTGCTTCACCTCCACTATCTGCCCACTAGAAATGCCATAACTTAAAATGCTATCTTAAGCCAACTTTTCACTGGATTTTCAGGTCTCTTCTGAAGTGGCCATAGGAGTAACTTCAGTCTCTGGCTTTGTCATATCTTCCAATTCCATAGGTTCAGTCATTAACCATTCTCTCTCTAGCTTCCTGGTTCTGTCTTAGCTACAGTGCTAATTGCCCCTAATCAATGCCACCTGCAGCATTACACTTGCTACAGCTTTCATGCCACCCCTATGCATCCTGGGGAATGGAGTTTAAGGCCTCTTTTCCTAACCTGGGCTTTCTAACCCTTAACCTAGCCCTGCTTAGGTCTGTCTGTGCTAGCAGAGACTGATTCCCTCTATTCCCATACCACACTGGTTATATTCAAGCATAGCTGGATAACTTTAGACCAGTATGTTCAGCAGGACATTTATCCTGCTGAATATCCCTGACAGCTTAACTGGCAAACTATAGCTGGATAGGTTGTCCATCTACTGCTTTTCTGAATATTATCCTCTTAAGGCATTTCATATCAGGGTTTGGGCAGTTCACAAATTGAAACGTTTAATTTGGAAATTTTTTTTTATTAATCCAGGCTGTTTCACAGCCAGGTTAGTTGAAAACCTTGAGGATGTACTTTCTTTCTGTTGGTCGAGGTAAATTTGCAAAGGCTTAGGTATCTTTTATGGGGGTAAATGTAGAGTTAATCTGCCTACGTTAATTGTATCCGACTAAGTGGATATGTACACACCTTCATAATGTGTACTTTTGGCTGCATGAAAAGAGATATTCTGGGGGCATTTCAAACAAGTTTTTGGAAACTATACATGTACATTTAATTTTCAAAAAAGGACTTGTAGGCATGCTGCTCACACCCCAACATACATCATTTTGAAACATGTAAAAGTACTCAATCTTATTAGCATAAAATCCTGATATTCAAACACAATGAGCACGGATGGCTACAATTATGCACCCTATTGAAAATGTATCCCCCAACTAACTTCACAAACAAGACAGAGGAGGACCGGAAGGCTCATCTGTATATTGCTCCCAGCATCCCCCTGGAAGAGGCATCCATAGGTCACCGCAAGCGATCCAGGGATTGGCTTCCACAGCCCCAGCTTCCAGAGGCCCTGCACTCTTTGCAATAGAGGAGGGCCGGAAGCGCACGCCTAGCGGCATGCGACACTCAAACCCTTCAACTGAGTGAAGATTAATTTAATGGTGCTTAGAGAGGATTGGTAAGTATGGTTTTCAGAAATCTTTGGATTATAAAAGTTTGGTGAACGGTGAAATAGAGGGATATATTCTTTAGCGTTTGTGTGTGTCTGAGGTAATAAGCAAGCTAGAGCGTTAATTCTAGTGTGTCTTTCCCACCCACTCAACCCTTGATTTTTAGGCACGAGACACTTTCTTATTAAAAATCAATCAGGGTCATCTAAATCATAAATCATCGGGGCAGACTCACCCACCCACCCACCACCAACCGCTTCAGATGCCGGTGAGAAGAAATCATCACCAAAAGAAATAAAGGCAAGTGCCTTTTGAAATCACTGCAAATTCAGGGGAAACCGAGAGAGCCTTGGACACGCCCCCTAGAGCGACGTAGGTGTGCCCCAGCGCTAAGACAGCGACACCTCCAGGCGTCGTGCGTCACGCGTCAAAGGGGCCATCCCCTTTGTGCACCCCTTCATGCAATCCCAAGTGCCTGCAATATATAATCTCCAGATACTCCCTGAACATAAAGAAAAATGGCAATCCATCAACCTTCATCGGTATGCAAAGACCACAGAAATAGAACAAACACCAACAGCAACTGGAAGGAAAAAGGTATGAAATCTAAAACAAAACTTAAATATCAACACACAAAGATTAATTACAACACTTATTTATTTATTATTTATTTTATTTGGAGTTTCTTCTATACTGATAGCCATTTGCACATCGTATCGGTTTACATACAACTAAGAACTGTTGGGCATGGCCCTTACATAGAACAATAGCAAAAAAAATGAAACATAGATACAGGGGATAAGTATGTATAAAATAACAGGGACTATATAATGGAGTATCAAAAACAGCTACAAGAGAACTAACTAAATATTAATGTGAGGAGATATAATGCAGGATATCATGCACAAAATAGCAAAACAATGTACAAGAGGCTATAATACATGGTAAAGGGATGCATTGAAAGCAATTATACAACATACAGTGATGGATGTACCATAATACATGGTAAAGGGATGCATTAAACAGATGCATTTATAAAGTAAACAGCTGGAATTGGGGAACTGAGTACCTAAATAGGTTGAAAAGGGGGGGTTCCGGGGAACACTAAGGGAGAGAAAGGACACATCAGGGCAAAGGAAAGCTACTTAGGCGTACGGGAACCTATGGGGAGATGGAGAAAAGAGAGAGGCAGGGGCGCCTTGGAAGAAGTGGGGAGTACTTAGGAGAGAGTACTTAGGAGAGATACCAAAGTCAGATGAGGGGGGGGGGGGGGACAAATTATATAAAAGAATCCTTTTAGTTAGGCATACTTTGTGAAGGGGGAAGCAAATCGGGGTAAGCCTGAAGGAACAACCAAGTTTTTAGTTTTTTTTGTTTTTTTTTTTAATTTAGGGGTGGAGGTTTCAGTGCGTATATCGGGAGGTAGAGCATTCCAAAGGGTAGGTGCAGCAAGGGAAAATGCTCTGCTTATGGTAGAAGTCAGTTTGATTGATTTGATGGAGTGTGCGTGGAGAGTTCCTTGTAGGGCAGTACGAGTAGGTCTTGAGGAAGTGCGAGGAATGAGGGGAGGACTGATCCAGTTGAGATTTTCATTTGTAAGACTTTTATGGATGATGGAGAGGGCTTTGTAATGTATACGAGATTGTATTGGGAGCCAGTGAAGTTCAATAAGCGTAGGTGTGATGTGGTCCCTTTTTTTGGAGCCTGAGAGAACACGTGCAGTGACGTTTTGTAAAAGTTGTAAAGGTTTGATATGCGTAGACGGGAGGCCAAGGAGGAGGGCATTACAGTAGTCTATTTTAGAGAAAATAATAGACTGGAGGACTGTGCGAAAGTCAGAAAAATGTAGTAAAGGTCTGAGTTTTTTTTAATTGTTTGTAGCTTAAAATAGCAGTCTCTAATGATGGAATTAATAAAGGGTTTGAAAGTGAGCTGTTTGTCGATGAGAACACCTAGATTGCGGGTGTGTGAGGAGAAAGAAGTAGCTGAGTGTGAGGGGGGATCGAGGGAAAAGGAAGTTTGTTGGAAATGATTAGGAGTTCAGTTTTGTTGGGGTTGAGGGCGAGATGCATGTCTGTGAGGAGTTGGTTGATGGAAGAGAGGCAGGATTGCCAGTTTTGGAGTGCAGTTTGTAGGAAGTCAGAAGGGGAAAAGAATTTGCACGTCATCTGCATATCTGAAGTGCTTGATATGAAGATTGGTGAGAAGGGTGGTAAGGGGGAGCATGTAAATGTTAAAGAGGGTGGAGGAAAGAGCTAGGACAGTGAGAGAACGATTTTGTAGATAGGATTGTATCCAAGAGAGTGTGTTACCAGAGATCCCAATACTTGTGAGGATGTTGAGGAGGTTGAGGAGGATAGAGTGATTGACAGTATCAAAAGCAGCGGAGATGTCAAGCATAGCAATCAGATAAGAGCCCGAATTGATTCCTTTGATTCGGGTGTCAGTAAGAGAGATTAGTAAGGTTTCAGTACTAAGATGCTTCCTGAAACCATATTGTGTTGAGGGAAGAATGTTGTGGTGTTCGAGGTGTAGAGACAGGCGAGAGTTGATAAGTTTTTCAAGGATTTAGCTAGAAGGGGTAGGTTGGAAATGGGTCTGAAATTAGACAAGGTGGAAGGATCAAGGTTAGGTTTTTTGAGTAAGGGTTTGACTACTGCTTGTTTGAGAAAATTAGGGACTGTACCTTGCTCCAAGGAGCAGTTGCAGATGTTAGACAGAGGTTTGGCAATTACTTTGGGAATAGATAGAAGAAATTTAGAGGGAATAGTTTCAGAGGGATGTGAGGTAGGTTTCATCTTTCTTAGGATGTTCTCTATTTCCAATGAGGAAGAAGAGTCGAAAGTGGAGAGGGTAGCTGAGGAGCTGAGGACAGGAAGATTCACATTGTTGGTGTTATGTGAGAATTGAGCAGTGATGGAGGAAACTTTATCTTTAAAGAAGTGTGCTAACTCATTGCAGCGATTCTTGGTGGTGGTAGTTGGAGTCTGAGCATGGGAGGGGTTGGTGAGGTCAGCAGTCATTGAGAAAAGAGCCTTGGGATTATATTGTAGACCATGTATCTTTCTAGCATAGTATTGACGTTTATTTAGGAGGATGGAGTTTCTGTATTCGTGCATGCGTTGGTAATAGGTAGTTTTGGATGCTGGGGAGGGGTGCCTGCGCCAGTACCTTTCTGCAGCTCTGAGCTGAGTTTTGAGAATTCTGAGATCAGGTGTGAACCAGGGTTTTCTATTTAGACGGGTGGGATTGATAGTTTTAGTTGTTAAAGGGCAGACCCAGGAGGAGAAGGCGTTGACTGGTGACGAGAGGTCAAGATGATTGTCTATGTCAGAGCATGCTTGTGAGAGGGTGTCCATGGTACAGGATTTGCGGTATTTAAAGGATAGAGGTTGTGATGGCAGAGTATGGGATGTTTGCGGTAGTACGAGGGTAATTTGGATTATGGGGTGATCAGACCACGGAACTGTCAGACATGAGGGGGCATTGATTATATTGATAGGGGAGTTGATGAAAATAAGATCTAGGGTGTGGCCAGCTTTGTGGGTGGGAGAGCGAATGATTTGATTGAATCCCATTGCATCCAGGGCAGAAATGAAGGCTTCACAAGCAGCGGATTGAGGGCAAGCGTCAATGTGTAAGTTGAAGTCTCCAAGGATAATTGTGGGTAGGTCAGGGGCGAGTGAATTGGCAAAGAATTCAATAAGGGGGGAGGAGTCTTTTTCTAGTAGACCAGGGGGGGGTGTAAATGAGACAAATTTGCATTGATTTAGATTTAAAAAACCCAATTTCATACTGGTTGGGGAGATCACGTTTCTGTGATAGTAGTTTGAGCTCCTTTTTTACAGCCAGGAGCAAGCCACCACCTCTTTTCTTTTTGCGTGGAATTGAGAAAATGTCATAACAGTCGATAGGGAGCTGGTTGATGAGGGGAGTGTCATGCTGTTTAAACCAGGTTTCTGTTACAGCGCAGATTTCCGGTTTGGAGTCAGGAGGTCATGTGGGAGATGTGTTTTCTTCTGGAGTGATTGGGCGTTAAATAATATAATGGAAATCAGTGCGAGGCTGATGGCTGATTGCGTGGGTAGATGGGGATAGGAATGAGCCTTCTTCACTCTGTAACTATCTAACACTCTCCTTCCTACTCTTTAATGCTCAATCAATAATCAAAAAAATTCCTATCAATGACCTTCTCCAAAATGAAAAACCAGACTTTATAGCCATCATGGAAACTTGAGCAAAAAACACTGACACTGTAATAATCAACCAAATCAACAACTCTTCTTATAGAACTTTTTCTTTACCCAGACCAAAAAAGAAAGGAGGAGGCTTAATGCTCATCTCCAAAAAAAATCTACAAATGAAACCAATTCCAACAAGCAATTGCTCTCCACTGGCAATTGCATTATTTGATTCTCCACACTTACAAATTTGTCTAGTATACTGCCCCCCAATACTCTCGAAAAAAAAACTGTTCACTTATTAAATTTTTTTCTGACCAAACTATCTATTACCAAACCTATAATTATTCTAGGTGATTTCAACCTACACATGGACTCTACCCCCCCTATCACCTGCATGCTCATCATTCGTTGATGCACTATCATCAAATTATCACTGGCCCTACACACAAGGCAGGTCACACACTAGACCTAATCTTCATCAATACCAAGTTCTGGTCGAATCACCAAACGACGATTTCTAAAATTCCTTGGTCAGACCATTCTATCATCCACACAAATCTATTCTCATATCATAAATGCTCAACAAAAAAAAAAAACACAACTAAAACCTTCTCCTATCGTCCACCTTTCTGCATGGAAACCCTTCAAGCAAATCTGCAGACTGAAATAACAAATATTGATCTATCAAACATAGAAAATGCAACATCTTCTTAGTTCAACATTACGAAAACAATAGTAGACAAGATAACTCCCATAATAACAAAACATAAAAGAAACAAAAAAATCAAAATCCTTGGTACAACAAAAACATCAGAGCAGCCAAAAGGAAACTCAGAAAAATAGAGAGATCCTGGAGAAAAAACACTCTAAATGCATACAGATCACAACTTGCCGAATATAAAAAAAACTCATCCATAAACAAAAAAAGACTTCTACTCCAAAAAATTACCAAATACCAACAGAACCCTAAGATGCTCTTCAAAATAGTAAAAACCCTTACAAAAACCTCTCAAGACGATCAATCACTATCATCACCAAAGATCAGCAGTGATGACTTCGCCAACTTCTTTAATGAAAAAATCAAATTACTCATAAACAACCTAAAAAATGACTCTCAAGACCAGAAATTACTGAACATTCAAACAAAAACCTGGTCCAACTTTGAAACAGCATCTTCCTTAGAAACCCAAATGTTCATCAAAAAAATGAACCCAGCCAAACACCCTGTTGACGCCAATCCCATTACAACAATAACAAATCTCGATCCATCAATCACCAAAACACTAACTAAAATTGTAAACCTTTCCCTCACTGAAGGAAACTATCCAGAATGCCTAAAATCGGCCATCATCAAACCCATTCTAAAAAAGAATAATCTAGATCCAGAAAATCCACTGAACTACAGACCCATATCAAACCTCCCATTCATTGCAAAAATCATTGAGAAAATCGTCCATACTCGACTCACTGACCACCTTGATGAAAATAACATCCTCCTTCCTTCTCAATTTGGCTTTAGAAAGCAACTTAACACAGAATCCTTACTACTTGCTATTCATGACTTCATACTCCAAGGTTTTGAAAAAGGCCAAAGTTATCTTCTAATCCTCCTCGACTTATCGGCAGGATTTGATACTGTAAACCACTCTATACTGATTAATCGTCTGTCTGAAACTGGTGGCAACAAAACAACTCTTCAATGGTTTTCCTCCTATCTGTCACAAAGATCCTACCAAGTACTATTTAATGATTCCCTATCAAAGAAAATCAACTTAGACACTGGAGTTCCCCAAGGATCCGCCCTTTCAGCAACACTCTTTAACATTTATCTTCTCCCACTATGCCACTTCCTTGCAAATCTGAATCTAACCCATTTCATCTATGCTGATATTCAAATTTTAATTCCAATAAAAAAAATCAAATGAAGAAACATATAAATTAACTGCCAATTACCTAAACAGCATCAAGGAAATACTAAACATAAAACTCATCCTCAACTTTGACAAAACTGAATTAATAGTACTAGACAGAACAACTCTGCATACACCGCCGCTAAACCTCATGAACCAAAATTCAAGCTTATCTCCAACCAACCATGCCCACAACCTTGGAGTAATAATCGACAAAACTTTCATTTGAAAACCATATATCAACAAAAATCAAAGACGGTTATCATAAACTACTTACACTCAGTCATCTAAAACCGTTTCTCTCAAATAATGACTTCAGATCAGTCTTGCAATTATTAATTGTCTCCAATATAGACTACTGCAACTCTCTGCTCCTCAACTTAACTCTAAACACCATTCAACCTCTCCAAATCCTGCAGAATGCAGCTGCAAGAATCCTGTCAGGTGCCAAAAAGCATGACCACATCACCCCAACCCTTATATCACTTCATTGGCTGCCAATAAAATACAGGATCGAATACAAAGTCCTTTCCATCCTACATAAAATTATATATGAAGAACAGAAAAATTGGCTAAGCCCCTACATTCACCTTCATACCCCAAGTAGAAACCTGAGGTCAGCAAATAAAGGACTACTAAAAACACCACCAGCGCACTCAAATCAACTCACCTCTACTCAAAATAGAGCGAAATCCCTTGGTAGGCCAAAACTTTGGAACTCCCTCCCAACTAAACTCAGAATTCAAGAAAACCTAAACATTTTAAAAAGAGTTAAAAACTTGGTTGTTCAACAAAGCATACCAAACCACCCAAAGAATCAACTAAACAACACCACCCTCCAATACAACCTCATGATTAAATGAAAATCATCACAACTATGCTTTTCTAAAATATGAAAGAACTCGTTTATTGATCTCACGCATGATTTCGTTTACTACTAAGCCTAATAACCTGTTATGTTTTTACACCCCTTGTCAACCCCCAGTATCCCTATAACCTTATTTTTGTAAACCGTTATGATGGTGTTTTTTTGACATTTCCGAATGACGGTATATAAAACTCATTAAATAAATACTATTGTACCAGCCCTTATTGAAAGTTTAATCATCCCCTTTTAGGACACTAGCTGATTAATTAGTAAATTCACCTGTAAATTTAAAGTACTCTCATTCCAACTCCCTTAGTATCCTAAACTTAACTAGGAACTCAATAAAACTAAGATGAAGGCAGCAGTCCAGCAGCAAGAGGGGGGCTTTCCAGTCTTTTGCATTGAGTGTCACATGTGTGATTTTTTTTACCCGCCGGTGAGAGATTGTATGTGTGCACTCGGTGCAAAGAGCTCCTGGCTCTCAGGGAATGAGTCCGATCTCTGGAGGCTAGAGTAGCAGACTTGGAGGAGCTGAGGCAGCCAAAGAGGTACATTGATGAGACCTTCAGGGACATAGTAGCCAAGTCCCAAATCCAGTCTGGCAGCCCCAGTGCTGCCTTGGATCAGAAAGGTCTCCCAGTAGAAGAACATCATCCTGGTGTAGCAGGAAGTGCTCCTGTAGCAAGGACCTGCTCTCCAGGTGATGTATTGTTCTCTCTCACTGAGGACAAGTCTCCCAGGGCAACTGGCCAGGAGGGAAGGGTTAGACCGGCCATCATAGTTGTCTGCAAACAGACAAACCTTACCTTCTATCCCGTCCGCTATGTCGCTCACACCAATATTGAACAGGACCGGTCCCAACACCTATCCTTGCAGAGTAAGTTCCATTTACTATCACACATTGTCTTCTGTCCCTCAATCAGTTTGCAGTCCAGGCCACCTCCTCGGCAGTCACTCCTAAGCTTCTCATTTTATCCACAAGCCTCCTGTGCGGGACCTTATCAAAAGCTTTGCTGAAATCCAAGTAGATGACATCGAGCGCTCTTCCTTGATCCAATGCCCTAGTCACCCAATCAAAAAAGTCAATCCAATTTGTCTGACAGGACCTTCCCCTGGTGAATCCATGCTTCCTGTGGTCCAGCAGTTCTTCTGACTGTAGATAGTTTACTATTCTTTCTTTCAGCAGTGACTCCATTACTTTTCCCACCACCGAGGTGAGGCTAACCGGCCTGTAGTTTCCAGCCTCCTCTCTGCTCCCACTCTTGTGAAGCGGGACCACCACCGCTCTTCTCCAGTCACTCGGCACCACTCCCGTTTCTAGGGATCTATTGAACAGGTCACCCAGCAGACCTGCCATCACATCTCTGAGCTCCCTCAGTATCCTGGGATGAACCTCATCAGGCTCCATGGCTTTGTCCACTGTCAGTTTCCTGGCTCTTCCCATACATTCTCTTCTGTAAGTGGAGTTTCATCTACTCCACTCCCCTCCAGTTTCTTGTTAACTAGCGATGGTCGTTCTCCAGGGTCCTCTTTAGTGAACACCGAACAGAAGTATTCGTGCAATATTTCTGCCATTTCTTCATCTCTCTCCACACATTGATCCTTTTCACCTTTCAATTTCACTATACCACTTTGGACTTTTCTCCTTTCTCTGATGTATCTGAAAAATGTTTTGTCACTTCTTCAGCAATCCTTTCTTCCACTTGACTTTTTGTCTTGATTATTTTCTTTATCTGCCTCAGTTCCACTACATATGCTTCCTTGTGATCCTCCCTTTGGGATCCTTTATATTTCTTAAATACTGTGGGGTAGATTTTAAAAGAAGCGCGATCAGCCTACTTTTGCTTGCGCATCAGACTCAAGCAAAAGTACGCTGGATTTTAGTAGATACGCGCGGAGCCGCGCGTATCCACTAAAATCCTGGATCGGCGCGCGCAAGGCTATCGATTTTGTATAGCCTGTGCGCGCCGAGCCGCGCTGCCTCCCCCCGTTCCCTCCAAGGCCGCTCCGAAATCGGAGCGGCCTCGGAGGGAACTTTCCTTTGCCCTCCCCTCACCTTACCCTCCCTTCCCCTACCTAACCCCCCCCCCCGGCCCTGTCTACACCCCCCCCTTACCTTTGTCGGGGGATTTACGCCTCCCGGAGGGAGACGTAAATCCCCGCGCGCCAGCGGGCCTCCTGCGCGCCGGGCCGCAACCTGGGGGCGGGTACGGAGGGCGCGGCCACGCCCCCGGACCGCCCCGGGCCGTAGCCACGCCCCCGTACCCGCCCCCAAAACGCTGCCGACACGCCCCCGAAACGCCGCGACGACCGGGCCCGCCCCCCGACACGCCCCCCTCCGAAAACCCCGGGACGTACGCGAGTCCCGGGGTCTGCGCGCGCCGGTAGGCCTATGTAAAATAGGCTTACCGGCGCGCAGGGCCCTGCTCGCGTAAATCCGCCCGGTTTTGGGCGGATTTACGCAAGCAGGGCTCTGAAAATCCGCCCCTGTTCTTTTAGCTTTTATTTTATCAGTCACCTCCTTTGAGAACCAGATAGGTTTCATTTTTCTCTTGCTTTTCTTTACTTTTCTAACAGATTAGTTGCCTTGGTAATTGCTCCTTTTAGTTTGGCCCACTCTTCCACATCTCTCATTTTCTCTCAGCTTTCTAGTTCTTCCTCCAGTCCGTGTTTTTGAACTGCAAAACTCTGGTCTTCGTGCGACTTCTCCGTATCCTATTTGTGATATAAAATCATACTGTTTGATCACTGGTGTTGAGGTGGGCTCCCACCCGGACATTAGAGACATTATCTTGGTTAGTGAACACTAAATCGAGTATAGCTCCCTCCCTCATGGGTTCCATTACCAATTGTTTGAACAGAACCCCTTGCACTGCATCCACTACCTCTCTCCTACTGTTAGATTCTGCAGAAGGGATTATCAGTCTACATCCTGCAGATTAAAATCTCCAACGATCATCACTTCTCCCTTCTTTTCCATCTTTTGGATGTCTTCAACCAGATCTCTGTCAAGTTTTTCCATTTGATTTGGAGGCCTGTAAACCACTCCAATAAAGATGGATGCCCCATCTTTTTTTTTTAGGACAGCCCATAGTGCTTCTTCTTTGCCCCATCTTCCTTGCAGGTCACATGCTTGGATATTGTTTTTGACATAAAGAGCCACTCCTCCCCCTTTTCTGTCCTCTCTGTCCTTCCTTAACAAGTTATAGCTCGGTATGGTTCTATCCCAATATTGAGATTCCGTGAACCACGTCTCTGTGACAGCAAGAATGTCCAAGTCCGCCTCCACCATTAGGACTTGCAGATCTGGGATTTTATTGCCCAAACTACGAGCATTTGTGCACATAGGGGTAGATTTTAAAAGAAGCGCGATCAGCCTACTTTTGCTTGCGCATCAGACTCAAGCAAAAGTACGCTGGATTTTAGTAGATACGCGCGGAGCCGCGCGTATCCACTAAAATCCTGGATCGGCGCGCGCAAGGCTATCGATTTTGTATAGCCTGCGCGCGCCGAGCCGCGCTGCCTCCCCCCGTTCCCTCCAAGGCCGCTCCGAAATCGGAGCGGCCTTGGAGGGAACTTTCCTTTGCCCTCCCCTCACCTTCCCCTCCCTTCCCCTACCTAACCCACCCGCCCGGCCCTGTCTACACCCCCCCCTTACCTTTGTCGGGGGATTTACGCCTCCCGGAGGGAGACGTAAATCCCCGCGCGCCAGCGGGCCTGCTGCGCGCCGGGCCGCGACCTGGGGGCGGGTACGGAGGGCGCGGCCACGCCCCCGGGCCGTAGCCACGCCCCGTACCCGCCCCCAAAACGCTGCCGACACGCCCCCGGAACGCCGCGACGACCGGGCCCGCCCCCGACACGCCCCCCTCCGAGAACCCCGGGACTTACGCGAGTCCCGGGGCTCTGCGCGCGCCGGGAGGCCTATGTAAAATAGGCTTCCCGGCGCGCAGGGCCCTGCTCGCCTAAATCCGCCCGGTTTTGGGCGGATTTAGGCGAGCAGGGCTCTGAAAATCTACCCCATAGCTTTCCAGCTTTTTTTGTTCAGATTACTGCTTTTCTTGGACTCCTTTTGTGACTTATTTAGCTGACTTTTGTTATCCACTTCTCCCTTTACCATTGCATTTGTATTTGGGAGTGACATTCTAAATTCCTTCTGCCACCCCCGGCATCTAGTTTAAATGCCTTATGACATAGGATTTGAATTTCTCTTAGGAACTGAGATTTACTAGTAAGTGCACAGCCTCAAATAGCTGGCTTATATGCAATTGGCAAGCAGTCAGAGATTCACCTACAGTGTTCCTCTACCTCCTCTATCTGAGAATCTACATTGTGAGAAAAACATATATTCTGGAAGACTTACTTGAGAGAGCACCACAGAGTCCATGTGTAACGCCCCTCACTTCTGGTCTGAAGCACCTCCTGCATCATGCTGCATCCAAGGAATATGGCTGAATTTCCTGCAGCGCTTGAGCTCTTTTATAGGAAGTTCTGATGGTAGGACTTCCTATAACACGCTCAGATGACAACACATCCTGCCTTACATAAAGGGATGCTCAGAACTACTACCCACTGCAAAAAAACTAAAAAAGCAGGGGATTCTTTTTTTTTTTTTTTTTTTGCAGTGCCAGTTGCCCAGTGTGTTATTGGCATTAATGTTGCTATTCCTGCAACCCACCTTGATCCTGGTATCCTTGTGAGTCCTGTGGTTTCTTGTCTCCTCTTCATTGTCTTTGTCATCCCTGATGTGTGTTCCTGCATTCTTCTCTTGCCCTCAGACCAGACTCCATTCTTACTCAACTCAGTCAACTATCTCGCTTCTGTTACCACCTTTGGCTCATGACAGGAAAGTCCTGCTGGCTGCCAGAACCTGAGGGTCAGGGGGAAGTAAGTGGCTAGGCAGAAGACTCTTACTCCAGGGATGCATCTTCTACTTATTGAGGCTTATCTTGGGCTTGCCCAAGATGTGCTTCTGTTAAGTTTGTATTGCCTATGGGTTCACTACCCCCTGGCATGACACCATTGTAACAAGTCTGTTATAGCCAAAATATCCAAATGGTTATCTATAATCAAGTTATATATTCACAGGAAAGACATTAACTATTTCTGTTTTTATACAGAGTTATATTAAACTTTTTAAAAGGCATGCTAAAAGCATACTACAATTCATGATAATGGTCTATCTAAAAGCCAGAATCTTCAGCACAGCCATAGTTTAATACCAGAAATAAGTGTAAGAAAGAGCAAAAGTAAAATAGAGGTCCATCTATAAAAGCCGTTAGAACAACTAAAACATTCTGTCTAAATGGCTTCATATCTGCAGCGTGGATGGTAATGGGAGGAGGGGAGCAGCCTAATTGTCCTGCAATCCCAGGAATTTAAAAAATCTTTAAAGTTTGGGGGGTGTAGAAAGCATGGTCCAACAAGACCATGTATAATGGTTTGGGGGTGGGAAGGAGGGGAACAGGCCACTGGATCTTTCTTTTTTTTTTTTGTTTTTGTTTTGACAGTGCTACTTAGATGGCTGTCTTTTAAAGCTATCCAATTAAGTAGCTTGTTATCTGGCCACCCAAGGATGGATAACTTAAACTTACTTGGTTATATTGACACATAGCCAGTTAGCTTTTTTTTTTTTATCTGGCTACATGTAGCTGGGTAACTTTAGGCTAATATATTCAGTGGGACATTTTATCCATCTGAAAATATGAGACAAGTTACACTGGTAAACAAATTTCTGGGAACATTTTGTTCCCTCCACAACCTTTGATGAAACAAGTAGAGGAAGAAATTGCAATCCCCAATCCCTATCACAAGCTGAACACAAATATGCATTTGTCTGTGTCACGTACCATTTGCCAGAAAAGTGTGATATACCTTAATCCTTGTTACTTGTCTGTAGCGGCATAAGTTATAATGGTAATGTTGGCACCAGAAAATAAAACAAAAAATGTTTTGCTGCAGATTTTTGTTTATAATTACTGTCCGATGCTTCTCAGATGAGAGTCTAACAGTAGTCACCCAGCATGGAGGGGTTCCACTTGCCTTTATACCGTTTCTCCATTTTGACACTGTCTTGATGAAACCTTTATCCATGTTCGTCACTCACAGTGCCAAGGTTGTCTGGGAAAAAGTCCAAGTGGGAATGAAGAAAATGTATCTTTAATGACATGTTGCACTTCATCAATTTGTATGCCTGAAGCAGATTTTCAACCTGTTCAACATGGTCTGCTACCTTATAGTTGCCTAGAAAGTTACAAACAACATGCTTGAAGGCTATCCACGCAACACATTCTGTACCTTGCAGAAGACCATCAAAGTGGCTGTCGTTCATCACAGCTCATATTTGTGGGTCAATGAAAACACCTTTTATATTTTAAAATATATGTATGCGAGATTGTTTTAAAAGTTCACAATTATTGTAAAACAAAATTGGCTGTTTCTCAAAAACCTTCTGTGATGTACAAATTCCAAAGTAATATCTGTGATCCGTATCAAAAAATCTATTTGGAACACCAAAAAGCCTGAAGCAAACAAAACCTTTGTTTACCAGTGTTATCTCACTAAATTTAGCCAGTTACATTGTCTAACTACCCTCCTTACTGAATATGAGCCCTGTAGTAAGTACCAATGGACTAAAGTCCCAGCAATAATGTAGCATATCTTGAATAAGAAAATTATTCTTAAAACATTATTCATTGGCAGTGCTGGTAGTGCCATTGATGCTGAACTACTTTTAGCTCTGCAGGCCTAGCAATGGGTGCAGGACTAGAAATCCAAGGTTGAAGGCAACATGAAGAAGCAGTGGAGGGGCCATAAGTGGTTGCTGTGTAAGTCTAAACAAGCCAGAAAGTGTCTCTGAGAAGGGCAGCACTTTCCACAGACCCTCAGAGAATAAAGTACACTGTGCGAATGCCATGTGTCTGAGAAGAGCCCTTTAAAGAATGTAGTATTTGACAAATCCATATATAGTTACGATGGAGAAGGTACAGAGAAGGGCAACCAAAATGATAAAGGGGATGGAACAGCTCTCCTATGAGGAAAGGCTGAATAGCTTAGGGCTGTTCAGCTTGGAGAAGAGACGGCTGAGGGGGGATATGATAGAGGTCTTTAAGATCATGAGAGGTCTTGAACGAGTAGATGTGACTTGGTTATTTACATTTTCGAATAATAGAAGGACTAGGGGCATTCCATGAAGTTAGCAAGTAACACATTTAAGACTAATTGGAGAAAATTCTTTTTCACTCAACCCACAAAGCTCTGGAATTTGTTGCCAGAGGATGTGGTTAGTGCAGTTAGTGTAGCTGTGTTCAAAAAAGGTTTGGATAAGTTCTTGGAGGAGATGTCCATTAATGGCTATTAATCGATTTTACTTGGGGAATAGCCACTGCTATTAATTGCATCAGTAGCATGGGATCTTCTTAGTGTTTGGGTAATTGCCAGGTTCTTGTGGCCTGGTTTTGGCCTCTGTTGGAAACAGGATGCTGGGTTTGATGGACCCTTGGTCTGACCCAGCATGGCAATTTCTTATGTTCTTATGAACGATTACAATTTTCCACAAAAAAGTACCTCTTTCATGCCTACTTTTTGGATGATTTTGACAGAACTCTGTCCTATTCTTCTGCCTGTGTCGGAGATGTGAAGATCATACATGTGTAGACAGAAGTGCCAACTCCCTTTTCCAACATAATCTACAACACCTTTTTTCTTCATGCCCTCCTGCATTTCAGTTGCTTTTATATATTTTATATACTGAGGTACACTACCCCTTTTCTGCTATCTCTATCCTTCCTTCTTTATTTTTTATTTATTTTTATTTATTTTAATTTAGCATTTGTTTATATACCGAGGTACAGCTGACATAGCCTTCACTCCGGTTTACATTATAACAAACCAGTTACATTTAAATTCATAACAGTGTGACAGAGAATGAATCAGAACATTAACTTAATAAAAGACAATAAATACATTGAACAATACATTGAACAATAGATATGAGTGTAAGCAACACTTGAAGTTGACGGTTGATACCGTTAATGAGAAGAAAAGGTTTCTGCAAGATAGGACGAAAGACAGAAGGAGGGGATTGCTGGCATAAAAAGAACGTGAAGGTGGATATGAAAAAGATTTATGTTCTGTTGTCATTGGGTGAGCAGCCATTGTAAGACTGTGAAAGTAGCCAATCTTTAAGATATTTTTTTAAAGATTTAAAGTTTTCTTGCGAATTGAGGTGTTGAGGTAGTGAGTTCCATAATTTTGGGCCTACGATAGAGATGGCTCTATTTCTAGTGGAGGATAATTTGGCTTGAGGTAATGAAGGGACATCCAGCTGAACTTTATATGTAGATCTTGTTGTATGTGAAGATTTATGTAGGTGTATAATATTGTCCAAGGCAGAGTAGTCAGCTTTGTGAATTGATTTGTGTAGGATTGTGAGTACTTTGTACTCTATTCTTTTTTTAACTGGTAGCCATTGTAAGTTGTGGAGTACTGGGGATATATGGTCGGCTTTTCTTTTACCAGACAGGACTCTGGCAGCTGCATTTTGGAGTAACTGCAGTGGTCTTAAGGTTGAATTAGGGAGGCCTATCAGAAGGGAGTTGCAGTAGTCCAAACTGGAGAAGATGAGGGCTTGAAGAACGGTTCTGAAATCCTGGGGATGAAGCAGCGGTTTTAGGTGTTTGAGTATATGAATTTTGTAGAAGCCTTCTCTTGTTTTTGTTGTGATGTGCTTTTTAAAATTTAGCTCATTATCTAGCCAGAAACCCAGGTCTTTAACGTTGTCTTTGAGTTGAATTTGAATGTTGTCAAATTGGAAGGGTGGAGTGGAAGTTATACCAAAGTTTTTTCTTGTAATTAGTATACATTCTGTTTTGCTCATATTTAAGCATAATTTTAGATTGTTCAGCAGATTTTGTATTGCTTTTAGGTGTGAGGCTACTTTTGACATTGTTTCTTCTAAAGACGAAGTAATGGGAATGAGTAGTTGTATGTCATCAGCATACATGTAGAAAATGATGTTAAGGCTTGTTAAAAGATGGCATAAAGGAAGAAGGTAGATATTAAAGAGAATAGGTGATAAAGCCGACCCTTGAGGAACTCCAGTATCCAGAGGGATGGCCTCAGATGAAAAGTTGTTGTAGGAAACTTTGAAAAATCTGTTTTTAAGGAAAGAGGAAAACCAGTTGAGGGTTTTTCCAGCGAGCCCGATGGATTCCAGGCTAAAAATAAGCCTTTTGTGGTCCACAGTGTCAAAGGCTGCTGACAAATCGAGGAGGATCAGAAGGTGATCTAGTTTGTTATCGAAGCCTCTTAATAAGGTGTCAGAAAGATTGAGTAGTAGGGTTTCTGTACTGAGGTTTTTTCTAAAACCGTGTTGTGTGGGAAATAGAATTTTGTGGTCGTCCAGGTGTTCATTTAGTTGTTTCAGAACCACCTTTTCTGTCAATTTAGCAAAAAGGAGAAGGTTTGATATTGGGCGGTAGTTTAAATCTTTTGGGTTGAGGTTTTTTTTCTTAAGTAGTGGTGTGATTGTAGCAATTTTTAGTTTAGTAGGAAGCTCGCCCTCAGTAAGAGATTTGTTGATGATTGCTGCTATTGTTGGGGCTAAGGGATGAGCGATTTCCTTTAAAGCTCGGGTTGGGATGGTGTCCATGTCATGGCGTGCAGGGTTTATGTTTTTCAACATTTTCTCTGTTTCCAAGTTGGAGATAGTATTGAATTCAAGCCAGGGACTTATGTTTGATAAAGATTGCTTTTCTATGATTGATGGGGAGTTGAAGGCATCAGAGATTTTTGAAATTTTGTTCTTAAAGAAGAAGGCTAAGTCTTGGCTCAAATTTTTTGTTTCAGTGGTAATGGGATTGTTGTTTTCGACGATGAGGTTGTTTACTATGTTGAACAGTGATTTAGATTTGTTGGTAGAGTTATTTATTTTTTTACTGTAGTAATCACGTTTTGTGTTCTGGATGGTTTTTTTGTAGGCAGCTAGATGAGTGCGGTATTTCTGCTGTAATAATGGCTGTTTGTTTTTTTTGCCACTCTTTTTCGATTTTCCTGAGAGCCATTTTCATATTTTTAAGAGTGGTGTTATACCAGGGATTTTGCTGTTCTTTTTTGTTCCTTAGACGTTTGATTTTCTCTGGGTTAATGTTGTTAGCAGTTTCTTCAGTAATATGAAACCAGGATTGGATGGCGTTGTTTATGTTAGAGAGGTCGAGATTAGAAAGCTGAAAACCCAGTTCTTGTAGGAGAAGATCAGATTGAAATGGTGGTCGATATTTGAAGAAATTTTGTGTGTCCTTAGTGTAGGTTGGATTGTTGAAATTTATTTGAGTCTTGCATAGTAGAAGATGGTGGTCAGACCATGGAACTGGACTATGGAGAATTGTGGTATTGGAGAAGTAGTTATTAGTGAAGATTAGGTCTAATGTATGACCTGCTTTGTGAGTGGGGTCATGCACTTGAAGGAAGCAGTTTAAGCTTGAAAGCATGTCAATGAGGGTTTGGCAATTTAGAGATCTTGGGATGACATCTATATGAAGGTTGAAGTCACCAAGAATGATTGTAGGTTTTTTCAAATTAATGTAGGTAATAAGGAACTCGAGCAGCGGAGAGATGTTACTATCGAGAAGCTTAGGTGGGCAATAGACAAGGCAGATTTGTAGATTTGGTGAGTCGAAGAGTGCAACTTCGAATTGTTTTGGGAGGTTATGTGGGATCATTTTCATTGAGAAATGTTTTTTGATAAGTAGGAGAAGGCCGCCTCCTCTTCGGTAATTGCGAGGGATTGAGAAAGTGTCATAGGCATTGTTGTCAAGTTGGTTCAAAATGACTTGATCGGTGTTTTTGAACCAGGATTCTGTTATGGCGATGAAGTCAGGGTTTTTTCCTTGTAGTATGTCAGATATTAACATGAATTTTTTGGTTAATGATTGTGCATTAATGAGAAGAAAGGTGAGGCAAAGTAAGTTTTTGCTATTTTTCATAAGTGGGATGTTAATTAGGTGCTTGTGACAGTTGTGGTGTTGAAGGTTAGGTGGTTTCTCCATCTTACGAGTGTTTGTGCTAGATGTTGAGCGAAATCGGAGTTGAATGCTGGATGTTGAATGAGGATGACTGATGTCAGTTAGAGGAGTACTGGATGTTGATTGAGGATGACTGATGTCAGGTAGAGGAGTGCTGGATGTTGATTGAGGATGACTGATGTCAGGTAGAGAAGTGCTGGATGTTGATTGAGGATGACTGATGTCAGGTAGAGAAGTGCTGGATGTTGATTGAGGATGACTGATGTCAGGTAGAGGAGTGCTGGATGTTGATTGAGGATGACTGATGTCAGGAAGAGGAGTGCTGGATGTTGATTGAGGATGACTGATGTCAGGTAGAGGAGTGCTGGATGTTGATTGAGGATGACTGATGTCAGGTAGAGGAGTGCTGGATGTTGATTGAGGATGACTGATGTCAGGTAGAAGAGTGCTGGATGTTGATTGAGGATGACTGATGTCAGGTAGAAGAGTGCTGGATGTTGATTGAGGATGACTGATGACAGGTAGAGGAGTGCTGGATGTTGAATGAGGATGACTGATGTCAGGTAGGGGAGTGCTGGATGTTGATTTAGGTTGATTGCGGTCTGGATGAGGTCTGGATGAGGAGTGCTGGATAAAGTTTTAGTTTCTGTGTTGCTGTGTTGAATCAGATGAAGAGTGCTGGATGCAGTGCGAAGAGTTTTTCCGTTTCTCTCCTCAGTAAATTCTTTATTAATTTGGCCTTCAGTTCCCTCCCGCAACAAATTCTCAGGACTTCCTTTCAATGATATTCAACTTTGGGTATGCTCTGCGGTACCTTTGAGAAGGAGATGGGAGGTGGGAGCGCCTGCAGGACGGTGAATTTAAAAGACTCTCTCAGGTTGTTAATTGGCTGTCTTTTGTTGGTGGGCGGGTCTCCGAGCGGTTGACTGGCGGGGGCTGGACTCGCCGGGGGCAAGGGGAATAGGAAGGACTTACCCCGACGGGTCTGGGCGCCGAACGAGCAGGCCTCTCCTCCTCGCGTTCTTAGCAGCGGCGGCAGTGGCAGCAGTGGAGCTCCAGGCACACTCCGAGTGGGTGGCGCCGACCGCACGAACCCCAGTAGAGGAGGGATGAGATGCAGCTGGGGCCGGGAAGGCAGGGCGTTGCACAACCCGTTGCTAAATCTGTCGGGTTTTGGATACTTTACTGTCAGTCACGGTTAATATGCTGGGGTTACTCTGTGGTCACTCCGTGGGATTGGGTCGGGGCTCCTTCGGGGCTGCCACGAAGGGGCGAGACAAAGGGGCGGGGTGAGACAAAGGGGCAGGCCCCTTTGTCGCGCTCCTTCGTGCACGCGGCGCACTGAGAATTTAAAACCCAGCAGGCCGAGCTCCGATTGGATGCGCTGGCTGGTGGGCGGGATTAAGCACGTCTCGGCGCGGTTCCCTTTCACTTTGCAGCTATTTGAAAGTTTTTTTAGGCTGCGCTGTCGGCGCCGAGGTCGACCGGGTGGGGAGCGTAGTTACCTGGCCTTCCCCCGGTGGGGCTCGGCGCCGATCTCGCAGGCCCTCCCCGGCGATTGCAACGGTGGACGGAGAGGAAGAGCTGATATGATCAGATCCCATTATTAGGATTCATTGACCTACTTCTCTGTGCCTCTGCCCATAGGGTTTGCAAATCATGAATTGTATTGCCTAGACTATGCGCAATTGTGCTTACAGTCTGTCATCTATTTCTCCTTGCCTTGTCTATGCATAGGCTTACTTTGTCTATCCTGCTGCTCAAGCATAGCCATGCGAGACCCAAATCTATCCATTATCTAAACATGACCATGTACTTGAGAAACCTCAGATATGACTAATGAATATTTTAAACAAGTATTTGTTTCTCTATTACTATGTAAATTCTCTGTTTATTACACTGGGCTATAGCCAAAATGCTTCTGAAATGAATGTAGTCAAACTTTACTAAATCTGAGTCACTGAAAATGAAAAGTATGCTTAAAATTGTCGATTGCCTTTATTTTCAAGATACGCTACTTCTAAAAGTTTATATAACCAGTGTAATGTTTCAAAATGATATAACTACTATTTATTTCTTTTCTAGATCTTAATTATGCTTTCGATTCAACAGGCCAATGCAATATCAGGCACTCTGGTCAGCGTTTCACTATATGCACATTGGATGCGCTAGATGTACACCCAATGCAGTACTTGGAATAGAGCATCCATAACACGAGTGCAAAATAGTGTCGATTGCATTTAAATTCCATGTAAATGGCTCGATGCAGTAATACGCCCCCAAAATTTGTGTCCATAAGTTTGTTTTTGGTTTTTTTTGTTTGGTTTTTGGTTTTTTGGGGTTTTTTTATGTATGAAATTTAGCGCCTTCCCTATCCCAGGCATAATTGTGGCATTATCTGCAGCAGAGGTTTGTGAAAGTTTTCTGTGCAATTTCTACCATTTGAACAATGAATTATACTAATTTTTTGGTCCTGCTGATTTTTCTCTTGTGTGTGCAAGCAAGAATAAGGAATGTCAGGCAAAGAGGGTGATTGTTCAGGTAAACAATTTGAGGAACGTTAGACAAGAGGATCAGGTGGTAGCACAGGCCCAGGTGAGCAAATAGCTCATTTAAAACTCTGGATTGATTTTGTATTGATGGATGTTGGCAAACAGACACCAAAGTCCTGGACATCCAGAAAAGGAACAGGACTTGGGCATCTGTTAAGGGCCTGTGCCTGGACACCCCTTTCCTGGACATCCAGGAAAGAGGTGGCCTGTGCGCGAACACAGTTTTCTTGGACATCCAGGAAAGGGGACAGTGCTTGGGCATCTGAAGTTCACCAGGGGCCTGTACATGTACGGGCAAATAATGGATGTCCTAATATTAAATATAGGTTTTCCTGTTTGTGCTAGCCACATGTGGCCTTTTCCTTTGTCCTTCCATTGTCTGCATGTATTCCTATCTGTCCATTTGTGCCAGGTTTGTAGGAGTCATTTATGAAAAGTTATATTGACATCGATTAGTGGACAGTAGCTATTCCTATATGTTATCTTGAATTGTGAAGTTTTTGTGACTTGGAATGACCACTGTTGTACATAGGATGCTGGGCTTGACAGTCTCTTGATGTGACCTAGTATGGCATGTCTATGTTCCTTTGTTCATACGTATAGCCCAGAGGCATCTGTAGACTCTGCCGGCAGCATATCATTCGGTCACGGACAACCCTCCTTGGATTGCCCGAGACAGATGTAGTGGGAAGATACCGGCTCAACTCTTGGGCAGTTTTTACCCTTTTATGAGGACCTGTACAGTGACCTTGACCCAGTCGCCAGTTGCAGCCATGCCTGGGTTGGTGAAACTTCTGAGCGCTTAGCAGTTTTTCACCACAGGAAGCTTCCAAAATGTGGTTGGAATCACTGCAGGAAACGGATCAGTCCTTAGTCTCGTGGCACTCAGGACAAGTCTTGAGGGTGATGCTGAAGCGGATGAAGCAGTACATCTACTATCCAGAGGATCCAGTGCAACTTCAGGAAATCCGGCGAAAGTTCTTCAAAATAGCTGGTATGCCCAATGTGTTGGGTGCGATAGATTGCACCCAACACATTGGGCACTCTAATCGCATTGACCCCGAAATAGGAACAGGAAAATTCATTCCGCAACTGCAAGAAATTCTATTCCATGAATGTGCAGGTTGCATGTGATGCACACTTTCAAACCTGAATGGAGTGTCAAGATTTCCCAGGAGCTGCCATGATTCCTACATCCTTGCCCATTCATCATTTGGAACCCATTTCCCACAGGGCTGATACGGTGATGGCTGGCTGCTGGATAAATAACGTTTGCAATGGGCAGAGGTTATAGACAGCCAGGTAGGATGGAGGCATGCGGGGCCCAGCATGAGAACATTGCCCCATTGTTAAAAAAAGATGTATGTCTGTTTATTTATGAGTATTTCTGGACCACTGTATTGGTAGGGCATAAAATGAGTATATGTATGGAGTTGTGTATGTGTTTGGTGTCTCAATAGTGTTTTTATGCAATATTGCTTGCCCCTTTTATAGGTGATGATGGATATTGCTGTAAGCTATGGTTGCTTACTCCTCTCCTGTCCCTACGCACTGCAGCCAAAAGACTGTATAACAAAGCATATACCAGTACAAGAAATGGCTTTTCAGCACGCCGAATATCCGCTCAATGACTTCATATGTTTGGACAGGTCTGGTGGAGCCCTGCGCTACAATGTTGAAAAGGTTGCAAGCATTGTTATGGCCTGCTGCATACTCCATAACATTGTTTTGCACTTTGGGCTGGAAGCAGAGGTTGCAGAACACTTACTGCCAAATCCACCTCTAGAACCGCCAGCTGAGGTGGACAACATAGTGAGAGGCTCCAAGGTTCACTGAAGGATCATTGCTGATTGTTTCTTGTGTAAGTTGTTAGCTATGATACCAATAAACCCCTCTCTACTTTTGAACATATTGATCCAGTCTGGAATCAACAAACGATTTATGCAAAATATTTATTTTTCTCTTATTATAGCAGGCAACTGAATTTCTTTAATGGAGTCTGGTGCATTTCTGTATCTGTGATCCCCTATGACCTTACGATTCTCGCAAGCGTGGGGCATCCTTCGCACAAGCTCCCACTAACTCCGGTCGCTGGCATGCATCCCCTCGCCGTCTTACCAACTACCATTGCTGGTGTGTGTAAATAGTATAAACAAATTAATAAGAGTTAACTGGAAGCAAGAAAAGCTGGGAACCAGTGTTTTATTTTGTTTGTTTTGTCCCTCCATTGTGGGCAGTGCTGATTCAGAGCTGATGTCACCATGAGAGAAAGGAGGGGGAAAGAGAAAAGTTTGTTTCTGTTGCTTGTCACTGCCTCAGGATGAGATAGGCAGCGCTGAATTAGGCCTGATGAGATGGGGGGCAGGGGAACAGAGTTGAGCATGGAGCAGGATGAAATTAGGAAGTAGGCAGGACAACAATTTGTGGGGAGGAGCCGTGATAAAGATGAGGGAGGGAGAGAGAGAGAGAGAAGTTTTGTGAACAGTGCAAGAGAGCTGTGCTGTGTCAGACAGTGCTGCTGTGGCTGAGAGGCCAGATTAGGAGCAGGCCTTGCTGAAGTTGAAGAGAGAGTGAAGAAACCGACACAGGAGGGATCAGCTGATTGTCAGGGATCAGCTGAGCAAAATCACTGTCTCTGTGGATGGCATTTCTCTTCAGTGTGAGAAGCATCGGAGCAGGCAGAAAGGAACAGCTGATGATGTTGGGATTAAAAGAACTTCTGGGTGAGTTTTTTTTTAATGTGAAGGGAGCAGTTACAGAGAATTCTGATTAAAGTCTGATTAGTGCAGGACTAGTTCCTGGCAGTTTGTGATGTCATTAATGATGTCATCAAGGCCCTGATCTTAAGTGGGGGGGGGATATTAATTTTAAGTAAAATAAAGAAAATTATATACTTTGTAAATGAAATGATAGTATTAGCCAGATATAGAGACCCATGTCACCTGATATAGTTTCATGACACTATAAATATTTTAAATATGTAAATAGACTCCATGAACATTCTGATGTTAGAAACTAAAGTAGCCTTTAAAACTTAAAGGAAAATTTAGTAAGGATTTGGAGCAGTTTAAGTAAACTGTAGTTACTTTAGGAATGAATGTGAGTGGTATTTTGAATGAAATATGTATATTTATAACGTTAGTATGAAGGGTGAAAATGTAAGAAGGA
The DNA here is from genome assembly GCF_901001135.1 of Rhinatrema bivittatum. Classification (NCBI taxonomy): domain Eukaryota; kingdom Metazoa; phylum Chordata; class Amphibia; order Gymnophiona; family Rhinatrematidae; genus Rhinatrema; species Rhinatrema bivittatum. The sequence goes on along the minus strand of NC_042617.1, from coordinate 223,061,832 downwards.
ATTAAAATACTGGGAAGGTAAAAAGAAAATATGTAAAATATTTTTATTATAATTAGGAAAGATGAAAATGCCTGATAAAGTTAAATGAATAAAATAATAATACAATTGGTATATTCCAAACACCCCTCTGAAGGATAGTATAAGCTAAAACAACTTTGAAAACTTAGAGAATAACTAAGGGATGATGTCAATAGCTTCCCTAGTTACAGGTGACAAGGTGAGCACAAGTATACTAGTTTGAGCCTCTGTGCTGAATTTAAATAAGGAATAAGAAGGGATTTTATCAATAAATATTATATTTAAAATTTTCTTATATTGAAATTAATAAACACAAAAATGAACATAAATAGAAAAAGATAATATATCTAATGAGCAGAGTAGGGTACTATTTAAAGGAGTGACATCAGCAGGAGAAATGATCTAAGAATCTAAGGAAAAGAAAGAGACAGTTAAAGAATGAAACAGTTTAGAGCCTGAAGTCAAATGTATAAGAAGTGCTGTCAATGCACTCTGACTTTGAGGCCTATTAAAAAAAATTATAAACATTAAAAAGTAAATGAAAAAGAATATTCACTATAGTGTATGAGTGTATGAAAGAGTGAATGATTATAAGGTTCCTGACAAGGTAGAAATAGAAGTAGCAAAGTTAATTCATAAATGTTATTGCTGTACCATGTATTAAAACAGCAATTATATTAGGAATATTATATTACGTATGTTTGTGACTCCTATTAATGGTGAATGACAAGAAATGATTATGCAGTAGGGATGTGAATCGTTTTTTGACGATTTAAAATATCGTCCGATATATTTTAAATCGTCAAAAATCATTAGAGCCGCGATACAATAACAATTCCCCCGATTTATCGTCAAAAAATCGTAAATCGGGGGAAGGGGGAGGGCGGGAAAACCGGCACACTAAAACAACCCTAAAACCCACCCTGACCCTTTAAAATAAATCCCCCACCCTCCCGAACCCCCCCAAAATGCCTTAAATTACCTGGGGTCCAGAGGAAGGGTCCCGGTGTGATCTTTTACTCTCAGACCTCCGTGCGTTGTAGAAATGGCGCCGGCGCTACCTTTGACCTGTCATATGACAGGTCAAAGGTAGCGCCGGCGCCATTTTGTTTTTTTGTCCCCCGACGTCAGGAGCGTAGGAGATCGCTCCCGGACCCCCGCTGGACCCCCAGGGACTTTTGGCCAGCTTGGGGGGGCCTCCTGACCCCCACAAGACTTGCCAAAAGTCCAGCAGGGGTCCGGGAGCGATCTCCTACCGCGAATCGTTTTTCCGTACGGAAAATGGCGCCAGCCGTACGGCAACACGATTCGACTGCAGGAGGTCGTTCTGGACCCCCGCTGGACTTTTGGCAAGTCTTGTGAGGGTCAGGAGGCCCCCCCAAGCTGGCCAAAAGTCCCTGGGGGTCCAGCGGGGGTCCGGGAGCGATCTCCTACGCTCCTGACGTCGGGGGACAAAAAAACAAAATGGCGCCGGCGCTACCTTTGACCTGTCATATGACAGGTCAAAGGTAGCGCCGGCGCCATTTCTACAACGCACGGAGGTCCGAGAGTAAAAGATCACACCGGGACCCTTCCTCTGGACCCCAGGTAATTTAAGGCATTTTGGGGGGGTTCGGGAGGGTGGGGGATTTATTTTAAAGGGTCGGGGTGGGTTTTAGGGTTGTTTTAGTGTGCCGCTTTTCCCGCCCTCCCCCTTCCCCTCCCCCCCATTGGACCCCAGGTAATTTAAGGCATTTTGGGGGGGTTCGGGAGGGTGGGGGATTTATTTTAAAGGGTCGGGGTGGGTTTTAGGGATGTTTTAGTGTGCCGGTTTTCGATTTACACGATATTTTAAAAACCCAAACTGCGACGATCCGATTCCCTCCCCCTCCCAGCCGAAATCGATCGTTAAGACGATCGATCACACGATTCACATCTCTATTATGCAGGGTAAATCACTTTAAAAAATAGATCACACAGAAGAGATATACTGTGCTGATGAAGCTATAAAGAACAACATCAAACAAGATATATCTATGAGACAAACATGTAATATATTGTCGCTATATAAAGAAAATAGTTTTGCAGATAAAAGAGAAAAATAGAATGTTACCTAAAGGTGGAGTAACCATTAAACTTGGACAATAAAAAGAGAGAATGAATGAGTGTATAACAGAAATTAATAAGTTATTAAAGTGTGATTTGTTCTTTCATGTAAAAAGAAAGTTAGGGTTATGTTAATTATCCTTTTATTTACTTTAGTTACTATCCAGTTTCAACAAGCTGTTACATACATTATTTATATTAAGGAACATACAGACTGAGTTACAGAAGATCCAGGAGTGGTGTGAGGGAGTTAGTATTTGTTATTGGTTTATTTAAAGCATAAGTTAGTAGGTACAAGAGAGAAGAAACAGCATGAAGAGAAAAGAAGAAGACTAAATTACGAGAGGAAAACATACCATTTGGCCAGCAACGAAAAGAGGAAAAACAGATAAGTTTAATAACAGAACTTAAAGCTACTATTGCCAGGCCTAAGCTTATTATTTTACATTTGCACTTGAGAATAACTACAAACAATAAGTTAGAAAAGACACAAAATACAAAGGGAAAGTCAAAGACTATAACAAAAGTAAAGTTTACTTACCTGAATACACCAAGGAGAAGAGATATGGGACCTAAATAGGAGAAAGAAAATACAAAGAATCAATTTTCTTTTATTTAAAAGAAATAATATAAGGAACATTAAAGTTAATATACAAGAGAGAATAAGAACTGTAATACTTATCTGATAAATAGATGAGTTGGAAGTAACTTGAATATATTCTTTTATAATTGCTTGTTTCCTAGCGTGTAGCCAAATGGACTCAGGACCAATGGGTATAGTGTTCTCCTGATAGCAGATGGGAGACAGAGTCAGATTTCAAAACTGATGTCAGCCTACATATACCCGTGCAGGAAGCTCTGCTCTTCAGTATTTCTCCATCTCCTAAAGCAGATAGGGACACACCCACACACTAGAATAATGTTAACAATTCTAAAAAAAGCCCTGCTCTCCTGCGGTGATACCTAAGGGTCCCTCCCCCAGTAGAGAATTCCTGAGGTGATTTCCGAGATCCCTCAGAGGTAAGCCTCGATCCGGAAACCGGCTCCCGGCATGGACTTAGCCTCCAGGGTGGCTTAGAGGCAGCGGGTGTTGATTCGAGCGAGGCGGTGAAGGTAATTCCCTCTCCCCCCGCAGCCGGAGACCGCCCGGCACGAGATGGGGAAACGCCGAGACCAGGTAAGGTAGAAACTTCTTCTAAGTCTCCGGTCTCTGAGGCTCGAATAGCCGCACAGATCGTCCCTTCTGTTAAATCAGGTTGAGCAGCTCTGTCCGAGCTAGACCCCGATCCGATGTGAGGGTCCACACCCGTGGAGACCCTCCGGGGGGGTCACCATCTTGCCCGCATGGTCATCGGCGCCATTTCCCCCCCTTGACTGCCTTATTGCCCGCACAACTGAGCCGTGTGCACAGTGGCGAGCCGGGCGCACAGCGGAGCGGACAATCAACATCTGTGTCCTGTATGCACGCAAAACAGTGCCGGGCGCATAGCGGCCCGCACAAATGGCCCGCGCACACATCTCGGCCAGAAGCACAAAGTTGTTGTCTGCGCACACATCTTGCTCATCACGCACGCACATCGTCGGCGCACCCGGAGCGCACAACTAAGCCTCCCGGCGCGCTTACCTATGCACACAGACGGGTTTTTGAGTCACTCCACATGCACAAATCATGGCACCGCCAGCCAAGGGACAAGCCCTCTGCCCAGCCTGCCACCTGAGAGCTGTGCAACCTGAAGTGGTCTCCGCCCTATGCCAGCAGTGCGAAGAGGCTCAGGGGGAACCTAGGCAAGGCCCCCCACAGCCAGTAGAGGGATCCAGATCCACTGACGATAGTACCCCGGACCTCTGTATCTCCGACTCGGCGCCTAGACAGGAAGGCACCTCGGGGGCATCCACTATAAACCCGCTGGGATTCAATATGGACCCAGGGACCTTTTCCTGGGTGGAATTCTTCAAAGGACTGCAAACCTTTGTCCAGGCGCAATCGGTACCGCCTGCGACACAATCCCAGTCTCCACCAGAATCACAAGATATTCCAAGCACACCTCAGACCACCCAAGCAAGAGCCTCCCTACAGGGGATACAGACACCTCAGGGGACGAGACTGACTCCCTGGAGGAAGGGGAAATCTCCCTAGGGATGGAACCATACTGAACCATGCTGCGATTCTTCTCCAAAGACGAGTTATCAGCTCTTGTGTCTTTGACTCTGAAGACGCTGGCCATTCCAGGCATGGGTACCACAGCAGAGCCAAAGACGAACCCCGTTTTGGTGTCTCCGTCAGCCTCATGCTATTTCCCAATGTTGCAGGCAGTACAACTGATTGACCTGGAATGGAATGCCCCGGAGGCCAGCTTCAAAGGAGGACGGGCCTTAGAAGCCCTATACCCTCTGGAACCCACGGCCAAGGAACTCCTATGGTTCCCAAAAGTAGACGCCATGGTCTGCGCAATCTCAAAGCGCACGACCATTCCAGTTGAAGGAGGAGCGGCACTCAAGAATGCCCAGGACAGACGTCAGGAAGCCATCCTTAAACAGTCCTTTGATGTAGCAGCAATGACCCTGCAGATCGCTTCCTGCTGCGCCGTTGTAACACGTGCCTGCTTACTTCTCTCCAGAGACCCAACCACGTCCGGTGAAACACTGGAACCGGCGATATCCTTCCTCACGGATGCGACCTCAGACCTAGTGCGCACCTCAGCCAGGGGTGTCTCCTCCATAGTGGCAGCCCGAAGACAACTATGGCTCCGAAATTGGTCAACCGACACAACCTCCAAAGCGAACCTCATGAGAATGCCTTTCAAAGGATCCCTCTTGTTTGGAAGCAAATTGGAGAAGTTAGCCAACAAATGGGGTGAATCTCCAGTACATTGTCTACCGGAGGATAGGAACAAAAGAAACCAGCGCTCCTCCCCCCGAAGAACCAAGGGCAGAGAAGCTCAGCGCTTTAGACTGTACAAGAACACATACTACCAAGCACCTCACCCCGCAGGCAGGGCTCAGTCCTTTCGGAACAGACACAACAAGAGGGGAGCAGGCTCAGATACAGGCTCCGGCCATAATCCACAAAGAGAATCAGCAGACCCATCCTCAGGAAGAAGTCATAGGGGGCAGACTTACCCTCTTCTACCAAGATGGGTCGAGATAACGTCTGACAAGTGGGCCCTAACCATCATTCGAGAGGGATACTACCTGGACTTCCACAGCATCCCTCTAGACAAATTTGTGAGATCACCGTGCCACGCCCTCTCCAAGAAGATGGCAGTGGAAACCACACTGACAAAACTACTCAGCCTAATGGTGATAACCAGGGTGCCCACGCACCAACAAAATACTGGTCACTATTCCATCTATTTTATCGTTCCCAAGACCATTAATCATTACTTGAGAGTACCACACTTCCGCATGGAAACCCTGCTCTCAGTCATAAGGGCAGTACAGCCGGGAGAATTCCTGACTTCACTGGATCTATCCGAAGCCTATCTCCACATCCCGGTCCATCACGACCATCAGCGCTTCCTACGCTTTGCGATACTGGACCATCATTGCCAGTTCTGGGCACTACCCTTCGGACTAGCTACCGCCCCTCGGACCTTCACCAAAATCATGGTGGTAGTGGCAGCAACACTGAGGAAAGAAGGAATCCCCGTACATCCTTACCTGGACGATTGGCTGATCAGGGCAAAATCTCCAGAGGTAAGTCACCAGGTGACCACCAGAGTCAAGAATCTACTGCAGAATCTTGGGTGGGTCATCAACATAGCCAAGAGCTTCATACAACCCTCCCAGTCGCTAGAGTACCTGGGAGTTCGCTTTGACACCAAGCAAAGCAAGGTGTCCTTCCCCCCCACCCCCCCCCCTCCAAGGAGAAGGAAACTGATGGGACAACTGTGAAGACTGTTGAACCATGCTCACCCCAAGGTATGGGACTACCTCCAAGTCCTCAGTCTCATGACATCAACCCTGGAAGTCGTTCCATGGGCAAGGGCCCACATGTGCCCACTACAACTTTCCCTACTGTCATGATGGGACCAGATATCCCAGAACTACTCCATGCACCTCCAGCTATCAGCAGAGGTTCGGACACAGCTCCAATGGTAGCTACAGGAGGACCACCTGAGCAAGGGAATAAGACTATCCTCACCGAACTGGATCTTGCTCACCATGGGATGCGAGCATGCGAGGGTAAGGAGCTCACTGTCAGGAGCAATGGGACAAGGAAGAGGTGGGATGGAACATAAACTGGCTGGAAGCCCGAGCAGTTTGACTAGCCTGTCTACAATTTGGCCACAGACTCCGGGATGAGTCTGTCAGAGTCATGTCGGACAATACCACAACAGTTGTCTACATCAACCACCAGGAAGGAACCAGGAGCCAAAAGGTGTCCCTGGAGATAGACCCCCTCATGGTGTGGGCAGAAACAGACCTGCAAGGGATCTCAGCCTCCCACATTGTGGGAAAGGACAACGTCTCTGTGGACTACCTCAGCAGAGAGAGCCTAGATCCAGGGAAATGGATGCTGTTGACCACAGCCTTCCAGTTGATAGTAAACCGCTGGGGAACCCCAGCCATGGATCTACTGGCAACCTGGTACAACGCCCAAGTTCTTCAGCCACAGACGAGAACCGCAATCCCGGGGAATAGATGCCCTCGTCCAGACCTGGCCACAGGAAGACCTGCTGTACGCTTTTCCCCCATGGCCACTACTGGGCAGGATCATCCGCAAGATAGAACACCACAGGGGACTAGTACTCCTAGTGGCCCCGGACTGGCCAAGAAGACCATGGTACGCAGACATGCGAAGACTTCATGTGGGGAACCCTCTGTGCCTACCTCCACACAGGGACCTTCTTCGACAAGGACCGATCCTCCATGAAGACCCGACTTTGTTCTCTCTTACGGTCTCGCCATTGAGAGGACTCGCCTGAAGAAGAGCGGATACGCGCGAAGGCAGTGATTGACACCTTGCTCTGAGCATGCAAGTTCTCCACATCTCTAGCTTACATACAAATATGGAGAGTATTTGAAGCCTGGTGTGAGGACCGCGAGATCCTTCCGTGAACAGTCAAAATCCCCATGATCCTGGAATTTCTGCAGGACAGCTTGAAGAAGTGGTTGTTTCTCAACTCCCTCAAGGTTCAGGTGGCCACGCTGGCCTGCTTCAGAGCCAAAGTGGATGGCATCAGTCTAACAACCCATCCAGATGTTTCCCGCTTCCTGAGAGGGGTCAAGCAAATCTGACCACCATTAAAGTGGCTGATGACCCTATGGAATCTCAATTTAGTACTAGACTTCCTAGTGGGAACTTCCTTCAGACCTACACGCGGTCTGTCACTATGGGTCCTGACCCTGAAGACTGCATTCCTAGTGGCAGTATGTTCAGCCCATCGCACCTCCAAGCTTCAAGTGCTATCCTATTGGGAACCGTTCCTCGGGTTCACACCGGGATCCATACAGCTACGCACTGTCCCCTCCTTTCTTCCGAAGGTGGTTTCTCAATTTCATCTAAACCAAATCATCTTGCTGCCATCTCCAGATGAACATAAGGACTCTGAAGACTCACACCTTCTTCGTCATCTAAACATCGGCAGACTCCTAGTCCGATACTGTACGAAAGACGGACCACCTATTCGTCCTTCACAGCAGGATGAAACGAGGAAGCGGCCTCGCGGGCAACCATAGCCCAGTAGATCAAAGAAGTAATCAAGGCGGTCTATGTAGAGGGAGGGAAGCCTTCACCTCTACAAGTCAAGGCCCATTCTACAAGGGCCCAGGCAGTGTCCTGGGCGGAAACCAAGATGCTGGCGCCTGCCGAGATCTGTCGGGTGGCGACATGGTCCTCTATACATACCTTCTCCAGGTTCTACTGCCTGGATGTCCAGGTCCTGGAGGACACAACCTTTGCAAGGGCAGTACTAAGTGGGCCACGGGCAGCCTCCCACCCTGTTCGGGAGTAGCTTTTGTACATCCCATTGGTCCTGAGTCCATCTGACTGCACGCTAGGAAATGGAGAAATAACTTACCTGATAATTTCATTTTCCTTGGTGTAGACAGATGGACTCATCAACCCGCCCACGCCTGCCCGGAATCTGAGAACCTCGGGTGACAAGCCCCGAGAACAAGGCAAGCACGGGTAAGCCAGGTATTACCCTCTTTACCGGCAAGAGACTGCACTGGGTGGGTGGTAGCAATTTGAATCCCTACGCACCCCATTCCTAAGGTAGACCTAGTAGGGAGGAAGGCCTTGTACTGTACTCTCTTATAGGCAACATCAGAGAATTTGCTGCCTAATTTGACAACTACATTTTTAATACCATTCACATCAATACCGGCCATGACTGTCTTCTTATCCCACGAGAGAGGCGGTTTACACGTCCAAAAATCTAAATCCTGTTTTGTATTTTATTTCATGAACTGTAATTGGTGGCCGATAGCTGGACCAGGAACCCAAGATTTCTTTGATATGTTTTTATTTATTTTTATTAATTTAATGGTTTTTATATACCAATAGCCGTTTTCACATCATATCAGTTTACAGGGAACAATAAACAAGCCTAAGGGGTAGGTTTTCAAAGGGGTACGCGCGTACGCCCCGAAAACCTACTCCAAACCCCCCCTGCGCGCGCCAAGCCTATTTTGCATAGGCTCGGCGGCGCGCACAAGCCCCTGGACACGCGTAAGTCCCGGGGCTTTGCAAAGGGGGCGTGTCGGGGGTGTGTAGGGTGGGCGGCACAAATTTTGGGGTGGGGCGGGAGGCATGTCGGGGGTGTGACGCCGGCCCGGGGGCGTGGTCGAGGCCTCCGGACCATCCCCCGGGTCGGGTGATGGCGCGCCAGCAGCCCACTGCACGCGCAGATTTACGCCTGCTTTCGCAGGCGTAAATCTGCCAACAAAGGTAGGGGGGGTTTAGATAGGGCCGGGGGGGGGTTTGTTAGGGAGGGGAAGGTGAGGGGAGGGAACAGGCAGTGGGCGCCGGGCTCGGCGCGCACAGGTTGCACAAATGTGCACCCCCTTACGCGCGCGCGCACAGGTTGCACAAATGTGCACCCCCTTACGCGCGCGCGCGCGCAGGTTGCACAAATGTGCACCCCCTTACGCGCGCGCGCGCGCAGGTTGCACAAATGTGCACCCCCTTACGCGCGCGCAGGTTGCACAAATGTGCACCCCCTTACGCGCGCGCAGGTTGCACAAATGTGCACCCCCTTACGCGCGCGCAGGTTGCACAAATGTGCACCCCCTTACGCGCGCGCAGGTTGCACAAATGTGCACCCCCTTACGCGCGCGCGCGCGCAGGTTGCACAAATGTGCACCCCCTTACGCGCGCGCGCGCGCAGGTTTGCACAAATGTGCACCCCCTTACGCGCGCGCGCGCGCAGGTTGCACAAATGTGCACCCCCTTACGCGCGCGCGCGCGCAGGTTGCACAAATGTGCACCCCCTTACGCGCGCGCGCGCGCAGGTTGCACAAATGTGCACCCCCTTACGCGCGCGCGCAGGTTGCACAAATGTGCACCCCCTTACGCGCGCGCAGGTTGCACAAATGTGCACCCCCTTGCGCGCGCGCAGGTTGCACAAATGTGCACCCCCTTGCGCGCGCGCAGGTTGCACAAATGTGCACCCCCTTACGCGCGCGCGCGCACAGGTTGCACAAATGTGCACCCCCTTACGCGCGCGCGCGCACAGGTTGCACAAATGTGCACCCCCTTACGCGCGCGCGCGCACAGGTTGCACAAATGTGCACCCCCTTACGCGCGCGCGCACAGGTTGCACAAATGTGCACCCCCTTACGCGCGCGCGCACAGGTTGCACAAATGTGCACCCTCTTACGCGCGCGCGCCGACCCCAGATTTTATAAGATGCGTGCAGCTACGCGCATATCTTATAAAATCCAGCGTACTTTTGTTCGCGCCTGGTGCACGAACAAAAGTACGCGCGCGCATAAATTTATAAAATCTACCCCTAAGTATATGGCACAAACAATTATAGAGAACGGTATAAACTAAGAACAAGCTTAAGTATATGATAATACAAATAAAAGTAATATCTATATGTACTAGAAAGTTGTAACTCGATAAGTGTATAGGCAAAGTAATAACAAATAGCATATGTATTGGAGATGTAATAACAATAAGTATAAGGACAGCATAATAACCGTTTTTTCTTCTATTTTTTTCTAATTGTACTAATAAATTAAATTAATTTTAAAGTAAATTTTAATTTTTACAAAGTAATATTAGTTTATATTGATAAACACCATTGTACTTTTTTTCAAACTTTATTATTATTTTCCTGTTTTTAGTTTTTTTTTTTTTAAATTTTATTTATCTTGTTTAAGTTTTATTTTGAGAAACAATTGTAAACCGTTTTGTTCAAATTTATTTGCTAAGACGGTATAGAAAGATTTTTAAATAATAAAATTTAAATAAATTGAATTTCTATAACGGACTATGTCCTCTGGATTAATGTATGTGTGATCCATAGGTCTGTCCCCTTACCTTCTCACAAGCCCCCAGCATTGGCATGCCTCTCACCTTGCATGAGAACCAGTTAAGTCTGGTAGGACACTTGATGAAACATCAAGTAGTGGTGCTACCAATTAATAAAATAAACATTTCAAATTATCAATTTTATTACCAAAAAAACAATCTGAGATATAAACAGTGCAATCTTAATTAATAAAATAATAACAAGGTGCCCTAGTCCAGTGCGTTGCAGGGATGTCCAAGATTTGGGCATGTGTGGACAAAGGCCCTTAATGGACGCCCAAGTCCTGGATGTCGGCAAGGCACAGGACTTGAGCACCTATAAACAGGTCTTGCAGCAACGTCTAGGCCTTAAGCATCTGTTTACAGCCCTTGTAATGGACGCTTAAATTCTGGGTGTCCGTTTAGGCCCGTGACACAGATAAGGGTAGATTTTACAAATCTACGCGGGATTTTATAAGATTCGCGCATATCTTATAAAATCCGGGGTCGGCGCACGCAAGGGGGTGCACATTTGTGCACCTTGCGCACGCTGAGCCCTGCGTGCGCTGCCCGTTCCCTCCAAGGCCGCTCTGAAATCGGAGCGGCCTTGGAGGGAACTTTCCATTCACACACACACACCCCCGCCCCCCGCACCTTCCCCTACCTAACCCACACCCCCCGGCCCTATCTAAACCCCCTCCCTACCTTTATCTTAAAAGTTACAACTGCCTCCGGGCAGTAGTAATTTATGCACAGCAGGCCCCGACATAGGCCGCTGTGTCGGGGCACTCGGCCACGCCCCCGGACCGCCCACACGCCCCTGAAAACGCCCCGGATCGAAAACTACACCCCCTGGTCACACCCCCGCCTGCCCCTTTTTGCAAGCCCCGGGACTTACGCGCATCCCAGGGCTTGCGCGTGCCGCCGAGCCTATGCAAAATAGGCTCTGCGCGCGCAGGGGGGATTTAAAAGGGTTACGCTCGTACCTTATTTTATTTATTTATTTATTTATTTAAAAGTGTTTGTATACCATCTTTACAAACAGTGTTTAATCAAAACGGTTTACATAACTAAATAAAAAAACAAATGTAAATAAAGATTTAAATTTAAAAGAACATAAATATTATCAAATTATAAAAGCTCAAAATTACAAAAATATACAATAAAATAAAAATCTAAAACAATGAATAGTTTACATAAAAAATAAATCAATATATAATAATGTTGTGCGTGTAACCCTTTTAAAATCCGGCCCATAATGCACATCCAAATGGGCAAGGTCTTTTCTGTACATGATCTAGGATATCTGACCTCCACGGCCATGCCTAGAAATCCATGTTGTGCGGGGCATTCTCAAGAATGATACGAGGACACCTCCCTAACTTCTCCAATGCTGATGTCCACTTACGGGTGGACCTCATTATTACAGACAAGCAGCACCTGTATTTTCACTTGGGTGCCAGCAGGACTAAGAGCAGGCAAATGAAGCCTGGGTGGTGCTCAGAGCAAGTTTTAATGCCCAGGCCTCCTTACCAAGGGAGGTAAGTTGGGAAGGGTGGGAGAATAATAGGGTCCATTCCGCTAAAGTTTTTTCCTGATGGTTGATGCATGAACCCTCTGATCAGCTACTGTGAGAGAGCCCTGCAGCTTTTCAGATGTTAGTCTGGGTTCTGCATGACACTATGAATGATTTTATGATTTGCTTTTGGGATGATCTTGACAGGATGACCGTTCTTGGGCAGAGTCATTGTTATGTTCACATTTTTCAGTTTTTGGACAGTCTCAAAGTGGATGTTTGGGGCCTTAAGTGCCTATACATTGTTTTGTAACCCTGTCCAGCCAGATGAACATCAACGATGCTTTGTTGTAGGTATCATAAGTAACAATTTTTTTGGTTTAGAAACTTTTTCTGAACTATATACACAACAGTGTAAAAAATTAGTTAATGGAGTATACCTAATATAAGCTACATGATTATAGCTGAAAAGGAAGAACAGGAAATATTTAAAACATAATTTTACAATAATGCTTGTTGGTATGCACCAGCATAAAAACATAAGAAATCCCATACTGGGTCAATCCAGCATTCTATAAGAACATAAGAACATAAGAAAATGCCATACTGGGTCAGACCAAGGGTCCATCAAGCCCAGCATCCTGTTTCCAACAGTGGCCAATCCAGGCCATAAGAACCTGGCAAGTACCCAAAAACTAAGTCTATTCCATGTAACCATTGCTAATGGCAGTGGCTATTCTCTAAGTGAACTTAATAGCAGGTAATGGACTTCTCCTCCAAGAACTTATCCAATCCTTTTTTAAACACAGCTATACTAACTGCACGAACCACATTCTCTGGCAACAAATTCCAGAGTTTAATTGTGCGTTGAGTAAAAAAGAACTTTCTCCGATTAGTTTTAAATGTGCCCCATGCTAACTTCATGGAGTGTCCCCTAGTCTTTCTACTATCCGAAAGAGTAAATAACCGATTCACATCTACCCGTTCTAGACCTCTCATGATTTTAAACACCTCTATCATATCCCCCCTCAGTCGTCTCTTCTCCAAGCTGAAAAGTCCTAACCTCTTTAGTCTTTCCTCATAGGGGAGTTGTTCCATTCCCCTTATCATTTTGGTAGCCCTTCTCTGTACCTTCTCCATCGCAATTATATCTTTTTTGAGATGCGGCGACCAGAATTGTACACAGTATTCAAGGTGCGGTCTCACCATGGAGCGATACAGAGGCATTATGACATTTTCCGTTTTATTCATCATTCCTTTTCTAATAATTCCCAACATTCTGTTTGCTTTTTTGACTGCCGCAGCACACTGAACCGACGATTTCAATGTGTTATCCACTATGACACCTAGATCTCTTTCTTGGGTTGTAGCACCTAATATGGAACCCAACATCGTGTAATTATAGCATGGGTTATTTTTCCCTATATGCATCACCTTGCACTTATCCACATTAAATTTCATCTGCCATTTGGATGCCCTATTTTCCAGTCTCACAAGGTCTTCCTGCAATTTATCACAATCTGCTTGTGATTTAACTACTCTGAACAATTTTGTGTCATCTGCAAATTTGATTATCTCACTCGTCGTATTTCTTTCCAGATCATTTATAAATATATTGAACAGTAAGGGTCCCAATACAGATCCCTGAGGCACTCCACTGTCCACTCCCTTCCACTGAGAAACTATCTATAACAGTGGTGAAGTCATGTACCAATTTTATTTCTAATTTTAACTGCCGGGTGGCGGCATTGAAGAAGACGACCCAGAAGTACTGGCGGGAGAAGCACTATTGGCTCCAGGCCCTCTGTGCCCGGTGCGGGCCATAGGATAGTGAGTGTCTTTGAAACCCCAGACCAATAGCAGAAAGAGCGTTTTAAAACAAAAAAAGATTCTTAGGCCATTGAAATAATTAATACCAATCGATATGCCTTGAATATTACTTTGTTCCCTATTATTAAGGCAGATTGATTATTGTAGCAAAATGTGTCGTTTATTTATTTATTTAAAGCTTTTTATATACCGGCATTCGTAGGACACATCATGTCGGTTTACAGGTAACTGTGAAAGGAAATTACAATGAATGATGATAGCAGGTTAGCTAGATAACACATGAAAGTACATTTTTATAGAAGGTCAACGAGCAAAATAAAATTTGGTTGAACTAATTGGATTTTTAGGTTATCGATATTAAAATTAAATAAACATATGAACTTATAATCAATATTAGGTAGATATATGAACTTATGTACAAATGATGTCAGAGGCTAAAGGGGGCTGGGAGGGAGGGAGCGGGGAAGGAAATAGAGCGGAGGTGGGGGGTGGGGAGGTAGTGCGGGGATGGATGTGGGGCAAGGAGAGCTGGGGGGATTCAGAGGAAAACGTTGCCGGGGGGGATGGGGCAGGGTAGGAGGGGAGGTAGTGGGGCGCAGGAGATGGGGCAGGGAAGGGGGCTGATGTGGTTCGGAAGAGGTCACTGACTAGGATTGAGAGGAGTTGGGGTAGGCCTGTTTAAAAAGCCAAGTTTTGATTCCCTTTTTGAAATTGCTCAGGGATGGTTCTAAACGGAGTTCGGCGGGAAGGGAGTTCCAGAGGGTGGGGCCAGCAATGGAGAAGGCTCTTTCTCTGGTGGTTGTGAGGTGAGCAATTTTGAGTGAGGGGGTGTGGAGGGTGCCTGAAAGGGAGTTTCTGGTGGCTTGACGGAAGTGTGGCATATCTTCGAGCCAGGGAGAGTTGTTTTTGTGTAACGTGTTATGAAGGATGGTGAGTGTTTTGTATTGCGAACGGAAGGTAATGGGGAGCCAGTGGAGATCTTGTAGTATGGGAGTGATATGATCAGTTTTTCTAGTGTTTGTTAGGATTCTAGCCATCGTATTTTGTAGGATTTGAAGGGGTTTGATAGTGGTGGCCGGGAGGCCTATGAGGAGGA
Organism: Rhinatrema bivittatum; assembly: GCF_901001135.1. NCBI lineage: Eukaryota > Metazoa > Chordata > Amphibia > Gymnophiona > Rhinatrematidae > Rhinatrema > Rhinatrema bivittatum. The sequence goes on along the minus strand of NC_042617.1, from coordinate 223,046,823 downwards.
AGTTGCAGTAGTCGAGTTTTGATAGTATGGTGGTCTGCATAACAGTGCGGAAGTCATGGGCGTGGAGGAGAGGCTTCAGTTTTTTGAGGGTTTGGAGTTTGTAGAAACCCCCTTTTAGAAGCGATTTGATGTGGGATTTGAAACTTAGTTGATTGTCTAGGGAGACTCCTAAGTCTCTAACAGTGGGCGGTAGTGTGTGAGTTTGTGAGGCGTTTTGAATCATTTGGTGGATAGAGGAGTCGATCGGTTGATTTGTTAGTATAAGGATTTCAGTTTTTGAGGCGTTGAGTGCAAGGTGGAGATTGGAAAGGAGGGAATTGAAAGATGCAAGGCATGTTTCCCAGTAAAGCAGGGTTTCTTTGAGGGATTTCTGAATGGGGATAAGTATTTGTACATCATCTGCATATAAGAAGAATTTTAGTCCTAGTTTAGAGAGTAAGTGGCAGAGTGGGAGTAGATATATATTGAAGAGGGTGGACGATAGAGAGGAGCCCTGGGGTACGCCTTGTGTGAGGGGAATGTGTGCGGATTCGAATTTATCGATCTTAACTAAGTACTTTCTGTGGTCATGGTATGAGGAGAACCAGGATAGGGCTGTGTCTGAGATGCCTATCTCTGCTAAGTGTGATATTAGGATTTGATGGTTCACCGTATCGAAAGCTGCTGAGATATCTAAGAGAGCAAGTATGTAAGATTGGCCGTGGTCCATGCCTTTGAGGATGGTATCTGTTATTGCAAGTAGGAGTTTTTCAGTGCTTCGATCTTTACGAAAGCCATATTGGGCGGGGTGTAAGATATTATTGTCTTCTAGGAAATCGGTGAGTTGCGTGTTGACCACTTTCTCCAGGATTTTGGATATAAAAGGCAGATTGGAAATGGGCCTGTAGTTTGCAGGGTCATTTTGGTCGAGGGTGGGTTTCTTTAGTAGTGGCTTCACGATGGCAAGTTTAAGTGGGTCAGGGACTTTCCCGGAGGTGATGGAGCAGTTTATAATACCTGCTAACGGTTTTGCAATGGCGGATGGAATGGTGAGGAGAGTTTTTGATGGGATGGTGTCAGCGAAGTGGGTGGCTGGTCGCATCTTTTTTAAGATGGATTCGACTTCCTTCATGGTGGTAAGGTCAAGGGAATAGAGGTTGACTTTGTTGATAATAGGTAGTGGGTCTATGGGGGCGGGATTAGAGGGGAGTCGGGTTAGAATTTTGGAAATTTTGTTCTTAAAGTAGTCTGCTAGTTTCTCACATTTCTCTATGCTATTTTCTTCTTGGGGGGAAGGAGAGGGTGCTTTTGTGAGTTCTGCAACAAAGGAGAATAGGGCGTTAGGATTGAATTTATAGCTATGAATTTTTGCTGCCTAGAAGTCACGTTTGGCGTGGAGTGTTGCTTGTCGGTATGTATGTAAGGTATGCTTGTAGGCCGCTGTGGGTGTGGGTTGTTTGCGCCAGGTGCGTTCTTTGGATCTAAGGACTTGTTTTAATTTTCTTAGTTCACTGGTGTACCATGGTTTCCTTTCGGTTTGTGTAGGGGTTATTACTTTGTGGATAGTGGAGCAAATGTCGTTGGCTATATTGGTGGTAAGCTTATCCCAATACAGTAGGGCGGTATCTGAGTTAGTGAGGTCAAGGTTTTCACTTACTTTGTTGAAGGCTAGGGAAAGTTCCTCTGAGGAACATGGTTTACGGAAGGAGATCGTTTTTTTATGTGAGTTTGAGATTGGAGTGTTGGTGTTGATGGTGAGGTGGGCATTGATGAGAAAATGGTCGGACCAAGGGATGGGGGTGGTGATAGGTGCGTGGGGTACTGTTATGCATGTGTTAACAAATAGGAGGTCGAGTGTGTGTCCAGCTTTGTGTGTTGGCTCGGAGATGAGCTGTCTGAAGCCCAGGGCTTTGAGAGTGACAAGTAGGGTTTCGCAAGCAGGTGTGGCAGGGTGGGTATCTACATGGAGATTGAAATCTCCGAGTATCACTGCGGGGGTATCCAGCTTTATGTTGTCGGTAATGTATTCAATGAGGGGGGAAGGGTCCTGTTCAAGTATACCAGGAGGGGCATAGGCAAGGCAGACCTGCAGGGTTTTGGATTTAAAAAGCCCAATTTCAAGTCTTGGGGGGGGGGGGGGGAGCTGGTTTGTAGTTTGAGGTTAAGGTGTTTCTTGGTGGCTAGGAGTATGCCTCCTCCCCTTTTTTTGGGCCTTGGGATGGAGAAAATGTCGTATGTCTGTGTTGGGAGTTGATTAATGAAAACATGGTCTGAGTTCTTTAGCCACGATTCTGTGATGGCACAGATATCAGGGTTGGTGTCGGTGAGCAAATCTTGTAGGATAGGGGCTTTCCTTAGGATGGATTGTGCATTGAAGAGGGAAATGGCTAGCATGGCTAGGCCTAGCAGCTGCGTGAGGGGTGAAATCGTGATGGGCACTAGGGACTTATGCTGGATGAAGGAGTGAGGGTGTGCTGGGCGGAGGATCCACCGAGAGGGGTGGTGTATGACAGGCATAGTAGGAAAGCACATTTCAGGAGGAGAAAGAAGGGTAGTTAGGGACTGGGTGGTGGGTAGTGGTCAATCTCAGAGCTCTTAAAAATACTTAGGAGTGAGAGTGAGTAGAGTGTATTCAGTTTTGGGGTTAAACCTGACAAAGTTTAGAGTGAGATACAATTAGCATTTGCTGAAAATACAAGATACAATGTACAATTAGATGCAACCAGGTTAGATAAGAGGGGAGGGTTAATTGACTTGGAGGTGGTTTCATTAATCACAGAAGTGGCATTGGTTTCACAGAAAAAGTGGGGGTTACCATAGGGTAACCCCCACTTTCTGCTGCACAGAAACCTACACATCCTGTCGTTGACAGGATGTGTAGGTTTCTGTGCAGCAAGTAATACAGGGCTGCCAGTAAGGTATAGGATAAAATTGCAATTGTTAATTAGTGTTGCATGCAACAACTACCTCTTTGGAAGAAATAAAAATTGTATCATCCATGACCAGTGAACTTGTACTTTAGGTATTTTTTTTAATGTAAAGTGCACTGAACACCAGTTGTAGGAAGCTTGCGGCCTATCTAAGGTAAAACGGGGGGCTCGAGGCGACTGGCCGAGCCTGCCCCCGTAACGGCGCGCCACCCGCAATGTGCGGCGGCCATCGGGGGGGCTGGAGCGAGGCGGAGGGGGGGCGGGTCATCGGCGGCGACAGGCGCGCCGCTGATGACGCGTCCCACCTGGGGGAGGGGGGCGCCGCGTCATCGGCGGGCGACAACGGCGCGGGCTGATGATGCGGCGCCCCCCTTTAAAGGGCCGCGACGGGCGTGGGTCCACCCTTTTCCCCCTTTGCCGAGGACCTGGACGACACCCACCCACCCTCCCATAAGAAGGGGCTAGGAGGATAGACAGGATAGGAGCAAAGATGATAGCCAGAATACCTACTTGTCAGTTAGAGAAAACAAATATGTGTAATGTTGGGGTGATTGTCGCAGCTTGGTGGCGGGTGTTAGGCGGTTACCCGGGCCGGGGGATATATTGAAAGTGGTGCCGGTGGCATCACCGGACGGCGTGAGAGCCGGTCCGCGCAGAGGGAGGCGCAAAGGCGGGGCGCCGAATGCGCCAATGGCGGGACCCCCGCCTGGGAGCGGGGACTCGGCAGGGGCCCATGGCTAAAGGACGCCTGGCTTGGTCACGGCGGGCAGTCACGGACAGCATACCGGCTCGGGTGGCCCCAAGGAAGTTTATGAATATGTTAATAGAAATAAAGCTGCGGCCTTTTGATACCAATAACTGTTTCAGTGTGGTCACTTGACAGAGTCAGAATTGTAACAAGAGGGAGGGAAAAGGTACGGGGGGTGGCACGAAAAGGACGCCAGCACAGGGAGCAAGTGGTGGCTGCCAGCGTTAATAAAAATAAATAGTCACTGCCGGCCAATTAACGTTTACTAGAAATTCAGTTTGTCTCTATGTGTAGTGTACAATTGATAAATTTTGACCATGAAGTTAACAAGTAGCACATTTAAAACTAATCTGAGAAAATTCTTTTTCACTCAAAGCACAATTAAGCTCTGGAATTTGTTTCCAGAGGATGTGGTTAGTGTAGCTGGGTTTAAAAAAAGGTTTGGATAAGTTCTTGGAGGAGAACTCCATTAACTGCTATTAATCAACTTGACTTAGGGAATGGCCTCTGCTACTACTGGCATCAGTAGCATGGGATCTTCTTAGAGTTGGGTACTTGCTAGCTTCTTGTAGCCTGATTTGGCCACTGTTGGAAACAGGATGCTGGGCTTGATGGACCCTTGGTCTGACCCAGTATGGCAAGTTCTTATGTACTAATTCCCTGGGACCTACCTTCTGTACCCTTTCCCCTCTGTCTAATGTTAGTGATACTTTGATATTTATTATTTCAGACACAGAAGCACATTGGAGCAGGTGCTACTACCACCACCTCTGCTGCCGCAATGGGCGGGATCCCAACTGACCTGGTCACAAAAAGAACAGAAAGCACTGCCACAACCTCCCCCTCATCACCAGGAAGAGGCAGCATCGATCCATGTGCCCACACCGGGGCCTGTTCCTCCCGCTCCCCTGACCCTGGAGGCCGAGGAGGTCATCATCATCATCATCCTCATCCTCATCATCAACGACAACAAAAGGCTCTCCAGAAAAGCCGCATCAGCGGCTCACCAGTTCCAGGAGGCAGACGCAGCGCCCAAGGAAGGGCCAAGGCAGGAAGGCATGCCTTCGCCCATCATAGCATGCTTAGATGCAGTGGTGGTTCTGCATGTCCAGTTGAGTTGACATTGACTCTATGGAAGGCTTCATGTTGCAGAGGGCAGCCCAATTGGCGGACCTGAGCCATGGCCAGGAGCAAGTGATAGACCTTGTCCGAGTTATTGCTGGATTTCAATACCTCGTGGCCATGGCCTGGGTCCAACCAAGCCGACCACTTTCTCCCCTGTGGTGAAGCCCCTCCATGTCCTCCAGGAACCTTTTCCCCGTCCTCCCCTCCATCACATTTTTTTTATTTCATCACTATTTAATTTGTTAATTTAAGAAAAATTAATATAATATAATTTAATTTAAAATGTTTGTGGTAATTATTGCAGTAGGGTAAGTGACCACCTACTACCATGGAAGTTTCAATGCACAAGGGAGACGAGGGAGAGGAAAGAGATATTGGGAGAGGGAAGATGATGATGTCAGTGGGGAGGGATAGGGAAGGGAAAGAAGATGACACCAGAGGAGAGACATGATCATGTGGGGGAAGAAGGAAGGGAGACTGTAATGATGCCATGTGGCAGGGAGAGTGAAGAAAAGAGAAAGTGTTGATGGGGAAATTGATACTGAGCTACAATGAAGTGGGCCCTGTTCCACGTGTGCCACGAAACCAAAATGTTAGGTGAACTACTGCTGTAGAGTATTTATTTTTCCTCTGGGCCCAGGCAATCCCACCGGTGAAGCTTTGATCCAGGCCTAAGTCATGGTACTTTGCCCCAACCTCACCCTCGAACGGTGCAAAGTTGATGTCTTCCCTTTATCTAAACCTGAGACAAATAATAAGAGATGTAACTCATTGCTTACACACAACAAAACATTTTTTATTAGAAAAACAGAAAAAAATCATGGTTGGTTCCTTGACCTCAATGCACTGGCTACAGCCTTGACGGCACTGATTAGATTGCCCATCAGGCAGGACATAGTAGCAACTGCCGCTGCATTATCCTTGCACATTTCCTGGAGTTCTGAAAGGACTGACTGCCAACCCTGGGCGACAGACTCATTGTGCTGTTTCACTCAACATCAGGGCAGCCACGAAGTCTGCGCCTAGCCGATCGATGGCAATGACTACCTCTTCCAGGTTGTCTGGTACCATTGTTGTCTTAGATCTCTGAGTTTCTGATATAACCTGCGACAGGTTCAGTGTGATGGGTACCTTGGGCTGGGTCTCCTTGACAAGCAAGCTTGGTTGGCGAGGGGGCACTTCTGTAGACATAGCAAATGTCTGTGTTGGGAGACTGTTTCTCTCTTTCAGTGCCATCTGCCACACTGTTGACTCATTGATCTGTGAAGAAAGATGGAGAAACACAAGTTGAAATTCTTTATATAGTTCTCAAATGTTGACCACCCAAGCACACAAACACGGTAGCAAATTAAAAAAATCATTACCTTCACTTGGCCCTGTGTCACATCCCTATGGTGCACCCACACCATCCACGACCTCCGGGTGAATAGTGCTCAGAATATTCTCATATTGCATGGTGCCCCACTACCAGTCCTGCGGCCTGACACCTGAATTTTGGCAGCCTTTTCTTTGACCTCCCTTCATGTGTCACGCCAGCAGTGCTGAATTTGTTTAACTTTTCTGTGTTTTTGACTGATAGGGTGCTATCCAGAGCAATCCTCTCCCAAATCCATTTTTTGATAGAAATGGAAACCTTCAATCAGAAGAGCACTTTGTAGTTTTTGCACACAGCCTGGCAAAACAGTTCCTTCTCAGCATCCGTGAAGCGATCATCACTTGTTCGCTTCTACGGTGCTGGCAACCGCTAGGGCCTGGCTGCTCTTCCTGACCTCTAGTGTCTCTCTCCACCTGCGCAAAGGTTCGCTTTTCAGTCATGACAATGCTGGTCTTTGCTCATCAAAACTGTGAACAAAAAAAAAAAACATTGCATACGTCAGAATGTTGTTTTTCTAAATTACTTTGCAATTCAAGGTAACATTAGGAATATCTACTGTCCACTAATCGATGTCAATATAATTTTCCCCAACACTTCCTACAAACCTGACACCTGGATAGGAATGTTCAACAGTTAATGAAGGGACAAAAGAGCAGGCCACATGGGTAGCATTAACAGATAACAATACATGCAGTTAATGGAAGGACCAAAAAGGATACATGGGAAGCATTAACAGATAGCAAAACATGCAGTAAATGGAAGGACAAAAAAGCAGGCCATATGGGTAGCATAAACAAATAGTTAAACATGCAGTTAATTAAAGAACAAAAGCATGAAACAATTAATGGAAGGACATTCATAATTTTTGTGTGTTCATGTACAGACACCGGGCGATGCACTGAATGGGTGCCCCGGGCCTGCTCCTTTCCTGTGCATCCAGGATTTGGGTGCCCGGGTACAAGCCCGAAATGGGCACCCTGGTCCTACTCCTTTCCTGGATGTCCAGGACTTGGGCGCCCAGCTACAGGTCCGTAATGGGCTCCCCGGGCTTGCTCTTTTCCTAGACGTCCATGATTTGGGCATCCATGCTGTTTGCCTGAGAAAAACAAAACAAAATACATCTTACCTCTTGAAAATGAAGTGGGGTCGATCTACCAGCAATAGCAAATATGAATGCCACGCACCAGTTCACAGTACATATCCAATCTGAACTGAACAAAAAAGGGTTGTCAGACTCCCTGTAACGATCATGATGTTACATAGGGGGAAAAATGTTAAAATTCTAAATAATAATAAATTTGCAATAAAACCTTACCCGGGTTCCGTTTGACTTTGCCTTTTTCACAGAACTTCGGTGCATCCACATGCATGCACACGCGCAATGCTATATGGATGCCTGATGCAATAAAAAAGCATAGCACTACAGATGCTCTTTCTTGATCACCGCACACATTTTGGGCGCCCTTTTCATTTGTGTTTCATTTGAATAATGCATCAAGTGCCCAGATGTCTGTGCATGCTTTGAAACTGCGGGCATCCAGTTTGGAGACACAGTTTTACCGCATCTGTGTTGCTTTGGCCTGTAACAGAATAGAAATTTGAAATGTCTGGTGAATTAGAAATATGTTTAATTTATCATCAGGTGTACTATGCACTGATTTTTTTAAAAATAATGAGATACAATTTTTTTGTACTTTTTGTACATATAGGAATTATAATAAAAAGGAAGAGTGGAGAGATTCCCTGCCCTCTGGCAGTAGAGGCCTTTGCTGCTCATCTTAGCTACATCTGCAAATATGATGACAAATACAGCAAGTAAGTGAATAGAGGCAGCACAAGCTAATTAATTTTATTTCAGAGGCCAGAGAGAAAATATAAGGAGATCAGTCTTGGTTATGCAGACATGCAATCAATCAGTCATGTCACGTAATTAATAAAATACTGGGGTAAACATAGAGGAACAGTTTTATTAATTAAAACTTTCTACAATGGAAAGAATATTGACTGTACTGGTGTACTGCAAAAAGCTTCCTTTACTTGGGACTTGGAGTAGCATGATGTTTGAAGTTGTCAAGGAGTGTGAGCTCTTGGCTTTGGTGGAATTGGTGCTGCCCAGTTAGTGAACCAGCTGGGCCCCCACCAACAGTAGGCAGACTCGCTCAGATTGGGACAAAAGTTAGGCTTCACATAAACCAGCTTCTTTCCTCTGCATGTTGAGTCCTTGAGTTCTGAGGCCAGCAGGACTTAGGTGAGGATCCCAAGGAGAGTGGTTATGAGGAATTGGAACCAGGCCACGGTCAGGACAAGTAGCATCAGTATCCAGGAGAAGGTCAGGGCAGGCGAAGATCAAACAGTAACATAGAATACCTAAATAGACAAGGTCCTAGTGTTTGCTCACTATATATTGCACTATAACCACAAACATTTTTTTATGATTATTATTTCTTTATTTGTATTCTTTTCTTCATTATTACAAATTTCTTTAATTCTTAATACTATATAATAACCTCATTCCACCACTATCCCTAAAGAAAACCACACACTCATTCATCCAGATCATACCACATTCATACTCCCTCCAACTTCATAAAAATTCACACAATCCTTTATCAATGTAAGTAAATAAATTTCTTAAATTGATATTTGCAAATATCACCAAACGTGCACTTGTCTTACATTCTCAAATGTCCCAGCAGTAAGTTCACTTTTAATTTGTCCGTGTACCCAAAGGATTTATCTTTTTTTAGTATCAAATGGAGTCCATTTTCCTTTTTATCTGGGACATTAAATTGTGAAGAAGAGTAAAAGAATTTGGACTTCATATAAATTCTACAAAAGAAGAAATATGATCTCTATTATTGTGGTTTGAGAATGTAAGAAAAGTGCACGTTTGATATTTGCAAATATCAATTTAAGAAATGTATTTACTAACATTGATAAAAACAATATAGTTCTCAATAGTTCACGACTGTGTATTGAAAGTGGTGATAGATAAATAGGTTAAGAATGGTTCTCTGAATTTGTGATATTAAGGATTGTGTGAATTTTTAAGGGGTTGGAGGGAGTATGAATGTGATATGATCTGGATGAATGTGTGGTTTTTTTAGGTATTGTGGTGGAATGAGGTTATTATATAGTATTAAGGATTAAAGAGATTTGTAATAATGAAGAAAAGAATACAAATAAATAAATAATAATCATAAAAAAAGTTTTGTGGTATAGTGCAATATATAGGGCTAGATTTTAAAAGCCATGCGAGCATAAATCCTCCCGGACTTATGTGTGCAGGGCACTTGCGCGCCTGCGCACCTATTTTGCATAGGCTGCCGGCGAGTGCAAAGCCCCGGGACGCGCATAAGTCCCGGGGCTTCGTAAAAGGGGCGGGAGGGGGCGTGTCCAGGGGCATGGCGATGGTTTGGGGGCGGGCTGGGAGGGCGGTCCCGAGTCCCCCGGCACTGCGGCCTGTGCTGGGGGATGCGAGGCGGCGCGCGCAAGTTACGCCTGCTTCAAGCAGGCGTAACTTGCCCAAAAAAGGTGGGGGGGGGATTTAGGTAGGGCCAGGGGGTGGGTTAGGTAGGAGAAGGGAGGGGAAGGTGGGAGGGAACGGAGGCAGGCTGCGCGGCTCGGCGCGCGCAGGCTGCCGATTTTGCGCAGCCTTGCGTGTGCCGACCCCGGATTTTATAAAATCCGGCGTACTTTTTAAAGATCTACCTCATAGTGAGCAAACACTAGGACCTTGTCTATTTAGGTATTCTATGTTCATAGAGAGGGACAGGGATAATCGGTAGTGGGAGATAAGTATAGAAGATCAAACAGTGTCAGTATCCAGTGAAGGTCAGGGCAGGCAGAGATCAAGCAGCATCAGTATCCAAAGCAGGAGACCAGGCGAGAAGTAGAGCAGAAGACAAGGCAAGGTGAGGAACAGGACTGTATAGTAGGGCAATTAGGAACAAGAGGCGGAAACGAAGAGCAGCAGGCAGAAAGTCACAGCAGGGGGACCTGTTGCTGAGGCCCCATCTGGGAACGCAGTTCCGGTTTAAATGCCCAGCTAGCACTGACATTATCCACAAATGTCGCTGGCTGGCTTCCTGCTGTGGGGCCTATAAGATGTGGTTGTGCGCATGCTCCTAAGGTAGTCCACGGGGGTGTAATTCTTGTGTCAGCATGCTGGAGGGAGAGGTATCGTACCACGGTGAGTGAGGCCAGTCACGGGATGTCCCACGATTGGCCCAACATTATGGCTAGCAGTATAAGGTGTGGAGATAGCCATGTGATTTTATTGTAAAACAGTGAATTAGCCAGAATGGGAAACGTGCTATAGGGACTTGTTATCAAAAGTGTAGCATTTAGGTACATAAAAATATATATCTCCTGGACGGACACAGGTAAAGCCACATTTTATTATTCAGTGCTAGATGGGAATTTGAAAAATTACAGAGAAGGATTACTAAGTTAAAAAAAAAAAAAAAAAAAGAATGTGGAATTCTTCTCTTGGGGTAAAGAAAAAGGCTTGAAAAATATCAGATTATTATTTTCTAAAAAATGTTGTACATCAGGGGATCATAATAGGAAATGTCAAAGGTTAGCATATTCAATCCTTTCCTCACAGCCACTGATAAAACATGGGATCATTTTCAGTGATTAAAGGGAAGATGACTCTATTTCTTACAAGGAAAAGAGTTATTAGCATTAAGAATGGAACTGCAAGAAGGATGGGAGTTTTGCCAAATTATGCAGACTTTTGAAGCTCTAGTTGATAAAATAGCAAAACATTTAACCTGAAAATGATCACAACATCTCATTGTGCGAATAATGCTGATTTGTAACATGATAGAATATGTTTCTATCTGGAAAATCTTCAACTGTCTCATCAGCTTTTCACTTGATGCATGTTATTCCTGCAAGTTCATTAGTTCTGGTTGCCTTCTTAGCATTCATGCTTAGCATTGTGAGCATAATTAGCTAAAGATGCATAGGATTCTTTTTTTCTTTACCTTTCTCTAGATCACAACAAAAATTATGTCTTAATAATGGACTTCAAATTTTCTTTCAACTGGGACATATTTTGTAATGGAAGTAAGAATATATTTTGCAAACTAGTGGTAAAGGGGCATAAATAAAATTTACTGTATAGCACTATCAGTGCATACTGTGCTGCAAAACATAATTCACTTGGTTTTAACATCCTTACCCTCAAGAGAGCTTACAATATAAGTTTAAGGGCAGAAAGATTAAGCAACTTTGTTGAAGGTTACATTGTGAATGGTGAGAAAATGGAACTTAAGGGAGCTCTGAGCTGAGACTTCTATATTCTAAGCAGAAAACTGCTGCTAAATTTGAAAAAGAAAAAGAACACTTAAAATCAAACTAAATACTATGATAAAACTATGCACAGCCATATATGCACATAAATGACTTCACATGCATTTTTTTGAAAGTTATCCTCCCTGTCTTAAACATTATTCCTGTGGGAAACGTATAATTATTAAAATAATAGCTTCTTTTAAAATGGCAGAGGGGAGAAACTACTAATATCGTTGAAGTAGGAAACATAAGGAAACAAAAAAAAAACTGGCTCTGCCAGTAAGACTTATATATGGAGTAACTTCTATTCTCTCTTTTGGGAACTTTCTAAATAACAACCAATATGCAAGATCATTCAATAGTTTTAATGAAATGGCTACACATGAACTAGCAAGTGAATTAAGATCAGGCTATTCAAACAGCTAGGTCCCAAGGAGTGATGCATATACAGTATGTACCATGGACGAAAGATAGGCACACGGCTTTTCTCCAAGGACAAACAGGATGGTAGTCCTCACACATCAGATGGAGCTCAGCGTGGAAAACATTTGTCAAAGTTTCTAGAAACTTTAACTAGCACACTGAGCATGCCCAGCATGCCGCTAACTATGCATCCACATGGGGGTCCCTCTTCAGTCTCTTCATTTCCACGAAGCTGTTGCCTTGTGGTCATGGAGTTCGCACTTCTTTTTGCAATTTTTGCAATTTTTTCTCTTTTTCCTGCATTGTGTAGGTTGCCTTGTAATGTTTTTGGGTCCTCTGCGATCTGGTAAGTCCATTGAGCTTGCGCAGTCGATTGCCGATGGCTTCATCACCCAGTGTCTTCCAACCATCAACGGCACGCTGCGTACTTTTTGCAAAAGCGTCGACCGGTTTTCGCTGGTGCCCCCGAACTATGTCCATCAGTGACCCCCACGAGGTCTGCGTCCTTTGCCTGGGGGCGTCCTACGATGTCCACGGTTGTGACCTCTGTGCCCAGATGACCCCTAAGGGCCGTCGGGCATGTCTTGATAAAATGGAAAAGTTATTCGGGTCCAAAAGATCGGATCTGTCAACAGTTTCGGGTACCTCTACCCAGCTTGGGAAGGAAGTTCCAGTCTCGAACCCATCGGGGATGCCCCCACAACTGTTCCCCAGCCCCAAGTTAGGAGCAAAAGACCGACCGCAGTCTTTGTCATCCCATTCCCAGTCGGGCTCCTCGCCGTCACCATCGGTTCCAGGCAAAGACTATGGTGACCATCGAGAAAGATCAAAGAAACATCGACATCGGTCATCGTCTTCCAATCAAGAACATGGACAGGCATTGGCATCAGTGCCTCTTCCGAAGCGGTCTCGGGCGGAGGAAGCAATTCCTTCTGACCCTTCTGAAGCCTCTAGGCGGCTTCCACTGACACCAGTGGAAGGCTCGGTGCTCCCCAGTGCTCCAGGGGATGAGCCAATTCTGCCTTTTCCTCCTTCTCAAGCCATTTTGTCCTCGGCTGCGGTTGGCCAGGCTCTGCAGGACTACAAGCCTCCAGTTCCACCGGGACCGCCACCGCTGCAGGAGCCAACTCCAATGGTGCTTGCACCTTTATTGGAACAGCTCGATATGCTGCTCAGTGTTCTACCGATGCAGCCGGCACCGATGCCCCAAGCCCCTTCGCGGTTGAACTGGGCATCACTGCCACCACCACCATCAGCCCCTATCCTGGTGAGTGACTCCTCGGAGGAGAAAGGGCCATCGGGTTTGGTAGCATCTCGGGGACGCATGGTGCTCCGCTTCCCAACTCTCCCAGGGCCATCAGGATCGGTGCCTTCGGTGCCCCCATCCTCTTGACACTTTTGGACCCGTCTGTACTTTTATGGCCTCGAGACCCATCGATGCCCTCTGTTCCTTTTTCGGTGACTACGAGGCCCACGCTTCAGGCGCAGTTGGGTGATCAACCCCCCACATCCCCGGAAGGATGCAGTGAAGGGGAGGCCCCCTATGACCCTGAAAAGGGGAGGCATCCATGTCCTCCTCTGAAGAATCGAAGATCTGCCTTCAGACTCCTCTCCACTGGAGGAGCAGCAGAAATCTCCCACGGATGATCTCTCCTTCGCGGGGTTCGTAAAGGCCATATCAGAATCTGTGCCCTTCCAGCTTTTAACAGAGCAAGACAGGCACAGGATGCTTGAGATTCTGTAATTCACGGATGCCCTGAAAGAGGTTGTGGCGGTGCTGGTCCATGATATCTTCAAGGAACTGGTGGCCCATCTTTGGGAGCTTCCCATCTCAGTGCCGCCGGTAGACGGACGCAGTTTACCTGGTCCAGCCTACCACTGGTTTTGAGCGCTGACAGCTCCCTCATCAGTCAGTGGTGGTAGAATCAGCCTTGAAAAAGGCAAAGAGGATCCACACCCATGCCTCAGCCCCGCCCCCCCCCCCCCCCCCCTCCCAGGGCAGGAGCATAGAGCTTTTGATGCCCTTAGATGTCGGGTTTTTCAGGGTGCAATCTTAACTGCCCGGATTGCTTGCTACCAATTATATATGGGTCAGTACTCCCGGAACCTGTGGAAACAGGCCCTTGAGTTTAGTGAACGCCTACCACAATAATTCCAGGAGGATTTCCATAAGATTGTACAACAGAGCCTTGAGTGCAATAATGGTGCAATAATAATAGTGCAATAATGCAATGATGGCGTTATTTTGACGTTTCCGAATGATGGTATATAAAACTCTTTAAATAAATAAAAAAATAATAAGTACGAAGTCCGCTCTGCATATGATGTCTTCAAGACAGCTATGAGAACTGCTGTGACGGGCATCGGAGCTCAGCGGATGGTGTGGCTATGTGCCTCAGATCTACACTCTGAAGTCCAGGACCAACTGGCTGATTTGCCATGTTCGGGGGGAAAATCTGTTTGGAGACAGAATTAAGGAGGCAGTGGCACAACTGAAGGACTATCAGGAGACCCTTCAGCAATTGTCAGCTAGTACTTCCCACACCCAACCGCCCATGAAGCCCCCTCTGCAATACCTGAAGAGTCCCTTTTACCGGCCACGCAAATACTACCCACCAGTACCGAGGGCCAGACCTCAACAGCCTCCTCCCAGAGTGAGGCCAAGACAACCTCGGATGCCTCGGACAACCACAGTTCCACCACAGAACCCCGCCACGGGGTATTGACTGGCAGCCAGGGAGCATGAGCCAGCCATCTCCTCAGGGCACAGACTCCCCGATCAGGGGTCAGCTCTAGCTGTTCACAGATTGATGGACCTCAATTACATCGGACCTCTGGGTCCTGTCCATTGTGTGTCAGGGCTACAGATTGCATTTCCAGTGAGTACCACCCCACTTACCTCCGTGTCCCCAGTGGAGAGCAACAGGGGATTTACAGATATTTCAGGTAGAGCTCTCCTCCCTTGTACTGGCTCGAGCGGTCAAACCCGTTCCACCCAATCAGCAGGGCGAGGGGTTCTGCTCCAGGTATTTTCTAATTCCCAAAAAAATTGGTGATCTCTGGCCCATTCTGGACCTGTGGGCCTTAAACCATTTTTTGGTAAAGGAAAAGTTCAAAATGGTCTCGTTGGACACCTTGATTCCCTTTCTCAAAGTGGGAGACTGGCTCTGCTCCCTCGATGTAAAAGACGCATACGCCCATATCTCCATCTTTCAGGCGGATCGGCAGTACCTGCGATTCCTAGTCAATGGGAATCACTATCAGTATTGCATTCTGCCCTTTGGCTTGGCATCTGCACCCCTTGCCTTTACCAAGTGTCTGGTAGTAGTCGGAGTCTATCTTCAGAAGCGGAGGATTCATGTTTTCTCGTACCTCGACGATTGGCTTATCAAGAGCAACTCCAGACAAGGGACACAGAGTGCCCTATGTATCATGGTCCAAATCCTGGAATTTCTGATCAACTATCCAATATCCCATCTCCCATCCTTGCAACTGGACTTCATTGGGGCTTGATTGGACACTGTCCAGGCAAAGGCTTTTCTGCCTCAGGTCAGGGCAGAGATGCTCTCGCTCGATTGATCTCTGATTGCTCCTATGTCTCGGCACACCAGTTTCTCCGCTTGCTGGGTCACATGGCAACAGCGGTGCATGACACTCCCTATGCTCGACTGCACATGCGCAGTGGATTTTGCATTCTCAATGGTGTCAGGCTACCCAAGACCTGCGTGCTCATGTCCTAATCACACACAGTAATCCACTGGAGGGATTGTTACGACAATCCCTCCAGTGGTGGGCAACCCCCTCAAATCTAGAGCGGGGAATCCCCTTTTGGAGCCCACAACCCCAGGCTTCCCTCACCACAGACGTGTCTCGGACGGGGTGGGGAGCACATTGCAGGCCTCCACACCCAGGGGCTTTGGTCCGCGAAGGAATTGCAGTCCCAGAAGTGAAAGAGGTTTTCCATTTGATACAAGCAACACGGTCTGGATCCCTTCTCCTGCCCCCCACCACGGCTCTTAGACTACCTGTTGTTCCTCTCCGAATCTGTCCTGCAGACCTCATCGGTGAGGGTTCACCTGAATGCCATTGGGCATACCATTGGGGTACAGATGGTACTGTGATCTCTTCTCATCTGCTTGTGGGACGGTTTATGAGGGGCTTAATACAACTTTGGCAGTTTCCTGCGATCTCAGTGTCGTCATGTGGCAACCTATGAAATCACTGTTTGAACCATTGTGATCTTGTGACCTGATGTACCTTTCCTGGAAAGTTATCTTCTTGGTCACGGTTTCAGCAACTCGCAGGGTCGGTGAACTGCAAGCTCTGGTGTCGTACCTACCTTATGCAAAATTTTGTCACGACAAGATGGTCCTGCAGACACACCGGAAGTTCCTTCCCAAGGTGGTTTCAGAGATCCATTTCAACCAATCCATTGTATTGCCTTCTTTTTTCCCAAGGCCTCATGCTCACCAGGGTGAGCGAGCTTTGCACACACTAGATTGCAAGAGGGCGCTGGCCTTTTACTTAGGTCTGATGGCACCTTACCACCTCTTCACTCAACTTTTAGTCTCCTTCAACAAAAACAGCTTAGGGATTGCTGTCTCTAAGCAGACCTTATCCCATTGGCTTGTGGACTGCATTGCTTCTGCTACGCACAAGTGGGCTTACAGCTTGATGGTCACGTCAAGGCTCACTCTGTACGGGCCATGTCAGTCTTGGTGGCTCACATGTGTGCAGTTCCCATTCACAAGATTTGCAGAGCAGTGACCTGGAGTTCCCTCCACACATTCACCTCACATTATTGCCTGGACAAGAACAGCTAGCAGAACAGTCGTTTTAGACAGTCCATCTTCTATAATCTCTTCCAGCCATGAAAACCCAACTCTCCCTCCATGGGCCCTGTACTTGGGTACAGGCCTGTTCCTCTGATTACTGCAGTACTAGTTGTTGTGCATGTTGGCCCCTGTCCTCTGCTGCACATGGTGAGAGCGGCCTGAAGCTACTTAATCACCCATGTGTGAGGACTACCATCCTGCTTGTCCTTGGAGAAAGCAGAGTTGCTTACCTGTAACAGGTGCTCTCCAAGGACAGCAGGATGTTAGTCCTCACGAAACCTGCCTGCCACCCCGCAGAGTTAGGTTTTGCTCAGTTTATTATTTTATTTTTTCATGAGCTCTATGTTATAAGACTGAAGAGGGACCCCATGTGAATGGGTGGTTAGTGGCATTCTGGGCATGCTCAGTGTGCAAACAAAAGTTTTCCGGGCCAGGCTTCATCTGATGATGTCACCCATGTGTGAGGACTACCATCTTGCTGTCCTTGGAGAACACATTACAGGTAAGCAACTCTGCTTTCTCCAAGGCAAGCAGGATGGTAGTCCTCACACATGGGTGATTAAGTAGCTTCAGGCCGCAGGATACAGGGACATAAATGATTATCCAAACCTTTTTTGAACCCAGCTACACTAACTGCACTAACCACATCCTCTGGCAACAAATTCCAGAGCTTTATTTTTCTTGAGAGGTCTTGAACGAGTAGAGTGAAAAAGAATTTTCTCCGATTAGTCTTAAATGTGCTACTTGCTAACTTCCTGGAATGCCCCCTAGTCCTTCTATTATTTGAAAGTGTAAATAACCGAGTCACATCTACTCGTTCAAGACCTCTCATGATCTTAAAGACCTCTATCATATCTCCCTTCAGCCGTCTCTTCTCCAAGCTGAACAGCCCTAATCTCTTCAGCCTTTCCTCATAGGGGAGCTGTTCCATCCCCTTCATCATTTTCGTTGCCCTTCTCTGTACCTTTTCCATCGCAACTATATCTTTTTTAAGATGCGGCGACCAGAATTATACACAGTATTCAAGGTGTGGTCTCACCATGGAGCGATATAGAGGCATTATGACATTTTCCGTTTTATTAACCATTCCCTTCCTAATAATTCCTAACATTCTGTTTGCTTTTTTGACTGCTGCAGCACACTGAGCCGACAATTTTAAAGTATTATCCACTATGATGCCTAGATCCTTTTCCTGGGTGCTAGCTCCTAATATGGAACCTAACATCGTGTAACTACAGCAAGGGTTATTTTTCCCTATATGCAACACCTTGCACTTGTCCACATTAAATTTCATCTGCCATTTGGATGCCCAATCTTCCAGTCTTGCAAGGTCCTCCTGTAATGTATCACAGTCTGCTTGTGATTTAACTACTCTGAATAATTTTGTGTCATCTGCAAATTTGATAACGTCACTCGTCGTATTCCTTTCCAGATCATTTATATATATATTGTTCTATGAAAAATGGGGAAGGTGATTTTTGGGTTAAGGGAGAGAATATGGGAATGAATATGGGGGCAGGGAAGAGAGGATATTAAGCAACAGGAAATATCTTCAGTTTACCTGGTAAACATGATTCTGAAGGATGGAGCTGGGGGCCTAGGCTTGGAGGGTCCTCTGCATTCTGTTTATAATTGATATATTTTTATAATTGATATATATATATATATATATATATAATTATATATATATATAAATATATATAATTGATATATATTTATAATTGATATAATTGATATATAATTGCATTCTGTTTATAATTGATATAAAACCTGGCTATTTAAAAAAGCCTACTATCAATGATCTGAATCCTCAACTACTCTTCCTAACTGCCACAATCTCTCATATATTGCTGATATTCTATTAATATAAAGTTATATACTATATTGTTTTTCGTTTAGTTACCTTGTTATATTGTAAAGCGCAATGCTGAATTACTGTTTGAATGTAAACCGAGGTGATGTTATTTACGTACCCCGGTATAGAAAAATCTATAAATAAATAAATAAATATAGTTCTGATTGGTGAATGGATACTAAATAGAGTTCATAAGTAATACTTCTGGGAGATTTGTGTCTTGGATCATTGCAGGGATTGGTTCTCTGGTAAAATGCTGCAAAATTTTGCAAGGTCTTAAGAGACACCAAGCCCAGATTGTGATGCTACAGGAAGCACATCTTGGTGATTTGGAACTTTTAAAATTAAAGAAAAATTGGGTGGAAGACATTCTTTGTTTCTTCCAGAACAAATACAGCTGGTGTAGTAATCTTGCTCCATTGCTTGTTACTTCTCCAAATCATCCAAACTTCAGCTGCACATTTACTTACTAGGACTCCTGTCAAAGAACACATTTCCCCCTTTTCTTAAATCCCTGCACAGGCTGCCAATACATTGGAGCATTCAATATAAAGTTGCAGTTATTGTTCACAGTCTCGTTTTTAATGTTTCCTTTCCTTGGATCAGCTCCATACACTATTCTGGACACTCCAATCATTGAACCAATGCCTACTCGATTTTCTCTCTCCAAAGATAGCTTGCCTATCAGTGACACTTTAGCGCAAATTCTCCTTCTTTATCCCCACTTAAAGAAATTCTCTACCTATGTCTTTATGTCTCACGCAAGACCCTAAAAATTTCAGGAAACTTATTAAAATCTATTTGTTTTCTGAAGCATTTCAGTGATTTGCTACTCTTCAGGCTCTGTTATTATCTACTCTGAATGAACATATGAGTTTATGTAATACAAACTATTTTGTTTGTTCTTTTTTGTTTGTTTTTAGCAAATAATGTATGTTTCTGGTATACCCTGCCCTGAACTTTTTTTGAGGGCAGGTAATAAGAACATAAGAAATTGCTATATGCGTCAGGCTGAGGGTCTGTCAAACCCAGCATCCTATTTCCAACAGTAGCCAATCCAGGTTACAAGTACCTGGCAAGTCCCCAAACAGTAAATAAATCCCATGCTTCTAATGCCAGTAATAAGTAATGGCTATTCCCAAAGATGGTATTTTTATAACTAGCACACAAGCATGAGTGCACATATGCAGGAATTTGAATCGTTCAAGCAAGTGCACACATACTGTTGCGCTGGGACGAGTGGAGTGTGCCCTTGGACCTCGGCAAACCGAGAGAGGAGTTCCGAGGAAACGCCGAGGGAGGTAAGACGGAGCCTCGTCTGGGCGGAGACCAGAAGCCCAGGTCCCTGCCGACCTGCACGGCTTCCGGGAGGCCAACCACGCAAGTTTGGTCTCTGAGTAGTCCTCTGACCACTCCAAGCCCTTTCGGACCTGCCGCTGGGTAACGGCAGAGGCGGCAGGCCGGACAGGAGACAAAGGCGGACGAAGACCACTGGCACTGGACAGACTCAGGTGCTGATGAAGACGAAGACTCTGGATCTGATGAAGACGAAGACTCTGGATCTGATAAAGATGAAGACTCTGCATCTGATAAAGATGAAGACTCTGGAGCTGAAGAAGATGAAGACTCAGGTGCTAACGAAGATGAAGATTCTGGAACTGACGAGACTCAAGCACAGGAAACAAGGCAAGGCATGGCACAGCAAGTAAAACTCAGGATGGAGTGGAATCCGGATAGCACACTAACTCACACAGCCGGAAAGGAGGCTACTGAATCAGGACTGGAACGCCTCCGGCAAAGCCGGAGTCCAAGACATCGTAGACCTGAAGACCAGACATCTAGAGAGAGGCTAAAACGTCAGACCTCCACGGCAAGACTCAGGACATCCCCATCGTACTCCCAGGACACTCACTGAAGGGCAGCGAGGAAGAGCGAGGCGAGGACATCAAGGAACTCCGGCCCATGGTAGTGGACTGACGAAGGACATTTATTTTATTTATTTAACAGTTTTTCTATACCGACATTAAAATACACATCATATCGGTTTACATTTTAACAAAAGGTGGAAAATACAATAAAACAGGGGAGGGGGGAAATGGGACAACCGAAAAATAGAAAAGGAGGCAGGGGGAAGCAAAGTTAATAGAGAGAAACCAATAAAGAACGCTAAACTAAAATAGAAAAGAGAAAACTACAAAATGAGCAACAGTGTTACAATGGACGGTAGATTCTGCAGGTTACTTTGGGATAGCGGGGACTTCGGGGGAGATGGGGAAAAAGGGCAGGGGACAACAAGTAATCAATCCGGGAAAGCCTGGTGAAAAAGCCATGTCTTCAGCATTTTTCGGAATTTGAAGGGGCATGGCTCAAGGCGGAGATTGGGAGGTAGAGTGTTCCAGAGAGTGGGACCAGCAATCGACAGAGCACGATCTCTTGTGGCTGTAAGTCGGGCTTTCTTAAGTGGGGGCATCCTCTGCCCCAACGGAAGGAGTTATCCCACTGAGCGCCCTACACACCCCAGCTGGGGTGGTCGTGCACCACTCTGACCAATGTGTGCCCTACACAACCCCACCAGACTGGACGCGGACCATGCAGGGAAGGGACAACGTGGAGCTTTGGCAGATGCAGGTCAAAACAGAAGAGACATCAGTATCTCGGAGGACATCGGAATAGGATTCAAGACTCAGGATTCAAGACTCAAAACTTGGATCAGGAAATCTGGACACACGACGGACTTCGGAGACATCTGGAGTCATGACGGACAACAGGAACATCTGGACACATCAGGAACAGAAGAGACATCAGCAGAGACCAGGAACATGGACAACGAGGGATCCCATGAAGACAAGGAGATGCCAGGCAGGAGCAGGAAGCGAGGAGTCCTTGCCAAGGCAAGGGAGAAGTGACCGAGGAGGCCTGTTATAGGGCTCTGCTGGAAAAGCCCAGGGAGGAGTCCAAAGGTGAGGCCCGGGGCATATCCGGCCACGGGTCCTTTAAATGGAGAAGAGAGACGCAACCTCG
Source organism: Rhinatrema bivittatum (assembly GCF_901001135.1). Lineage (NCBI taxonomy): Eukaryota > Metazoa > Chordata > Amphibia > Gymnophiona > Rhinatrematidae > Rhinatrema > Rhinatrema bivittatum. Next base: position 223,025,228 of record NC_042617.1, on the reverse strand, counting down.
CTCCTAGGGGCGGAGCTGGAGGCGGAGCGATGGCAGCATCCATGCCACTGCGGAGCAGGCATCCGGGCCTGCTGGGAAGCAACGAAGCCGGCGGCCCCATGCCACTAAGGGAAACTGAAGTCCGCAGCTTCCTGCCGCTGTGAAGAGGAGCTCTGGAGCGGCCTCTGGGCCGCGGAGAGGGCCGGTTCGCGATGGCTCCTGCCGTGCTGGGAGGTCCATGGGCGGCTCCTGCCGCACAAAGCACAATGGCGGCTTCCAGGCCGCAAGGTAAGCACTTGCTCGCAGCTCAGCCCGCAAGCAGGAGCGCAACACATACTATTTAAAATATACCTAACACGTATATGTGTACTTCTAATTTTAATAACGAGCAAACGTTATTCTCATATCTTCCTTAGGAATTTGTTGGCTTTAACACACGCAGCTAAGCAGATTTTAAAATGTGTGCATGAAAGAAATAGCCAGTTTGACCAGTCTGTCCACCAGTTTGCCCAGTGCATCTCTAGATTATTCAGACTCCTCTGGTTCTTCAGCCCCCAGTTTACCCAGACCTCTCACCCAGTCGTTTTAGACCTAAAATGAGTTTTATTCAGACTTACACCACATCAAGAACAGAAATAAATAAGCACGGGTAACAGTCCAATGTACTTTGCAGACATGGGATTTAAAATCTATATTTACACACATAAATGTTGGCCCCACCCCAACATGCTCTAACTGCCCCTTTTTCTGCATGTTGGGTTGCTCACGCACATGCATATTTGCATGTAATTGGATCATTTTAAAATAGGAGCTGCTCGAGCTCGGCCCACATACTTGCTTATATGGGTCTTTTATTCAAGCAGCTCTTTTAAAACTCATCTGTAAGTCAACTTGATTAATAGCAGTTTATGGATTTCTCCATGAACATTTTTATGAAAATTTTTCTTTATTGAGAGAATTCCACACAAAAGTTTATAAACACATAATGAACAGTGCACAATTGACTCTTCTACACACCATTCGACATTACCATATAGGAACATACAAATACAGAATGCTCCATTTTATATAATTCCCCACTCCCCACCTCACCCCTATCTTGATTCTAGCATCTCTACAGTCTCAGAGAGTTCCCAGTTTAACTTTGTAACTTGTGGGTTAACGGGTCCAGAAATCATGTCCGGATTTGCAGGAATTGTTTACGATGAGACAATTTTCCATTCAGCAGGGACATTTTTTCCATAACCATCAGATGATTCATCTGGATCTTCCACATTGTAACTGATGAAGGTTGTTTATCTATCCTTTGAACCAGTATACATCAACGAATGACCACACAAGATTTACGTATATAAAGTAAGATTTTTGTTATTCATCTCATAATCATCTGACATATCTAAAAAACATAGATCTGTGTCTAAGAGCAAGGAAGAGCCTGCCCAACCAGAAATGCAGTGAAACACATCTCCCCAAAATTTCTTAATGAAAGGGCACTCCCAGACACAAGGAATGAGCCTGCTACTGTTTTACATTTAAGACAGCTTCCAGAAACACAGATTGAGGTTTTCTGAGTCTGAAGTGGGTGGATATTTGGTGACAGACTATAACTAAGTAATATTTAATATGAAACTGTTACAGTATTTGATGGCATCTGTTTAGTTAATATAACTCATCACATTTAAGTTTGAAATTATGTGCCTTATTGTGAATCGTTGTGATGGCAACTAGCTTAATGACGGTATAGAAAAGATTTTAAATAAATAAATAAATAAATAAATAAATAAATAAACTTCTGCACCCATCACTAAGCCCTCCTAAGTGGATTAACTAATATATGATGTTTATTGCCAACCTCCAAATATTTCGCAAGAGCATGGAGGACAGGACAGCAACAATGGAGAAACCAGATATTGCTCCAGGTCTAAATCCTCCACAGTGGAAAAAGAAAAAATCCATTCTCTAATAATTCTTAATAAACAGGTCACATAAAGCTGAATGTCTGGTAAATTCCAGCCTCCCACCATCACTGCCCTCTGCAGCACTTGTAAATGAAGTCTGGCTTTCTTACTATTCCAGAGAAATGCTGAGACCATTTTATTCCATTTGCCTACATCTTCTTTAACATCATTAGCAGTTGTTGCAAGAGATACAACTATATGGGTCATATAATCATTTTAATCAGTTGAATGCATCCAAAGAAAGATGCGGGTAAGTTCTTCCAGCTCTCTAACAATTTTGCAGTTTCACTCACCAATGGCTTCATGTTTAAGGAATATAGTTGATCCAACTTTCTGGGAATAGTTAGACCTAAATACCTCAACATCCCATCCACTGTAAAGGAAAGTCATCCACCCAAAACTGATCGCAATTGTCCCAAGACATCTAAGGCTAGAGATTTCCCCATATTTATCTTCAGCCCAGAAAAAAAACAGAATTCTTCAAAATAGCATCAAATGCTCCAAGGATTGCCTTGGGTTGGCCAGGCATACTAGCAGGTCATAAGCAAATAAAGCCACTTTCATACCCACTGTGCCAACGTTGACCCTGAGAACCTGATGTGCTAATATAATTTTTTATTTTTTTTTGGAGATGGGATCTTCATGAGCCAGAGCCTTGCTGAAACTAAGTGCAATTTTATTTTGTTATTTACCTGTGCTTAATGTAATAGGGCTTTATATTTGCAAAAGATTGTGCCTTGTCTGTTAGAAAAGGGCAGATTTGAAATTGAAATCTGAAAGAGAGCTATTTTGTCTGCTTTCTAGGGCTAAAATTTTAAAAAAAGGATAGCCAGTCCTCCTAGTTATTGTTTATTTCCCTCCCTCCTTGCCCCTCTACCCACCCACTCCTGGCTTTACTTTTGTATATACTCTTCCCTGGTCTCCTAAATAATTAGCTTCAATTAGTTCCTTACAGCTTAGATGTAACTTATACTGTCTATTACTTGTTAATTTGGTTTGCATACTCTGGGCCAGATTTTCAAAAGGTTACGCGTGCCGGGCCTATTTTAAAAAGGCCCGGCGGAGCGCATAAAGCCCCAGGACGCATATAAGTCCTGGGTCTTTACAAAAGGGGCGGTCCAGGGCAGGGGTGGGGCCAGAGACCTCCGACAGAGCGGCCATTGCAGCTCTGTTGGAGGATGACGTGCCAGCAGCCTGCTGGCGAATGCAACTTGCGCCTGCCCAGAGGCAAGAGCAAAAGATAAGACAAAGGACAGGGATGGGGTTAGGGGAAGGGGTGGGAAGGTCAGGTTAGGGGGGAGGGAATGGGGGAAGGCAGCGCGGCTTGGCGTGCTCAAGGTGCATAATTGTGTACCCCTTTGCGCCTGCTGACCCCCGATATTATAACATGTGCGTGCTTCTTTTAAAATCTACTCCTCTGCCTTTTAATCTTTACTGGATAACACATACTTTTAGTTCAAATACCTATTAAAAATCTTTGCTAGGGTCTAACCATACCTTACCTTATCTTTAGGAATTTAATTAATCAGAGAGAATGGCTTTAATTCAATGCAACAATTGTGGTGCTTATGTCCCAAGGCCTGTCATTAGGAGAACCAAGGGCTGTCCGTTTTGCCTTGAGCTGTCTAAAATTAAAATGGAGCTGATCCATATAAGGGAGGAATTGTCCAGGATTTGATTAACCCTCCCCTTCCTGGAAACATCCATCTGTCACACATCTCCCACAGTGGTTATGGAATCCCAGGAAAAAATGTTTTACAGTGGACTCAGGTAGAACTAGACATGTGACAATTAGGCACCCACCTTCCCCAAGTTTACAGCAACCTGTACCTCACCCCCACTCCCACAGAGTTATCAGACATCCAGGATTCAAAAACCAAGAATCAATTGGATAACATTAGGTTCTGGCAGAATAAGACCTGTGACGGACATGCGAAGTTAAAATAACATAATCAATCACCTCAAAACAACACGTTTTTTACTTTTGTAGCTGTTCCTTTCAGTTTTTTTCTAACAATTTTTCTCATTTTATCAAAGTTTCCCTTTTGAAAGTTTAGCACGAGAGCCGTGGATTTGCATACTGTTCCTCTTCCAGTCATTAATTCAAATTTGATCATATTATGATCACTATTGCCAAGTGGCCCCACCACCGTTGCCTCTCTCACCAAGTCCTGTGCTCCACTGAGAATTAGATCTAAAATTGCTCCCTCTCTCGTCGGTTCCTGAACCAATTGCTCCATAAATCTATCATTTATTCCATCCAGGAATGTTATCTCTCTAGCGTGTCCCGATGATACATTTAACCAGTCAATATTGGGGTAATTGAAGTCTCCCATTATTACCACACTAACAATTTGTTTAGCTTCCCTAATTTCTCTTAGCATTTCACTGTCCGTCTCACCATCTTGACTTGGTGGACAGTAGTATACTCCTATCACTATAGTCTTCCCCGACACACAAGGGATTTCTACCCATAAAGATTCAATTTTGCATTTAGTCTCATGCAGGATGTTTATCCTGTTGGACTCTATGCCATCCCGGACATAAAGCGCCACACCGCCTCCCGGGTGCTGCTCTCTGTCATTGCAACATAATTTGTACCCCGGTATAGCACTGTCCTATTGGTTATCCTCCTTCCACCATGTCTCTGAGATGCCAATTAAGTCTATGGCATCATTCACTGCTATACATTCTAATTCTCCCATCTTACTTCTTAGACTTCTGGCATTAGCATATAAACATTTCTAAGTTTGTTTTTTGTTTGTATTTTCATTCTGCTTTTTAATTGATAGGGATAAGTTAGAATTTTTTAGCTCAGGTGAGTTTTTACTTACAGGCACTTGGACTACTTTTCTTATTATTGGAACCTCACTGTCGGGATGCCCTAATTCTAATGCATCATTAGTATCCTTTGAAGATACCTCTCTCCGAACCAATCGCTGCTGAGCGACTGTTGGCTTTCCCTTTTGTTCTAGTTTAAAAGCTGCTCTATCTCCTTTTTAAAGGTCAGCGCCAGCAGTCTGGTTCCACCCTGGTTAAGGTGGAGCCCATCCCTTCGGAAGAGACTCCCCTTTCCCCAAAAGGTTCCCCAGTTCCTAACAAAACTGAATCCCTCTCCCTTGCACCATCGTCTCATCCACGCATTGAGACTCCGGAGTTCTGCCTGCCTCTGGTGACCTGCGCGTGGAACAGGGAGCATTTCAGAGAATCCTACCCTGGAGGTTCTGGATTTAAGCTTTCTACGTAAGAGCCTAAATTTGGCTTCCAGAACCTCCCTCCCACATTTTCCTATGTCGTTGGTGCCCACATGTACCACGACAGCCAGCTCCTCCCCAGCACTATCTAAAATCATATCTAGGTGACGCGTGAGGTCCGCCACCTTCGCACCAGGTAGGCATGTTACCAGGCGATCCTCACGCCCACCAGCCACCCAGCTATCTACATTCCTAATAATCGAATCACCAACTATGACGGCGGACCTAACCCTTCCCTCCTGGGCAGTAGGCCTTGGGGAGATATCCTTGAAAGATTTTAATGATCCATGGTGGTCAACAAACCTTTTCCATTGGAAACAATTTAGTAGAACTAGGGGTCATGATTTTAAACTCCAGGGAGGAAGACTTAGAACCAATGTCAGGAAATATTTCTTCACTGGGAAGGTGATGGATGCCTGGAATGCCCTTCCGGAGAAAGTGGTGAAGACTAAAACTGTGAAGTATTTCAAAGGGGCATGGGATAAATACTGTGGATCCCTAAAAGGCTAGAGGATAGAAATAAATAAAAAAGCTTAACTGGCACGGAGCGCAGTTACTACCCTTAAGAGAAACATGGGGGTGACCTGCATGGAGTGGCAGTTACTACCCTTAAGAGAAACATGGGGGTAAACTGCACGGAGCGGCAGTTACTACCCTAAAGAGAAACATGGGGGTAAACTGCATGGAGCGGTAGTTACTACCTTGGGAAGCTTACTGGGCGGACTAGATGGACCATTTTGGTCTTTTTCTGCCATCATTACTATGTTACTATGTATAATTTTTCTGGCCACCGGCTCCATTCTCAAATTGAACAGTAATGGTGAAAGGGGGCATCCTTGCCAAATGCCCCATGACAGAGGAAATTGCTCTGAGATAATACCATTACAGAGCACTGCTGCCACGGGACTTTCATATAAAATTTTAATCCTGCCAAGTATGACACCTCAGAACCCAAAATTTTCCAGAGTAAAAAATAGTCCCAAGGTAGCTGGTAAAAGGCTTTTTCTATGGCATTAGGTTTATGAGTAAAGGGTCGCTGCTAACAAATTTGTCATCTGTCAGTGGCTGCAAGATTTTACGCCATTTGCCATGTTCTTTAGATGCAAGAGCAGGGAGTAGCATGAACATTCTAGTAGCCAAAATCTTGGCATATATTGTAACATCCATATTTAACAGTGAGATTGTCCTATATAAGACTGGGGATTCCATATCCTTCCCTTTTCTGTGTAACACCATTATAAAAGCTCCCTTAGAAGGGGGAAGTTCCTGGTTTCCACTGCCCTGGCAAACAAGTGTCTCAACAAACGAGCAACAAATTCATTCAGTATTTTTTAAAATTCTGACAGGAAAACCATCAGGCCCAGGAGGCTTGTGATTTTCTAATGTACAAATCACTGCCGACACTTTCTCCACAGTTAGTGCCCTATTTAGCCACTCCAGCTTATCTGGATCAAGCTGTGGTAAATCCAGGCCCACAAAGAATTACTCTCTGCCCATGGGGTTATTCCCACCTGAAGCATATAAGGAAGCATAATATTTCTGAAAAATAGAAGCTGTTTCCTTGTTAGAATGTACACATTCCATGTGCCACTACACACAGTATTTATAAAGCGAGAACTCCTCACACTTTTCATTAGACAAGCCAAACCCCAACACCCTTGTCATATTTAGCCCATTTTCTTCCAGTGTCCTATTTAGAGAACAGTTTCTTTCAAAAATTGGGACAAATTGGTTAAAGAATTTGTTTCTGAAATAACAAACTTTGAGAGGTTCTTTGCTGCAGTAGAGCATTTAAGTTGTGTTGTGCTGGTTGACCCTTCGACCAAGGGGGAGTTGACGCAACCTGTGGGGGGGAACCCCACAAGTCCCCACCATCAGTATGCAAGGCTGAAGAAAAGCAGAGAGCCTGCTGGAGCTTAACCACTACCAGCCCACGTTCCCCTTAGGTTGAGCCCTCGGGTGCTGGGGCTGGCTATGTAGCGATGGAAATCCAGGGGAAGGAGAGGTATTGGAGAGCAGGCCAAGTTCAGGAACAGGCAGCAAATTATGAGAGCAGGTCCCAGGCAAGGGTTGAGGCAGGTGGCGTATCTCGTGGTCAGGTTCCAGGCAGAGGTCGAGGCAGGCGGTGCATCTCGTGATCAGGTTCCAGGCAGAGGTCGAGGCAGGCAGCGTATCTTGTGGTCGGTATCCAGTCTGAAGTCAAAATCCAAGGCGATCTAAGGACAAGGGAAAAGGCAAGGAACTCAGAAACACAAGGCAGCAACATGCAGGATGCAAAGAGCAAGGAGACTTGTTGCCAAGGCAAAGGCTGGAAGCAGGGTCTAGTCTTATATGGTCCCCAGGTGGTGATGTCATCGGGAAGACCCGGCAGCACGTTCCTGCCACGTGCCCTTTAAGTGTCAGAGAGAGGCACGGGCACCTAGGACATCTAGTGCATGTGGAAGTCGGCGGCATCCCAGCTGTGGTGAAAGTTGGGCTGGCAGTGTCGGTGGCGCACATGTCAGGCTGGCGGCCCCTGGCCAAAGGCAGCGCAGTACATTGGCAGCGGCTCCCTGCTGTCAATTGGGAACCCAGCCCTGATCCTGCCACAGAGCGGCATCGGGTAAAGGAAGCCGGCCTGCGGCTGGTAAGCACAACAGTACCCCCTTCTCTAAGCCCCCCCTTCTGAGGGTTTCAGCTTATTGGGGTGAGAGGCATGGAACTGCTCAATCATATTCTTTTCCAACATGTTGGAGACCGGCTCCTAGGTGTTCTCCTCTGGACCTTATCCCTCCCAAGAGAGGAGGTACTCCCATCTTCGGCAATGTTGTCTCACATGAAGTATGTCATGCACCTGGTATATAGTGTCGTTCTCTGAGGCGATCTTCTGTGGTTCAGGCATCTTCTGAGAGGGCCAGGAAAGTACATGGGGTTTCAGGAGAGACATGGAAGGAGCTATAGATCCTTAAGGAGGTGGGCAACCGGAGCTATTAGGTCACTGGACCCCATTAACAGAGCACCAGTAAAGGACCAGTATATCGTGGAGCCAGCCTCATAGATGGTAGTCTGAGCCAGATGTACTAGGTGCTGAGCTATACTTTCTCTCCCGGCTTGAACTGGGGTTAAGGTCTTTGATGGAGGTCAGCGAACTTTTTAGCTCTCCAGCCTGCCTCCTGCAGCATCTGCTGTGTGTGGATCCATAGTTTTTTTTAATTCCTCTGCAGTCATTTGAGCCGCTGAAAAAGGAACACTAAGCGGAAGAGGTAGAGGAGGTAGCGGCTGTTTGCCATAGACTATTTGGAATGGGGTTGCCCCTGTGGTGGTGCAAGGATGGGAGTTATGCGAGAACTTCGCTAAGGGAAGTAGGGCCACCCAGTCATCTTGTCAAGTATTGACATAAGCCGGAAGGAACTGTTTCAGTGTCTGGTTGGTCCGTTCAGACTGAGCCTTTGCTTGTGGATGGTACGCAGTAGTGAAATCTAGTTTGACATTGAATTTTTTACAGAGAGCCTTCCAGTATTTTGCTGTAAATTGAGTGCCACGGTCCAAAATAATATGTTTGGGAAGTCCATGGAGACAAAACACGTGCTGACAAAGAGTTGCGCTAGCTGTGGAGCGGAAGAAAGACCAGGCAGTACTGTGAAATGTGACATCTTAGAGAAACGGTCAACTACCACCCAGATGACCGTGTTGCTGTTTGAAAGAGGTAGGCCCACCACAAAGTCAGTGGAAATGTGAGTCCATGGTTCCTTGGGGGCCGGCAACTGTTGTAAAAACCCCCAAGGTCATCCCATGAGAGGTTTCTGCTGCACACAGACGGACCACGAGTCCACATAATCCAGAACATCCTTCAGCATATTGGGCCACCAGTAGAATTGCTGGAGCAGTGCAAGGGTCCGGGCTCATCCAGGTTGACCTGCAGCGCGGCCACTTTGTTACGAAGTCTATGGGGATTGACCGTCTTCCCTGGAGGAACGGTCATGGAGACCACAAAGAGAACCCGGGATGGATCTATGATTTGACAGGGAGGTTCAACCGAATCCTTGGTCACAAAGGAGCAAGAGAAGGCATCGGCTCCAATGTTTTTAGCAGCGGGCCTGTATCTAAGTTCAAAATCAAAACGGGTGAAGTACAGTGCCCAATGGGCCTATAGTGGGTTCAGATGCTGGGCCTGGTGGAGATGCTCAAGGTTCTTATGATCCGTGTAGATAGTAATACGCTGCTGAGCCCCCTCTAGCCACTGGTGCCATTCATCCAAGGCAAGCTTGATGGTTAATAGCTCCTTATCGTTGATACCATAATTCCGCTCGGCAGGGGTAAATTTCTTTGAGATAAAGGAGCAGGGGTGTAGTTTTCCCAAGTATGAGTATTGGCTCAGAATGGCTCCTACTTCCTCAGAAGAGGCATACACCTCTACAATGAAAGGACGTTGAGGATCGGGATGCTGGAGACAGGGTTTCTGGAGAAAGGCTGTCTTGAGATCCTGAAAAACGCCATAGCCTCAAGAGGCCACAATTTAGCGTTGGCTCCTTTTTTAGTTAGAGCCATAAGTAGGGCGGCCAGTTTGGAAAAATTCTTAATGAAACTGCAATAATAATTAGAGAAGCCGAGGAACCTCTGTAGGGCTCTGGTTGAGGCCAGTTTTGGATACACTTAAATTTGTCGGGATCCATATGAAACCTTCTGGGAAACTATGAACCCTAAAAACAGAAGGCTCGCCTTTTCAAATAAGTATTTCTCAAGCTTAGTATAGAGTGGTGGTATGGAGGTGCTGGAGTACCCGGGAGACGTCTCTAAGTTGAGACAGCAGGTTCTTAGAGAAAACTAAAATGTCATCCAAGTAAATGACGGCACAGTCGTGAAGAACATCCCTGAAGATATCTTTCATCGTGTTTTGGAAGACGTCTGGGGTGTTGCAGAGACCAAATGACATGACCAGATACTCATAATGGCTGTCTCTGGTGTTGAAAGCCGTCTTCCATTTGTCACCCTCTCGGAGCCGGATTAGGTTATACACACCCCAGAGGTAAAGACCCTCGCTCCCTGCATGCGATCAAATAGCGATCTTTCCGAGTGATGGCATTCAAACCACGGTAGTCAATACAAGGACAGAGGGTTCCATCTTTCTTCGCTACAAAGAAGAAGCCCACCCCAGCAGAGGAGGTAGAGCAACGGATAATCCCTTGTTCAGATTTTCTTGGATGTATTCTGACATCGTCTTGGTCTCGGGTAATGACAAAGGATAGACTCTACCCCGAGGAGGCTGGGTGCTAGGTAGCAGGTTGATGGCACAATCAAACGTTCAGTGAGGGGACAGAATGTCAGCCTCCTTTTTGGAGACGACATTCGCAAATTGTGTATCCTGTGGAGGCAGATCACCTGAACTGACGGAGGTGGAAAGTAAGGACTTGATAGCTGCCTTTTCCAAGCAAGCCGTATGATACCCAGGCCCCCACTGAGTCAACTGTAGAGAAGTCCAGTCAAACTGGGGTGAGTGGAGCTGGAGTCAGGGCAATCTCAATACAAAGGGATGTATGGTATTGTTGAGCACATGGAAGGCCCACTGTTCCACATGGAGATCTCCAGTGTGCATATTTAATGGAGTAGTAATGAAGGTAACCCTCCCTGGGAGAGAATCCCCTTAGATGGATGGAAGAACCAGCGAAACTGGGCAGAGATCCATGGGGATCTGGAGGTACTCTATGAGGGTCTTCATAATGAAGTTCGCACTGGCCCCAGAATCAACCAGAGCTAGGGTGATGAAGTCTTGAGTGCCGACCGAAAACGTCACAGTGAGCGTTAATGGGGCAATTAGAGAGGTGAGATCTAGGATCAGTCCCCCACTAATTTCTAGGCCCGGGTTTACCGGCCTTACTGGGCAGTGGGCTAGTAGGAGACCGGCTTCAGCATAGTAGAGATAGAGTCCGGCCTGGCAGCGCCAAAGGCGTTCCTCCAGGGATAGTCGGCCATGGCCCAATTGCATCGATTTCTCTAGTGGAACCCCCGAAATAGAGGAGACTTCGGCAGGAGAAGAGGATCACCTTGGGCAACTTACTATGATTGAGCGTTTCTTAAAGTGTTGGAATTCTAGAGAATGTTCCTCGAGTCGTCAGTCATTCCTCCCAGCCAGTTCTATGAGAGTATCCAAGGAAGTAGGGAGTTCCCAAGCCACCAATTCATCATTGATTCTGGATGATAGGCCATTGAGGAAGATGGGGCAAAGACAGTTCTCTGCCCAATGGAGATCTGTAGCAGGGTCCGAAACTCAATAGTATACTCTGAGAGAGAACAGCTGTCCTGGCGGATGTGAAGGAGCTCAAGGCCTGAGGCAGCCTGATAGTCCGGGTCATCAAAGACTGTCTGGAAGACCTCCAAGAACCTGGGGAGACCCAAGCGAGAGCCTTGTCATCCAGCAAGGACAGAATGTAGGTTGTCTTGGTTGCACTGGTTGAGGAACCCTCGACAGAGCTGCAGCTCCCTAGAATAGTGGGGTGGAGCTGGAAGCAGTAATACCAAGTGCATCAGTGTGCAGGACTGGTAGGCATCGGCATGGATGGGGTCAACCTTCCCACTGGAACAACGGCGTCTAGACGGGCGCTGAGCTGCTCCATAGAGGCCACTAGAGCTTCAAAAACCTGTTGCTGCTCCAGAGGTTTCTGGCCTGTAGGTTGGAAACCTCCGCTGGGTCCATGGCCTTGGCAATTTGTTGCTCTGGGGGACCCTTGGACTGAGGGGGAGTTGATGCTACCTGTGAGGGGAAGCCCACAGATCCCCGACCGCTAGTAGGCAAGCTGAAGAAAAGCAAAGACCCCGCTGGAGCTTCACCACTTCCAGCTCACGTTCCCCTTAGGTTGAGTCCTCAGGTGCCAGGCTGGCTGGACTTACGTGGGGTCCCTGTAGTGATGGAAGTGCAGGGGAAGGAGTACAGCTGGAGAGCAGGCCAAGTTCAGGAGCAGGCAGCAAAGTATGAGAGCAGGTCCTAGGCAAGGGTCGAGGCAGGTGGTGTATCTCGTGGTCTGTATCCAGTCCAAAGTCAAAAGCCAAGGCAATCAAAGGACTAGGGAGAAGGTGAGGAACTCAGGAACATAAGGCAGCAACATGCAAAATGCAAAGAGCGAGAAGACCTGTTGCCAAGGCAAAGGCTGGAAGCAGGGTCCAGCCTTATATGGTCCCCAGATGGTGATGTCATCAGGAAGAGCCGGCAGCACTTTCCCACCGCGGGCCCTTTAAGTGGCAAAGAGAGGCGTGCAGCCTTGGACATCCAGCGCAGGAGGAAGTCAGTGGTGTCCCAGCTATGGAGAAAGGAGGGCTCGCAATGTTGATGGAGCACGCGTCAGGCTTGCGGCCTGCAGCCAAAGGCTGCTGTTGATAGGTAATCCGGGCCCGATCCTGACACAGAATGATGTCAGGTAAGGGAAGCCAGCCTATGGCCGGCAAATGCAACAAGTTGTTTTGAATCACATAAAACCCTTTTCTCTACCGTCTTATTTCTAGCCAACTCCAATTGCACCCTATATTCTTCTATCACTACAATAATCTTGTTTGTTTATTTAATAAAATTCATTAATTACCTTCTAGAGTCCAAAGAATTGCCCAAGGCGATGTACAAAATTAAACATAATACAATAAAATAAAATAAAAATACACAATAAAAACATATCATAACATAAGTGATTGTTCAGTCACTTTCTGCTGTTGAGTAAGTGATAATTTCGCCCTCTAGGATCACCTTAGCTTTTCCCAGTATAATTTAGGTTTGGAGACATGCTGCCAATTAAATTCTTGAAACTCCTTACATTTAGCAATTAAAAATTCATTAAATTCCACACCATCTGTCAAATCACTAGCCTCCGCCAACAATAAGATTTATCCAGCCTACCAATGACAAACTCCAATATCAACGGAGCATGATCTGAAACTTCTCCCCCTATGTCATCTACTCTCAAGTCTTAAGGTCACACACTTCATATACGCAGACGATGTTCAGATTCTGCTGCCAATCACTGACTCCATCTCCAGCACCATCAACTTCTGGAACAATTGTCTACAGTCCATAAACTCACTCCTATCTAGCCTTAACCTAGTACTTAATACGTCAAAAACAGAACTTTTGCTTATCACTCCAGATGAGAACCTTCAGCCTACCAACAACCTAACCTCACCACCAATGATCAATTCCACTCAAGTAAGAGACCTGGGGGTCACCTTAGACAAAAGGCTGAACCTCAAAGAATTTGTCAAGAACACAACGAAAGAATGCTATTATAAACTACATATTCTGAAAAAGCTGAAACCCCTCCTGCATTTTCAGGACTTCAGAACAGTCCTCCAAACAATACTATTTTCCAAGATCGATTACTGCAACTCTCTTGCTTATAGACCTTCCAACCATAACCACAAAACCTCTACAAATGTTGCAGAACTCCGCCGCAAGGATTCTTACTAACACCAGCAGAAGTGAACACATAACACCCATACTAAAACACTTATACTGGCTCCCCATCAGATCCAGAATCATTTTCAAAGTGCTAACTATAACACACAAGAACATCCATTCACAAACGTCGCTAGATCTAAGCCTTCCACTTCGCCTACACGAGTCTTCAAGACCAATCAGAAACAGATACTTAGGCACCTTACACGTACCTTCAGCCAAGTCCTCACTCAAGAAACGTGCATTCTCGACTGCCAGCCCCCTTCATTGGAATGCCCTCCCCACGGACATTCGCCTCGAAACGTGTACTCGAACATTCAAAAAGAAACTCAAGACCTGGCTCTTTACAAAAGCCTACACTTAAAGGTCTAGCTCAGAACCCACATCCCAGAACTTGAATCATTCTCGCTTTTATAATCATATCAAACAACTCCTAATTTTATCCTTGGTCTCACAATTCCAAATCATTAAATATTTGAGCATGCTACACCAATACCTCTTAATCCAGATGTAACCTCAGTTTTTGAAGTCTTCACTCCTATAGAAATAACCGCCAGTTCTTATTTACTTAACCCTATTCTGTAGACGTAAACTTTTCATGAAGACTGTAATCTGTAAACACCTGTATTTATTATAAGAATTTGTATTTACTATTTATATTTATTATTTAGCCATTAACATTGTTCTGTTACCACTTGGTACTATTTCTCTCCTTTACCTCAAACTCTAAGTTCCTATTAAGTTAGCCATGTTATTTATACCCAATTGTTGGATGTAATTGTACATTTGTTTAATTGTTCAATCTGTTTGATGTAATTTTCTGTTCCTTGTTCTGTGTAAACCGAAGTGGTATGCACAAGTGCATGAACTCCGGTATATAAAAGCCTTTAAATAAATAAATAATAAATATATCAGATGTCTGACCCTAGAAAAAATATTATTTCTCACATCAAGTAATTTGTGCAACTCTATGTTAAATGTGCTTGAAGCATGTGCATGTACTCCTCCCCAGGATGAAGCACCCTCCACACATCTAAAAGACCTAAATGTCTGCACAGAAAGGGTACACATTTATGAATATCTGCACGCATCTAAGAGATCTGCAGGATTTTTATCTATAAGAGGGTCTACAATACAATTATGGGGGATATTCCAATTATGATAGGGATATCTCCCAAAGTTCCCAATGTCTCTAAAATAGAGGAGAATAAATAATGCGAATATACTGAACACAAAGCCAATCTATCCCCAAAAATAGTCCCAGTCCAAATAAAGCAACCTTCAGGGTCACATATAACTTGTGCCACAGAGTTGTGAAAAAGGCTTGCCATGCCAGCTTTCCTAGATCTGGCACTAAAGCCGCATAACATGTACTAGCCTATTCCCTCTTCAATTTGGCATGCTCAACAGCACAAAGATGTTTTTCTTGCAATAGTGCTAGTTTAGCAATGTCTGTCTGTAAGGCAGTTAAAAAGTTTTTTCTTATAATCGAGGATCAAATTCCTACCACATTCCAAGAAATAATATGGTTACAGTGTCACAAATGGAGAGAAAGGGTCATGTAATACAGAACTGTAGTAAAAACAGCTCAGTGCTTCTCAGCCTAAGCACTGACCCAAACACCCCCACCTCCAAATTTACCATCTACATTCTCCCTCACAGATTTCGAGTCAGGATCCCATCCCTACCAATCAATCCCATCCCAGCTCCCCCCCCCCCCCCCCCCCTCCCACTAGATGCTCCATACAAGGGCATCCTCTCTTCAGAGAGTAGTGATCACTGCTATCACTCATGTACCATAATTCCCAATACAACTCATAAACAGCTTTGAAGTACTATACCTACCCTCCCACCCAAATTATCAATAATACATGCATACCCACCAGTACTATCCCTTTTAACTCTCTACCATACACACCAATCAAACACATAGAATATCCCTCAGCCAAAATACGCAATCTACAGAATCATCCAATATGCTTGTAGTGCTTCTAGCATCATATAATACAGATGTTAAAATTCAGCTCAGAGAATATAAAAAATAGGGGCAATAACAGTGTAGAAAAACAACATAAGCCACAGCAACATAATATATAAACCAGTTATGCAGCTGGCTATTTTAAACCGTGGTGCGTGCATCAGTTAAGGGATGCGTGAATAAGTTGGACTCGCGTGTGTTGAGCAGATTTTAAAAGCCATCAAGATACATCTCCCATAGCATGCACATGGTGCATGGAGCTGAGATGTGCGTGTAAATACTTATGCAATCTAGTGTGCGCCGAGGTCCCCTGCCGCGTAACTTTACTTCTGCTATGGATAACATGCAAGTCAAAAAGTAAAGAAAATTAGGCGGATCTGCAGGGTTTGAAGGGTCTGGGCCACACTAGGAGAGTGAAGGCTATTAACCTAGGGGGGTTTGGAGGATCTCTCTCTTAACTGAGCAAACTGGTAATCAACTGGTAAAACTGTGAATGGTGTTGGTATGACACCCCTCATAAAATCCTCTGATTTACGTGATAGAAGCAAGATTTATGCGCACAGGTGCACTCCCACTTAAAATTCAGCACACGTGCATGCAGCCAAACTATTTTATAAATGCACACATATGTTATTTATTTTTTATTTTATTTATTTATTTATTTTATATACCGACATTCATCTCAATTGAGATATCACACCGGTTTACATTCAGGTACTGTAGGTATTTCTCTATCCCCAGAGGGCTTACAATCTAAGTTTTTTTGTACCTGAGGCAATGTAGGGTAAAGTGACTTGCCCAAGGTCACAAGGAGTGATAGTGGGACTTGAACCTTGGTCTCCTGGTCCACAGTCCAGTGCTCTAACCACTAGGCTATTCCTCCTCCCTGTTATAAAAATGTCGCATCCCTGTGCACGGGCCAATGTACACACATGTGTTGCTTTGAAAGTTACCGTCTTAAGGGCTAATTTTAAAAACCCTGCACACATGAAATCCAGAAGATACGCACGTGGCTGGGCCACACACTGCGGGAATTTTCAAACACCCTCGACCTTATACGTATTTCCCAGTATGCAAAGAAGAAAGACTTCCTGAAAAATAGGCGGGCCAGATGGTAAATTCCATAGTAAGAAATTTTTTCTGCAAATGTGGATGCCTTATGAAACAATAGTAAAGTCAAGGATAGTGCAGTACCTTGAAACAAGCAGATTACAGAACCCTAGACAACACGGTTTCACAAAGGGGTGATCATGCCAAAAATATATTGATGGTGTTTTTTGATGAGGAAACAAAAGTAGTGAATCAGGGAAGAATAGTGGATGTGGTCTTCTTTCTGGACTTCTGAACAGTTCTTGCTAATGTCATTACAACCATATACATTTTAAAAAGTACTTAAAGTATTAACACAAATGTATAAATGGGGAAATGAGTTTGAGGGAAAAGATAAAGAATCCTGTCTTGTTGAATTTAAGGTGGTGGCGGGATATCCATGCAGCAATGTCACACAAGTATTCCTGATGAGATTTCTTGTGTACACTGGTAGATCTGACAATCATCAGACTAAGAGGTTACTGAAATCTAAAGGATGAGATCAGAGTACCAAGAGAATAAGTAAAAAGAGAAAAGATTGTACCACAAAGTAAACAAACTAGACTGCATGGGAGTAGGGCAGAAATTGTTACCTGGGTGAAGGATTGGTTAAACAACACAACTCTGAGACTAGTAGTCAATGGAATCCGCTCTGGTGAAGATAAAGTGACTATACTGACATGATATCTGGGTCCCCTGTACCTCAAAAACACAGAGACATGAAAATCAATAACTCCTGAATCAATCTGAACCATTTTTGACCTGAAATGGCCAGTGCTGCACTGTTGCTTTTAGTGTCATGCAACGTCTAGTTTCATTTTGTTTTACATTCTTAAAAAGAATACTTTTTTTCTCTATTCTTGCTAAAGAACATCTGCAAACTGTTAGAACTGTGAAAACAGCCAGTGCCTTGCTAAGATAAGAAACAGAGAATGATCTTTGTCATTGATAATTTCTAGCATGGCAAAATTCCGAGAGTTTGTGCCTTAATTAGCACCAAATTCTAGATAAATAATTATGTTTTTGACCTTATGCAATTTGGATAGACATATGCCTACTGCATTTAGTATTTCATATATTTAATCATTACGAGTTTTAGACACTTGCTGTATATGGTATTATATATATATATAGAAGTTAGGGATATGAAATCAGGTGCTTTCCTGTCAGATAGAATGATTATACCAGATCAAGGGCACACAGGTGTCTTGATGAAGCGCATTTGATGTAAGATCAAAGTGTTTTTTTTTTTGTTATAAGTATTTTATTGAGTTTAAACACAACCAAAAAAGAATACACAGCACACCGCCAACAAGGCGTGAAATCTGAAATATGCAACAGAAAATACGGGTGCTACATTAACAGCAATCGTTGAAACGATCAGCCACGCAATGGCGTTCACAAACTCTTTTATCCCCCAACCCACCCCCCCAGTTCCCCTTGATACCCGGTCATAATAGCTGTCACATCAGGTATAAGCAGATCGGCAGTGAAGCAAACAATTTTGTAGGGGTCAAAAGGAAATTTAAATCAAATCCAATCTGGGTCACAAATATATCTAAGAGTTCTGAGGCCAGCTCAGCAGCAACCAGGTCGCCCTGGGACAGGCTGAAAACTAACAGCCCCTGAAGACCCAAATAGTGTGAAGGATGAGCCACTCGAAGGGAAAACTATGTAATACGGAAGCTTACAGCAGAAATGACCAGGAACTCTGATGAGACTGCAGGCGGTTATGTTGAAGTGCCGTCAGGTAGTCAAGCCGCTTATGGTGCTGTAACAGCGTTCGTATTTCGTCGATGGTCGGTATCCTAGCACTTTTCCAAAACTTAGCAATCAAAAGTCGTGACGCAACCCAGACATGCTGACAGAATTTCTGCTGACTCCTGTCCAGGCCTTCGACTGGGCTATTGAGGAGCACCACTTTACTGGATAAAATGATGGGGCTCCGCAGCCTGCGAACAAGCCAGGTCTGGACCTCTCCCCAAAAGGCCTCTATTTTCGGGCAAGTCCACCAAACGTGATAATATGATCCTCTGTTTCCACAATCCCGCCAGCAATTCGGCGATAAGCGGGGGAAGAAAACATGTAATCGCTCTGGAACCAGGTGCCAGCGATAAAGAAGTTTGTAGGAATTTTCTTGGAGCCGGGCCGATATAGAGCTACGGCTCACCCGGAGGTAGATTTGCTCCATTCCCTGGGCGTTAAGCTTCTCCAATGTCAGTTTCCCATTGACGTATATGTGATAGTTTTGGGGTCTCTGAATTATTCAGCAGTCCATATAGCTTAGAAGCCACTTTGGTCAATTTGTCCGCACCCCGACAATAATTTTCAAAAAGAGATCGAGTAGGTCTCAAATCCTGTCGTCGCAGAAGAGCTTGTAGAAAATGGCGAACCTGAGCATACGGGAGATATTCAGTCGTGGCAATGCCGTACTGTATGTGTAACTGCGGGGGCTGCAAGAACTGGCCACCCTGATAAAAGTCTCCAATGTGCTGAAGTCCTGCCTGGGCCCAAGAGGAAAATGAAGGCGAAGTGTATCCCGCTGGAAAATGCTGCGTATGATATAGTGAGGATTGATAATAATAGGAAAACCGCCCCACCAGCTTAACCTTCCATGAGTCCCAGATCATTAGGGTCGTATGAAGGGCCCTCGGGATACAGGCCGTCGGTCTCCAGGTACTCCTTGGTTGCCAGAATAAGGCAGGGAGCGACATAGAACCCAAAAGGGTTTGTTCAACTTGAGCCCATTGTTTGGGAGCCTCCTTTTTATGTATGTCTACAATCGCCTTGAGCTGCGCTGCAACATAATAATTCATAAGATTCGGTACCCCCAAACCTCCAGTCTTTTTGGGAAGGAACATGGTTTGGCGAGCAACTCGGGGCGGCCTACGTCGCCAGATAAAGTCAAAAATTTTCTTTTGGAGATTTTTCAACATTGCAGAAGTCAGGTAGACTGGCAGAGTGGAAAACAGGTAAAACAGTCTAGGCAAAACGTTCATTTTAATAATCGCTATTCTGCCCAGCCAAGAGAAGGGTCTCTGGTACCATTGGAGTAAGTCCCGGTCAAGAGCCTTGAGAAGAGGCACATAATTAAGTCGATGAAGGTCCTCTAAAGAGGCATTAAGGTAGATGCCCAAGTATTTAAGGGATTTCTTAGCCCATTTGAACGAGTAGGCATTTTTGATGTTGGTCACTGTGGTAGCGTCTAGATTAATATTGAGGAGTTCGGACTTATCAAGGTTTACTTTAAATCCGGAAACCTTGCTGAAGGCCGCCATCTCTTGCTGTACTGCGCCCAAGGATATCAGTGGATCAGCCAGAGTAAACATAATATCGTCCGCAAATAACGATATCGTATATTGCGTGCCCATTAGGTCGATTCCTTTAACAAGAATCGATTGCCGTATGCGAATGGCAAAGGGTTCAAGGAAGAGAGCGAACAGAAGCGGGGAGAGAGGGCATCCCTGCCTAGTTCCTCGCTCAATCTCGAAACACGGGCCATATCGCCCGTTGACCTTGACCGTAGCTTTCGGAGAGTGGTACAGCTGACGAAGCCACTGGGTGAAATAATCCCCAAAGTTCATATGTTGCAGCACCTGGAACAGGTAAGACCAATGGACAAGGTCGAAGGCCTTCTCCGCATCAATTGCTAATAAGACCGCTGGGATAGTCTCTCTCTTCACCCACCATATGAGGTCCAATATCTTCCTGACATTGTCCGCCGCCATTCTTTGCGGGATAAATCCCACCTGATCTGTATGTATAAGGGCCGGTAAGAACCTATTCAAACGTTGAGCCAGGATGCGAGCCAGAATCTTCAGGTCTTGATTGATGAGGGAAATGGGCCTATACGACCCGCATAAAGTGGCATCTGGACCCGGCTTGGGTAAGACAGTAATACCTGCCGTGTTCGCGTGGGCATGAAAGGAGCCTCCATCTCGAATATAGCTAAATAGAGACACCATGGGTCCAGCTATCTCATCAACCATCGCTCGGTAATATTCGCTAGAAAAACCATCGAGGCCCGGGGATTTTCCGCTAGGTAGGTGCTTAATAACGTCCCGAATCTCTAGTTCCGTAATAGGCGCATCCAGCACTTCCTTCTGCGCTTCAGTAAGACCTGGTAACGGCATATCAGTCAGATATTCTTGGATGTCGGCCAGCTGAATGGTGGTATCAGCACTGTAAAGCTGTGCATAAAAGTCTACAAAACTCTGCCGAATGTCATCGGGAGCGGTGGTACTCTGTCCATTGGCAGCTGTTATCTTCGGGATCATACTCTGGAGCATGGTTTTTTTCAGCTGCTTAGCTAGTAGTTTACCAGCTTTGTCTCCCCCTTCATAATAGGCTTGCTTAGTTTTCTCCAACTGGAAAGCTGTGCGGTCCGCATGAATCTGAGCCAGTTGGTGTCGCGCTTCAGAGAGTTTAGAATATGTTTTAGGAGACAAATTCTGCATATGTAGTTTGGATAAACGCTCAATCTCCCCCTGAAGCGTCAGACTAGCAGCATCACGGTCCTTTTTAAGGGCTGTCGCTCGAGCAATGCAAAGTCCACGGACAACCGCTTTTGAACATTCCCAGGTCGTGCTAAAGGGAACTTCAGGGCTAGTGTTGAGTGAGAAGTATTCGCGCACATTCACAAGAAGCGACGTCCGAAAGGCCTCTTCCTTCAAGAGCGAGGTATTTAACTTCCAATAAGTCCGGCCCCCCAACCCGGCTTCATCTTGTAGGTTCAGAGTAACCGCTCCATGATCGGACCACGTAATGGGTAGAATATCCGTGCCCAAAACTCTAGGCATGAGGCATTGGTCCAAAAGAAAAAGATCTATACGTGAGTAGGAGCCATGGGGAGTGGAATAGAAAGTGAAAGTCCTCTCCGTAGGATGATGAAAGCGCCAGATATCGGTCAGATTCCAATCATGCGTCAATCGATGAAAAGCATCCCTGAGTTTCCGGCCCGGGAGCGTTACCTGGGGGTTCACGGAGCGGGAGGTGTCCAGGGCCGGGTTTAACGTAGCATTAAAGTCGCCGCCGATCAATAAAAATCCCTCCGCCTCCTTTTTTAGCAGCTCCAAAATTCGCTTCCAATACGCTGGCTGATCCTGGACTGGTGCATAAATGGAAAGCAGAGTGAATATAGAAGTGCTGATTTTAATCTTAAGAAGAACATAGCGCCCTAGAGGATCCAGGCACTTCCCCAAAAATTCAAAAGTAGTCCCAGCAGAAATCAAGATCCCCGTGCCGGCATATCTAGCATTTTTGCATGCCGCAGCCAGAAACATGTGTGGAAAATCCCTAGACCTTAGCAGATGCTCATGGCGCTTGCGGACATGTGTTTCTTGTAACAGGGCAAAAGCCACCTTGCGGTCCTTTAGCTCCCTAAAGAGCAGGTCTCGCTTCCTTCGAGTGTTCAACCCCTTCACATTAAGGGAGAAAAAGTTAATCATGATAATACATTAAGGGAGACTTCCCCCTCACCCTCTTGGCTTGGGAAACCTGTCCCATTGTGACCAGAAAGGAACAAGGCATACAAAATATCCCTCACAAAAGGCAAATCCCACATATTTGTCAAGCATATAAAGTTATACCGGGTAAACATTCCCCAAAGCTGGAATCCAGGCATGCGCTGCCCTGGATTCTCTCCTGCGAGTGTGGTCTCCCTGATACCAAGAGACCGCACAACCCCCCCCCCCCTCCCCCCATATCTCGCTATCACACAACAAAATTAAGCATACAGCAAGATTAGAGAAAGCATTAGATACAGTCAACACACATTAGCTGTGATACATCAGCGAACAATAGAAAACACTGGTCCCCCCTCGTAAGCAGGAAGGCTACCAAAAAGGGTGCAATTTTCCAGGCCAACTCCGGCTGTATCAAGCGGTCACCCCTGTCTGATAGGTGCTCCTCAGGAGGCGTCGGCCGTTCTCTCTTTCGCCTTGCCTTTCCCACCGTTTGCCATGGGGGTCTCGCCGCCAGAGGCACCTGACGCTGAGGCGGGGGGAGATTAGGTAGCTGCAAGTCCAGGCCCGCTTGTGCAAAGATCTTCACTGCCTCCTCAGTCGATTTTGCCCTGACGTTGAAATGTAAGGGCAAAAGGAAATTGCCAGCGATAGCGCACATCCGCAGCTCTCAGCGCCTGGGTAACCGCCCGAAGATCGTAGCGCTTCTTTAATGTACTAGGAGCCAAGTCCTGAAAGAACGAAATATCCAAGCCTTTCCAGGCCCAGCTACGTTTGGTGCGTGCAATAAGCATTATTTTCTCCTTTTGGGAGTAGCGTTGAAAATTAACTATAAGATCACGTGTGCTATTAGGACGCCGCGGGCCCAAAGACCGGTGCGCCCGTTCAATTTGCAAGTCGCCAACTGCCACGTGGTCCGTGGCGCTGTCTGAATTGTCCCCCTGCTGCAGCATGAAGGTGCAAATGGCTCGAGCTGTAAGTGAGCAATCTTCAAAATCAGAAGTCTCAGGGACGCCTTTGATTCTAATATTAGACTGGCGGCTGCGGTTCTCTAAGTCTTCCAGCTTTTCTTGGAGAAAGCTAATGTCCCGCTGGGCGCCCTGAGAGGTTTGCGTCAGGTCACGTATCGCCATCGCATGGCCCGCAATTTCAATGTCCATCTCATCAGTGCGCTGATGCAAGGCCCGCAACTCCTCCCTAACCTCCGCAAACGAGTGGAGCAGTTCTTCCTTAGATTGCTTCATTTCGGCCCGGAGCTCAATAAACCAGTCCCGAATCAAGTTAGTAGCAGGAAGCTCAGCTTCAGGGGCCGACTTACTGATAGCATGCGGCGGGGATAGGAGTGGGGCCTCTGGCTCGGGCTCGCTGCTGCCGGGCGCCATGTTGTCCTCCGTCCCGGCCTCCGCGTCCGCGAGGCTCTGCGCCGCTTTAACGAACGAGAACCGCTGCAATTTGCCCGCTTTGTCCTTGGCCGCCATCCTGACACCGGTCTGAGGTACACCGCGAAATTAGGAGGGTGAACTGATGCGAGGGCTGTCTGAAATTCAGATATGGGAGGAGGGTTGTCCGGGAGCTTTAGGTTCGTGCAGCCATCCTGTTCCGCGGCGAAACCACACCCCCTATCAAAGTGTTTTTTATAGCTAAATTTTCTTGAACATGTAACTTACTTAGTCTAAGTACGAGGTAATGAGAGAGTAGACAAGGGTTCTGGTGATGTGATCAGAAATGAAGAAACAGATTTTGCTGATGATATAGACAAAGAAAACACAATTTAGTAGTGTTTTGGATGTGTGTAGAGGAGAGAGAGAGAAAGGAGTCGAAAATGATATCCTCCCAAGGATAGTAAATTAGAACACATGAGGTCAGAAGTCTCTGAATTAGTTGAACTTGAAAATATATTGAAAAAGAATTACTATAAGCCATTAAAGATCAGCAAGAGAAAAGGTATATATACAGTGAAGTCCAGACGCTTGAGGCTGTTATGCTATCCAGAGTATGCCCAGTCCTCCACATCATCTTCCTGGTTTTTCTGCCTGAACTCCCCCCCAGTTCACCTAGTCTTCCCACCCAGCCAACAGTACACAATAAACAATTCTGATATCAGTTACAAAAGATAGGTGTAAAATTATGCACAGTTCCAAATTTACATGAATAAGTAGCTTTTAAAATAGCAACTTACGCACTTAACTGTTGGCCCTGCTTTGGAACGCCCCTAGACTGCTTTTTTTTTTGCATTTATATATTTTTATTTATTTTTATTTATAACTTTTATATACCGGCATTCGTAAAAAAAACATCATGTCGGTTTACAGACAACTGAGAAAGGAAATTACAATGATAGATGGAGGAAGGATAGGAAGTTAAAAGGTGACAACTTTACTGTAGAGCCAACGGGCGCCACAGTTATTAAATGAGATTACATGTGGTTAACCAGGTTGGACATAAATTAATTATATACAAGAGGCGACAGAGTGGGGGGTAGCGCGGGGTGGGGGATGAAGCGCATAGGGGAGGCGGGGTGGGGTAGGAACTGTACAAGGGGGCAGGTGGTGGCGATGGGAAGGAGAGGTGGTGACTGAATATCAGGAAGCCATAAAATGGATGGGGTGGTGAGGGAGGGAGGGTGTGTAGGGGGGGGGGGGGGACACTGTACTAGGGAGAGGGAAATAATGAGTGTTGAGGAGAGGTCAAATGCTAGGGTTGAGAGGCGTTGGGATAGGCCTGTTTAAATAACCAGGTCTTGATTCCTTTTTTGAATTGATTAAGTGAAGGTTCTAGTCGGAGCTCGGTGGGGAGGGAGTTCCAAAGGGTGGGGCCGGCGATGGAGAAGGCTCTCGCTCTGGTGTTTGTGAGGTGAGCAATTTTGAGTGAAGGGGTGTGGAGGGTGCCCGCAAGGGAGTTTCTGGTAGGACGGTTGGCCTGGTGGAAGTGTGGCATATCTTCGATCCAGGGGGAGTTATTTTTATATAGCGTGTTATGTATGATAGTAAGTGTTTTGTATTGAGAGCGATAGGTGATTGGTAGCCAGTGGAGGTTTTGTAATATGGGAGTAATATGATCAGTCTTTCTTGAGTTTGTAAGGATGCGAGCCATGGCATTTTGTAAGATTTGGAGGGGTTTGATTGTGGAAGCTGGAAGGCCTATTAGCAGTGAGTTGCAATAGTCAAATTTTGATAGTATAGTGGTTTGCATAACGGTACGGAAGTCATGTGCGTGGAGGAGAGGCTTAAGTTTTTTGAGGGTTTGGAGTTTATAGAAGCCCCCTTTTAGGAGTGATTTGATGTGGGATTTGAAGCTAAGTTGTGTATCTAAGAGAACTCCTAGATCTCTGACAGTGGACGGAGGTGTGAGATTTTGTGAAGTGTTCTGTTGCAGTTGGTGAATGGATAAGCTGGGTTGATTAGTAATAATTAGGATTTCAGTTTTTGAAGTATTGAGTGCAAGGTGTAGGTTGGAAAGGAGGGCGTTGATAGATGTGAGGCATGTCTCCCAGAAGTGCAGGGTTTCGTTGAGGGAGTTTTGGATGGGGATAAGTATTTGTACGTCGTCAGCGTACAAGAAGAATTTTAGTCCCAGTTTGGATAATAAGTGGCAAAGAGGGAGAAGGTAGATGTTAAAGAGGGTGGAGGAAAGGGAGGAGCCCTGGGGTACGCCTTGTGAAAGAGGAATGTGTGTGGATTCGGATTTATCAAGTTTGACTAAGTACTTTCTGTGGTCAAGGTAGGAGGAGAACCATGATAGGGCTGTGTTAGAGATGCCTATCTCTGCTAAGCGTGATATTAAGATTTTGCGCATGAAACTAAGCGTGATAACTAAGCGTGATAACTAAGCGTGATATTAAGATATATGCGCATGAAACCAAAAATATATGTGTACTTCTGATGTTTATAGAATAGCGATTATGCGAGTGCAGGCTATTTATCTGTACTACTTATTTCGAATTGGAAATATGATGCAGGGATGACAGTAGTTGTCTACTTTGAGACATAATGTATGTCACCAATGCTCTTTCATTTCATTTATAGATTAACAGACTATCTTTTGCAAATAGAAGCAGTTTACAACATTACAAAGTACTGTTCTTAGGAAAAATAGAATTCTTAGTAAACAGAATAGTGTGTTCAACATTAGCTTGATTGCACAGAAAAATGTTACATAAAACTTCAAAAAATGGAAATAATTTAATTGCCTTCCCTAATGCATATTATTGAAGTCTGATTGGACAGCATGTTGCCTTCAAATTTTAAATGTTTGGCGGTGTAAAAAAGGTTTTAGAAAATTATCAAAACAATCTAAGAGAGAAAGATTGCAATAATTTCTGTTCTTATGCTTTGCAGTTTAATTCCTTCATTTTTAAAGTATTTATTTAAAAGTATTTATTTGATAAGAGATCAAACTATGTCCCCCATTTCAGTGTGTGTGATTAATGCAATAAAAGCTGCTATAGGCAGGCATAACAAAACCAGCACCTCACCTCAGATGTTTCTTTGCAATTACAGAATGTTTTCATTTTAATATTTTTTAGAAAACTACTGCATATGTTTGAGATTAAAGTGTACTTGGAGTTACGGTATATAGTTGGTTAGGTTGAAAGAAGACTGAAAGTTCCAGTGAGCCCAACCTTTTTTAAATTTCCCAAACATGTAGTAGTCCAGAGGAAGATGAATAAGAACACTCTGGATATGTAGTTAAGTCTGCAGCACAAAAAAGTAAAAATAATTTCTTCCTATCCCCAAATATGGTGATCAGCTGAAGCTCCTGGATTAGAACTTTCTTTCAAAAATCTAAATATATCATCACAGTTGATGATATTTTTGGTTTGCAAATTCTTGTCCAATTTTCTTTTAATGTTTTTTTTGTATGTAATGACTCCCTGGGGTTTATTACTAATATTGCCCTGTTAACTTCTTTAACTAGAGAAGATAGCAAGCTAGAGATTAAGGGGATGTTCCTTTCTGTACAGCCCCTCTCTTTGAAGGTGCTGGGATGGCTATCCCCTAAAGATAAAATAAGCAGTTCTCTCTCTCAGAGCTGTGGCAGAGCAGTTTGATTTTGGAAGTTAGAGGAGGTGTTGGAACTTTGTCCTTTTTTGAATTTTTGGGCCTACCTTTGGGGCTCAGGCATATCTGCATGGTGTCCCTGAAAGAGATCAGGAAGCTACCTTTCCAATCCATTCATTGGTTGATAGGGTTCACATTCTGGGTTGTTTTATGGGATTTTTGTCATTTTCTTTGTAAGAAGCCTGTGAGACCCCTGGGGGGCGCAGGATAGAGAAGACCTGCCCCTCTGCCTCCTGGAGGCTGTGGTTACTCACTGCAAGAATCTTTTGGTGTTTTGACTCCCATTATTGGGAAGAGATTTTTCTGTTAGAAGGTCGGGGAGGAAGAGTTTTGCTGCCCCCTTCCTGCCCTGAAGGAAAAACATGTTCCTGAAAGAATCCTTTTTCAGCAAGGGATCAGAGAGATTGAAACATCTGGAAAACTATAAGACCAAAATTGATCTAATTTTGAGGACCCCCTACTGGGGAAGGAGGCAAATTGTGATTCTGTACAGACTGAGAATATCCTTTTTATTACCAACTAGCGGTACCCGGCCACGCGTTGCAGTGGCAGAGTCAGGTTCTTTACCCTCCCTCCCCCTTCCCCTTGCTCATTTACCTCAGTCACTCATCCTCCTCCCCCTTGGTCACTCACCCCCCCTTCCCTCCCCTGTCCCCACTCCAACTCTCTCCCCTCACACTCACCTCTCCCCCATTCTCCCTCCCCTGAAATGTATGCTTTCTTAGGTAAGAGGACCCAGACTGTAAGAAGCAGCTAGGATGCCGATTGAGAAAAAAACACTGAAATAGAAATTGGTGGTGGTAAACGTGGTCCGTCAGTGGGAGGTTGTGCGTGTTCTGTATCAAAATAGGGGAGTGCCTAACCAAGTTAGCACTCTCTATTTAGTTAAGTGTTTTGTAGAGGGCTAATTTGGTGCCTTTCCGAGGTCAGGGACGTTTTGTGTTTGTGTTTGTGTGTGCCCTCCGTCTTTCCACCCCAAAAGAACCCCACCATAAACGCAGTGTTTAAATACGCACCCCACACCCTCCTGCCCCCCCCCCCCACCCCGGCGAAATACAGTAACCCGCCCCCCGCGAGAGTTGCAGAATGACCGAAACACCCCCTCCCCCCCGAACACATGCGCAAAAAAATAACTACGGCCCCCCCACCGTGCAGCCCCCCGGATACCTGTGCAAACAGTCAGTTGGTGGAGCGGGTGTTCGGTTCGGGATCGAAGTCTTGGGTTCGGGCCGTCGGCTGCTAGCAATGAAAATGGCTCCGACGGCCCTTTGACCTGACTATGTCACTGTGGAGGAGTAATGGGAGTGCTAAGTTCCCTGACATAGTAAGGGCAAAGGTCCGCTGGCTGCCAGTCCTGAAAATGGCATCGACGGGCCCTCGCCCTTACTATGTCACATGGGTTACTGCCGCCATTGTTGTCTCCGAGTGGCATAGTAAGGGAAAGGGCCATCGGCGCCATTTTGATTGCTGGCAGCCGACGGCCGTAGTGTACGCGATGTGTCCCGGACCGTTCTTGGCCTCCCTCTGGAGCAGCGCGGACCTGTTTCTGCTTTTGTGTGTGTTCAGAGTGTGTGGGCAGTAAGTAGAACAGGCATGTGCGTGGGGGGTGTGAGGAGGGTGTTTTTGTGTGAGTTCGGAGGGTGTGGGAATTGCCAAAATGTGACATGTGCATGGCCCCCTGGTGTAGCAGCCTGGAATTTGGTGCGTTTTGGTGTGTTTTGGGAGGGAGTGTGAAGTAAGTCCAATTGGCATGTGTGTGGGGCCCCCCCCCCCCCACACACACATGCCAATTGGACTGTGTGTTCGGAGGGTGTGTGAATTAAATACATTTGTCATGTGTGGGGGATGTGTGAGTGTTTGTGAAAGGTGTAAGAGGTTGCGCTGACGTCCACCAGATGTCGCTGTTTTGTGGAATCAATTTTTAAACCTATTTTACCTGTCACAGGTGTGACAGATCTGTAATGTAAGTACAGAAGAACCTTCCCGTATGCGAAATGAAGGTTGTGTCCAAATTTGAAAGCAATCGGTTCAGTGGTTTCTGAGATTAGCGATTTTGTACAAACTATTTAACATTTTTATTTATATAGATTTGGAGGGGTATTTTTGCCCAAACAAGATTACCCCTGCCTACCTGGAGACCTCATTTATCCAAGCCCTAGATGATGAATGTGTCCTGTTAGTGAGAGACCCTTGCACAGATAGACTGAGATCTGTACATATCATCTGTAGTGAAAAGAGCTGTGAACTGTGCCAGTAACTTAACAAAGACACCAACAGTAAAGTTTAATTTTGGACACTCCTGTGTGGTTTATTGGCACCAACATCATTCACAGTGACAAAAGAAGATATGTCTCACCAGGTAAAGAGCTACAATGTCACCCCTGCCACCCAGAGCCTTGAAGGAGAAATTCTCCCCCCCACCAGTAAAAAAAAAAAACCTGGTCCTGGGGAAAGAGACTTGTGTGAGAGACACTGGAAGTGGAGCTAATTCCAAGAGATATAAATTCTGTTATGGCCCCATTGGTAGTTAGTGGCTACCCAGAGATAGGGTTACATGTATTATGGTCATGACTGCTTCCGTTGGCAAAATGTCCCAACACATCATCACTCTTTGATTAAAGATGATGAAACTTATTTTTCTTTACTCTGAAAGTACTGTCTCTCTTGTTTGCTGTTCCTTGGGTAAAAAGATCCCAAACACTGTAGGGATCTATAGTATCTTTTATCATGTATAGCAGGGGTCAGGAACCTTTTTGGCTGAGAGAGCCATAAACGCCACATATTTTAAAATGTAATTCCATGAGAGCCATACAATATGTTTAAAACTAAATATAAGTAAATGTGTGCATTTTATGTAAGATCACACTTTTAAAGTACAATAAGTCTCTGAAAATATTACACCAGGCCTTAAGACACCAATACATCTCCTATTAGGAAAACGGACCAAGTCAGGCTGCTATAGAGTCCTACACAGAAACTACACGCCAGCAGAAAACCTCACCTGAATCACGTGCTGTCCCTCACCTAACATAGAATAAAGAGACCAAAACGCATAACAAGAAGCATACAGAAAAAAATGAATTGGAAACTGCAACAAGCCAGAGTCTCTGTATGCAGTGTAACAAAGGAAAAAAGAAACATCACCCATCCTTATAAAACAAATCAAGAAATATAAAATCATCAGCAGTAAAACTGTACTAACAAAAAGAACATATTTCGAAACAGCTAATGAGTGGAATATCCAATAATTAAAAACACATATAAAACATTTCCAGATACCAACAAAATATTTCAAAATAGCAGACACAAAGACCCAGTAATGAAAAATAATAAGGATACAAAAATTTTTTTGCTCTGCAAACCTGGGAACGTTTGATATCCAGGTGTCCTGAGATTGTTCTGAATTAGCAGGAGGTGGGGTGGTTTGCTTGGAACTTTCTCCTCTCTCAGTCACATACCAGAGCTCTCTCTCACATTGGCTCTCAATGACACACCTATACACACATGCTCTCAGTACTCACATATACACATGTTTTTTCTCACTCACTTATATAGGCTCTTAATTACACATTTACACACATGCTGTCTATCTTTTCACGCTTACACACACACACAGGCTTTCAATCACATAAATACATGCTGTCTTTTTCTCTCACACACAGACTCTCATTCACATGCTTACAAACATGTCCTCTCTTTCTCTCATTTACACACAGGCTCTCAATCACATACTCACATGCTCCCTCACCTAAATCAGCTCTCAATCACACACAGACACACATGATCTCTCTCTTACTTATACACACAGGCTCTTAATCATACATACACATGATTTCTCTCACACACAAAGGATCTCAATCATACACACATACTCTTTCACACAAACAGGTTTTCAATCACAAACTTACACATACAGGTTCCCAATGGTAAACTTACATTCATGCTCTCTCTCTCTCTCTCACAGGCAGGCTCTCAATCACAGACATACTCTTTCACATGTACAGGCTCTTAATCATTCACATACATGCAATCTCTCACTCTCTCACACACACACACACACACAGGCCCCCCCCCCCCCCCGCGGCCTGGAAGAGGAAGTGGAGAGTATCGGGTGCCTGCGCGGCAAGAAGAGGCCACGCTAGTGCGCTCGGCATCGGCCCGAAGAAAAGAAGACTGCAGCGCGGCTCGGAGGAAAATGAAGAGGTTCAACCGCGGCCGATGGGACTCCGCCTCCGCGAGGGCTGAAAATGAAGAGGTTAGCGTTGGGAGGGGGCTGCTGCTGCTGCCGCGAGTTCCCGGGGTGGGGGAGAGAGAGAGTGAATGAGCGAGCAAGTTTGCTCGCTCATTCGCACTTTCTACGGCTTCACTTTATAAATAGCTACTTTCCAAGCCTCACATTTGCAGAAGTAGAAATATGTTTGATTACTCACATTCCTTTAGTATCCACATGCTGGAAGTCCCAGATCATGTGTGGTCGGTTTGTCATTGTTCAGCTAGGATGTCAGCTTTAATTTGTATGGATCTTCACCTAGGCAAAATAAAGGCTGTGGCATGGCCATGAATTGGACTAGCAAATTCTGTGTGTCAGGTCAGACCAATGTGTATCTCAGGAGGACCTACAGCAAGCAGCCGGAGACTTGCACTATTATACCACAAGGTTGAAGGTTTTTAGCTAGGACATGTGTGGCAGCTGTGAGATACAGCGTCAGAGTGTGATGAGTGCTACAAACAGGTAGCCTTTGCTTCATTCTGAGTGACAGGCACACATTTGCTAGGAACCCCAGATGCAGTAAGCCATTCTGGAAGAGCTGACACAGAATGAAGTCCTATACTGTTCATATAGGGGCGGATTTTAAAAGGGTTATGCGCATAAGGTACGCAGGTAACCCTTTAAAAAAAAACCCTGTGCGTGCCGAGCCTATTTTGCATACGCTCGGCACGCACATACGCTCGGCACGCAAGTTTGCTCGCTCATTCACTCTCTCTCTCCCCCACCCCGGGAGCTCGCGGCAGCAGCAGCAGCCCCCTCCCAATGCTAACCTCTTCATTTTCAGCCCTCGCGGAGGCGGAGTCCCATCGGCCGCGGTTGAACCTCTTCATTTTCCTCCGAGCCGCGCTGCAGTCTTCTTTTCTTCGGGCCGATGCCGAGCGCACTAGCGTGGCCTCTTCTTGCCGCGCAGGCACCCGATACTCTTCACTTCCTCTTCCGGGCCGCGAGTGGGGGGGGGGGGGGGCGAAGAGAGCACGCCGGTGCCGCTGACTCCAGCTGTCCTGCCGCGTTCCGCCCGGGCTGACAGCATTTTAAGCCCGGGCAGAGGAGGACCGGGGAGCAGCTGGGTCAGTGGGAAAATGTGGCGACTGTCTGCGAGCCAGATGCAGCCCTCAAAAGAGCCATATCTGGCTCGCGAGCCATGGGTTCCCGACCCCTGATGTATAGTGTTAGTAGTGTACTTAAATAAAATTTTGGAGTTGTTTTTGCTACCTTTCAGCTGTAACACGCGATAAATATCACAGTGCACCTTAGCATGCAAATTTGAAATTTGGTATGCAAGTGGGAGGAGTTAACACAAAATAGTCTCTTCTACCGCATTTCACGACCAATTAAATCACAATTATGCAGGATTTAACAACAGAAATAACTGCACCAATTTTTTTTGTCAGTATTGAGAAAAAAAGTATTTATCATGCATATGTGGCCATTAGCGCTGATCTCGGCACAATAATATGAGGCCTTCTAGCAACCACACCTACCTCAGCTTCCTGGCCCAATAAAAACACCTGTTCTTCTCTGGCCTGCCTTCCTAGACCCATTATGTTTGTGGCAAATATACTTCTGAGGGCATACTGCATGCTTGAGGAGGCTTGCTGCAGCCAACAAGAAGAAGAAGACCAACAAGAAGTACCAGAACAGGTAAGGGAACTTCCTACCCCTCCTAGCGAACTCCCTACACCAGAGCCTGAGCCACTGGCCCCACAGGGAGAGCATCGGGCCCCATGACAGTGCTTAGCATGCAAGCGGCCATGATGGAGGAGATACAGGAAGTGCATCTCTCCTCCATGAACCTCTTTGCTGGGCATGCCAGAAGATTATGTGGTAAGCAAGTATCGCCTCAGCTCTCAGGCTATCCTAGAATTGTTTGAGGTTATAAGAGGGGATCTGGATCCAGTGATGGAACAGTCTCACGCTATACCTGGCCTCACCAAACTATTGGCCATCCTGCATTTCCTGGTATCTGCTCCTTCCAAACAACAGTAGGGCTTGTTGGGAAAATGTCCCAAACCACTTTTTCCCCTCTGTCTGGGCCAGGTCCTAACAGCTGTATCTAACTACATTGATTGCTACATAGCATTCCCTTGTGACAGGCAGGACTTGATGGATATTAAGAGAGGCTTTTATGCCTTTGCACACTTTCCCAATGTTATCGACTGCACCTACATAGCCATCTTCCCACCACATAACAGGGAGGAGATCTTCCGCAACAGAAAGCTCTTCCACTCCCTCAACGTGCAAGTGGTCTGTGTCGCTCGTGTGCTCATCCTTGACGTGGTAGCCAGATACCCGGGAGCCACACACAATTCTTCAATACTTAGGCAATCAGGCTTCTTTGAACAATTTGAGGATGGACTCTACGGCAATGTTTGGCTCTTAGATAAAACACTTGCTTCTTTCTCTGTTTCCTTTCTGGCTCTGTGTTTCCATCAACCAGCTGAGACATTTGGTGGGGGGGAGCTGTGGGGGAGGTAATAGCATCGATTACATGATAAGTGGCTTATAGTGTTAGGTATACATGCCAAAGCACTAGGATGTGCCTTTCTCTCCTTATGCTGGAGAGGCCTATTAATGTTGTGTGGCCACACAATGCACTTGCCACAAAGCTTTGTGAGTGGGTAGCCACTACGCACTTTCTACGGCTTCACTTTATAAATAGCTACTTTCCAAGCCTCACATTTGCAGAAGTAGAAATATGTTTGATTACTCACATTCCTTTAGTATCCACATGCTGGAACTCCCAGATCATGTGTGGTCGGTTTGTCATTGTTCAGCTAGGATGTCAGCTTTAATTTGTATGGATCTTCACCTAGGCAAAATAAAGGCTGTGGCATGGCCATGAATTGGACTAGCAAATTCTGTGTGTCAGGTCAGACCAATGTGTATCTCAGGAGGACCTACAGCAAGCAGCCGGAGACTTGCACTATTATACCACAAGGTTGAAGGTTTTTAGCTAGGACATGTGTGGCAGCTGTGAGATACAGCGTCAGAGTGTGATGAGTGCTACAAACAGGTAGCCTTTGCTTCATTCTGAGTGACAGGCACACATTTGCTAGGAACCCCAGATGCAGTAAGCCATTCTGGAAGAGCTGACACAGAATGAAGTCCTATACTGTTCATATAGGGGCGGATTTTAAAAGGGTTATGCGCATAAGGTACGCAGGTAACCCTTTAAAAAAAAACCCTGTGCGTGCCGAGCCTATTTTGCATACGCTCGGCGGCGTGTGCAAGCCCCAGGACGCGCGTTTGTCCCGGGGCTTGCAAAAATGGGTGGGGCCGAGCCTGTGCCTCCAGACACAGCGGCCATTTGCCGCTGTGCCCAGGATCACGGACCCGCCGGCATGCGTAAGTTACGCCTGCCCAGAGGCAGGCGTAACTTCTGTAACAAAGGTAAGAGGGGGGTTCTAGGTAGGGCTGGGGGGTGGGTTAGGTAGGGGAAGGGAGGGGGAGGTGCTGGGGGGGGGGCGGAAGGAAAGTTCCCTCCGAGGCCGTTCCTGTTCCCTCTGAGGCTCCGAGGCCTCAGAGGGAACGGGCAGCGCGCGCAGAGCTCGGTGCATGCAAGGTGCACAAATGTGCACCCCCTTTCGTACGCTGACCCCGGATTTTATAAGATACACGCGGCTACGCGCGTATCTTATAAAATCCAGCGTACTTTTGTTTGTGCCTGGTGAACAAACAAAAGTACGCGCGCGCGCGTACTTTTATGAAATCTGCTCCATAATGTCTCCCAAAAAAGTGTCATGGGTTTAGGGTTGGGAAATATTATTTGAAGGGCCAAGCTAATAGGTAACCTTATGCTGTCTTACAACATGCTGTGCCTTAACCTTGATATCTCTAAGTCACGGTAGTGTGATTGATGCAGCCATTCTGTCTTTGCCGCAGTGGATTCAGGATATGGTTGCCGGACCTGGCTTCTCAACCCTGTTGCTATTCCCAGCACACCAGCTGAAATGAGGTATAATGAGGCCTTATGTTCTATTCGTTGTGTCATAGAATGCACTTTCAGAGTTCAGAAAAGTAGATTTTGCTGTTTGGCCAAAAAGGGAGGAGCTTTATTGTATGTGCCACCCAGAGTAGCAGATATAGTGCTGCTCTGCTGTGTATTCCATAATCTCGTTCTGTGGCATGGTGAACAAATATAGATACTTCAGGATCTACCCCAAGATTCCCCATGCCCAGGATACCATGCTGAGTGGCAGCCAGCTTCAGCAAAGCCTCATACAATACTACTTTGCCTGTTAGCAGTCAACTACACGTGCCTTTTCCATGTAAGAGAGCTGAGCAGAGTGTTAGCATCAGCTCCCCTCTGAGAATCTTGATTTAACTCTGGCTTCCTCTGTCTATGTTTGTGTGTAAAGAAACCACTTAAGACTAGTTAGGCTTCATCTTGACTATGCTGCAATTGACTGTATTAGAAAAAGTGTAATCCACGTAAAGAGAACAACAAATACATGTGGATGGCCTAAGGTTTTCTGATTAAGAGACTAAAAGAGCCATGTCTCTAGAACAGTGGTTCTCAACCTTTTTTCTGTCGGGACACACCTGACAGATGGTTCTCACATGCGTGACACACTGACCCATGATCGTCACGGGGCTAGATGTAAAAGTACAGTTTGCATCCACGGGAACCCCCCTGACCCACAATAATGGATGTAAAGCAGAATTATGACATTCCCCATACAACTCACCCTACAAAAAAGATATTCTGGTTCTGGTGTCATCTCAGTAACAGCAACTCAAACTCCTTCTACTTCCAGGCTCAATAGCCCTACTTATGAAAAGACAGCAGTTTACCACCAATGCATGTCCTCTTGAGAAAACACAACAAATAAGACTGATAAAACTCTTACATGCTAGTAAAATATCTCATCTCTGTAACAGACACAGAACCGACCTAACATACTCCCAGGATCTGTAGTAATGCACATAAACTAATCCGCACACAGTTACACCTGTATTATGGAATACATTCAAACAGGAGCAACCCTATCTATGAAAAGGCAACACTATAAATATTAAATCAGGCCCTAAAAACCAATACACCTCTTATTAGGAAAACAGAACTTGCAAGCAGCTATAGATCCCCACACAGAAATAATTGTAAAACTATACTAATAAGCAGAATAAATGTTTCTAAACAGCTATGAACAGAATAACATCCAACAATTAAAAACTCATAAAAACTATTAAACATTCTCCAAACACCAATAAATATTTCAAAAAAAGCAGACACATCACATAATATTAAATAATTAAAATGGCAGTCAATCAAGAAAAATAAACTTAAAAAGCCACCTTTACTTACCCCCTCCAGCAGCTCTCCTACTCCTCTTCCATGCAGGCCGTAGCACACAGCAGAAGCAGCAGTAGTGGCTAAGCTCTATACTCATGGTCCTCTTCCTTAATGCCCATGTCTCTCACACACACACACCATACCAGTCATGCCCCCATGACCAGTTTCTGTCTCTCACACACCAATCATCTCCCAAACAGTCTTTGACACACACACCAGTCACCTTCCTGAACAGTTTCTCTCATGCCATACACACACACACAGGCTTCCCACTCCCGTGTTCTACTTACATATACGGGCTTCTCACTCTCATAATCACTTTCTCTGTCTCACACACACTCACCAGTCTCTCACTCCCATGCTTGTTCTCTCCACATGCACAGGCTTCTCATTCCCATAATCACTTTCTTTCTCTCACACACACACACAAACACACACCAGTCACCTGATCTCTCTCATGCATACACACACATAGGCGTCCCACTCCCATGTTCTTTCAGATATACAGGCTTCTCACTCCCATGCTGTGTCTCACACACACCCAGTTTTCTCAGTCCCATGCTCACTCTTCACATGCACAGGTTTCTCATTCCCATAATCACTTTCTTTCTCACACACACACACACACACACACACCAGTCACCTGATCTCTCTCATGCATACACACACAGGCTTCCCACTTCCATGTTCTGTCTTACATATACAGGCTTCTCCCTCACATGCTGTGTCTCTCACACACCCAGGTTTCTCATTCCCATGCTCACTCTCTTCACATGCACAGGCTTCTCATTCCCATAATCACTTTCTCTCTGTTACACACACATACATACACACACACCAGTCTCTCTCTCATTTCCATGCTCGCTCTCCACTGCACAGGCTTCTCATTCCCTGAATCACATTCTTTCTCTCATATTCACACACACCAGTCTCTTTCTCTCATACACACCGTCACCTTACCAACCAGTCTCTCGCTCTCATGCATGCACACACACACACAGGCTTCCCACTCCCATGCTCTCTCTCTCACATAATCAGGCTTCTCACTCCCATGCTTTCTTTCACACACATCCAACCCCCCCCCCCCCCCCAACAGCAGGCTTCTTACGCCCATGCTTTCTCACATACCCAGATTTCTCACTTCAATGCTTTTTCTCTCTCACAAACACACACACACACACACATCAGTCACCTCCCTGACTAATGTCTCACACTCTCACATACACATCAGTCATCTCCTTGAGCAGTCACTTTCATTGTCTCTCACATATACACATACATCAGCTCTCTGACCAGTTTCTCTCACTCACACACATGCTCTCAATCACACGCAGGCTGGCTGCTTCTTTCTCTCACTCACTTCCTCTTCCCCGCCCCTCCCCGAGCACAAATGGTGGCTGCAGCAGCCTCCTCCTCCAGCCCCCGCAAACCAAGAAAGTAGAATCCCATCGGCCGCGGGAGGCTCAAGCTGCTCTCTCCTTTCCTGATTACTGTCTGCTTCAATTGCTCGGGGGCCGATGCTGCAGCCGCCGCTGCTACTTTATCACGCGGCACTGCTCTTTCTCCTTCCCGCGCACCGCGTATCACTTCCTGTTCCGGGTCACGGGGGGGCAGGCGTGGGAAGAAGAAAAGGCCAGACACAAGTGCCACAGCTTTTTTTTAGCACTGCTGCCGTTCCCACTGGACTTGAACGTGTTGATAGCCCGGCGGCAACGGCAGCAGGGAAGAAAGAGCAGCGGGAGAGACCGGGAGCACGCAACACAGCAGCCGGTGCTTGGCGACACACTAGTGTGTCGCGACACACCGGTTGAGAACCGCTGCTCTAGAAAGTGTGCATGTAGGCCTGTCAACACAGTGTAAATTTAATTATTTTTATTTATTTATTTATTAGACTTTTATTTACCGATGTTTGGAACATGCTGTCACAATGGTTTACAAACAAGAATAAAATTTAAAAAATGGAAATTAGTAAACTGTAAAATAATAAACAAGATTAAATCTAATAAATTAATTAAAAATACATAGAGAAACAACAAGATCAAAGATTTATAACATAATCATTAATAAAATGTAAATAATTAAATAAAAGCCTTCACTAATTGTAAAAAAAACTATAAATAGCTACTAAAAAATAAAACTTGACTAAATGGCTAAAATTATTACTCGGTAAAAGATGGTCTAAAATAATCAATATAAATAACATTCTAAAATTGTACAGTATAGGTGAAAATTAATTAGTCAATGCCGTCTTTATATGCTTGCTCGAAAAGCCAAGTTTTAAGATGTTTCTAAATAATTTTAGATCACTCTGTAACCTCAGGTCCACTGGAAGAGAATTCCATAATCAGGGTCCTGTTAACTATGGGGCAGATTTTAAAAAAGTACGCCCACGTGTACTTTTGTTCGCGCACCTGGCACAAACAAGAGTACGCCGGATTTTAATAGATACCACATAGCCGCACGTATCTTTTAAAATCTGGGGTCGGCACGCGCAAGGCTGCGCAAAATCAGCAGGCTGCGCGCGCCGAGCCGCACAGCCTCCTCCGTTCCCTCTGCCTCCCCCCAGCCCTTTCTAAACCCCCCCTACCTCCCCAGTTTCGGAGGCCTCGGCCACGCCCCCGAAACACCCCCGGGTCGAAACCACGCCCACGGCCCCGCCCCCGGAACGCCCCCTGATGACGCGTTGGCCGCGACATGCCCCCCCAGTAAAGCCCCGGGACTTACGTGTGTCCCGGGGCTTGCGCTCACCGCCAAGCCTATTCAACATTGGCTCTGCGCACAGGGGGAGCTTGGGGCAGTTTTTCGGGGGGTATGCGCGTATCTTATGCGCGTACCCCTTTGAAAATCTGCCCCTAAATGTTTCTCTAACTGTAT
This sequence comes from Rhinatrema bivittatum, assembly GCF_901001135.1. NCBI lineage: Eukaryota > Metazoa > Chordata > Amphibia > Gymnophiona > Rhinatrematidae > Rhinatrema > Rhinatrema bivittatum. The sequence goes on along the minus strand of NC_042617.1, from coordinate 222,985,598 downwards.
TGAGTCTAGCTGTAGAGACCGATGGATTTGATAATAGACCTTTGTTGGATGATCTAAGGTTCCGTTGAGGTGTATGAAATCAGACCACTGCATTTAACCATTCAACTTGATTGCCATAGATTGCTTTATGCAAAATACAAAGTATCTTATACTCAATATGTTTTACAATAGGGAGCCAGTGTAGCGATTTTAATATAGGGGTGATATGTTCCTTTTTTTGCAACCTGTTAAAATCCTAGCAGCAGAGTTCTGGAGAATCTGTAAAGGCCAAATCGTGGATTTGGATAAACCTAGCAGGAGAGAGTTGCAGTAGTCAGTTCCTGTAAAAATTAATGACTCTAAAATTGTTCTAAAGTCATTAGGGTTTAAAACTGGCTTTAGGCGCTTTAGCATAGCTTGCCCTAACTTGCAGCATTTGCCTGGCTGGCCATCTCCCTTAGAGACAGTTGTGGGCTTCACATGTGGGCGACATAGTAGCAAAGGTCAGTTAAGATGCTGGCAGGGCCCTTAAAATGGAGCCCACCAGCTCTAGAAATCATGTGACGTCCAAGTAGCTCAGAAACATAAAGGCATAGTCTAAAGCTACAGGTTGACAGTAAAAAAAATATAATTCACTGATTAGACATTTAACTGGCTCATTCCACAGTGGACATCCATTTCCTTCTGACGATATGCACTTATACATGTGATGCATAGTGTTCAAGGGGCTGCAAATACACTGATGCCAGCACTGCATCAGCTGTGGCAGAGCCACTGCAGACATTAGAATGCTTATCTAGCAAGCATCCAGTTACAAGCTTTCATAAACTGTATCTCAAGGATAGTGTCATTCCCACAATATTCACAGGTGTTTGCAAGCCAGCATACCTGTTTGTGATTGGTGCACCCATACACAGATGCACCCTGCTCCAGCTACCTAGGCTAACTGTCAACTATCATGTCCAGACTGTGAGGCCCTTGTCTGTTGGGCTGTCATGTTGGTTATTTTAGCTTCTCAAGGAGGCTAGATAAGGATGCTGTTTGGACTGTGTGAAGGCAGATGGTGTCGTGCCTTCACCTGTCTTTGAAAGTCACCTCACAATTATCAAGGGAAGAGTATAGTTTCTAAAGACTCTAATATCACCCATGTCTCCTAACAAATGCTTCCCCTCATTGAACCCACTGAAAAGTTGTATTAGAACCTATTTGCCTAGCCTGACTCATCACAGGTAGCCTTTGGCCCATCCAGTTGATGGCTAGAATCTTGTGCTGCTGTATGTACATATCAATAAATTCTGCAGAGTTGTGTGTTTGTGGAGATAGCTAGTATCAATTACACTTCTTATGCTATCTGTGGGCACCCTTAAAGCACACAGGCTGAGGACTCTTGGGGTGAGCAGAGTGCTGGAAGTTCAGTGCCCAAGGTGAGTTATCCCCATTAGGTGGTTTACGGTTAGAGGTCCTTGCTGGTCCACATGATAGCGCTGACTTGTGGTCCCCATGGATGAGTAGCTGTCCTATTGACTGTGTCTCATGTGGTGTTTGTCACTGTGGTGAGCAAGGAAGGTGTGCAGATAGACTTTCAGTCATTAGCTCTGAGTATAGCATAATGGCTATAAAAGGTGTTATCACCTGAGGACCACAGGAGATTACAAGCTTCCTCCATAGTAAACTGGCCACAGTGTTGAATATATATAGGCCTATTGCTCCCAGGGGTCTCACATGGTTGGCATGATGGCTTATGCCCTTTCTAATTTGGTCTCTTGCAAGACATGCATTAAGTATCCTCTGAGGCCTTGAGGGCCCTATGTCAGTACTTCAGAGAAACTATGTATCATATATGTCTCTGACAGATGTCTTTTATGCGGGTAGGTGTAGATAATCTGTGCCAAGGACTCAAACTACCTCATTAGCAGTAGTGTAGGCTGCCACAGACATCAGTGATGTTTGATAACAAACAGTCCAGGAACATACGCATTGGCCATGTGTAGGTGCATAAAGTCAGTACCCATTAGATATGTGTGTCCATGTACATCTCAGTGAGTAATGTGCTGTGCTAGCCTCTGTCAGTCTCAGTGTCTGGGAGGTGATGTAGGACTCTTACCATACCAATATATACCCTAGAGCAGGCAGTGTGTGTGCATTAATTTTGCACACACTAGCTTTGGACACCATCTGCCTAGCCTGACACATCACAGGTAGCCTTTGTCAATAATGGAGATGTGATGGTGCTGCATGGCCCTTGGCCCATCCAGTTCATGGCTAGTCATCTTGTGGTGCTGTATGTTTGTATCAATAAATTCTGCAGAGTTGTGTGTTTGTAGCGATAGCTAGTATCGGTTACCCTCCTTTTGCTATCTGTGGGCACCCTTAAAGTGCATAGGCTGTGAGGACTCCTGGGGTAAGCAGTGTGCTGGAAGGTCAGTACCCAAGGCGAGTTATCCCCATTCACACAGGACAAGCAGGATGGTAGTCCGCACATATGGGTGACATCACAGAATGGAGCCCAATCATGGAAAACTTCTGTCAAAGTTTCCAGAACTTTGACTGGCCCCTACTGGGCATGCCCAGCATGGCACTAACCCTGCAGCCAGCAGGGGTCCCCCTTCAGTCTTCTTTTTTCCATGCAGCAGTAGCCTCGTGGTAAAGGAGCTCTGCAGAGATTCCGGACAGGAATTTTCCTCACGGAATTACTAAAAGTTTATTTGTCCCACAGGGGTCCCTCCTTTAACTATTTTCAAGCCGCGGTACTCCGGTAAGTTTTTACCCGTTTTCCGTCGATTACCGTCGAGTTTGGCCCTCGCGGCCTACTGGCTGTCGACCATACCACGGCTCAATTTTTTCTATGGCCATGGCGTCGGGTTTCCGTCGGTGCCCGGACTGTACTCGTACCATGTCTATCACAGACCCTCATAAAGTCTATGTAATGTGTTTTGGATGAGAGCACGATGTCCTAACCTGCACCAAATGAGCCTTAATGACACCAAAAAGGTCGCAAGGCCAGAATGGAGAAGATGGAACTTCTCGTCCATGCTCAAACCCCGACTCTGTCAATTGTATCGACGTCGTCGGAACCGGCATTGTCAACTTCACGCCAGTATCGACCACCGGCCGGTGATCATCCGGCATCGACGACATCTCGGCCTTCGACACCTTCTCCCCCTCAGGACCGAGGGGATCGCAGAGAGAAACATCGACATCGTAAGCCTCGGACCATCGAGGGAGCAAAGTCATCGACCTCACCATTGTCCGAGCCGCCGTCGAAAAAACCCCATCCAGAAAAGGCACCGACCTTTTCGACGACCGGGTCACCGAGGCAACCCTCACCCGACAGGGGATCGGGAGCCGCGACGCCAACGGTGGACCCTCCGACTATGCCTCTGCCTCCTTCTTCTGTTCCGGAGCCAGGGCTGCTTGCTCCAGGTCTCCGAGAAGAACTGGACTGGATGGTTCAGGAGGCCATTGACAAGGCGATGCAACGGCTCCAAGTTCCTCCAGCACCGACACCAGTACCGATTGTGGAACCAAGCACCGACCCGATTCCAGCAGCGTTGGCACCGCTGCTATCCAGGATGGAAGCGCTCATTGCTGCTTTTCCACCGATGGACCCCGGGTCACCGATGGCTCCGGTATCCTCTCCACTTGCTCTGTCATCGGGAGGAGAAACACCATTCCACATCCCTCCATCCGGAGTCCTGCCTCAGCCATCGATGCTGATACGTCCCTCGCCACCGATCCAACCATCGGTGCCGATACGTCCGGCACCACCGAGCCATCCATCGATGCCCTCGATGCCTGTGCCGGTGCCTTCGATGCCTTCATCGGTGCCTCCGATAATTCCTCCAATTCCTTCTGAGCCTAGACCAGGACCTTCAGGTATCCCACCACCCCGACCCCTCTAGTTCCTAGACTGAGACAGGTGCTGATCCTTATGATACCTGGACTGATGATTCCTCACCAGACACCGATGATTTACCTTCACCACCTTCACCCACTGAAAGTAGGAAGCATTCTCCTCTGGAGGACCTCTCCTTTATAAATTTTGTGAAGGAAATGTCTGAATTGGTTCCCTTCCAATTGCAGACTGAACAGGATGACAGACATCAGATGATGGAGTTGCTCAAATTCCTGGATGCTCCCAAGGAAATAACCTCCATCCCTATCCACCAGGTTCTTCTGGATCTCCTCAAGAAGAACTGGGAACATCCTGGCTCCATTGCTCCAGTGCACAGAAAGGCTGACACTACCTATTTGGTGCAGTCAGCTCCAGGCTTTCAGAAAACTCAATTGGATCACCAATCTGTAGTTGTTGAATCTGCACAAAAAAGAGCAAAGAGATCAAAGCCTCATACCTCTTTTCTCCCGGGGAAAGAACAGAAGTTTTTGGATGCCATTGGCCGCCGGGTATTCCAAGGCTCAATGCTCATCTCCTGAATTGCCACCTATCAGCTCTATATGACCCAATATAATAGGGTCATTTTTAAACAGATACAAGATTTCTCAGATACCCTACCTCAACAATTCCAAGATCAGCTTCAAACCCTAGTAAACAAGGGTTTTGAGGCAGGCAAGCATGAGATCAGATCATCCTATGATATCTTTGACACTGCCACTAGACTATCTGCAGCTGCTATTTTGGCAAGAAGATGGGCCTGGCTCAAGTCTTCCGACCTTCTCCCTGAAGTACAAGACAGATTATCCGACCTGCCCTGTGTGGGGGACAATCTGTTTGGCGAACAGATTCAGCGAACGGTGGCGGAACTTAAGGACCATCATGAGACCCTAAGACAGCTCTCTCTGATGCCTTCTGACTATTCTTCTAAACAGCCCTTCAGAAAGGACTCTAAAAAGTCATTCTTCCACCCGAAGAAGTCCTACCCGCCACCAACCAGATCCCATGCCACGAGACCTTTTCAGAAAGCGCAGTCTCGTCAAACTCGTAAACAAAAGCCACAAGAAGCTCCTCAACCAGGGCCTGTTTCAGGTTTTTGAATTCTGCCTAGATAACAGCAGCCAGATTCCACTGCCTCACATACCAGTGGGAGGTTTATTGTGCCACTTCCACAACATATGGCACTCAATCACCTCAGACCAATGGATATTGGCGATAATTGCTCAGGGTTACCATCTGAACTTTCTCTCCATGCCACCAGACTCCCCACCTCTACCGATGTGGAGAACATCCGATCACTCCATCCTTCTGGATCAAGATGTCCCCTCCTTCTCCAGTCCAAGGCAATAGAACTCATACCCTACTCTCAGCACGGCCTAGGGTTCTATTCCCGGTACTTCCTAATCCCCAAAAAATCGGAAGGCGATCATCCTATCCTGGACCTACAGGCCCTCAACAAGTACCTCCAGTGAGAGAAATTCAAGATGGTAACCTTAGGCTCGCTTCTTCCTCTTCTACAAAGAGGAGACTGGCTCTGCTCTCTGGACCTCCAGGACGCATACACTCATATTGCGATAACTCCATCTCATCGCAAATACCTGAGGTTTCTAGCAGGCCCCAAGCACTATCAATACGGAGTGCTTCCATTCGGCTTAGCATCTGCGCCACGAGTCTTCACAAAATGCCTCGTAGTAGTTGCAGCATTCCTCAGGACCCAAGGTGTTCCCATCTACCCCTATCTAGACAACTGGTTAATCAGGGCTCCCACTCAGAAAGCTGCTCTGTCATCCTTCAATCTAACCTTACACACTCTAACTTCAATAGGATTTTTCGTCAACTACGACAAATCCTACTTAGTCCTATCTCAAACCCTGTCATTCATTGGGGCAGACTTGGACACCTTGCAGGCAAAGGCTTTCCTGCCTCGACAGTGAGCGCTCACTCTCGTGTCTCTTGCACACCAGCTGCAGTCTCAGCAATCCGTGAATACTCGTCACTTTCTCATCCTTCTGGGACACATGGCATCCTCAGTGCAAGTCACACATTGGCACGATTGGCCATGAGAGTCATGAAGTGGACTCTACGGTCGCAGTGGACTCAAGGCGTTCAGCCCCTGTCGACCATTGTCCACGTAACAGTCTCACTCCGTCAATCTCTTGCCTGGTGGAGGCATCAGACCAATTTCCTCCAGGGCTTGCCCTTTCAGGCTCCAGACCCTCAAATAACTCTCACCACCGATGCTTCCAACCTCGGCTGGGGAGCCCATGTGGCCAATCTGAAGACACAAGGCTCTTGGTCTCTAGAGGAAGCCAAACACCAAATAAATTTCCTGGAGCTTCGGGCAATAAGATATGCTCTCACGGCATTTCAGGATCACCTCTCAAATCAAGTTATCCTGATTCAGACGGACAACCAGGTGGCCATATGGTACATCAACAAATAGGGAGGCACGGGCTCCTTCCTTCTGTGTCAGGAAGCTGCACAGATATGGGCGGAAGCTCTCTCCCATTCGATGTACCTCAGGGCCACCTAGTTGCCAGGAGTGGACAATGTGCTGGCAGACAAGCTGAGTCGCATCTTTCACCCTCACGAGTGGTCTCACAACCCCTCGGTGGCGAACTCCATCTTCCAACAATGGGGATATCCTCAGATAGACCTCTTTGCGTCTCCTCAAAACCGCAAAGTAGAGAACTTCTGCTCTCTCATTCGCAGCAAACACTCTCAGCCCAGAGACACATTCTCCCTCTCATGGACAACCGGTCTGTTCTATGCATTCCCTCCACTTCCTCTCCTCTCGAAGACTCTCGTGAAGTTACATCAGGACAAGGGAACCATGATCCTCATAGCACCTCACTGGCCATGTCAAGTGTGGTTTCCAATAATGCAGGATCTCTCCATTCGCAGGCGCATTCCCTTAGGGATGGACCCGCTTCTGATTACTCAAAACGACGGGTGCCTCCGCCATCCCAATCTTCACGCCTTGTCCCTGATGGCATGGATGTTGAAAGGTTAATCCTTCAGCCACTTAACCTTTCTGTCTCATATTTTCTAAATCTGATGTCAAAGCTGAAAGCCGCTTCTCGTGATCCTCCATGCGAGTTTCTCCCTCCTCCACCCGATGCCCCAACTCCTTAATATCAGTGTGGAGATTATATATAGCATCACGAAATTCTTCGGAAAGAGTCTTAATATCTTTTTTCAGATCTTGAAACCAATGTTGTACGTCTTCCTTACTGATAGTATCATTACTCTGGTCCGCTTCCTTTGTTTCTGGGCTAGGTTTAGTGCCTGCGCCATCAGGGCCTTCACCTCCCGCCGACTCGCTCAGGGCCGCAAATCAGTAGCCACTCGCATCAAACGAGAATTGCTGTAAGTCTACCGCTTTTTTCCGAGTAGACATGACCACTGTAGTTTAAACAGCCGATGAAGGTAGATATTACTGGTTATCCCCGTCTGGAAGCAGTAAGATTAGCAGAATATTCTGTGAGGAGTGTAGGAGAAAGAATCTAAGCAGCCATCTGCAAACGATGACGTCACTTCCCCCCCACTTAACCTTTCTGAACCAGTTTCCCATGTCTTGATTGCTTCACGGAAGCCTTCTACGAGAAAAGCTTACTCTTACAAATGGAAAAGGTTCACGTCATGGTGCTCTTCTCAGTCCCTTGAGCCCTTTTCCTATCCAATCACGAAGTTTTTGGACTATCTCTGGCATTTATCAGAATCAGGTCTAAAGACTTCTTCCATCAGAATGCATGTCAGTGCGGTAGCTGCCTTCCATAAAGGTTTCGGGGATGTTCCTATATCAGTACAACCCCTTGTAACACATTTTTTGAAGGGCTTGCTTCACCTCAAGCCTCCACTGCGTCCTCCGGCCCCTTCTTGGGACCTTAATCTGGTTTTGGGTCGGCTCATGAAACCACCATTCGAGTCTCTTCACTCTTGTGAACTTCGATATCTCACATGGAAAGTGATTTTCACTTTTGGCAATCACTTCAGCTCGCAGAGTTAGTGAATTACAGGCCCTAGTTACCTATCCGCCTTACACTAAACTTCTGCAGGACCGGGCAGTACTCCGCACTCACCCTAAATTCTTACCCAAGGTAGTTTCGGATTTTCACCTCAAACAATCCATCATACTAACTACCTTTTTTCCCCAGGCCCCATTCCAATCCAGGAGAGCAGGCTCTGCATACCCTTGACTGTAAACGGGCTCTAGCCATCTATCTAGACCGTACAGCTGCCCACAGGAAGAGCACTCAATTGTTCATCTCTTTCCATCCTAACAAATTAGGGCAGCCTGTGGGTAAGCAGACTCTCTCCTCCTGGTTGGCGGACTGCATATCCTTTTGCTATCAGCAAGCAGGCATTCCATTTCAACATCGTGTTAAAGCACACTCTGTAGGATATTAAATCTTTTAAAAATGAGCTTGCTAACACGTTACAAGAAATGAGGGAAGAGCATGCCTCCATGGCGCGCCAGATTGCTGAAGCGGACACGTGTCTGGATGATCATGAAGAGCGATGGGCTGTTCAACAAAAGGAACTCTCTGCTTTACAAGCTTCTCAGATGGAGCTCTCCGATAAGCTCGAGGATATCGAAAACAGGAATAGATGCTGCAATTTGCACTTCAAGGGGGGCCCAGAAAGTGAAGAATATAAGGACTGTGTAACCATGATTCAGAAAATATGTGCTGTAATTCTGGGGGATCCTATGCCTGGAGCTGGTGAGTCTGATCATCATGCCCAGATTGAGAGAGCACATAGATCACTGGGACCGCGAGTTGGCAATACTCCCAGAGCCATAGTGGTCTGCTTTCATTCTTTTATCTATAAAGATAAGCTTGCTGCTGCTGCAAGGAAACAACGATCTTGGAAATGGAAAGAGCATGACATTGCAGTGTATGCAGATCTAGCTGCCACCACATTGCGGAAACGACTGGCATTTAAACCAATCACCATGGCACTAACTGCAGCAAAAGTGCGTTATCGCTGGCTCTTTCCCTTCGGTATCTGGTTTCAAGCGGAGGGGAAATCTTTCAAGGCCCAATCTTTTGATGACGCTGTTCAGGCTGTGAAGGAGGCAGGCCTGACGATAGTGGTTCCAGTTCAGGACTCCAAAGCCCCTAAAGGTCGACGTTCGGAGATGCCCAGATGGCAGCGAGTTCCTAAAGGGGGCAGAAGATTGAGAAGAAATCCTAGTGAGGGTGCTAAGGAAGGCGGACTCACTTGACTTTTGTGACGTTTTGCTAATTGTCTGCACAGGTTTGCCCATATCTAGTCTGGATATGTGGGGACACTTGAATGATATTCCGTGGTTTTGAGTATCTGGGAAGTGGTTCCATGTGTGTGTGGGTTTCAATTTTTTCTCGGATTTCTTTTACTGTTATGCTATTCAGCTGCACCCAGTTTACTGCAGCTGTGGGGATGGGAGGTTCTGTTCTTGTTTCAGGATGGGATTTTCCTCCAGTAGATGCTGGGAACGATATTATCTTTCCCAGGAGGTTCAAGGGGGTGGGGGGAGGGTGGGGGGATCTGTTTTCTCCATATGCATACTGCAGGCTTTCAAAGGGGGTCCTTTTGGTGTGAGGAAGCACATGCCTATTGGGGTGTATTATTACCAGATGTAGCCGGATCAGGTTGGGTATATTGGTTAGGCCATCTTTTGTCCTGGGTCGCAGACCCGCTCTGTTGGAATTCCAATGGCTACTATTAAATTTGTATCCCTTAATGTCAAGGGCCTAAATTCTGGTCGAAAGCGTAGGCTCCTGTTCCAAGAAATGGGACGCTTGAAGGCAGACTTGATCTATTTACAGGAAACGCACCTTCGGAAGCGATACGAGGAGGCTCCTAAATAATGTTCAATATCCACATCAATACTGGGCAGCTGCGACCAAAGACGCTAAATATGCGGGAGTGGGGATACTTATTCATAAAGATTTACATTATGAATTATTGAACTGCCATTCCGATTCCCAGGGGCGATATCTTTTGCTTAATATTAAATTGGGGACGGAAATCTATTCCCTTGTTTCTATCTATGGTCCAACTTCTCAAAAAGAGGCCTTTTATGCGCAGCTATATAACGTTATTGCTGACAAGGCAGAAGGGAGTGTGGTCCTCGGCGGAGATTTTTTTTTTTGAAATTAATACTTTTATTAACTTTCAGTATAATAAAGTTATTACAATAGCAACATGAATACAACAGAAACAATACATCCCTAATTCCCCCCTCCCTCCCAACCCCCCACCTAGGCAGGGGAGCTCCCCTTGGTCTGTTACCAAATTCCTCAAGGTAAATGATATCTTCTTATGCATTCACCCACATACTCTCCAGCCCCATATAAATGTGGAGTTGAATCCACTCCCACCCCCACTCACCAAAAACAGCTAAGCACTGTTTGTAATAACAACTCTGACTAAGTCTTAAATCACACAATAATATATTTATTATACTGAGTATAAGCAATGGTATACGCAGGAAGCAAAGGTATACTTACAACATGTACATAGCACATCTATGGTCTGGAACATTTGCTTAATTTTTTCTTTTTGCAAGCTCTTTTTATATACATTTTCTGTAAGCTAATTGATAACTACTATTTGTCCCCAAACCACAAGATTTCAGTTAACCTTGCTGCTAAGTGCAGCTACTCTTTGTTCCCGTTTGATCTTATCTTACTTCATATGCACAAACTTTCTTCACAGATACCCTTTTTCAGATCTGTTATCTTCACAGATACCCTTTCTCCGATCCTTCATCTTCTTATCTTATGCTCATCCTGTGACTTACTTGTTGACGTTTCACCTGGATTCTGCTAATGTGTGTGTTACTAGGCCATAGTTCATATGTTGCTTTGCAAAACTAGGCCATAGTTCACCATAGCTTCTTCTTCTTTCTTCAGAGCCTTAATTCATTTTGAGGCCTCTGGTATTTTTTCCATCAGTATGTTCTACAATCCTCCCTTGAGCCAGATTGACTCTGGCTCACATTAGGTGTCTTCATTCTTCACACAGGGGAACAGCATAGAGACTAGGGTTTTCTTCTTTGTATCTGTGGACACCTCCCTAGGACCTCCCTTTTTAACTGCTCTCACTTTCCGTTTCCCAGCTATCATCTGTACTGATTGTGGTTTGGATCATTCTAGTAGTTCTCAAGTTTATATTGCTATACGCTATCATATTGGTTACTGGTTTTGGTGTTGGCATCTTTGGTCGACAATATTGTAATACTGAACAAATACATGGAATACAAAAACATAACATTATACCTAAAACTAGTAATCCAAGAAAAACTCCTACTATCCCCTTCAAATGACTAGATAAGTTAGAAAACCAGGAGGTTATGGAATCCCACCAAGTTACTGAGATTCCTCCCTCAAAATCGCTAACTTGAAGTCTAGCCAGTTCTTGTATCTTTTGCATTGCGTTGTAAACTATATGAGAGCGATTAACCACTACTGTACAACATTCAGAGCTATTAAGTACCGTACACAATCCGCCTTGGGCAGCCAATATATAGTCCAGACCATGTCGATTATATGTAGAAACAGTAGTTAATTCATCTACCGTGTCTTGAAGGGCTTTAAGGGCAATCTCTAATTCATGCGTGACTACATGGAGGACAGATTGTAGTCGCCGAATGGCCATTCCCAATTCAGCTGCAACTGCAGGTTGGGCAAATGGTAACCATGAGGTATAGCTTAATGCATCTAATCTAGTTTTAGTTAAAGGGTAGGTGGAGTTAATATAATCCAATGAGAGTTGGATTGCTTGATCTTCAGGGACAGCTGAGGGAACACTCCTTCGGGAGCGGGTATGCATAGGGTGATTTAATGGAATAATTCGAGAAAAATAGTTAAATGTAACTAACACACAAAATTCATAGTATGCTGGGAGTTTGAGGAAGACTATTCCATCACACAACCAATAATGTCCAACATAAAGATTTGCAAAGTTTTGTATTACGGTATCATTGCTATTGTCATAAGGGCCGTAAACAAAAGGAGATTTATATTTTCCTAATACACTACAAGGAACCAAAGATAAGTCATTTTCAGATGAACAGTTATTGTCTGCTATGTTGAAGAGGTCACACAGACGTGGACAGACAGTGTATGTGGAATTGAAAGTGCGTATGTATTGGGTGTCGGTGGCTACATGTACAATCTTAGACAGATTTGCTATACATGGGAGGCAACCTGGTGGAGGAGATGCAGTAATATGTGAAAATGTGCAATTACAGCTTATTACAATGTCAGTGAAAGGAGTGCTGGGTAAGATGGTTCCCTTACGAATAATCCATGTTGTATTGTATGTGGAGTAAGTATAGTTGCAAGGAATAGGGTTCGGGGAAGTAACATTACTAAGGCAAAGAAAACCATTTTTTGGTAAATCGGCTGTAAGTGGGGGAGGTTTGGCATTACCCAAATATTGTGTCCATTGATGTCCTGCTAATGGATCTATGGTCATATTGTGTTGTCCATTATCTTTAAATCCTAAAATATGGTGTAATGGAACTGGAAAGGAAATGGCTGGGACATGTGAATGGGCTTTTTGATGTGGAGTGCAGACGATACAATCCGTAATATCTGCTGGAAGAGCCTTTACTAATTCTTGTATTGTCTGTACCCACAAATTTGTTAAACCTGAAACAGGGGCCTGTTGGAGAGGGAAAGAAGTAACAAGTGGCCATGTATACGTTAGTACATATAAACAGGTTAGTAAACATAACATTTTCATTTCCTGCAGTCGTCAGTCTACTTCAGAGAGAAAAGATAATGCAACAGTCCAATTATAGTATCGGATTAAATGTCCGTATATCCGACAAATGTACCCAAGTGGAATGTTCAGATAGTTTAGCAGCAGTATGGCTGAGGTCTGTGATAGTGAAAGGTCCAACGTATATCGGATCCTTCCAAGTCTTGTGGGTGTAATTCTTTCGTAGTACTTGATCACCTACGTTTTCCTTTAACTGCTTCAATCATATCAGTGTAATCAATGTGCCATTCCAAACCTGGTCCCTGGGGGATAGGCAAGTTCCCAGGACTCACAGCTGGGCCTCGACGAGCTATATGAGTAGAACAGACTAAACAGTTATGAATTATCTGTACAGCTAAAGCATAAAGATTCTGGTTCCAATGATTACTTTGTATGCCTGCTAATAGTGCAGTGGCAGACAGATGCATGGTTGCATGCCATGCAAAGAAGTATCGCAACACTTCTGATGTTGTCAAACATTTTTTTCCATTAGGGTGGAGCCATTCTTTCCCTTTTTTATAACATCCAATTGTCACCCATTTCTGTAATTCCTCACCACTAGGTTGTTCATGGAATATGTCAAGTGGCATGGGATATGGAGTATGCATTAATTCTGAGCTAAACCGTGTTTGCATAGTCATTAGTTTCACGGTAAGCACTTCTGCAGCAGCTTTATCTGCTAGGTCATTTCCTTGTGCCTCAAAGCTCATATGTCCAGTATGTGCTGGCGTCCATACTATAGCAGTTTTAGAACCGACCCCTTCCCTTTTTGATAATAAGTTCAGTATTTGTTTCCAGTTGTTGATATGTTGTAAGGGCTGACCCGTGGCAGTAATCATTCCCCTTCTTTTCCATTTCAATAAATGGTATTGTAGAGAACTAACTACATATGAACTATCAGTATAGATCGTGCAGTGCTCTTTTATTCCTGAAGATTTCAAAGCTGCTATTACAGCAAGGAGTTCAGCTTCTTGTGCTGTTACACCTTTCTCTGTTTGATACTGTATTTTGGTAATAATATCTAAACTGGGTGTAACACTTAATGTTGCAAACGCTGCTTGCTGGTCTTTCTGTGCCCCATCTGTAAACCATATTAGTCCCTTGTCAAGGGGATCAAACTGGGTCAGTAAAAGGTCCGGGATGTCTTTTCTTTCAATTTGTCTCTGTACATTACTAGGAAAAAAACAATCTAGTAACTTATTCTGAGCTTTCGTGAGAGGTGCTGTTACTATATCTTGGCCAGTCAATATTGTTTGATATTTACCAAATCTGGTTGCTGTCAATGCAGCCTGACTAGTCGTTAGCAAATGATGTATTGAATGAGCGCAGTGTAAAATTAACGAGCTATATGGCATCATAGCTCGCCATTTACCAATAGCGGCGACAATAGCAGTTAATAACTTTGGAATTTCAGGTAGAGCCATTTCCACTGGACTATAGGATCCAGATAGAAATGCCACTGCTTGTTTCGGTGTATCTTCTTGATTTACAAAAGCAGCCCATGTGTTTCCCATGTCTCGGACCCATATATGCACTTTCAGCCTGGGGTCTACAGTACCTAAGGGTTCAGCCTGTAGTAAAGTCTGTAATACATCTTGTATTACCATTTCGTCATCTTCAGTCAATTTTATTTGCGCATTAGAAACAGTACCAGCCGGTACCTGTAAGTGTCTCAGTAGAGGAGAAATGCGCGCTGAATAACTTGGTATCCATTGTCGACAGTAATTAAAAGTTCCCAATAAACCTCGTAATTGCTTTAAATTCTGGGGAAACTCCTGTTTCTGTAGTTCTAACAATAGGTCCTTTGTTATGTGTTTAGTAGCTGAGGATATTATTTGACCTAGAAAATTTACTTGAGTCTTAGCTAATACACATTTTTGTTGATTACATTTATATCCTGCCTCACCAAGCCTTTGTAATAATTTAAATGTCCATTCACAACATTCTATTTTAGTTTCAGCAGAAAGCAATATGTCATCAACATATGTAAATAAAGATACTGATTTAGGTAAAATACTTCTGAACTGCTCTAGATCCTTGTTCAATTGTTTTGAAAATACAGTCGGGCTATCTGTAAAACCTTGGGGCATCCGTGCCCACCGATAAGCCTTTGTGCCTAATACAAAAGATGTTAGATCACGAGAAGCAGTATGTAGAGGAATTGCAAAGAATGCATTAGATAAATCAATGACAGAGTTGAACTTATATATGGGCTGTGTTTGTAATAATGTCAGAGGATTAGCACAAACTGGATATTGTGGAATCACTATATCATTCAATGCACGTAAATCATGAACAATTCTGACATCATTTTCTCCTTTTGGCACAGGGAACAAAGGAGTATTATAGGGTGACTGTGATTCTTCAATAATACCATGTTTTAACAATCTAGCAATATGTTTCATAGTAGGTTCCATTAATTTTTCTTTTACTGGATAAGGGCTCACATTTGGTCCCAGCTCAAATGGTACTGTTTTAATTCGATAAGCCGGAGCTGTTTTTGCTCTACCATAAGGAGCTTCCTCTGTGCTCCATAAATCTAAAGGTAGTTGATCCCATTTCCATTCATCCGGGATTTCATTCTCCTCCTCACTTCCTATTGAAGTGAGTAATGAAAGGAGGCTTTTAGATGCTGGGATTTTAAAGGTGAGAGTTAATCCAAATTGAGTAAGTAAGTCTCGTCCTAGTAAATTTACAGGGCAATGTTCAGCAATTAAGAATTTAACTGAAGCTTCTCTTTTACCTTGTGTAGTGTTAATTACTACTGGGGTTAATTCAGTTAAATGTTTTTTACTGGGCTTGCCATCAAAGCCAATAGTGGTGTTTGTTTCAATGGATCTTTTTACAGCGCTTGGTTTAACACAAATAACAGATGATGTAGCGCCTGTATCAATCAAAAATTGCATTGGAACCTGCTGAGGACCTACTAATAATTGCACAAACGGCTCTGAATTCTGTAAAAATACAGTATCACCCTGCATTATTCCTTCATTCCCCGAAGTCTGTCAATAATTACCTTGGCCCCACACAGGGAATTGTGAGGGCTGTTGGCCAGCCTGTAACTGATCTGGTGCAGATAACGGTGGTGTCTGCAATGTTTGGTTAAGCGGCGGCGGTGTCTGTACAAATGTTTGTTGTGTGTGATCAGGGACTCCTGATCGCCTGCATTCAGTTGCATAGTGTCCAAATGACTGGCAATTCCAACACTGCACATGAGCTCTTCTATCAGGGGACGGTCTATTCATTATCCCTTGTGCAAAACCTCTTCCTCCCCTTCCCCTTCTCATCCCTCGACCTCGGGGGATATAGGAGGGATATGCTCCCTGATATATTCCTGCATACGGGGTACGCGGAGGACCCTGTATCACATAACAATCCTGTATATCACTGCCTTGTAGGTTTACTGTATCCTGATTTCTTTGTGTTTTCATATTCTTTTTCTCCTCTAAGTCCGCTATCTGTAATGTCATTAATTTGCTAGCCATTTTCTGTTGCTCTTTATTAGAAGTTCTTATCATTTTGCAATGCACTGAGGCGAAATGCATTAAAGTGTTTCTCACCTCTGGCCATGTTTTTGTTGAAAGTGCCACAACATTATTCAAATTAGTCTGCATATTTGCAGGCAAAGTAGCATAGAATAAATGTAAAAATACAGGGATGTTTGGCTGTATATCAGCATCCTGCCCGGTTTGTGCCTTATACATGTCCATACATTTTGTCAAGTGCATTGCAAAATCAGTTAAGCCATCCCATTTGGCTGCGGTGATGGCTGTAAAATCTATGCTGGTAGGATACAGGACATTTAAAGCATTTACCAAATCTATCCTATCTTGTCCTTGGAAAGGAATTCCATCGGCAATATGGGTGATAAGCCGTGGACGTGCGCTTACTGCTGAGAGTTGTGGTAAACTAATGCCGCAAGCTGCACATAGCGCCTTAAAATCCCCTATGGCTAAATGTGTTCCGGCCGTATTAGTATCTATTGCCTCGAGCCAGAGCCTTGCTCCTTTATGTATACTAGGCAATTTTTGTATAATCGTACTAATATCTACTGGTGTATATGGTTTATAAGCTGCAATGGGTGGCTGTTGCCCATTATCTCTTAGAAAGATAGGACACTCCAAATTATCTTTCTTATTTCTTATGCCCTTAAAAGGTGGCGAGTTTAAATCTTGTATACATTTTAACCATATGTCTAGACCTTTCTGAATATATTCCCAATCTTCTGACTCCGTACAATATTTGCCGATTAATTCCCTTATTTCTGCAAGCTGTGCTTCATTTACTGGCCCTTCTGGGTGGCAAGGAATGTTTATATTTGCATTGCTTAATCCTGTCTTAACAGTGGTCCACCATGGAGCCCCATATGAACCTTCCTCATTCGTTTTAATCCTTTCTTTAATCATCTCTGGTGTCAAGGATGACCCTTGAGCCGTTTCTGTTAACCGACTCTGTGGGGTTTCTGATAACACATCAGCCCGTAATTGCTGACAGTCCTTGCCATCGGCAGGTGTCAGGTGCACTAATCCCTTAATTTTAAAGTTATCTGTTCCAGGGAAAAGCTCAGCAGCTTCCTGTTCAAATTTAGCTGCTTGTTCCAAATCCGGATATAAGGGTTTAGGCTTTTGTACAGGACCTTTTAACGGACCATAGCCTGCTGGTATGGGCATGGGCATTAAAATTTCGTGATCACTGTCTTCCAGCAGGGCACATGTAGTCACATATGGGGGCGGATTTAGGGATTTTGATCCTATTTCATCTATAACCTTATTTTTCTTTTTTATTTCTTTATCAGCTGTATATAAGTCACCTGTCACTGAAAATAAATTCCAGACATGCAGGTGTTTCTCTAGACTATTTTTCTTTTTATTATCTTGTAGGAATGTTAACAATGGCAATAAATGACTAAGTTTCAAAGATCCTTCCATGGGCCAGGAAAGAAAGGAATCTTTAGCAGAGTATTTACCCCATTTGTCATTTGTTTTCTTAATAAGGTCTTTTTCAAATGGAAATAAATTAATTACATGCTGGACAGCCGTACATGTATCATCACTGTTAACATATAATGTATGTAACGTGTTAGGCTGTCCTAATTGTCCTTCTGGGACCCTTTTAGGGGTGGGGTGTGTTTTAACCATTTTAAACTGTCGTTTACTTAGGCTACGCACATATAACTGTATATAGTAACCAAAACAAAATAAGAACACAAAATATATACACGCGAATATCAACCCACACAGTAAATACAAGAAAAACAACAATTGCTGCAGCGTTAAAACCTCAGGCGCCTTTTCTCAAAACTATCACCACGATTTACACAGGACTCTTGGCTTTTAATTACCGATTGGGCTGCAGCTGATCAATCTGAGCCCTAGGGAATCAAACCAAGAGAACGTAAATCTTCTACTCTTCCCAAGAAATAATCAGAGTTGCTTCCGCAAACATGTGACGAATGCCCGCATTCTTTCCACCAATTGTTTGTAATAACAACTCTGACTAAGTCTTAAATCACACAATAATATATTTATTATACTGAGTATAAGCAATGGTATACGCAGGAAGCAAAGGTATACTTACAACATGTACATAGCACATCTATGGTCTGGAACATTTGCTTAATTTTTTCTTTTTGCAAGCTCTTTTTATATACATTTTCTGTAAGCTAATTGATAACTACTATTTGTCCCCAAACCACAAGATTTCAGTTAACCTTGCTGCTAAGTGCAGCTACTCTTTGTTCCCGTTTGATCTTATCTTACTTCATATGCACAAACTTTCTTCACAGATACCCTTTTTCAGATCTGTTATCTTCACAGATACCCTTTCTCCGATCCTTCATCTTCTTATCTTATGCTCATCCTGTGACTTACTTGTTGACGTTTCACCTGGATTCTGCTAATGTGTGTGTTACTAGGCCATAGTTCATATGTTGCTTTGCAAAACTAGGCCATAGTTCACCATAGCTTCTTCTTCTTTCTTCAGAGCCTTAATTCATTTTGAGGCCTCTGGTATTTTTTCCATCAGTATGTTCTACAGCACTTAATCTTAATCACTGATTACATGCAAGAAATATATTCCACAAATGGTTTCCATGAAGCACGACAAGATGCCATTCTCCCATATTTAGCAGCTGTTAAAGAAGCCAGACGATAATATGAATGTAATTTATCAATAATCTCCGATATCTTCGGTACCTGTTCTGTTTTCCACCGAACTGCTATCAGTGTGCGAGCAGCTATAAAGGTATGAGAACAGAAACGCTGCTGGTTTTTATGAAGGGCATCTGGGAACACATGCAGCAAGGCCATCAAGGCGGATGCCTGTAGGGGCACTTGAAATAAGTCACTCAGCCAGTCAAATAAAAGGTCCCAAAAAACTTGAATTTTTGGACATGTCCACCATATATGGATATATGTACCTCTACTTCCACATTTACGCCAGCAGGAATCCGAAGCAGTCGGATATATCCTATTAATCCTATCTGGGGTGAAGTACCATCTGTATATCATTTTATAACAATTTTCCCTCAAGCCTGCGGAGATGGAGCATTTCCTAGCAAAATATAATATGGCCTCCCAAAACTGCGGTTGTAGTTGCTCCCCCAGATCCAATGCCCACTGCTTCTCAAATGTGCTGACTGCGTGACCCGTGGGAGAAAGTGCATGATATAATTTAGAGATAGGACCTTTCAGTCGGTCACTATTTAGGGGCCACGTTATGTCCTTAACAGTCCGCCAGGAGCTTCTAGGTTGCCAAAATATGGCCCTCAAAGCCATAGGACCTAACAGAGCTTGTTCAATTGTCACCCATTGTTTAATTTCCAGTGTACGGTGTATATCCAAAACTGCCTGTAATTGAGCCGCTCTATAGTACTTCAAAAGGTCAGGTACGCCCAGGCCCCCCTGTGATTTGGGACTATATAAAACTTGACGCGCTATTCGGGGTGGGCGTCGGCGCCAAATAAAATCAAATACCCTTTTTTGCCAGCGGCGGATCAGCAGTGCAGAGATCTCCACTGGTAGGACAGAAAACAAATATAGAAATTTGGGCAAAACTGTCATTTTAGTGATCGCTATTCTGCCCAACCAGGAAAATGTACGCCTATTCCATCGGCTCATATCCGTTGTCAAGTTGTCTAAGAGCGGCGTATAATTTAAATGGAACAGATCTGTGAGCCTAGCGGATAAATACACCCCCAGATACTACGGGAATTTACTGCGTATAGTTTGCATGTCTACGGGACTCAAGGTCACATTAAGTAGTTCAGATTTTGAAAAATTCACTTTGAGGCCCGCTACGTTGCCAAATTGCCGCAGTTCACAGGTAACCCCCTCCAGGGACACTATGGGGCTCGTTAATGTTAAAAGGATATCGTCGGCGAATAAGGAAGCCTTGTATTCTGTAGGCCCCAATCGAACGCCGTGTATGTCCCTAGCTTTTCGGATTCGGGTGACTAAGGGTTCCAGGTACAAGGCAAATAGCAGAGGGGAAAGTGGGCACCCCTGTCTGGTGCCCCGTCTGATAGGAAAGGCGGTACCGTAGCCACCATTCACTTTAACCCGGGCCGCGGGGTTATCGTACAACTGCTGTATCCATTGCAAAAAGAAAGGCCCAAAGGCCATATGTTGTAAAGTGGAAAAAAGGAAGGGCCAGTGCACCAAGTCGAAGGCTTTTTCAGCATCTAGGGACAAGAGTACCGCAGGAGTTTGAGTGTTCCTGGCCCACCATATGAGATCAATGACTTTTCTGATATTGTCTGCTGCCACTCGGCGGAGATTTTAATACCACCCTTAACCCCGCATTAGATAATTCGACGGGGCATAGTTCTGATTCCTCTCTGGTTAGGAAAGCTTTAAAAAATATTCAATCCCTGATTGCGGGGATAGACATATGGCGATCTCGATACCCCAAGTCCCGCTGTTATTTCTTTTATTCGCATCCTCACAGCAGCTATTCTCGTCTGGATATGTTCTTGCTGGATAAGATGCGCATAAATATGGTCCAAGCAGTAGATATTGAACCGATAGTCTGGTCCGACCATTCGCCAATATGGTTTACACTACAAATTCAGAATTACGATACTGGTCAGCGCTTCTGGCACCTTAATGATTCGTTGCTGGAAGATATTGAGTTTCAACGACAGATTGCCAAGGAAATCCGTGACTATCTTAATATTAATGATACTGAGGGGATGGATCCAGGGATATTATGGGATTGTCTAAAATGTGTCCTACGTGGCTCCTTTATTTCCCGGGCTGTCTATGTTAAAAAACAGGCGGAGAACGATCGACAAGCACTCCTGCTGTCCCTTAGGGGTTTAGAACTTTCTCTTATGAAAGATCCTAATAATTTCCTGACGTTTCAGGCTATTCAGGAGACTAAGGGTAAAATAGCGCAATTAGATTCTGCGAAGATTGCTCATCAGCTCAGCATGACTCAACAGAGATTCTTTGAGGGCGGGAATAAAGCGGGGAAGTATCTTGCCCAAACGTTAAAACGTAAGCAGGCTCAAGCCACTATTTCCAAAATCAAAAGTGCCGATGGTACGATGCTGACGGACAATACTTCGATTAGGCATAGATTCCATCAATTTTATGCCCTCCTATACAGTGTAGATCCTAATATTTCCGATGAGGAGATAGCTCGTTACCTCTCGAATATTCCGTTGCCAGCCTTAACAGCTATGCAACGGCAGTTTTTGGATAAAGATATTACTTTGTTGGAGGTGACGGAAGCCATAAAAACTCTTAAGATGGGTAAATCCCCTGGATTAGACGGATACACCCCCAGATTTTACAAACAGTTTGCCACGGCTCTAGCGCCTATCCTTCTTAAGTTTTTTAACTCCTTGCGTATGGGATCTGTTTTGTTCTCCCAGGCCAATACGGCTGGGATCACCATATTATTAAAGCCCGGTAGGGACCCTTCTCTTTGTGGTTCCTATTGGCCTATATCTCTTCTGAATCTTGATGTAAAGATCCTGGCGAAAATTCTGGCTACTAGATTAAATTGTTTCATTTCACAAATGGTGCATGCCGATCAATCTGGATTTATTCCTGGGAGGACAACTGCGGATAATGTCCATAAGATATTTGATAGTATCTGGTTTGCGAAACAATATAAAATCCCAACCATCGCCTTGTCTATAGATGCCGAAAAGGCGTTTGATATGGTTCACTGGCCATATATTTTTCTTACTTTGGAGAGCATGGGATTTGGAGCCCCTTTTTTACAATGGGTACGACAATTATATCATCATCCCCAAGCCTGCCTAAAGATTAATGGTGGCTATTCGCCAGCTTTTACTGTGGGGCGGGGTACAAGACAGGGTTGTCCTCTATCCCCCCTGCTCTTTGCTTTGTTTCTAGAACCATTTGCAATTAAAATCCGGGAGCAGGAGGCTATCAGGGGGTTAACCTTGGGTAGGATCACATCTAAACTTTCCCTTTATGCAGATGACATTTTACTTACTCTAACTAGACCATACACCTCCCTTCCCAGTATGATTTCAGAGATGGAAGCTTTTAGCAAAGTGTCGAGTTTCCGAGTCAATTGGGAGAAATCAGAGATCTTGAATGTTAATCTTTCTACCCAATCTGTGGCTTCCTTGAAGGGACATTTTCCCTTTAGGTGGGCCTCGTCGCATATTAAGTATTTGGGGGTGCAACTCAGTACGTCCCAGGATCTATTCACGCTCAATTATGTTTCTTTGTGGAAAAAATTGGTCAGGGAAATGGAAGAGTGGAGCAGATATCACATATCCTGGCTAGGGCGGATGGCGGTATTCAAAATGTCTATATTACCAAGATTGTTATATCTTTTTCAAATGCTCCCTATACAGGTTCCTGCGCGCCAACTCCTCCTATGGCAGCGGAAATGTATGAACTTCATTTGGGCGGGGAGAAGGCCTAGAGTAGCTCGGAGAGTACTTTTTCAATCGAAAATGCTGGGAGGGCTCAATGTCCCGGACCTTTCCCGTTATTACTGGGCCGCTCAATTTAAAAAATTGGTGGATTGGCATAGAGGGAAACACCCTAAACAATGGATAAATATCAATCAGGAACTCTACGGAGATATCCCGTTGAGGAGTCTCCTCTGGCAGCCGAGAAGGACTTGGCTGGTGGAGCCGGGGAAGGTGTTATCGCCCTCTGTGGTGGATGTTCTATCTTTATGGTTTCAGCATGGGGATCGGCTTATCGGGCAGCGAGCATATCATACACTTACTAGTCTCTATGCTCATAAAGATTTTGGGCCGGGACGAGATAATCCAGCCTTCCAGCTCTGGAGATGGCGGGGAATCTTGGTATGGGACCATGTGTGGGGACCGAAAGGGCTGCGGTCCTTTGCGGATTTACAACGTCAGTATCATTTACCCGATTCAGCTTATTTCCCATATATGCAACTCGCTCATTTTGCTAGAACTACTCAAATTAGGGTACACCTGTTATCTGGCCCTTCCTCTTTTGAACAAATGTGTAAGAAAGCTGACAATTCCAGCCAGATATTATCGGGTATCTATCACTTGTTAGCTACGCCTGGGGGGGCAAAAGCCAGTTTTCAACTTGCTTGGGAAAGGGATCTTGGGATGGATATTTCTACTCCGGCGTGGAAGACCATTTTTCATGGTCTCGGGAAAGGTTATATTGCTGCATCTATGATAGAGAATGCTTATAAGGTCCTGTATCGCTGGTATATGTACCCGCAGCTATTACATAAATTCATGCCCCGGGTTTCTGACCAATGCTGGCGGGTATGTGGGAAGGTGGGAACCTTTCTTCATATGTGGTGGGAGTGCCCTCCTTTACAGGGATTATGGCAGACAATTCATCTCTGGCTGAAGGATATGATCCCTGGCTTATCCGATATTGGCCCGGCGCAGGCGTTGCTTGGGCGAAAGTTTGTGGGCTTGCCAGAGGATTTTAATAAGATGACTCACCATGTTCTGTTAGCCACCCGTCTGGAGATTGCACGGACTTGGAAGGACCCAAGGGTACCCACAAAAGCACTCATACAACAGAAAGTGGACAAGATTTATTTATTGTCTAAGATAACAGCCTTCAAGCACAAATGTACATTTAAATTTGACAGGATATGGCAACCATATATCAGATGGAAAATCACCCAAGCTACTGACCCGTCCTGTTCCAATACACCACTTCAAGTATAGGGTGATTCCATATTCTTTGGGGAGGCTATGGTGGTTGTTCCTAGTTTCATTTATTTGACCCAATTTTCATTTTGGCAGTATGTATGGAGATGGGGGGAGGGGGGGAAAGGGAGGGAGAAAAATGGAGGATTTATGTTCTGTACCACAGGGCGTGCTTTGGTATTATGTGATGCGCTTGGGTATACCTTTCTTTTTGTAGAGCTGTATACACTGTTTTCACTGCTTTGTTATATCCCTGTTATTATGCTAGTTGCCTTGTGATTCTGATATTGTGAAAGTTACAATAAAAACTTTAATTGATAAAAAAAAAAAAAAAAGCACACTCTGTGAGGGCCATGGCGACTTCAGTAGCACACCTGCGATCGGTGCCGCTTCCTGACATTTTCAGGCTGCCACCTGGAGTTCTCTCCATACCTTTGCAGTCCACTATTGCTTGGACAAAGCCAGAAGACAAGATTCCATCTTCGGTCAGTCTGTCCTTCGTAACCTGTTTACAACATGATGTACCAACACCCTTCTGCCTGCCCGGTGGGGTTCAGGATGCCCTCTACCAAATTCCACCCCAGTTGTTGTGCCTGTTGCACGCCTTTGGGTACATTTGGTGCATATTCGGACATCCTCAGCTCGGTACTCACCCATATGTAAGGACTACCATCCTGCTTGTCCTGTGAGAAAGCAAATGTTGCTTACCTGTAACAGGTGTTCTCACAGGACAGCAGGATGTTAGTCCTCATGAAACCCGCCCGCCGCTCCACGGTGTTGGGTTCGCTACTTTTTCTTATTTTATTTTTCGGCACTGCCTGTAGCTTTTAAATAAGACTGAAGGGGGACCCCTGCTGGCTGCAAGGTTAGTGCCATGCTGGACATGCCCAGTAGAGGCCAGTCAAAGTTCTGGAAACTTTGACAGATGTTTTCCGTGATTGGGCTCCATCCTGTGAAGTCACCCATATGTGAGGACTAACATCCTGCTGTCCTGTGAGAACACCTGTTACAGGTAAGCAACATTTGTTTTCAGGTAGTTTACAGTTAGAGGTCCTTGCTGGTCCACAAGCCTAGAGAGCTGCTGCTGCTGCTGTTACTTGGGACCAGGCAAGACTTCCATAGCCTGGATGCCATCCATGTACTGGCCTGGCTTGGGGATCTGTATAATCCATGTAAGGTCATTCTTAGCATACACATATTCTATAGATCGTCAGGCCAGTACAGGGGTAGCAGCCAACCTGTGTAAGTATGCCTAGTACAAGCTGAATTAGTAGCCCTCTAGGCCCTCTGCTCTTAACCTGTGGGCATTCTCTACACGACACAACTCTCTTACTCCTCCTCCTCAGTTGTCACACAGCCGCTGATACCCTGTTTCAGCAGTCTGCAAGTAGATGACATATTTTGTTTAGTTGGGTATTGATATCCTTTTTAAGTGGAATGATGACACAAATAAGGGGGCCCAAGGTAAAGTCTTTACATGTACATAATATATTCTCTGGCCCTGGAACCTGCAGCTGCACACTTCTGCTCCCTGCAGATGAACCACACCTTGGGCATGAGTTACTTTTCAGGTAGGCCTCTGAAAAAAGAGTGATGTCATGAGAGCATTTGGTGCCAGAAGCAGAGAGAAGGGCCAATGTATGGTCAGAGATGATATATCTTCACTATGGAAGAGGCCAATGGGTTGTTATTGCTGCACTATGATCAGTGCATAGCTCTACAACCCATTGGGCTCCCATAGAGTGAAGACATAGCCTCTGCACCGATAGCCAAGCATTTCAACAGCTATTACACTGGACAGTGTATGGAGTTGAACACTAACTAGCTAGTGTCCATCTCACATACAGGCCCATGTACTCAAGAGTTAGCTAAGAGTATGCTGTCTGAAGAAGGCAACAGGAGCCAATACTGAAGCTCCACAGTAAGGAGCTTCTTGTTTAGCTCTTGCTGTCTTCCTTGGGAGTATACACTGAGTGTTCAGTTGTATGGCCTAGCGCATATGGTCTTGCCTGCCAGATAAGTGGTAGGGGTGTGCATTCGTTTTGACCGCATATGTAAAACGCAACTTTTTTTTTTTTTAACTTAAAAAAGTGATGAGGCGAAAACGATCGGATTTCCAACTTATTCAACATAGCTATGTTGAATAAGTTGGAACTTTTGGCCAGCTTGGGGGGGCCTCCTGACCCCCCCAAGCTGGCCAAAAGTTCCGGTTGTGTCCAACGAGGGTCCCGGAGCGAACGCGCGGGGAATCACGTGACGTCCGCGTCACTCCGACGTGACGCCGACGTCACGTGCTCCTCGCAAAGGAATACAGGAATGGCGTCCTGACTCTCCGCTGGACCACCAGGGAGTTTTGGAAAGTCTTGGGGGGGGATTAAGGAGGGTGAGGGGTTTAAATTTTTATTTACGGAATCGGTGCACGTATGGACATAGCCTCAACTTATGGAATTCTACATATGTCCATATTGACCGAAATCGACCCCCCCTTTCGACTTATGAACATAAACTTTTTGTCTGCACATCCCTAATAAGTGGCTAGTTGGAATGTGCAAGGGCACTCTAGCATGCAAGGTCATGTGGAGGGCCAACCTTGTACCTAGAGAACAAGACAAAAACCACACAATGAAAAAGCCCAACCAGAAAGTGTATTTTTCAAACCAGTGAACAAATGTAGTCAACAGTTTAAAATCAAGTAAACGTCTTTGGTAATCACATTCTGCAAGAACCAGATAGCAAATAGCACATAATATTGTAAATGAACTGAACAGCACATTCAGTGTAGACCTGTACGTACATTTTAGAAATGGCATCAATACATATACAGGCTTAGCATCTTATCCTTTTGGCAGAAGAAACTGTCATCGTTTAGAGAGAAGGTGGCGGAGTAGTTTTAATTTAGAAGATAAAAAGACTTGGCAGAAAGTGAATACAATATATTTTAAAGAAATTGTTTTAGCAAAAAAGAAATATTATATGAATAAGGTGAAATCTGTGGAATATAATCCAAAAGTTCTTTATGGTGTGGTGAAATCTTTAATTGGAAATCAATGTAAAAGTAAAGAGATTTTTGATGAGGTCCCAGATTGTGATACTTTTGTCAAAGTTTTTTTAGGGAAAAAGTAGATATACTAGTGGGAGTATTGGGTGAAGTCAAGATAGACTATGTAGAGGATGAGAAGGAAATGTTTACAGTGAGAAAACAGATGTCAATATGGAGAGATTTTATATGCTATCTCTCTTAGAGGTGAAACAACTGGTTGCTCAGATTAATCCAACTAATTTTGCCTTGATGCTTGTCTAACTTGGCTGTTTAAAGGATTTTCGGATAAAGTATTGGTGTATTTGCAGAAATTGATTAATGAAGCTTTGAATTCAGGTACTGTGCAAATCTGCAGTTGTGTCACCATTGTTGAAAAATGAGAATTTGGATCCTAGATTATGTAGTAGATATATCAAATCTCCCTTTTATCGCTAAAGTTCTAGAAAAAAACTGTTACCAAGCCTCAGACTATTTAGAATCGGCAGAACTTTTGGATATAGCTCAGTCTGGCTTCAGAAGTGACTGTAGTACAGAAACTATCAGTCTCACTAATGGATGATGCCCTGCCTTTAGTGGATAAAGGTAAAGGAGATTTGTTGGTAATTCTGGACCTCTTGTGCACTTTTGATTTGGTTGATCACCAATTGTTATTGAAACGTTGTGAAGCTTTAGGTATAAGGGGGTAATTCTGAAATGTCTACAGAGTTTTTTGTCTGGGAGAAAACAGATGGTGTCTTTTCAAGGTAATTATTTTGCTGCTGTTGAGGTGGGTTGTGGGGTGCCGCAGGAGTCATCTATTTCACCAATTCTGTTTAACATTTTTATGAGCAAAGTTGGTGATATTACTCAGAAGGCGGGTTTTTTGCCATACATATATGCAGACGATGTCCAGATTTTAGTCCCTTTGGTGTTATGAATGCGCTGCCCGCGGGTTCCCCCCGCGAGCAGGCACGGACACTCACCACGCTGATCTTCACCAGCGCGGCAGGACGCCGCTGCCGGCCTGTCCACGCAGCCCGGAGGCCGTCCTGGACCTTCCTTCAGTTCCGCGGTCGGAGCCGCGGCCTCCCACGGGGCTGGGAGTGCCCCCGACGTCATTCGGATCTTCGCGGTGTTTAGGCCGCAGCCCCGGGCTCGAGAAGCGGCAGGAGCCGCCCCTGGGGCCTCCCGCAGCGGCTGGAGCCGCTGCCGACGCTGGAGCCTGCGTCCAGGCTCTCCTCTGCCTTTTCTGCAGCGTCTGACGCTGCCGACGTGAAGACGCTGTGCAGGCCGCTGTCCAGGGTCCTGCACAGCCCTGCTCTGCCTGCCTTAGACGCGCGGCCGCGTCTCTCTGCAAGATTTAAAGGGCCAGACACAGGAAGTGTCTGAGCCCCACCTAATGACTGTTTCCTGGCTCCAGCCCTATAAAGGGCTGCTCCGTTCTTCATGCTTTGCCTTGCATCGTGGTCAGTCTTCGCTCTGGAGGCTCCTGCCTGCCAGAGCTCGTTGTAAGGTCTTCTTCGTGTGGAGCTCCTCTTCTTGATCTCATCTCGTCAAGCCATGTCCACGTCTTCGCCTGAGGTCCTCGTCCAGATGTCTCGTCATAGTTCCTCGTCCGTATGTTCCTGCCTTCCTGGATGTTCGTTCCTTCTCCAAGCCTCATCGGTGCTCCAGAGCCTTCTGGTCCGGTAGGCCAGGGGTCCCCCAGATGTAGTCCCTGGGTGGACTAGGCTGCCGGTGGACGGTTGTCCTGTGCCCTGGAGCCGTCAAGCCTATTGTGTGTTCCTGTGCTGTCCCGCTCCTGTCGTGGTCCGTGACCAGCCTTGGGGCTGTGTAGGGCGCGTAACGGACAGGGTGGTCCGCGACTCAGTCCCGCGGGTGGCCTGAGTAGGGTGCCCTGAGAGACAGTGCCAATGTCTTTGCCTATTGGATGTCAAGAGTCCTCGTCCAAGATGTTTTGTTTCAGCCAAGTGTCTTCGTGTCTTGGATGCTGTCGCATCTACCCAAGTCTTTGTGTTCTTCATGCCATGGATGCCGTCGCATCAACTGTTGTCTTCATGTCTTGGATGCCGTCGCATCAGTCCACAGTAATGTTCCTCGTCAAGGCCCGTCTGCCCTCAACCTCAGGCCAGGCCTGCTGCTCCGTGCTGCTCGCAGCAGGTCCGAAAGGGCCCGGAATGGTCGGAGGACCATTCACCTTCCAACATCTTCGGATGCCTGGCCTTGGGAGCTTGCCGGCCTGGCAGAGGGTAGATTGTCCAGCCACACGGGGTCACCGTCAACCCTTGGTTCAGCCCGGGATGGCCTGGGTCAGGCTGAGGCCCATGGACACACTAAAACCACCGAAACATAACATTTGGGAGCAAATAGGGCGGAATGTTATATATAGCTAGGAATCTGCTTGGATTCATTGATGAATTGGTTGAATAGGAGCAAGTTGGTTCTAAATGCCAAGAAAACAGAGATTTTGTTTTTGGGATATAGTAAATTAGAATTTCCTTTGAAACTGATGGGGGTGCAGGTCTTACCTAAGGATGAAGTTAGGTCTCTAGGGGTCCAACTAGATTCCACTTTGAGTTTAGAGAAGCATGTTTTGCTTCTGGTGAGAAATAGATATCTGAGGATTAAATTGTTTAGGCAAATTAGACCGTCTTTGGATCCAGCTGTATTAAGATCAGTGGCCTGTACTTTTGTTTTGTCTTCCATCAGCTACTGTAATGCTCTGTTTCTGGCATTGCCCATTATAACTACTCAGAAATTACAGATAATACAAAATATGGCAGCTCATATTGTGATCAGTAGTACTAGGAGAACACCACCTGGGCCATTACTATTAGATCTGCATTGGCTCCAAGTGAATGCCAGATGTAAACTTAAAAATGTGTCTTTGGATTTTAAATCATTGAAAGGAGTAGGCTCACAGCAATCGAGAAATTGTCTAAACTGATATATGACTAACATGTTTGAGATCAATGAAAGGGCATCATCTGAGAATTCAGGAAGTTAAAATATACCGACATTCCTGTCTGAAGGCAAGATCTTTTTTGGGGATGGTCCCACAATTTTGGAACAGTTTACATCTAGTTTGAGAGAAGAGGTGGATGTATTAAAATTTTGGAAGGCTTTAAAAACCTGCCTGATGAATGATATTATTCAGCAAGGTTAATGGATTTATGGAGGTTTCTCTATTATTCATAAAGAAATTGTGTATTTAATTGTTTTAATATATGTTGTAAATCGCTTAGGAAGATGTAATCTGTTAGGCGATAAATAAATGATTTTTAAATAAAATAAATACATAAATAAAATATAGAAAGCAGAAGTGGCATCCCCAATAGCTACAGTACAGCTCTACTGTTAGAGCTGATAGCAGCCTTACTGTGTGATCGCAAGAAAGAGTACACTCAAAGGGAGACAGCCTAAAGGCCAAGGCAGCACAATTCAACAAGAAGGCAGCAGGACCAGGACCAAAGAGTACAGTATGGAGGCCAATTCCCAGGAGAAGACACAGTAGCATGGAGGCAGGAACCCCAGGAGAAGACACAGCAGCATGGAGGCAGGAATCCCAGGAAAAGACAGCAGCATGAAGGCAGCAGCAGGATGAGATGAGATGAGACACTAGCATCAGGGGCAGGAGATGAGATATGATGAGAAGAGACAGCAGCTGGACCATGACTTGAGATGGCCTCAAAGAGGCTGGAGTATGGGCAGAGCATTGAGAAGGGCATTGGAAATAGACTGCAGGACAACATTGGCACACAGTAGACCATTCCATCATCAAATGAGCATAGGAACTCAGTAGTCAAGACCAGCCTAACAGGCTTCTTCCATCTAGCCGGCACAAAAACTCTGTGTCAGGATGGGCCGAGCAATCTTCTTCCATCTATCCGGCACAGGAACAGATGCCTGGCCAGGCTTGTCCAACAAGTCTTGTTCTTAGTCACTAGAGGCCATATTTTTGCATCCTTCATGGGTCTTTGCCATGCTGTGGCTTGCCACTTGGGGGCGGCATATCCTTAGGGGGCCTATCTCTGGGTCGTTTCTCAGGCTGGGGACTGCTGCATGGCGTTGAGTCCTGTGATGCTGGGGAAAGCACAGGTGCAGCCTCCTGCATTCTTTGTAGAATTTGTGTCATCACACTGGTGAGGTTATTGATTGATGTTGCTACTGTTGTGAGAGCCTCTGCCTGAGCTGCTATCTGGGCCCGCAGGGCCTAGGTGTACCATTTAACTGCCCTCCTCAGGTGCACTCTCTCTGCCCATATGTGGTGTAGGTTGACACAATGGCTTCTTTCCAGTAAGTTCAGCTGCTCATGCATGGAGGCCTGTGGCGGTGACAGTGCTGGTGGTGGTGCTGGTATGACTATGCTCCAGAAGGGGCATGAGGAGTCTGCTGGGCTGGTCTGCTACAGGGCCTGCTGCCATGGTGTGCTGGTGTGAGGTTGCGCTGGCTGAACAGTGGTCCATTGCAGGCTGGGTTTGTCCTTTAAGGCCGAAATATTCAAACTCACATTCAGTGTGCTTGCTGAGCCTAGGGCTTCCAGGAGCGGGATGTGCTGCTGCTGCTCCTCCTCACTGAACTGCATCTCTGCGTCCTCAATCAAGGGGGCATGGAAAAGTCCGGCTGCGTAGCTGCTCCCTGGGGCTTCACTGCTGGGCCCTGGGGTCTTGATGGCTGGAACTGGCAGAGACCTGGGCAAGAGCTGTGGAAACAAAGAACTACCAAAGCTAAGAAGTACATACATGGAACTTTTGGCATGATATGCACACTTTGCATCTCTATTAATGTGAACATCTTATGCCAAATGTGCACAACTGTAGCAGCTTTGCCATTTACAGGTGAGGCGAACTTACTGGCTCTGGCTTGCGTGGTGCCTAGCCACTCAGACATGCTCTCAAACACATCCGGTCCCTGCCGCTGGATGAGGCACTCCTCCATGGATGTGAGCACAGTTCGACAAAGGACTCTGCCAGTTTGCCAGAAGTATTTATTGTGGTTGCAAACCTTCATCTTTAATTGTGCCTTGATGTCCTGGTACCTGTGGACCACCTGCTCTGCACTGCGTTGTACATCACTCCACCTTGATATTGGGGCAATGGTGCACAGATCTGGCCCTTGGCTGCCTTTGATGTCCTGGCTGCACGGTTCCCAAATTGCATTGGTTGATGCTCGAGGACCCCAGCGATGAGTGATGAGCATTGGTTAATGCTTGAGAACCCTCAGATGAGCATGTCCTGCTGCCTAGCTTCCAGAAGGGGGGGGCCACTTCTACTTCCAGAGAGTTGTCCTCCCTTTCTACTCGCTCACTCCCATTCCCATCTCCCCTCTCTCACCCCCCCCCCCACCCCCCACCCCTGGCCTACAAACTGCCTTCCCCTCTGCCCTCTCTCTATCCCTAGCCTGCCGTCCTCCTCTCTCTGTCCTCACTTGCCTAACCCCTTCCTCCTCCCACCTCCTATCCCTTCCCTCTTGCCTATCTCTACTCCTGTCCCTGTCCCTAGCACTCCTGCCCTTTCCTTCCTCTTCCTCTGTTCCTTTCTCCCCCTCCTCTCCTCATGCCTCTCCTCTCCTCTCTCCCTACGCCTCTCACGCTCCCTCCTCCTCGACACAATCACCACTTCTCCTCCTACTCTCCACATCCTCCACACCTTCTCACTCCTTCACCACATTCACTCCTTCTCACTCCTCCACACAAAAAGACAGACAGACAAATGTGACAAACTAATAACAACTTTCACACACTGAAAAAGACAAAAGAGATCAAGGAAAAGGGAAAAAGATAAGAACACCAAACAGGACAAGACCTCCTAACTTCCAACTAGCCACTAACCAACACCTACCTTCTTTCTCTCTCCAACTCCCAACATACCCTGAAAGAGGCAGCTGCAGGAAGACGGTGAATATAAACAAAAAAAATAGCATACCACACATTAAACTGCTATTGATGTGTGATGCACTGGTGCATCGTGCGACACACTAAGGTATCGTGCTTCGCAGAAATAGCCTATGCATGCGGAAAATAGGAAATTAGTCTAACCACGCATGTTTTTTTAAAATTGCGGATGTTATTTCTGCTATATTTATTGCATTTTGGTAAATCTAGCTGTTTAATTGATAATTTTTCTCTTTTATTTTTCCCTTAGCTAATTAAGCTACATAATATTTAATTTCTATTCTAATATCTGTTCCCTGTACGTACCAGGATCAGTCCAGACGGTGGGTTATGTCCCCCGTCCAACAGATGGAGTCAGAACAGAGCTCGAGGGCTCCGCCTCCTATACCAGCTCACCCTCTGCTGGAGCTCAGTATCTTTCTGACTCCAGCAGATGTGAGTTGGGGAAACAGTGCTTCCCCAGTCTGACAGGTTTTTGAGTCTCTTTCTACTTTTCTTTGAGTTCTACCTGTCTTTTGTTTGCTAGCTAACAATTTGGATCAAGTTAATTGAAAAAAAAAAAAAAGTTTTTATTCTGTCAGTGATTTGAGGAGGCATGCTGCTCTGTTCTGCCTCCTCCTGCAGTTTCACTTTCCTACGTTATTCTCTGTGTGGTTTTTTTCTTGCAGCTTTTTTGCCGGTACACCCGGCTCTCTCACGCGGTCCTTGACAGTCCTGTGGCCCGGCGAACGCTATCTTGGGCCTGGGCGCGCCGCTAGCGGTTTTTCCCGCCGGCGCCTAAGGTTCTGTCAGGCGGGTTGTGTCGGCCTTTCAGCCCCCCCGCGGTGCGCTTCCTTTTTGGCCCCCCCCCCCGAGGCGATTTCTCATAGCGGCTTCTTCATGCCGCGCTTCTCCCGCTGCGAGACCTGCGGTGAGGCAGGGTCTCGTTTTTCGAAGGAGGGATTTTGCCCGCGCTGCCTCCCTGAAGGGGAAGGTGGTTTGCGTGGCTCGGGTTCGCGCCCAGCGCCCTCCTCACCACAGCCAGGGATGAGCGGGCCGGCCACGTCCTCGCCAATGGCGGGAACGGCGGCCATTTTGGAGCGGGATTTTCCCTCAGAACACGCTCCGGAGGAAACAGACGCAGTTCGGGGCGCCCCCCGCCTGCACCGAAGCCCCGAGGAAGCTCTACCGGCCCGACCACTGCAAGGGGCCCCTGCGGCTGCGACTTCAGCCAGCCTGCCGTTTTTTTTCCCCGGACTTCATTTTAAAGATGCACACGGCTTACCTGCAGGGCCTCACAGAGCCGGGGGGAGCCCCCTTGGGGCCTCCTGCTCCCAAAGTTCCCAAGCTCTCGTTTCCGGCCTCCGGGCCCCTGACCTCGGCTGGGCCAGCCACAAGCTCCTCGGCTTTGCCATCTCAGCCTCCAGGGGCGGGAGCGGCTCCCTCCTCGGGCCCTGACCCTTCGGACTCTCCGGATCCGGCGCAATTGGAGGGGCAAACGGAGGGCGACGACCCGCGAGCCTTGCGGATCTTCCATAAGGAGGAACTAGAAGACCTGCTTCACCAGACCCTTCAAGAGCTAGATCTGGATCCTCCACCGGACCCCCCGGCGCCTGTGGCTCCGGCGGTCGCAACATGCTCCAAGAAAGGGGACCCGGTCCTGGCCGCCCTCAGACCTAGGGCTAAAGCTTTCCCGGTCCATGAGTCTTTTCTCCAGCTCCTCACGGGGGAATGGGACGTCCCTGAAGCAGCGTTGAGGGTCACCCGAGCCATGGAAAAATTATATCCCTTGCCAGAGGATTTCTTAGATCACATCTGTTTCCCTAAGGTGGACTCGGCGGTCTCAGCGGTGACTAAGCGAACTACGATCCCGGGACACACAAGACCGCAAATTGGAGACATTCCTCAAGAGGGTGTTTGAGGTTTCGGCCCTAGGGATGCGAGCTGTCATGTGCAGTTCTTTGACCCAGAGGGCTAGTCTTCTCTGGGTCCAGCAACTCCTGACGTCACAACAGTTGCCTCCGGAAGAAGCAGCTCAGGCCGACAGCCTGGAATCTGCCATCGCTTACGGGGCGGATGCTCTGTATGACCTTTTTCGCGTTCTGGCCCGCTCCATGGTGTCGGTGGTGGCGGCTCGTCGCCTTCTGTGGCTCCAGAATTGGTCTGCGGACGCCTCCTCCAAATCGAGCCTGGGATCCCTTCCCTTTCGTGGGAAGTTTCTTTTTGGGAACGACCTGGATCAGATCATGAAGTCACTGGGGGAAAATGCAGTGCATCGTCTACCCGAAGATCGGCAGAGGCCTTATAGGCCGTTTGTCTCCACCAGAACCAGGGCTCGAGCACAGTGACGCTATAGATCCTACTGGCAGTCCAATCCTCGCACTGCTCCCAATAGATCCCAACCGTGGTCGCGGTCCTTTCGTGGGCGGAGGCCCGCGAGAGAGGGCTCAGGCCAGGGGAACCCCCCCGGCAAATCTACCCAATGATGCCAGACCGACCCACTCCTCCTGTCCGCCCATCGGGGGCCGACTCACAGATTTCGTCGAGGAGTGGGTGAAGATTACTTCAGATCAGTGGGTCCTGGACACCATCCAATACGGTTACGCCTTGGAATTTGTCCATCTTCCTCGGGACAGATTTCTCTTCTCTCCGTGCGGCTCCGACCTCAAACGGATGGCGGTTCAACAGACACTAGACCGTCTGCAAGCCATAGAGGCTATCGTTCCCGTTCCTTTCGCCGAGGTGGGCTCGGGCCATTATTCCATCTACTTCGTGGTTCCCAAAAAGGACGGCTCGTTCCGGCCCATACTGGATCTGAAGGAAGTGAACCGCTCTCTGCGGGTCAACCGATTCCGCATGAAGACGCTGCGTTCAGTGATTGCTGCGGTACACCAGGGGGAGTTTTTGGCTTCCCTGGATCTGACGGAGGCGTATCTGCACATCCCGATACGTCCGGACCACAGACGCTACCTACGTTTCAAGATCCTCGGTCAGCACTTTCAGTTTCAGGCCCTACCCTTCGGGCTCGCAACGGCTCCGCGGACCTTCACCAAGATCATGGTGGTGGTTGCGGCGGCCCTCCGGCGGGAGGGGATCTTAGTGCACCCCTACCTGGATGACTGGCTGGTGCGGGCGAAGTCCTTCTTGCATGGACAGGCCTCGGTGGCCAGAGTCTTGGAGATGCTTCGCTCTCTGGGCTGGGTTGTGAATCTCCCCAAGAGTTCCCTCGTCCCACTCCCAACGCTTGGATTTTCTGGGGGCGACCTTCGACACTCAGCAAGGCATGGTCTTCCTGCATGCGGACAAGGCACTCTCCTTGAGGGGGCACGTCCGTCAGTTCGCGACTTTGTCGGAACCCACCGCTTGGAATTATCTACAGCTTCTGGGAGTGATGGGGTCCACCATCGACATGGTGCCCTGGGCGTTTGCTCACCTACGTCCACTGCAGGCGTCCCTGCTGTCGCGATGGAAACCGGTGTCACAGGAGTATCAGGTGGTTCTACCCCTCCCTCAGTCAGCTCGAGACAGTCTGGAGTGGTGGCTGGTCCCGGCTCACCTGGCCCGAGGCGTCTCCCTCGACGTTCCTTCTTGGGTGATCGTGACCACCGACGCCAGCCTCGTGGGGTGGGGCGCTGTCTGCGAACGAAGCGCCACACAGGGGACGTGGTCCCCGGAGGAGGCGAGGTGGCCGATCAATCGTCTGGAGACCAGAGCAGTACGCCTCGCACTTCGACGTTTCCTCCCCCTGATTCGGAACCGAGAGGTACGGGTTCTTTCGGACAACGCCACCACAGTGGCGTACATCAATCATCAAGGCGGGACGGGGAGCGAACAGGTCTCCGCCGAAACCACGCTCCTGATGGAATGGGCGGAACTTCATCTGGTTCGGCTCGCGGCCTCCCACATCGCCGGCGTTGACAACGTGCAAGCGGATTACCTGAGTCGTCAGCGGTTGGACCCCGGCGAATGGTCCCTTTCCGACGAGGCGATGACGCTCCTGGTTCGCCGTTGGGGAACGCCGCGACTAGACTTGATGGCGACCGCCTTCAACGCCAAGGCCCCGCGCTTCTTCAGTTGCAGAAGGGAACGCGGCGCGGAGGGGGTGGATGCTCTAGCGCTGCCGTGGCCGGCAGATCAGCTACTCTATGTTTTTCCTCCCTGGCCCTTAGTGGGCAAGATACTCCGCAGGATAGAAACTCACAGCGGTCCCGTGATTCTGGTAGCTCCGGAGTGGCCGCGTCGTCCTTGGTTTGCAGACCTGCTTCACATGACAGTGGACAGACCATTACGCCTGAGTCATCTTCCTCGGCTCCTGCAGCAGGGTCCGGTATTTTTCGAGCAGGCGGCACTCTTTTGTCTTGCGGCTTGGCTTTTGAACGGCGCCGCCTCCGCAGACGAGGCTACCCGGAGGCGGTAATCTCTACGATGCTCCGGGCCCGCAAACCTTCTACCTCTGTTGCTTATGTGCGAGTGTGGAAGGTCTTCGAGGCCTGGTGTACCGATCATGGGGCCCGACCCACGGAGGCGTCGGTACCTCTGATCCTTCAATTTTTGCAGGACGAGCTAGATAAGGGTCTTGCATACAATTCCCTACGTGTGCAGGTAGCGGCCCTGAATGTTCTGGTACAGACACCGGTCGCCCTTCCTCTCCAGGCGGATATCGCCCGTTTCCTGAAGGGGGCCAAACATCTACGGCCGCCGGTCAGGGACCCTTGTCCGTCGTGGAGTCTTAACCTGGTTCTCCGGGCCCTAGCGGGCACTCCTTTCGAACCCCTGCAGGACTCTTCTCTTAAAGACCTCACTATGAAGACGGTCTTTCTCGTGGCAATATGCTCTGCCCGTCGAATCTCGGAGCTGCAGGCTCTTTCCTGCAGGGAACCCTCCCTTCGCATTTCGGAGGCGGGGATCTCGCTGCGTACAGTACCTTCCTTCCTCCCGAAGGTGGTCTCTTCGTTTCACGTGAATCAGACGGTGGAACTCCCGGCGTTCTCTCCAGAGGAGTCGAGGTCTCTTCGTAACTTGGACGTCAAACGAGTCTTACTCCACTACCTGGAGGTTACCAATGCCTTTCGGGTTTCCGATCATTTGTTTGTGCTCTGGTCGGGACCTAAGAAGGGCTCCTCGGCTTCAAAGACGACCATCGCCCGCTGGATCAAGGATGCCATCTCGTCGTCTTATATCGGGGCCGGTCGGGATCCGCCCAGGGGCGTTCGAGCTCATTCTACACGTTCTCAAGCAGCGTCTTGGGCGGAGTCTCGTGCCGTCTCCCCACAGGAAATTTGCCGGGCGGCGACGTGGAAGTCGCTGCATACCTTCGCTAAGCATTATCGCCTACACCTGGCGCCTTCGGCTCCTGGACACTTTGGCGATCAGGTTCTCCGAGCAGGGCTCTCAAGGGCCCACCCATAGTAGGGAAGCTTTGGTACATCCCACCGTCTGGACTGATCCTGGTACGTACAGGGAAAAGAAAATTATTCCTTACCTGCTAATTTTCGTTCCTGTAGTACCATGGATCAGTCCAGACGCCCACCACGCTGGGATCTTGCGACCTGCTCGGATTCATTGTTATCTCCTGTCTCTTCTTTCTTCTCTCTGGTTCTCTCTCAGAGTTGTACAGCTCCTCAC
Organism: Rhinatrema bivittatum; assembly: GCF_901001135.1. Lineage (NCBI taxonomy): Eukaryota > Metazoa > Chordata > Amphibia > Gymnophiona > Rhinatrematidae > Rhinatrema > Rhinatrema bivittatum. Next base: position 222,947,305 of record NC_042617.1, on the reverse strand, counting down.
AAGTTGACGTTGGCGACCTCTTTTTGTTAGGTCATGCCTGTTTTATTGGTATTGATGTTGATTGTCATCAGGGTTTTGATCCAAATTGTTTTGTTATTGCTCTTTTGGGCTTTGTTATTCACGATACTGAGCGCCAGCAGAGGGTGAGCTGGTATAGGAGGCGGAGCCCTCGAGCTCTGTTCTGACTCCATCTGCTGGACGGGGGACATAACCCACCGTCTGGACTGATCCATGGTACTACAGGAACGAAAATTAGCAGGTAAGGAATAATTTTCTTTTCGCCACATGTATACATACTAATTGACAACTCTGAAAACAGTCTAGTTTTACCTTAAATGTTTTTCTGTCAGTTCTGTATTCATTGTCTCTGTAACAGTCAGCAAGTTACATAAGCTAAAAATGCCCTCTTCCCAATTTTAGAGGGAAATTTTCAAAAGCTGTTACTAGAGTAAAAGGGCTGAAAATTACCCTCTTCCTATGCAATTAAAAATACCTATGCTGTAAAGAGGCTGGGAGGCAGGGAAGTGCAGGACCAGCAAGGAAAGCAAGAGAATTACTCCTGGGGGAATTCTGCGCTACTGTGGTGTGCAGAATTCCGGCCCCCCCTCCCGCGTAGAATTGCCATTTTCTGCGCAGAATAGCCAAATTCTGCACAGAAAATAGCAGAGGACATCCCAGCAGGCTGTGAATGGAGCACGGTACACGGGACACTCTCCATTCGCAGTGAAAATGAAAGCTCGGTGTGCCGGTCTTGGCGAAAAGGTAAGGCACCCATGTGCTGTGAACGGACTGTGCTCCGCTCAAGGTGAAAATAGAAGGCCCCCGCGTGCCGCGAATGGCGCACCCAGGCCTTCATCTTCGCCACAAACGGAGCGCGTCCCATGTTTACTAATGAGGATGCTGGGGAGATACCAGTTCCGGAGATGGTTTTCAGAGGTGATGAGTCAGACGAACTGAACAAAATCACTGTGAACCTGGAAGATGTAGTAGGCCAGATAGACAAACTAAAGAGTAGCAAATCACCTGGACCGGATGGTATGCATCCTAGGGTACTGAAGGAACTAAAAAATGAAATTTCTGATCTATTAGTTAAAATTTGTAACCTATCATTAAAATCATCCATTGTACCTGAAGACTGGAGGGTGGCCAATGTAACCCCAATATTTAAAAAAGGCTCCAGGGGCTATCCCGGTAACTATAGACCAGTGAGCCTGACTTCAGTGCCGGGAAAAATAGTGGAAATTATTCTGAAGATCAAAATCGTAGAGCATATAGAAAGACATGGTTTAATGGAACACAGTCAACATGGATTTACCCAAGGGAAGTCTTGCCTAACAAATCTGCTTCATTTTTTTGAAGGGGTTAATAAATATGTGGATAAAGGTGAACCGGTGGATGTAGTGTATTTGGATTTTCAGAAGGCTTTTGACAAAGTACCTCATGAGAGGCTTCTAAGAAAACTAAAAAGTCTTGGGATAGGAAGCGATGTCCTTTCGTGGATTACAAACTGGTTAAAAGACAGGAAACAGAGAGTAGGTGTTGGATTCGTGGACCCTTGGGCCGATCGGAACTGCTGTAAAGTGGCAGCAGAGGCCCCGACCGGGAGGCGGCAAGGACGGAGATGTGGCTGGAGCGAAGAAGACCCTGGAACGCCCTTTGCGACCAAGGGCTAGGCAAGGAAGAAGGGAACGGATGGAGCTGACACGGTGGTGAGGAGGTCTTCGCCCTGGAAGCCGGAACTCCCCCAAGAGGAGCTCTTAGGAGACCGGCCGCTGGGACTTAGGAGATTTACCCTGGAAGCCGGAGTCCCCCCAGGAGGAGCCCGTAGGGACCCAGCCGCTGGGACTTAGGAGCGCCCGCGGGGGCGGAGTCAGACAGGATCCAAGGTCGAGTGCTAGAGGGTCTTGGCTCACCAGTCCGGAGTCAAGTGCCAGAGGGTCGCCGCTTGCCAGTCTAGAATAGAGTGCCAGAGAGTCGTCGCTTGCCAGTCCAAAGTCAGAAGCCAGGGAATCACCGTGAGCCAAGCCGGGGTCAGAGCCAAGGAATCGTCGAAAGCCAGTCCAGAGTCAAGAGCCAGGGAATACCGTCAGCCAATCCAGGATCAGGAATCAGGAATCAGGAGAATACAGGATGCAGCAACTGAAGACAGGAAACCTGGGAACCTCGTTGCAAGGCGATGTCTTGGTCAAGCTGCAGGGTTTAAATACCCTGCAGCGTCTGATGTCATCCGGAGGCGTCCCCTAGCTTTTCCCGCGCTGGCCCCTTTAAATCCTGGCCTAAGACGCGCGCGCGTCTAGGGGGCGGGGCCAGCCGCTGAGGGACGCCGGCTGCTGCGTCGCAGCGAAGAGGACACGGCAGGAGGGACTGCAGGCCCAGGCGAGGGTAGAGGGACGCCGAGCCCGCGGCGGCCGAGGTTCCCGGAGGTCCGGGGAACGCGGGCCCAACGCGGAACCCCGAAGGAGTGAGTAGCGATTCCGGGGCCGACCCGGAATCGCAACAGTAGGATTAAATGGTCAATTTTCTCAGTGGAAAAGGGTAAACAGTGGAGTGCCTCAGTGATCTGTACTTGGACCGGTGCTTTTCAATATATATATAAATTATCTGGAAAGTAATACGATGAGTGAGGTTATCAAATTTGCGGATGATACAAAATTATTCAGAGTAGTTAAATCACAAGCGGATTGTGATAGATGAGGGGATGTGTGTGTGTATGAGAGAGTGAGGGAGCCTGTATGAAGGTGTGTGTATGTGGAAGGGACACTCTTACAGTGAATTTCTAGGGAAATTCTTCTCAAAATATTTAAAATTCTGCAACTTTAATTAATAACTTTTTTCTGTAATAATTTAAAATGTAATTACTTAAAGATTGTCATGTAAATTGTGTTAAATATAAAGTTTGCAGAAGTTTCAGTTTTTGTGCACAGAAATTTCAGTTTTTGTGTGCAGAATTCCCCTTGGAGTAGAAGATTTACAAAGTCTGTGGATAGTGAAATGCCTACAGCACTGCCAGCCCAAGAATTTTCAAAAGGAAAATCCATGAGGATTTTCTCTATCAGCTGTAGGCCCATGGGTACAAAGAATCCACCAGCCTACATGCTCTGTAAAAACAAATTTGCAGCCTTTGGGGGTAATTTTGTAACAGCCTCCCTAAATTCACATGCACAAATTGCACCAATTTTATAAATGAACTTATGCTTTGAAAATTATCCTGTAACCACTACCAATCCACAAAAAATGGGGGTAATCAAAATCCAATCACACTGCACAACCCACATTAAATGATTTCTTACATATGCTGTCTTTTAAATTTTATTCCATCTTAACCTCTTTCAAAAAATTTACCAAAAATAATCAATGATTTAAAAATCAACTTCAAACTCACTTTTCACATCCAAAATTTTTTTAAAGAGTGTGAGGTGATGTTTCATAAAATTTCGGGGCACCATCCCGGTGTACCTTAATTATTTTTAATCATGAACACCACCATCCACACTATAGCCCTTTTATTATTTTTATCAAAAAAGATTTTTTGGTTTTTATGTGTTCAAAAAAAATATTGTGTAAAAATGTGAAATGTTCAAAACAAAGATAGGAACAGTTCATCAGTTAAGAACATAAGAACTTGCCATACTAGGTCAGACCAAGGGTCCATCAAGCCCAGCATCCTGTTTCCAACAGTGGCCAATCCAGGCCATAAGAACCTGGCAAGTACCCAAAAACTAAGTCTATTTCATGTTACCGTTGCTAGTAATAGCAGTGGCTATTTTCTAAGTCAACTTAATTAATAGCAGGTAATGGACTTCTCCTCCAAGAACTTATCCAATCCAAACACAGCTATATTAACTGCACTAACCACATCCTCTGGCAACAAATTCCAGAGTTTAATTGTGCGTTGAGTAAAAAACTTTCTCTGATTAGTTTTAAATGTGCCACATGCTAATTTCATGGAGTGCCCCCTAGTCTTTCTATTATCCGAAAGAGTAAATAACCGATTCACATCTATCTGTTCTAGACCTCTCATGATTTTAAACACGTCTATCATATCCCCCCTCAGCCGTCTCTTCTCCAAGCTGAATAGTCCTAACCTCTTTAGTCTTTCCTCATAGGGGAGCTGTTCCATTCTCTTTATCATTTTGGTAGCCCTTCTATGTACCTTCTCCATCTCAATTATATCTTTTTTTGAGATGTGTTATATTAATTGCCATTGGAAGCAGCTTAACTGTGCTGTTCCAATAATACAGAGGTCCAATACCAAGTTTTAATCAGAACAAATTTAATTTATTATTTAATATTGAAAGCCAATCATATGAGAACTCTGGGAGACAGAGCGAGAGAATGCTCTCATGCGTGTCTGTCTCCACGTTTTTAAGTGAGGGCTGACTTTTTATAGATACATACAATGATCCCTAATAGGACTGCATAGAGTATCAGGTACCACATGTGTCCACATCAGACAACCTATGTCTAAACTTCCCTGGTCCCGCCTCCCACCTTAAGATCCAATTAGGCCTAATGACAACCCACGTGTCTATTGATTGCTGTCAATCAGTCTAATGATTCTTTTGTTCTGTCACTCGTTCCAGGCCTTTAATCAGACTCTTAATCTTATGGAGGTATACAGTTACCCTGGGCCTCTTAGGCAGAGACAGGAGTCTGTGAGACCAAGGCTTGGTCCATGTGTTCGTTGCAACCTCATGACCCCCCCCATCATATCTGGCTAAGTCTGAATTCATTCCAGATGTCTCCCAGCAGCCATTCACTCTCGGGTCAGTCTGAGTTTCTTGTATGCCAGAAGTTTGAGTTAGGCTGAGGCAGCAAATGATTCTGGGGTAAGCTGAGTGAATCAAAGTCCTGAGCCAGTCTTCATGTTAGGCTGCCCATATATCATTTCCCTCTTGTGCCACGTCAAATGGCAAACGTGGCACACCAAAGCATCAGAGACGACGACAGCAGACAGTCTAGGGCAAAGGCATATAGGTGTGTTCTAGCCACTAACCTTTGGTTTTTGTTAGGTGTATCAAGCATGTGTCCCTCTAGATCCCTAAATTAGGTATGTGATACTCACAGATTCAAGCAGTCTTCAGATAGCAAATGGCAGCAGTAAAGCTGAAGTTACAATAAAAGTCAGTCAGCTCTGTTGTTGAACTGCAAATACAACTAAATTATCATAACATTAGTCTCAAGCTTCAGTTTACATTTACATACGTATCAAAAGAACAATGTAAAAACTAAACACTGGCAGAAGGAAGAAATTATTCTTGAAGGGTACAGAGAAAGTAATAAGAGGCAGTCCATTGTAGTGAACAAAGAAAAAGCAGAAGAAAAAATATTTTAAATCACATATAGTGTTTAGTAGGTCAAAGCACTACATAGTGCTGGAGCCAAGATAAGGATAAAAAGAACAATGAGCAATTAGTATGCAAAAAGATATAGTGATAGAATAGTTTCATATCCCTATGACAGTAGGCCTCATTTTGAATGGGTGAATCTCTACAAGGAGATCAATCTCATAATAAACACAAAGGCCACCCTACCAGGAAATATTTATGAGAGGGTGTATACAGACTCTAGGTATAATCTAATAGATAGTGTTACATGAAGAGATGTTCAAAAAAGGGTTACAGGGAAGAAATCAGAGTAAAAAGGGAATAGACTATTGAGATATCAAAGACCAGCAAAGTGATTACCATAAGTGCAGGCTGCAGAAAAAGAATAGAATACAAAACAACTTGTGCAAAGGCACCACAGTACAACAAGTGAGAGAATTCCAGAAATAGCTTACAGCAAATAGATGGTATTTGAGGAGTGTGATCAAAGCAGCCTTCATAGACAAAGGCAAAGAAAGAAACACTACATAATCATCTAGCTGATTCAGCATATAAATACATATAAGTATTAGAAATTATAGGACTGGAAAATGCTACAAAACTTGAAATGTAAAAACTAATACAGACGGCAATCCTTCAGATGATGTCATTAACTTAAAAACCTAAGTACTGGCATTTGCAGATAGATACATAACCAGATATAAACTAGGTATATCATAAAAAAATAATTTTGTGACTATCAGTTATCACACGTCTAAAGTACATAGCCTCAGAGGACAAAAGAAACCAGATTCTAGGTAAAGCATAGAACAAGAAAAAACTCAAAGTAAAGATCAGGTATAAATGTAAGCATTTCAGTCCATATAATGCAGGCTGCAAAATAAGTTCTGTGGCAAAGGATGATTTCTGAAAGCAGTGGTATTCGGTTCTCTCAGTAGAGTGCATTTTCCTGACATGGTGCAGAGTCTCTTAACTCATTATTAAGTGAGATACATATGGGTCGGGTTGAAGTCTAATAGAAACGTAGAAGAAATCATATTAATCAATAAGAAACTTTCATCATTTCATAAATGCCCTGCATCTAATCTGCATAATATTCCCACATTATTTCAAAGCAGCATGCAATAATCCAAATCACAAACAACGTAAGTACTTAGACATCACATAAAGACATGTATGTCACTGAACCTGTTACATAAATGCATGCATTTATTCATTCTGCATTCTCAATATCACACAAAAACAGAGAACAATGGACAGACATTTTGAGCTCCAAAAAAATAAAGAATTAGAAAAATATTAAATAATCAGATCGATCCAAGAATAAACAAAATATCAAGATTAAAATTAAAATAGATCTATTTAAAAATGAAAAGGAATCAAACTGGAAAAAAAAATCAAACATAAAATCAAACTAGAAAAAACTGTAATCGTCATCTCCCATGGGACAGAGACAGATGTGCTTTCTTGTTTCTTCGTACCCTGGAAAGAAATCTAGCATTTGACAATTAATATAATGATTAAAATTAAATTTAAAAGTGACATTACAGTTTCCTTAAAAATTAGCAGACTAATATACCTTAATTCAGCAAAAAGCAGTCATAAAGCTACTTTCCTGTCTCTAGCGTTCCACCTCTAGGAGGCGCTGTCCCCTGTGATAAGAGCTACTTGCATTTACAAATCTAAAACCTCCTCTTTTTTTTTTTTCCCCCTGTACTATGAACTCCTAACTCAATTCCTAAAAAGGGAAACCTGAAACAGACAACTTTGTACTTGGTTAGAATTTATTTTATTTCCTTCCTATACTAATATGCTCCATAGAGTTCCTACTAACAGATCCTGTAAATACTGTAAGTAACAGTAACACATTGCTGGTACTAGCAAATAAAAAACCCAAATTCATTCCCTTCATCTAGCACCATCATCCCTCTTCCAAACGTTTGTATCTAGTGAGGTATAAGCAAAACTGAGAGATATCTATCATCAGTAGAATATAACATAAGTTCTTTAATTATCAACTACTGCAGCATGGAGTTCATGCATATTATAGAACATAGAAACATAGAAGTGACGGCAGAAGAAGACCAACGGCCCATCCAGTCTGCCCAGCAAGCTACGCAGTTTCTCCATTTTTTTCCCCCCTTTTTTCTCCCTCCCACCCGTCTCTATTGGCTTCCAGCACCCTCCAGCCCCAATTCCCTTCCACCCCTCCACCAATGCAGAGAGCAGCGCCATCCTAGTGAACATCCAGCTCAATCAGTTAGTTCCTTCTGTTCATTTCTGACCTTTGTTTAATTAAATAAATCATATCTTCATACAATTTTTAAAAGCAAACCCATGGTGAAGGGTTTAAATGCAACTGACTCACATTTTTTTTTCTCTACTCGAACAAAGACATTCCAAATCTCCCACCAAACAGCAAGCTGCACTGTAACCGTATAATTAATTTACTGACAAAGCACTTTACACACCTGCATCCAGCATACAAATAAATCTCAGTTCCCTCTTTAACACCACTCATGCCATCAAATTCACTTCCACGCACTTTCCAACAGCTTAATAGCTGTCAATTCCTTGCCAATCTGTTTTTAAACTAAACACATAAATTTCTGGTTTTAAACTAAATGATCAGTTCATTAAAATGGAGTCTCTATATGTTTTCCTTCTGTCTACCCGTCTCCCTGCACTGTAAAACAAAGAAAAGCAATATAAAGGTGGCTTAAATAAACACAGTTGTTCACGAGCATACCACAGCGCAGGGAACGCTGTCTTATCAGATGCAAATCTAGAATTTCTCATAACTGAAAAACAATGCACGTTGTTCTAAAATCACTGCTCAATAAACTCTCATTAATAACACAGTTGTAAAACGTTTAATACACACTATTATGACGACAGGCTGTGAACATAAGATTCCTTGTACCAAGCAGGGGTTAAATCACACAGCCCTATACTATCTTGAGGGGGAGGGGAAGAAAAACAGCATAGAACCGAAAGATTCCTTTGTCTGTTTAATGAACTGCAGCATTTGAGTCAAAAAAGCAAACAGAATGTTGGGAATTATTAGAAAAGGAATGATGAATAAAACGGAAAATGTCATAATGCCTCTGTATCGCTCCATGGTGAGACCACACCTTGAATACTGTGTACAATTCTGGTCGCCGCATCTCAAAAAAGATATAATTGCGATGGAGAAGGTACAGAGAAGGGCTACCAAAATGATAAGGGGAATGGAACAACTCCCCTATGAGGAAAGACTAAAGAGGTTAGGACTTTTCAGCTTGGAGAAGAGACGACTGAGGGGGGATATGATAGAGGTGTTTAAAATCATGAGAGGTCTAGAACGGGTAGATGTGAATCGGTTATTTACTCTTTCGGATAGTAGAAAGACTAGGGGACACTCCATGAAGTTAGCATGGGGCACATTTAAAACTAATCGGAGAAAGTTCTTTTTTACTCAACGCACAATTAAACTCTGGAATTTGTTGCCAGAGAATGTGGTTCGTGCAGTAAGTATAGCTGTGTTTAAAAAAGGATTGGATAAGTTCTTGGAGGAGAAGTCCATTACCTGCTATTAAGTTCACTTAGAGAATAGCCACTGCCATTAGCAATGGTTACATGGAATAGACTTAGTTTTTGGGTACTTGCCAGGTTCTTATGGCCTGGATTGGCCACTGTTGGAAACAGGATGCTGGGCTTGATGGACCCTTGGTCTGACCCAGTATGGCATTTTCTTATGTTCTTATGTTCTTAGTTTTTGGGTACTTGCCAGGTTCTTATGGCCTGGATTGGCCACTGTTGGAAACAGGATGCTGGGCTTGATGGACCCTTGGTCTGACCCAGTATGGCATTTTCTTATGTTCTTATGTCCCTTCATACAGCACTGCCAGCATACTAAATTGGGAGTTCTTCTGTAATACAGTAGGGACACTTTAAATACTAGTAAATGAAAATAAAGGACAGATTTACACATGCAGCTAAGATAAGTACCTGAATAACCTACCATCAATCACGCTTTAACTCCAAAGCAAACTCATGTATGAACTTAAAGAAATAAATCTTATGGACTGAAAGAAATTTGATGCATCTTTGTACCTCTAATCACATGGAACTTTACACAAGATCTTAACATATAGAAATAGATTCTCACAGACAGAGAAGAATAGGATTCCTCATTAAAGCTAATCAGAGGGGGAAAAGAAAGGATTAAACACATATGTTTGTAATTATTAAGCAAGTGACACAGGAATCCAATGAGCATGTTATCCAGCTTCAGGACCAAAACATTTTCAAGAAACAACAAGCCATGTTTACCTTCCTTCAAGAGAAAGCAGACAAAACCAAACTTTTGTAAACAATCCACTAACTAAAATCTCCTGTCTGTAGAAAGCAACACATGTCTCAATAACTGTAACTCCTCATCAGGCTAATTATAACTTTCACACTTACCCACTGCACATTGAAATTTACTTAATTCCCTCTTTCTCCTTGTGAAGCTGCTGTGCTTCCAGGCTGTTTTTAACCACGTGGTTTGGTACAAACATGCCATTGTTAGTCAGAATGGCATACCTTTGAGTCAAAGACAGCTACCTAAACAAAGCTCTGGTAATTATTTATTTATTTATTTATTTTTTATTTTTATATACCGAAGTTCTTGTAGGGACTACAAATCAATCCGGTTTACATAAAACGAAGAACTGCTCAACAGAGAGCGGAGCTTTACATGGAACCGAGGAACATATGGAACAGTATAACTGATTGACAATTTAACATAGTGCTAAATAAAGTAATAATTGTTTAACTGGAAATAAATAAAGCAATATAATATTTTATATAGGCAGTTTAACTGTTTAACGTATCAATAAATATAAATATAAGCAATGCCAAATATATATATATGAAATATAGTAAATTTTTGAGCTCAACGGTAATTGTCCAGTAGCAGATTCTAAAATTAGTACTTGATATAGTGTCCATAATTAGGATACTTAGGAATTGGGAAGTCTGTTCGTCACCGTAAAATTAATCATCTGGGAAAGCTTGTTGGAAGAGAAATGTCTTCAATCTTTTTTTGAATTCTTGATGACTGGGTTCTAGTCTAAGATCTGGGGGAAGCATATTCCACTGGTGAGTGCCTGCTGAAGATAGCGCTCGTTTGCTCAATGATGATTTAATTTGTGGAGCATGCAGTGTTCCTCTGTATGCGCTTCTGATTGGTCTGGCGGAGGAAAATCAAAAGTCTGTAAAAATCAACACTTCTCCCGAACTTGCCTCATCTTCAAACAGAAGAGTCACTTTATTTACCTCTGCAGCTTCCAGCGCCCTAGCACTTATAACTTGAAACTGCTATGTAGCCACGCTTCTGAGCCAGGCAGTCTGAGGACAAAAGACCAACTGTTGCTATCTAACCCTCTGCATATGGAAAGTTTATTAAACACTAAATAAACCTGAAAACACGCTAAATAAGTTACCATGAAGTATACTACACATAAGCTAAAAACCCCACAGCAAAATCAAAGTAAATAGGGCATTTTTATTTACAAATGGCCAAAGAAAAGCTAGCTGACTAACTAAAAATTATACTTACAAGTTAAGAATAAAAACTCACAGATCCGTCTGTTGCTGAACATCTCTTCCGGGAATTACTGCTGACTAATCAGCCATGCAGAAAATCTTCTGGGAATAACTATATTCGTCGGACTAGAGCCGGGTATCAATTCTGAATAATCAGACATCCAGACCTCTTGATCTGGGAAAACTTTCTTCGGACTGTGCCAATCTGTCCGGAAACTAGGATTGGGTATGAGCTGCCAGCAGCACACACACAACCATCCATACAATACAATGGACTCAGCCATTGTATTGTCCCTGTTTGGGCACCAAAACTGTTATATTAATTGACATTAGAAGCAGCTTAACTGTGCTGTTCCAATAATACAGAGGTCCAGTACCAAGTTTTAATCAGAACAAATTTAAGTTTATTAATATTGAAAGCCAATCATATGACACCTCTGGGAGACAGAGCGAGAGAATGCTCTCCTGCGTGTCTGTCTCCACGTTTTTAAGTGAGGGCTGACTTTTTATAGATAAAACATACAATGATCCCTAATAGGACTGCATAGAGTATCAGGTACCACGTGTGTCCACATCAGACAACCTATGTCTAAGCTTCCCTGGTCCCGCCTCCCACCTTAAGATCCAATTAGGCCTAATGACAACCCACGTGTCTATTGATTGCTGTCAATCAGTCTAATGATTCTTTTGTTCTGTCACTCGTTCCAGGCCTTTAATCAGACTCCTAATCTTATGGGGGTATACAGTTACCCTGGGCCTCTTAGGCAGAGCAGGAGTCTGTGAGACCAAGGCTTGGTCCATGTGTTCGTTGCGACCTCATGACCCCCCATCATATCTGGCTAGGTCTGAATTCATTCCAGATGTCTCCCAGCAGCCATTCACTCTTGGGTCAATCTGAGTTTCTTGTATGCCAGAAGTTTGAGTTAGGCTGAGGTAGCAAAGAATTCTGGGTTAAGCTGAGTGAACCAAAGTCCTGAGCCAAAGTCTTCATGTTAGACTGCCCATATATCAGATGTGGCGACTAGAATTGTACACAGTATTCAAGGTGCTGTCTCACCATGGAGTGATACAGAGGCATTATGACATTTTCCGTTTTATTCACCATTCCCTTTCTAATAATTCCCAACATTCTGTTTGCTTTTTTGACTGCTGCAGCACACTGAACCCGATGATTTCAATGTGTTATCCACTATGACGCCTAGATCCCTTTCTTGGGTTGTAGCACCTAATATGGAACCTAACATTGTGTAACTATAGCATGGGTTATTTTTCCCTATATGCATCACCTTGCACTTATCCACATTAAATTTCATCTGCCATTTTGATGCCCAATTTTCCAGTTCTCAAGGTCATCCTGCAATTTATCACAATCTGCTTGTGATTTAAATACTCTGAACAATTTTGTATCATCTGCAAATTTGATTATCTCACTCATCATATTTCTTTCCAGATCATTTATAAATATATTGAAAAGTAAGGGTCCCAATACAGATCCCTGAGGCACTCCATTGCCCATTACCTTCCACAGAGAAAATTGTCCATTTAATCCTACTCTCTGTTTCCTGTCTTTTAGCCAGTTTGCAATCCACGAAAGGACATCGCCACCTATCCCATGACTTTTTACTTTTCCTAGGAACCTCTCATGAGGAACTTTGTCAAACGCCTTCTGAAAATCCAAGTATACTACATCTACCAGTTCACCTTTATCCACATGTTTATTAACTCCTTCAAAAAAGTGAAGCAGATTTGTGAGGCAAGACTTGCCCTGGGTAAAGCCATGCTGACTTTGTTCCATTAAACCATGTCTTTCTATATGTTCTGTGATTTTGATGTTTAGAACACTTTCCACTATTTTTCCTGGCACTGAAGTCAGGCTAACCGGTCTGTAGTTTCCCAGATCGCCCCTGGAGCCCTTTTTAAATATTGGGGTTTACATTTGCTATCCTCCAGTCTTCAGGTACAATGGATGATTTTAATGATAGGTTACAAATTTTTACTAATAGGTCTGAAATTTCATTTTTTAGTTCCTTCAGAACTCTGGGGTATATACCATTCGGTCCAGGTGATTTACTACTCTTCAGTTTGAAAATCAGGTCTACCGCATCTTCTAGGTTCACCGTGATTTGATTCAGTCCATCTGAATCATTACCCATGAAAACCTTCTCCAGTATGGGTACCTCCACAACATCCTCTTCAGTAAACACCGAAGCAAAGAAATAATTTAATCTTTCCGCGATGGCCTTATCTTCTCTAAGTGCCCCTTTAACCCCTCGATCATCTAATGGTCCAACTGACTCCCTCACAGGCTTTCTGCTTCGGATATATTTAAAATTTTTTACTGTGAGTTTTTGCCTCTACGGCCAACTTCTTTTCAAATTCTCTCATAGCCTGTCTTATACATGTCTTACATTCAAAGCTCTAAAGACATCACATAGTTACTTAGGCGAATGTTGTTCTGAATGTTACTTAGTTTGAGCTTAGATCCTGAGACTTCCATGCAACAATGGCAAATTTACCCCAATGAGGCCCAGTTTCAAATTACTTCTTCATCAGGGGAAGCCACTTGACCGCTGCACATCTCAGCTCTCCACCATCATATGTTTGAGTCCATCAATTAATCTAAAAATGCTCGCAACGCGCTGCCCGTTATACTCAAAAAACATGGCAAACCTAAGTTCCCCTGTTCAGTGTCCTTCTTTAAAGGTACTCCATCACATGACATTAGACATGACGTAAATGATTCCTATGTAGCTACATTTAGAGATCTGGTACTGTGTGACATTGAGAAATGTGAGATTTCTACTAATAAGGTTTTCTGTAATCTCCCTGCTATTCAACGTGAAGTGTTACAGTCTTTGATTAGCTGTGACAATTTTGTGATCAAACCCGCTGATAAGGGGGGTGCGATCGTCATACAAGACAGATTGACATATGAATCAAGAATGTTAGATCATCTTAACAACACTGCTATATACAGTATTTTACATGAGGATCCAACAATGAGTGTGAGAGATCAAATTAAGGACATTGTTGCATCTTGTGGTGTTCCGCAGCCGGGGAAGGCCACGACCGCAGTCCCCTACCTTGCCCGCAGTGGTGAACCGCCAAGGGAGCCCTGGGGGAAGGTCCTGACATCAGGCCCGTCACTCCGGCATGGGCCGCGGTGCTGATCGCTACAGGAGGAGCCGTCCCTGCTCCCCCCTCACGGCGTCCAGCAGCGCCTCTCCTCTGCGGGGAAAATCCAAGATGGCCGCCGTCATCTTTAGGCACGAGGCCGCGCCTCCTAGACAGATTTAAAGGAACCTGATCCCTTTAACTACCTGCAGCTGTTCTGTATTAGCTAGAGCAGGGGAAGTATAAAGGCAGACTTCCTCTGCTCATTCCTTGACTTGGCAATGTCCTCCAACGCTGTCTAGTCTGCTTGCTTCGGTGAGTTCTTTGAGCTTGGATTCTTGTTCCTGTTTCGTCTTGGTGTTCCTGGTTCCTGACTTCGGATTGGCTTGCGGTGATTCTCTGGTTCCTGACTTCAGTTGACTTGCGGTGACTTTCTGGTTCCTGACTTCAGATTGGCAAGCGGTGATTCTCCGGTGTGTGACTTCAGACTGGTAAGCGACGACCCTCTGGCACTTGACCTTGAACCTCCTCTCGACCACCATCTCCAAGGGTCCACCTAAGTCCCAGCGGCCCGGGTCCCTACATGCTCCTCCCAGGGGGACCACGGGCTTCCAGGATGAAGTTCCAGTTAGCCCTTGCATCGACCTTGATTCCTTGACCTCTCCAAGGTCCACGTAAGTCCCAGCAGTTTGGGTTCCTACGGGCTCCTCCTGGGGGAACCGCGGACTTCCAGTGGTGAAGGCACAGCTCCTCTTCTCGACTCTTCCTCCGCCTCCTCCGTTGCCTCAGTCTCCAGTGCCAAGGGTCAGCTGGTCACATCTTCTGTCCTCCCTCACCACCCGATGGGAGAACTTTTGGATCTTCCTCCTAAGGTATTCCATCCTCCCGTCGGCCCAAGGGTCCACTACCCGAGCACTACACATCTACTAGATGTCTAACAGAGAAAGAAAAAAATTTTCTCATTGCTGATCATCCGAAGATACCAGTAATATACGGTCTCCCTAAAATACATAAGGATATGATGAATCCACCCATCCGTCCAATCGTGTCCTTGAGGGGCTCGGTTCTTGAACCACCAGCAATTTCTTTGGACACGTTTTTGCAGCCTTTGGTCCAAATGAAACCTTCATATTTGAAGGATACGATCCAATTTCTGAATAAATCAACAGAGATTCAGTTAGGCGAAGTTCCAATATTATTGGTGACTATTTATTTATTATTATTTATTTATTTGAGGTTTCTTATATACCGAGGCACGTTTGAAACAAACATCACCTCGGTTCACAATATAACATAACTTAGCAACCAGCTTTACAATATTAACATTAACAGGGAGAGGGTTAACATGGGACGATACATGAATTATATACAGGAATAATATACAAATGTACATGTTAATTTTAACAAATGAGTTAGATAAGGCAGTGAAGGTATTTGGGGGAAAGTAGTGGAGGGAGGGGATGAGGAAGAGAATCCTACAGGGGTGGGGGGTAGGGAAGGGGGGGAGAGGTAGGGGATTGGTCGGGCGGTCAAGAAGTATCTTTGGTGAGAGATAGTTCGTTAGTCAGGGATCTTTGGTGAGAGATAGTTCGTTAGTCAGGGACTAACGAACTATCTCTCGAACATAACGAACATAACATAACGAACATAGTCAGGGACTATGGATATTGACTCATTGTATACATGTATACCACAACAAGCGGCAGTGGACATTGTTAAGGAATCATTCGAATTTCATCAAGGTCCAACTAGGATTAAGGCTGATTTGTTGAACACGCTTACTGAATTGGTTATATTTAATAACTATTTCAGTTTTAATGGAAAGTATTATCATCAAAACCATGGGATACCTATGGGCTCGTCAGTAGCCCCGGCTGTTGCAAATTTATATGTGGCATATTTTGAGGAGAAATTCATTTATGAGTCCCAATGGTGGTCTAAGATTGCAACCTGGTACTGTTATATTGATGATATCTTCGTCATTTGGAAGGATTCAAAAGAAACTTTAGACGAGTTCATGACATTGGTCAATGCTGTGGATCCAAAAAGTTCACTTACCAATGCAGTGCTTCAAAGATTGTGTATTTGGATGTGGTGGTAGAGATTTGGGATTGCCAAATAATTACGATGGTAAACAGGAAACCAATGGACAAAAATAACTTGTTGAGGTACCACAGTCATCATTCAACAGCCTTTAAGAAGGGGTTGCCTGTATCTCAATTTTTCAGGATCAAACGAATATGTTCTTCTAAGAATGAATTTGAAGTACAGGCAGCATTATTGATGAAGAGGTTCAGAGATCGAGGATATCCTGCTAAGGTTAACCGACAGGCTTATAAGAGATCAAAATATAGTGACCGAACACAATTGTTGAAATATCAAGAACGAAAAGAACAAGAACGCCTGGTTTTTGTATTACAACAGAGCACTTCAACTCCAGCTGTGATTAAAGCGGTTAAAAGACATTGGCATGTTTTGGAGCTGCACAGTGGGGTAGATTTTAAAAGGATTACGCACATAAGTTATGCACATAACCCTTTTAAAAACCCCCTACGCATGCCGAGCCTATTTTGCATAGGCTCGGCGGCGCGCGCAAGCCCCGGGACGCGCGTAAGTGTGGTGCTTCGCTAGGGGGCATGTTGGGGGGGCGGCGCGACGTTCGGGGCGTTCCTTGGGGTGTGTCGGGAACATGATGCCGACCCAGGGGCGTTCCGGGGCACGGCTGAGGCCTCCGGAACAGCCCCCAGGTCAGGTGATGGCGCGCCAGCAGCCCGCTGGCAGGCGTAACTTTTCAAACAAAGGTAGAGGGGGTTTAGGTAGGGCCGGGGGGGTGGGTTAGGTAGGGGAAGGGAGGGGAAGGTGCGGGGGGGGTAGAAGGAAAGATCCCTCCGAGGCCGCTCCAATTTCGGAGCGGCCTCGGAGGGAACGGGCAGCGCACGCCAGGCTCGGCGCGCGCAAGGTGCACAAATGTGCATCCCCTTGCGCGCGCTGACCCCGGATTTTTGTTTGCGCCTGGTGCGCAAACAAAAGTACGTGTGCACGCTGTTTTTTAAAATGTACCCCAGTGTATTTAAGGATTTGCCATTGTTTGCAACATGTCGCAGTTCTAATATGCGTGATAAGATTGTCCAGGCTATTTTGACAAATAGAGATCAGCAGTCTGTAAATATAGGAGGACATAAGAAATGTGGAGTCTGTTCGGTGTGTGTAAACACAATTGAAGGGGATTCTTGGGTTGACATAAACACTGGATATATATAGTAAAACGAAGATTTTTGACAAATTATTCTACAAATAATGTGGTATATGCAATCATATGTGACTGTCCTAAGGTTTATGTGGGGCGAAGGAGTAGAGCCATCAAGATTCGCCTGATGGAACACAGATCCAGAATCAACAACGGAGTGCTGACGGCCCCATTGGTGAGCCATTGCGTGGAGCATGGCCATACATTTGAGGATCTACAGTGGACAGTCATTGAGAAAGTAGCAAGTAATACAACATTTGGGAACATGGCATCATTATTAAATTCTGGATCTACAAGTTAAAAACTGAAGCACCGGTTGGATTAAAAGATCAGATTGATTGGTTTTTGCTCCTTTAAATTTGATTTAAAGGGCAGGCTGAATTTCATTTACGTCATGTCTAATGTCATATGATGGAGTCCCTTTAAAGAAGGACGCCGAGCAGGGGAACTTAGGTTCGCCATGTTTTTTAGTATAACGGGCATCGCGTTGCAAGCATTTTTAGATTAATTGATGGACTCAAACAGATGATGGTGGAGAGCTGAGATGTGCAGCAGTCAAGTGGCTTCCCCTGATGAAGAAGTAATTCGAAACTGGGCCTCGTTGGGGTAAATTTGCCAGTGTTGTATGGAAGTCTCAGGATCTAAGCTCAAGCTAAGTAACATTCAGAACAACATTCGCCTAAGTAACTATTTGATGTCTTTAGAGCTTTGAATGTTCAACTAGTGAACTGTTCCTATCTTTGTTTTAAACTTTTCATATTTTTACCAAAAAAATTTTTGAACACATAAAAACAAAAAATCTTTTTTGAGAAAAATAATAAAAGGGCTATAGGGTGGACGGTGGTGTTCATGATTAAAAATAGTTAAGGTTCACCGGGATGGTGCCCCGAAATTTTATGAAACATCTCCTTACACTCTTTAAAAAAAATTTTGGGTGTGAAAAGCGAGTTTGAAGTTGATTTTTAAATCATTGATTATTTTTGGTAAATATTTTGAAAGAGGTTAAGATACAATAACATTTAAAAGACAGCATATGTAAGAAATCATTTAATGTGGGTTGTGCAGTGCAATTGAAAATTATCCTGGCAAACTCCCTGCTTACCTTTTTATTTGTGTGGGGAGCTTTTTTGAGAAAATGTTCATGCATACATTTCAAAATCGAAATGTATTTGCATAAATCCCATCCTGCCTATACACCACCCCCAGAATGCTTCTCCACTATGCCATAAAATTTTGTGTGTACAGGGTACAGAAAGCCTTTTTGAAAATTATCCTCCCTATGTCTTCTTTTCTTATCTTTTCTGCCTTTTATATTTAATCTCAAATGATATTACAAAATTGTGTAATGTCCATATATATTATTAAGTCTGTCTTGCCATTCTTTTTTAAAGTTAACTTTTTCCCATTTTGTTACAGGTACTTCATTTCTCATAAACCAAACAAGACTTGGCAGCAAGTATTCTGGTTTTCTGTCAGCATTGCTATAAATAATGCATACATTCTCTACAAAATGTCAGATGCTTACCACGTGAAACGGTACAGCCGGGCACAGTTTGGGGAGAGACTGGTACGGGAGCTGCTAGGTTTGGAAGAGCGCTCACCTTCCCATTGATGCACAGCTTCTCCTGGCTTTGGTGGGTGAAGGATGATGAAAATACCATAGCTCTGGAACCTCAGTCAGGGATCATGGCACCGTTGCTGCTGTACAGAAAAATGACATGTGAATTTTTGGAATGGGGTAGGGCAACAAGAGACTATTAAATAGTTCTAGCTAGAAGTAAAAGTCCTAAAAAGAGAGCATCATAAGTGCTTAAAAAGTGCAAGTAACTTAAAAAAAAACTGGATTAAATTGTTTGCTACTTGTACTGCAAGTAATATTGGTTGAGCAAATCATGGTAAAGTGGTGCAGCATAAAATTTGCCTGATGTAATGAAAAGTATTGGGCATAAGATTAGCCAATGTAGCAACCCTAGGGGGGCCTAGAAGTTATATAACTATGGGATATGTAATATACTTGCAGTGCATATTTTGTGGAAAATGCTTGTTTAATTCTATGATTAGAAATGCTTTTAAGAAGTTAAATATGAATTTGGTATTTGTTTGTTTGGAATGAACATCTAGTGAACTTTGTTCATGTTTCAAATTTAAACCATGAGAAAGGAAAGGTGTCAGATTTTGAGAATACTCTGCCAGATTAATTTTTTTCACTCAGTCATGATGTAGAAATTTAGGTATCGCTGGAGAGAAAAACACAAACCTAGTGAGAAATGGAAACATAAAATGTCTAAAAATGGTCGCACTTTTTCCCATGGCTTTATTTCATATGACTTAGGTAAAGCTTTATCTCTTACTAGCGGTACCCGGCCACGCGTTGCAGTGGCAGAGTCAGGTTCTTTAACCTCCCTCCCCCTTCCCCTTGCTCATTTACCTCAGTCACTCATCCTCCTCCCCCTTGGTCACTCACTCCCCCTTCCCTCCCCTGTCCCCACTCCAACTCTCTCCCCTCACACTCACCTCTCCCCTCATTCTCCCTCCCCTGACATTCACCTCCCCCCTCATTCTCCCTCCCCTCACTGTCACCTCCCCCCGCCTACCTCCTACCCTTCAGATCAGAAAACCTTTGTCTTTCTATTTCTGTGGGAACCACCCCACCCCAAACCCCCCCCCCAATCCCAACCCTTTAAATCAAATAATAACCCCCCACCCTCCTGCCCCTCCCAAGACCTGGGAAATTAAAATTGTTGGTGCTACATGTGATCTGTCCCTGGGCGTCTGTGCGCGTTATGTAGCCAAATAGGGGAGTGCCTAACCAAATTTGCACTTCCAAATTTGTTTTGTGGTCTGGGGAGGGCTATTTTGGTGCGTTCCCGAGATTGTGCAAGTTTAGTGTATGTATTTGTGTGTGAACCTCCCCGTCCCCCAAAAAACAACCCTATGAGAAAAGTTCTCTTAAACTAACCACCCCATACTCTCCTGCCCCCTCCCCCAGCCCTGCGAAAAACAGTAGCCCACCCCCCTGCCCTCCCCAGAGTTGCTGAATGAATGAAATCTGCCCCCCTCGTGACCCCTCCCCAAGATGTTCGCAATAAATTCATTACCACCCCCAACCCTCCAGACCCCCGAGACCTGATAAAAATGACAGTCGGTGGAGTGGGCGTTCAGGAGCGGTCCGGGAGCGATGTATTGGCGTTGGTCCATCGGCTGTGAGCACTGAAATGGGTTCCGACGGCCCTTTGCCCTTACTATGTCAGTGGGGTGGAGCAATGGCAGCGGTAGGTCCTCTGACATAATAAGGGCAAAGGTCCGCCGGCTGCCAGTCCTGAAAATGGCGCCGAGGGGCCATCGCCCTTACTATGCCACATGGCATAGTAAGGGCCATTGCGTGGAGCATGGCCATACATTTGAGGATCTACAGTGGACAGTCATTGAGAAAGTAGCAAGTAATACAACGTTTGGGAACATGGCATCGTTATTAAATTACAGGGAGCAGTTCTGGATCTACAAGTTAAAAACTGAAGCACCGGTTGGATTAAACGATCAGATTGATTGGTTTTCGCTCCTTTAAATTTGATTTAAAGGGCAGGCTGAATTTCATTTACATCATGTGTAATGTCATATGATGGAGTCCCTTTAAAGAAGGACGCCGAGCAGGGGAACTTAGGTTCGCCATGTTTTTTAGTATAACGGGCATCGCGTTGCAAGCATTTTTAGATTAATTGATGGACTCAAACAGATGATGGTGGAGAGCTGAGATGTGCAGCAGTCAAGTGGCTTCCCCTGATAAAGAAGTAATTCGAAACTGGGCCTCGTTGGGGTAAATTTGCCATTGTTGTATGGAAGTCTCAGGATCTAAGCTCAAGCTAAGTAACATTCAGAACAACATTCGCCTAAGTAACTATTTGATGTCTTTAGAGCTTTGAATGTTCAACTAGTGAACTGTTCCTATCTTTGTTTTAAACTTTTCATATTTTTACCAAAAATTTTTTTGAACACATAAAAACAAAAAATCTTTTTTGATAAAAATAATAAAAGGGCTATAGGGTGGAAGGTGGTGTTCATGATTAAAAATAGTTAAGGTACACCGGGATGGTGCCCCGAAATTTTATGAAACATCTCCTTACACTCTTTAAAAAAAGTTTTGGGTGTGAAAAGCGAGTTTGAAGTTGATTTTTAAATCATTGATTATTTTTGGTAAATATTTTGAAAGAGGTTAAGATACAATAAAATTTAAAAGACAGCACATGTCTTTTAAATATGCCATTGGTGTCCCCGAGTGGCATAGTAAGGGAAAGGGCCATCGGCGCGATGTTGATTGCTGGCAGCCGACAGCCATAGTGCAGGAGATGTGTCCCGGACCAGTCCTGGCCCTCCGCTGGAGCCTCCCAAACTTCTGTCAGGTTTTGTGTGTGTTGTGAGGGCCTGGGAAGTAAATAAATCTGGCATGTGTGTGGGGGGTGTGAGGAGGGTGGTTTTGTGTGTGTTGGGAGGCTGTGGGAAGTAAATCAATTTGGCATGTGTGGGGGGGTGTGAGGAGGGTGGTGGGTGTATTTTATCTGTAAAGGAAATAGTTATCTTCCTGCGAAAAAAGTGCGTGAATGTGTTAAAATGGAAGTGAAACGTGGACCTGGACTGGCGAAATGATTAGTGTAGCGTGTGTTAGTGTAAGGTGTAACAGATGGCGCTGACGTCCAGCAGATGTCGCTGTTTTCTCAAAAAAATGTTTAAACCTATTTTACCTGTCACAGGTGTGACATATCTGTAATGTAAGTACAGAAGAACCTTCCTGTATGCGAAATGAAGGTTGTGTCCAAATTTGAAAGCAATCGGTTCAGTGGTTTCTGAGATTAGCGATTTTGTCCAAACTATTTAACATTTTTATTTATATAGATTATGCCTACATATAGGACCCTTGACACTAATGGAGAAATCTAATTGGTTTATAGTGCTCATACTGGTGTGCACATAGGGGTAGATTTTCAAAGGGTTACACGCATAACCCCCGAAAACCTACCCCTGTGCGCGCTGAGCTTATTTTGCATAGGCTCGGCGGCGCGCGCAAGCCCTGGGACACGCATATGTCCCAGGGCTTTAAAAAATGGGCGGGGCGGGGGCGTGGCGGCGGTTCGGGGGCGGGCTAGAATCCTCCTGCACAGCGGCCTGTGCCGGGGGGATGGCGAGCCAGCGCACACAAGTTACGCCTGCCAGAGGCAGGCTTAACTCAACGAAATAAAGTGGGGGGGGAATTTAGGTAGGGCTGGGGGGTGGGTTAGATAGGGGAAGGGAGGGAAAGGTGGGGGGGACAAAAAAAATGTTCCCTCCAAGGCCGCTTCGATTTCGGAGTGGCCTTGGAGGGAATGGGGAAAGCCATCGGGCCTCCCCTAGGGCTCGGCACACGCAAGGTGCACAAGTGTGCACCCCCTTGCACGCGGCAGCGCGTGCATGTTATAAAATCGGGTGTACATTTGTGTGCGCCAGGTAGCGCGCGCGTAATATAAAAAATCTGCCCCATAATATCTAGGATGGTAACTTTAAAACTGGCGCATGGGCACACATCTGCACAAGTTCGTCAGCCTGCACCCAGAGAGGCAGCTATTTTATAGATATGCATGTATGTTATAAAATAGCCTGGCCACAAGCACAAGTATGACTAATTTTACGTGGATGCATACAAAAGTCTCTTCTACCACTTAAGCGGGGAAATTTTAAAAGGCATACATGCCAATGCCATTTACCAGTTCCTCTTCAGTTCACCCAGTTAACAGTTAAGTCCTCCAAAGCCCCCTGGTTTGATAGCCTGTACACTCCCCAGATACGCAAGACCTTTTACACCTCTCCTTAATGATTTGTTAAATTATTTTTATTTTCGCCATATCCATAGCAGAAGAAAGGTTATGCGGAAGAGGAGCTCAGCGCACATTGGATTGCATAAGTATTTACGTGCAAATTCTGATTCAAGCCTCGAAATGACCAGAACATGCTTATGCCCCGCTCCTTTTTGAGGTTCCAATGTGTATGTGCTGCGGGAGAAATGCGAGTATCCAGGCAGCTTTTAAAATCCTCTCTGCATGCGCCAGCCCAACATATTCATGCATTACCTAATTAATGTGCGCGTTGGGCTTATAAAATTCACCTTTAAGTGCATAGACATATTTTTTAATTGTTTTTTTCCCTTCTAGCCATTTCATAATTGCAGTAATATTCTGAAAGATTACATGTTTATTGCAAGATTATTCCGAAGAGATCTACATTGTGATTGCCTGTGAGGTTGTTTTGAGATGTCATGGCAAATCTGATTATTGTAAGTAAAAGCACTTGTGTGACATCTCAAAAATAAAAATTAAACTTAAAAATTGGATCCCTGTTATAACAGCACATTCCAGATTTATTGGGACAAGGCAAAACCTCTTGGGTGTTTGAGTGACTTGGATTCTAGTCTGCATCTCAGATTGATTCTAAGACAGTCATTGTAAGGAGGTGATGTATTGTAATCCTGGACAGTATTGTATCACAAACCAATTATATCATTTAGAAAACTATGTACCGAACCATTATGACACTTGTGTAAATTAATATATTTCAGCATCCTTATTTTATGTGCCCTATTGTAAACCGTTGTGACGGATCCTTCTTAACGACGGTATAGAAAAGATTTAAATAAATACATTCTTATTTTTATATGATTGCACTTATTATTTAATAGAAAGCATCCAAAATTGCTGTCTCACAAATTCATGGAGGCATGGTAATTGGGAGGGAAATAATGGAAATCCAGGAACTTGCAAGATAATTATAAAAAAAAAAAGAAATTGCCTAACTACTTTGCACCTGTAAAATATAGGGTGAGTTTTTAAAGAGGTGCGCATGCACAAAATAGCAGATTCACATGCAAGTTGCATTTATTCGCACTAGAACTATTTTACAAACCTCATACGTACACATGCAAGTACTGGTGTGTGAATAATTTAGCTTGTGTAAAAAAGGACAGATTAGGGGTGATTTAGAGGCGTTCTGGGGTGGGGCCAACATTTATACACAAAATTGCGATTTTATAACCTGAGAATGCAGCACGTTTACATTTGTTACCTGCGCAGATTTATTTCTGCTATTTATCAGATGTAAAAATAAAACTCTTTATAGCCAAATACTGACAGGGTGAAGGGCCTAGGTAAACTGAGGGAAGTGCAGACTTAAGAATCAAGGGGGTCTTGATGACATAGAGAGAGACTGGGCAAACTTGTGGACAAACTGGTAAAACTGGGAATTTCCTTCATGTGCACATATTAGAAAATATTCTCACTTAAGCATGTAAAAGCCAACAAGTCCAAAGGAAATAATGCAAATAACCCTCATATAACTGCTTAAACTTAGGAGCACAAATCCACTCTAATAGGTGTATTTTATAAAATGCGCACACTATTGCACAGATGATATAAAATTTATGTGCATATGGGCATGCACCCGCATACACACATATATGGGAGTATGCACGCTCGTTTTAAATGTACTTGAAATTATACTTACTTATGTCCCGGATAAAAATAGTTGTGCTGTCATTCAACACATCTGCTTTTAGCCATGACCACAGAGGGAAACAACCAAATCTCATTTTTACATACATATTTGAATTATTGCACACAATAGCAATAATAGTGATGTTCAAGAAGGTATTTCTTGGCTATCAATTCCTGGGTAAGAAATGCTCGAGTCCAAGGCAAAACTATAAGCTAATTACCCACTATGGAATGCAGTCTTTTAGGTTATTATCACTATTGTATTTATTTATTTATTGGTATTCATAGGCTTTTAATACTGAAGCTCACAGCAGCTTACAATTCAAACATACACAATAAAAACACATGAAAAAAAAATGTAAGATAGGACCAATAAAATCATAAACTGAATAAAATCAGGAACTGAATAAAGATCTGAATAAAATCAGGAACTGAATGTTTACTAATCTCATAACCTATCTTATATGATTTATATGTAGTTAATTCCTATCTCTATTCTTCCTAGCTACTATAGCTCCCTAGTTCAATCCCTTTGTTATATTGTAACTTTGCTTGTTTCGGCCTTCTTGTTTGGTTACTCTGTTTTATCCCCTGGTTCCATGTAAACCGGCCTGATATGAATCCCATTCATGAAGTCCGGTATAGAAATATTTTAAATAAATAAATGAAATAAAATAATAAAAACATAAAAAGTAAAATAAAATCTAATAAAACAATCAGCATCACTAAAATACAATCTAAAAAGGAGATCAGCAGGCTAAACCTGAATCAAATATCAGATATAAAATTAGCCACAAGCCTATTTAAATAAAAATGTTTTTAAAGCAATTTTGGATCTAGACACCCTATTCCAGAGGGAGTGTATCTGGGCACCCTGTTCCAGAGGGAGTGTATTCCAAAAAGTAGGTGCTGTGATTTAAAATGTGCATTCCCTAGTTTCACATAACCTAACTTGTCTTACAGAAGGGACATCAGGCAATGCCATGTGAGAAGACTCAAAGCTCTTGTTGGGTTATATATCTGCAACATTGTGTTAGCCCAAGGTAAAAAATTGATGGCCAGAATTTTGTGTGTTAACATGGCCACTTTATACTTAATCCTACACTGAACAGGAAGCCAGTGGAGGTCAGCAAAGGCAAGGGAAATATGGTCAGTTTTACTGCAGCCAGTGATCAGTTGCACTGCAGAATTCTGCAACAAGGGTTAAGGCTTAGTCGAGGAAAATGGAAGTACAATATAAAGTGAATTGCAGTCAATAGGCTTCAACAACTGCCTGAAAATTACCAATAGTAGTAGCTAGCACCAATTTGTAAAACCCCGCTTGAACCACTGATCTGATTTGAGGAATATCAACCCCTCCTCCCCTAATTCCTGCCTCTGCAAACTTTCAAATAAAATAAAACTAAAAAAATTAATTTTAAAGACTAGTCTATTTATGGTAACAGTCCTGGCAAGTGGAATAATGGACCCTGGAAGTAAACAAAATATTGTATGTCGGCCAGACAACACAGAATTCTTGTTCTATATCGTTATTAAATTTTCTTAATTGCCTAAGAGAAGATACTAAGCGATATACATAGTAAAACATATATAATTAAATATAAAATAAAATAAAAAATACAAAAAATAAAATTAGCATAAAATTAAAATACATACAACCTGAAAACAATGCAGTCAGCCCAGCCTGATGGCGTTGTATATAAAAATAAATACAAAGGGGGGCGCTATTCGCGGCGTATGCGTGTGCACATGTGATGGCTCGGCTCCGCGAACCCTCCCGCCAAAAGACCTCAAAACTTGCTGTTTTACGCTTTAAAACTCGGCGAAAACCACCGACAAAGTGAGTGTGTACCTCTGGTCGTGCGGTGTGATGGCTAGCAAGCGCAAATTGACTGATCTGCGGCAATTTTCTTATGATAAGCTGTCGGGAGATGCAGGGCAAGATGGCGCCGCGGCCGAGAGCCACGACCCGCGCGACCAGGGAGCGGACGCCGAGCAGTCCGTGGATACTAGCCTGACAACCTCACAGTTTGATCCCGCGGAGGTTCTTACCCGCTCTGAAGCCCGGAATTGGTTTTTAGAAATTCGGGCCGATCTTAAGCAGCACCGGGACGCGCTAATGGCGTCCATGGCAGATCTGAAGGAGGACCTGGCTGCCCTGGGGAATAGGGTGGACGAGGCTGAGACTAGGCTAGATGGCCATGGAGAGTCTATCAATTCCCTGATATCACAGAACACAATTTACTCCTCAGACTTACTTACCCTGCAAAATAAGGTGGAGGATCTTGAAAACAGAAGCCGGCGCAATAATCTGCGTATCAGAGGCGTACCAGAGCTTCCAGAATATGCAGGGGCAGCGGAGACAGCAGTCCAAATCTGCACTTTCATCCTACAACAAGCACCGGAGGGGGAGGTGTCGGACCTCACCAGTGGAGCTGCTATACAATTTGAAAGAGCGCACAGAGCGCTGGGGCCCAGAGTGGATCAGAGGCCCAGGGATCTAGTGCTGTGCTTTACCAGCTTTCCTCTCAAGGAAAAGATCTACAATACAGCCAGGAATTTGAAAGAAATCAAATGGCAAAATCATCATATATCTATATTCCAGGACTTATCACCAGCACACTGAAGAAAAGATATGAACTGTGGGAAGTTACAGCGCAGCTGCGTGAGAGGAACATCCGCTATCGATGGACATATCCCTTTGGACTCTCCTTTCAGGTCCAGGGTGCGGGTTATAAAATTACTTCCTTAGAGGAAGCTCCAGGAGTATTCTCCAAGGCTCAGCTACCGGTACACTTCCAACATTCAAATCCAAGGCAACCACAACATCGGAGGGACGAGGTGCCCAGATGGCAGAGGACAGAAAAAGGAGGAAGACGACTGAGGAGGCAACTGGGACTACATGGCGCCGCTGCGCCAGACAAGGGATGACTTTTCCAGCTTCTCTCCCTTTATCAGGCAGTATTGGATTTTTTCATATAACTCGAGTGAGGGTGTGGTACATGTAGCCGCTTTATTTGGATTGAAGGGAATCCTATGCGGCTCTCATGGGTCCCGTTCCTTTCAAGTCCATGGGTCCTGAGTTGTATTATTATTGCTGAGTTTATGTTATATTTTGGTCTTTTAATGTTTATCACTTGCTTCTGGTTCATTAGGCGGGGGGGAGGGAGCTGTGGGGGGCAGGGCACATCTCGCATGCACTACAACAGTCCTCCAATGGTGGAGTATCCATATACGAGGGAGTGGGATACTATTGGATTTTTTGGGGACCACACTGGTATTTTTTGGTTACCTGAAGCGGTGGGGGTAGCTGCGTATGCGGGTGGTTACGAGTGTTGGATAGGGGAGGGGCCCTTTTTCGGCGGGATGGTATCAAACTATGGAGCTGCACGGTTTCAGATGATGGTGGTTGGCGAGGGGGGTGGTAGACCCCTCACATTTGATGAGGAGTATGGCAACTAAACTGTTATCCCTCAATGTAAAGGGGATCAACACGCCACGTAAGCGTACCCTATTACAGAGGGAATTCCTTAGGCAAGGGGCGGGAATAGTCTTTATACAGGAAATGCACATTAGGAAACATCACCAAAAGTTATTGCACTTTCCGCAGTACCCAGATGCACTATGGGCAGCCAGTACAAAAACTTCTAAATATGCTGGGGTGGGTATACTTTTTGTGTCCTCTTTTGCGCACGAGGAGTTGTTTCATATCTGTGATCCCCGGGGGAGATTTGTGTTGGTTAAGATATGTGTGGGCAAGCAGGTTTTCACACTGGTTAATGTATATTTTCCTAATGCTCATAAAACTCAATTTATTCGGGAGTTCCGAGACTTACTGCACAGGCATGTAGAAGGGGAACTTATCATCGGGGGAGACTTCAACTTTGTTCAGGTGCTATTGTTAGACTTCAGTTCCGGGAAGATTTCTGACCCCCAATCTAGGCACAGATGGAGTGAGATTATGGAGGACTGGAGCCTCGTGGATATCTGGAGGGCTAGATACCCAAAATCCAGGGCCTATACTTTCTACTCACATGTCCATAGCACATACACACGAATAGACTGCTTCTTCATATCCAAGACATTACAGAACTCCATTATCCAAACTGACATTGACAACATCACCTGGTCGGACCATGCACCGGTTTGGCTGGTGTGTAATTTTAGAGATATGGACAAGGGATTTAGACCTTGGCGTCTCAATGACTGCTTGCTTAAAGACACTGCCTTTATAGGTCAACTGGACACCACGTTGAAAGATTACTTTCAGACTAACCAAACGGAGGATATGTCCCCGCTGGTTGTGTGGGAATGTTCCAAGGCAGTGGTCCGGGGGGTGTGCATTGCCCGGGCTGCGCATTGTAATCGAGAAAGGGAGAGTCAAAGGCAAGCTTGGCTGCAGGAATTGACTAAATTGACCCAAACTCACAGTCGAACCAAATCAGGTGTTGTCTACCGACAAATTTTAACCCTTAAAGACAAATTACGGGCATTGGATGACGCAGCAGTCAGTCACCAATTAATGCTTCTCAAGCACCAGTTTTATAAGGGAGGGAACAAGGCAGGAAAGTATCTGGCCAGGCAGTTAAAAGCGGCTCAATCTAGAACGACCATACCCAAGATACAGAAGGCCCCAGGGAATATGCTTACCGTGTCAGAGGAAATCAGGGAGGCCTTCACTGCCTTTTACTCTACCCTGTACACGCAGGACTCCAACATTAGGGAGGCGGAAATAGAGCGTTACTTAAATACGGTCCAGTTGCTGGTACTCAGTGAGCGTTGGCAACATATGTTAGATAAACCATTAGAAGTCGGGGAAGTTCTGGCTGCCATTAAGCAACTTAAACCTGGCAAAGCACCCGGCTTAGATGGATTCACGGGAGGGTACTATCGTAAATTTGCTTCCCATCTAGCTGGCCCAATGACAGAGGCTTTTAATTCTCTCCTTGAGGGTAAAACCTTAACGACCGAATCCAACACTGCTGGAATTACCGTTCTGGCGAAACCAGGGAGGGACCCTACTAAATGTAGCTCGTACCGCCCCATTTCGTTAATCAATATTGATTTGAAAATACTGGCCAGAGTTTTAGCGGCTAGGCTTAATGGGGTGCTTCCTGAACTGATCCATAACGATCAAGTGGGTTTTGTCCCGGGTCGCTTAGCGGCCGACAATGTACGGCGGATAGTTAACCTTGTCGATTTAGTACATCAGCAGCAAACCCCAGCGGTGCTGTTAGCTTTAGATGCAGAAAAAGCATTTGATCTTGTCCATTGGGGGGTTTTGTTTAAAGTCTTGGGCAAAATGGGCTTTGGGAATGCTTTTATGATGTGGATACGGAAGCTTTACGAGGCTCCCATGGCCAGGGTTAAGGTTAATGGTGGCTATGGGCCTCCCTTTGATATACAGCGGGGAACGAGGCAGGGTTGCCCATTGTCACCTCTGCTATTCGCATTGTTCCTTGAACCCTTTGCTACTAGGTTACGTGAGGCCGGGAATATTAAAGGGATCTGGGGTGGCAACGTTCAATCTAAAATATCACTCTTTGTCGATGATGTTATGATGACTCTCTCTGACCCTGAAGCATCACTGCAAGGAGTAATGGTAGAGCTACAGGGCTTCTCGGCGGTTTCCGGGATGCGCATCAATTATGACAAATCGGAAATACTCAATTTGACCCTCTCGCCTAATGTAGCGCATGACCTTAAAAACCAATTTCCTTTTCTGTGGGCTCCCTCTTTTGAAATATCTTGGTGTTAAGATTGGACCACACGTCCGCCAATTGTTTGCTCTAAATTATAGTCCCCTGGTGACTACTATTCGAGAGAACTTAAGAAGATGGGATCGACAGATATTCTCCTGGATGGGTCGTTTGGCCATTATTAAAATGAATGTCCTCCCTCGTTTCCTGTACTTCTTCACCACTATCCCTCTCAGTTTACCCTCTACCTTGCTCAAACAATGGCAGCATCTAATCTGTGGCTTTATTTGGCGGAAACGCCCTCCCAGGGTGGCGAGGTCTATCTTGTACTTACCTAAAGCTAGGGGAGGTTTACATCTACCTAACTTACTATGGTATTACTATGCGGCGCATTTGCGCGCCCTGGTGGCCCTCCATGGATCTAGGTATATTCCTCAGTGGGTGAGACTTGAGCAAGGGTTGATAGGCTCTTTTCCTATTACGGCGTTGCCGTGGCAACCTAGTGCCACGTGGGGCAAATTTGAATATTACCCATTTGCTTTGCGTACTACAATGCAGATATGGCACCGTTGGAAATCTAAATTGGTAGGCCCTGAACACCATTCCTTGTTAACCCACTTATTTACCAATACTGTAGTGCCCAGCTCAGAGCGCTCCGCAGGCCATGCAGAGTGGCGGAGGTCTGGGGTCATACGCTTGAAACATATGTTACAACAGGGTAAGGTGCTCTCCAGAACGCAACTCAGCGATATGCACCCTGGTAGCACTTTGGATTTTCTATTGTATGCTAGGATATCGTCCTTCCTTCATACTGGTATACGAAGAGGCACCTTGAGGTCTAAAAACACTCTATTTGAAACTCTTTGCCAGCATGCCTCGTTCATAAAGGGGATTATATCCAAAGTCTATACAATGTTTAATAATATAACGCAGGTGGTCCACAAATATAGGGCATTATGGGATTTAGACTTCCCGGGATGCTTGGATGACAAGGACTGGGATATTATTTATACTATAGCTGGCAAATGTTCGATATCTGCGGATCTACAAGAGAACTGTTACAAAATGCTTTATCGCTGGCATTATACACCCCAAGCTTTACACAGATTCTACCCCCATATTTCAGATTGCTGCTGGAGAGGTTGTGGGGACCAGGGTACATATCTACATATATGGTGGTCCTGTCCCAGAATTCAGGGTTATTGGCAGGGATTGTTTCAATGGATCTCCCAGATGTTAAATGTGCCTTGCGTGGCACAGCCCTGGCATATCTTATTAGGTGCGCCTATGCCTGAACAAAGTACAACAACTCAGAAGTTGGTTTTGCAAATCTTTATTGCAGCTCGGACAGAGTTGGCTATAAACTGGAAACAAATTACAATCCCTACTCTTGCGGCGGTACAGCATCGCCTTTTCTCACTATACCAACTGGGCAGACTTACTGCTGTCCACCAGAATCGTTTACCTTCTTTTCAGGCTATCTGGGGTCCACTGGTATGCGACTTTCAAAAACTACAATATGTGGTTACGTGGTAGACGATAACTGGCACCATCCATTTCAGGCTATCTGGGGTCCACTGGTATTTATTGGTCCACTGGTTATTATGATCATAATAACACCTGAGGCTTATAGCTCCCGCAGCGTCCAGCTCACTCGCTAGATGATGGTTCCAGTTATCGTCTACCACGTAACCACATATTGTAGTTTTTGAAAGTCGCATACCAGTGTGGGGTGGGTTGGGGGGGGGGTTTTCTATGGTTCATATGTTTATTATGTTCAATCGGGGCATTGGCCTTCTCAGTTTAATTTCCAAATGCAGTTTGCTACTGTTTACGCTGCTGTAACTTTCTTGTCTTCTAGCAATGCTGTACTGCACTGGCATGGTTATTTCGTTATTGTTTGTTATCCATTCTATTGTACCACATGTTTTGTCACTATGGTATTTTGATGGCAGCCTGTAAATTGCATATTGGTGTTTCTTGTGGCCTGCAAATAAAAACAGATTATACACAAAAAAAAATAAATAAATACAAAAACAACAGCATACCTTACAGCCAAACTTGTTTCATAACATTCTGGCATTCTAGGCCATTGCTTCTCAACCCAGTCCTGTGCTTACATTGTTTGCAAATCTATCTCATGCATATTCATTGTAGATAATCTGAAAAACCTGACTGGCTAGGTGTGTCCAAAAAAGCACTATTCTAGGCAACTCACATAATCCCTTCTGATCAGGGCATTTGTTGACAGTTTTTATCCTTTCAGAAGATGTTTGGCCAAGATGAGGAGACTAGCTTTAAATGCCTTGTCAAGAGAATACTAGTACTCATATAAAGATTTTTTCTTGGTGGGCGGGGGTTGTGATATTTTTTTTTTAAGAGCCTGATTTTAAACAATCAAGGGGGGCAAGATGGTGTGAACCAGACCTAGAAACTGCTCTCTGTTTTCTTCTCCTTTTCCCTTGAATTATGCTTTTTAAATGAAAGGTGAAGGTGTGTGTTTCCCATCTGACACTCACCTTCTGGCAGCAACCTCGGGAGTAGCTAGCCCTGTTGTGTTATCAGGTGAGGTAGCACTCATTTTGCTTGGGGAAGTCTCGAGTCTCCTAGATCTTTGGCTCCCGTTGGCTCCTGGAATCACTGTTTCTCTACTGGTGACCCTGGCACCATGTGATAACGTCTCATTGGCGCCAGGGAGTTTTTCATATTACCAACTAAGCTGGCCATGGTAACCTTAGAAGCCATATGGGACCTGATTGTAGGATTCAGTTGTTCTATGAAGGAATACAATGCAAAAATTGACCATCTTTCAACTAAAGTTGACACTGGGGGGAATAAATATTTGTTTATTTATTTGTTTGTTTGTTTTCATATACCGACATTCAACATATGTTATCACATCGGTTTACATAGAACAAGCTGAAAAAAATTACAGTGCAATAGGGAGTGGTAAATGGGAGAGTAAAACAGGGGGAGAGAGATTTAATTGATAGATAAGGCAAATAAAGAAAAATATAAGAATCAAATATATCAGGTAACGAAAAATTTGAGGGGGTTTCTCTTATGGACATTTAGGTATATAAAGGATAGGCATTCTGTGTAATTTTATTAATATAGGATTGATGTAGGAGTGCGTTAGATAGGGGTGGATTGGCGATTGGGTATATCGTGGAGGAGATGGGTTGGTGAGAGTAATAGAGGGTTAGTGGGTTAGTGAGGGGGTGAAAACGAAAGGACAATAAGATAGGGGTGGGTGTGGATGAGTTGAGTGGTGATTTTTCTCATTATGTTGTGAATGCCTTTTTGAAGAGCCATGTTTTTAGTTTCTTTTTTAAAGTTTGTGATGTCGGTTCAAGTCTTAGATCGGTGGGGAGGGTATTCCGTAGGGGGTCCAGCTATTGAGAAAGCGCGTTCTCTGATTGAGTTGTGGTGGGTTAATTTTGGGGAGAGAGTTGTGTGAAGACAAGTGTTTGTGGAGCGTAGATTTCTTTGTGGGATTTGGAAGTGAAGTACTATATTCATCCATTCCGTTTTGTTGTTATATAATGCTTTGTGGATGAGGAATAAGGTTTTATATTGAATTCTGTAGGGGATCGGTAACCAATGTAGCTCCTTGAGAATTGGGGTGATGTGGTCAGATCTTTTTGCTGTTGGTGAGTGATCTTGCCGCTGCATTTTGTAGAAGTTGAAGTGGTTTAATAGTGGAAGTTGGTAGACCGAGGAGTATTGCAATGCAATAGTCTAGTTTGGAAAACAGGAGGGCTTGTAATGCTATTCGATAGTCCTGAGGGTGTAGGAGAGGCTTAATCCTCTTTAGGACTTGGAGTTTGTAGAATCCTTTTATTGTGTTATTGATATGCTTGTTAAGGTTTAGTTTAGAGTCTAATGTGATTCCTAGATCTTTTGCAGTGAGGATAATTTCTTTGTTTGTTATGTAGTTATTGAGTTGAGGGTCAGGTATGGGTGAGGTTTTGTTGCATATGTAGAGTATTTCTGTTTTGTTGTGGTTGAGGGTGAGGGCCATTTGTATTAGAAGATGTTGGATTGCATATAAACAGCTTAGTGATTTAAAAGCCCAAGTTTCGGCTTCTGAGACTGCTATCATCAAAATTTAGTCCTTTAATGTGAAGGTGGTTAAAGATGCAAATAATTTTTCTCACAGATTGGAATTTCTGGCATCTAAAACTTCGTTTCCAGGATTTCCCAAAGGTAGAGGGGGACGATCCCTATCTTACCCTGAGGAAATATTTCCTTAAAATTCTTCAGTTTGATGCTGAAAAAGTTCCTTCAATAAATAAGATGTTTTTGCTTCCGGTGATTAATAAAGCGAGATCTGAACTTCACCTTGTTGATGTTTTTTTTTTAAATTTAACTGAATTTTTGGAAGATTCCAATGCTGATATATAAGAGCATTCCACCCTTCTTGTTTCCTTTATATCTAAATAATAATTAATAGGGTCATTCATCAAAATACGTTATGGCGTTAACGTGTTAATGCATGCGCGAATGCAAATTTTTAGAAGGGGTAGGATCAGGAGGAGTTTGGGTGGGATTTATGAAAATGAGGGGCAATGTCGCACCAGGTGATAGCATATCACATGCCATTTCAAGGTTTTAATGCCGGAAATAACTACACCTTTTTTCCTGGCATTAAGCTGAGCAATATGCCCAGAATGGCCGTAACGCAATTCGCAATGAATTTTTAGAATTGCATTTTGGCCATTTCTGGCTTTGGGAAGGGAGAGGGGAGAGGAGAGAGAGAGAGCACATCTCTGGGAAGGCGCTCACAGTGTGCAACTATTTATATCTCTATAGGAGGGCCATCTAATAGGTTGAGGTGAGGTGGTGGTGGTGGTTTAGGGGCCAGTTTCTCATGTAGATTGAAGTACGAACAGCACAGTACAACTCGGTGAAGATTTGACATCATTTGAAGTGAGGAAAGTCTTACAAAGATGAAATTTCATTCTATGTTATCTCACCCTAGCTTGATAGTACCCTGTTTTAGAGACTCTCTCTCTCTCTCTCTCTTTTTTGGTGAGATGATTCGAATGCTTCCTGACTTCACTCATTCCACACAAGAGAGTCAGAAAGATTTTCTTGCTCTTAGGCCTCAGGCTATGTATTTGAGGTGTTCTTTAGTGCTTAGATATCCCTATAAATGTGTGATTCAATTTCAAAATGAATGTTTTGTGTTCTTCCTGCCTGAACTACTTAAGTCCTGTGTTAACTCCAGGAGTATTTCATCTTCCTCTCCTGGGAATTAACAGGTCTGTATTGATCCTAACTTTTTTAGTGCTGTCATGATACATGTTATGCTAATTTCCAATTTCTTTTTTCTTTTATTTTCTCCCAATTATTTCTGCCCCACTTGTTTATTTATTTTCCTGTACAGATGATTTGTTATCGGATGTAAATCCTTTTTTCATTATCTTTTTATGTAAACAGACTAATCTTTTTTTCTGTAAGAAAGGTTAAATTCTTATTTTAAATTGTTGAAATTTATAAAAATCAAATAAAAAAATCAAATCAATACAGCAAGGTCACTTCCATGGGATTTAAATTCAGATTGTTCAGAATCTTAACTGATTTAGCTTAGAGATGCACAATCCTGTATTATTATTAAGGATCATAGCTTCCATTTCTCTGGTCTTCAGCATGAGACATTAGGGATGTGCAGAGGGACGACATACATTGCATTCGGGATTCGTATTCATCGGGGGGCAGATACGTTGCATTCGGCAAGGGGGGCCCCCGATACATTTATAGGTTAATTCTTATTCATTTCCTGGCTAAAATTAAATTAACTACAATCCCCCACCCTCCTGACCCCCCCAAGACTTACCAAAACTCCCTGCTGGTCCAGCGGGGGGTCCAGGAGCCATCTCCTGCACTTACACCCTCGGCTGCCGGTATTCAAAATGGCGCTGATAGCCTTTGACCTACTATGTGACAGGGACTACTGGTGCCATTGGTCAGCCCCTGTCACATGGTAGGAGCAATGGATGGCCAGCGCCATCTTGTGCTCCTACCATATGACAGGGGCTGACCAATGGCACTGGTAGCCCTTGTGACATAGTAAGGGCAAAGGCTATCGGCGCCACTTTGATTGCTGGCAGCCGACGGCCGAGTGCAGGTCGCTCCTGGACCCCAAGACTTGCCAAAAGTCCCTGGTGGTCCATCAGGGGTCCAGTAGCGATCTCCTGCACTCGGGCCTTTGGCTGCCAGTAATTAAAATAATCAAAGTAAACCGGTTTACATTGTAAACCGGTGTGATTTGTATTCTATACAGGAATGTCGGTATATAAAAGTTAAAAAAAAATAAATCATAATAATACTATATCACAAGGGCTACCAGTGCCATTGGTCAGCCCCTGTCATATGGTAGGAGCACAAGATGGCGCTGGCCATCCATTGCTCCTACCATGTGACAGGGGCTGACCAATGGCACCGGTAGCCCCTGTGACATAGTAGGTCAAAGGCTATCGGTGCCATTTTGAATACCGGCAGCTGAGGGTGTGAGTGCAGGAGATGGCTCCCGGACCCCCCGCTGGACCACCAGGGAGTTTTGGTAAGTCTTGGGGGGGTCAGGAGGGTGGGGGGTTTGTTTAAATTGGCTCCTTTAGATGGCCAAATAATTCGGCGAAGATTCGTTGTATTCGTGGGGAATCGCGATACGTTTCACTTCCCCACAAATACGACTATGGCCCTATATGTTGCGGATTACCAATTCGTAGGGAACAAATGCACACCCCTATGAGACATCCTCACCTCAATGCACAAAATCCCAAATAACAATGAAAGAAACTACTTTGGGTTTTCCTTCCTTTCAGCTTGAGGTTTTATTGAAAATCACAGCAGATTGTTTAAAACCTGTTTTCCTAGCGTGTAGCAGATGGACTCATAACGAATGGGTATAGTGTGCTCGTGCTAGCAGTTGGAGACGGATCTGACGTCAGCACGTAGGACATATACCCCTGCAGGAAGTGCAGACGCTCAGTAATTTCCGTCTCCAAAGCAGTTTGGAGCTACCTCACGCTCGCTGAGCGTGTTTCCAAATTCTAACGATTAAATTCATAGAAGAATCCTACCTGAAGATGAGCCCCGCACTCCTGCGGTGATACCCTCGGGTCCCTCCCCCAGTTGAGTTTCCCGAGGTGATTTCCGTGGTCCCTCGGAGGTAAGAGCCTCGGTCCGGTGGCCGAATCGCGGCAGGGACCTAGCCCCCGAGTGAGAAGGGCTCGGGCGCAGCATAGAGGCAGCTCGGTCCCGATCCGTTCGTGGTGAGGACTTGGCCCCCGAGCGAGACGAGTTCGGGCGCGGCCTAGAGGCAGCAGGTGCACTTCCTCGAGCGCGGCGGTGACGGTAATCACCCTCTCCCCCCGCAGCCGGAGACCGCCCGGGTCACAGCCGGGAAGCGCCGAAGATCAGGTAAGGCGTACATCTTTACTTTGGTCTCCAAAGAGCGAGGATTAGCGGGGTCTGCCTACGTGGAAGCCCGCCATTTTGCCTGCCTGCTCGCCGTCGCCATCCTTTCACCGCCTCGATCAGGTGTTAAGACTAAGCACACAGGCAACGGGCGCGTATGTTAGGCACCCGAAAGTACTTGGGCGCACATTGATAGGCGCACATTGATAGGCGTACGTTGATAGGCGCACGCTGATAGGTGCACATTAATAGGCGCACATTGATAGGCGCACAGCTTTCGCGCATATTACAATGCGCATACTTTCGGCTGGGAGCGCACTGGCACATAGAGATAACAGACGCAATGGAGCGCATGAGAGCCCAGGCGTCCACAGAGCCGGCACCTCCAGAATCAGGCATAAGAGCTCTAGGCCTCTGCTCAGCATGCCACCTCAGAGCCACACAGAGCGAGGAAGCAGACTCCCTATGTGCCCAATGTGAGGAGGCCCTGGGAGTTCCAGGTCAGGGCCGGTCCCAGCCCAGATTAATTGCCAGTTCCTCAGGGAACACCCCGGACCTAGCAGACCGAGGTGAGCAGCCGGGGAACTCTAGAGACCTGGTGCCCCTGAGGCTAGACTCTGCTTCGCTCTCCTGGGTGGAATTATTCAAGGGGATTCACACCTTTGTCAAAATGCAGTCTGATCCCTGAACGGACCCATACGTACCAGATGACCCTGCCCCTCGACCCTCTAGACCTAGGCACGGCCACTCGCCACCCGGAAGCCCCACTTATGGGGATTCAGATTGCTCTGAGGAAGAAGGCGAGCTTCCCGAGCAGGGAGAACTTCCCTCGGGGATAGAGTCGTATCGAACCATGAGACGCTTCTTCCTTAAGGAAGATGTCCCAGACCTGGTCTCTCAATGCCTGATGGAGCTGGCTATCCCGGGCCAAGGCACCCCAGGGGAACCTAGAATGAACCCCCTGCTAGAGGGCCTTCGTCAAACGGCTCACCATTTTCCCCTCCGTCAAGCAGCACAGCAGCTAATCGATCTGGAGTGGAATGTGCCGGAGGCCTCATTCAAAGGGGGTCGGGCCTTGTCTAGCATGTACCCCCTGGACCCGGCAACTAAGGAGCTGCTGGCGTGCCCCAAGGTAGACGCCATAGTCTGTGCAATTGTGAAGCGCACCACCATTCCAGTGGAGGGAGGGACGGCTCTCAAGGATGCGCATGACTGGCGCCTGGACGCCATTCTGAGACAAGCCTTTGAGGTGGCAGCCATGTCCCTATGAATCATGACCTGCTGCACCGCGTTCCTGTTTATCACAAGCCAGGAACAACACCCCGGGTGAAGAAATGGAATCAGCTCTCTCGTTCCTCACTGACGTTGCCTCCGACTTAGTTCGTACGGCAGCCAAGGGAGTGTCATCCTCAGTGGCAGCCAGGAGACAGCTCTGGCTATGAAATTGGTTGGCCGACTCCTCCTCCAAGGCGCGTCTTACAAGAATGCCCTTTAAGGGATCCCTCCTGTTCGGCAGCGACCTCGAGAACCTGGCTAACAAATGGGGCGTCTTTCCTTTACCCCGTCTACCAGAAGACAAGTCAAGGAGGTCCCAGCACCCTTTTCCTAGGCCATCCAGAGGTAGAGGCTCTCAACGCTTCAACTCCTATAGGACTCGCTACCAAGCACCTCGTTCTCAGACCAGGAACCAGTCCTTTCGGACCAGGCACAACAAGAGGGGAACCGGCTCGGGTCCGGGTCCCGGCCACACCCCACAATGAGAATCAGCCGACCCATCTGGGGGAAGAAGCCATAGGGGGCAGGCTAACCCTATTTTACCGCAGATGGGTCGAGATTACTTCGGACCAGTGGGTCCTCGCCATCATCCGAGAAGGGTATTACCTGGACTTCCTTCATCCCCCTCTGGACAAGTTTGTGGAATCTCCTTGTCCACCCCTCAAGAGGGCAGCACTGGAAGCTACCTTGCGGAGGCTCCTGTCCCTAAAAGCTATAATCCCAGTGCCTGCATGGGAGATAAATTCTGGACATTACTCCATTTATTTCATCGTACCCAAGAAGGGGGGCACCTTCAGACCCGTCCTGGACCTCAAGTAAGTCAACCGGCACTTAAGGGTCCCAGGATTTCGCATGGAAACTCTGCGGTCAGTCCAAAGTGCAATACAGCCAGGGGAGTATCTCACATCCCTGGATCTGTCAGAGGCCTACCTGCATATCCCAATCCATCGGGATCACCAGCGCTACTTACGCTTCAAAGTACTGAAACAACACTTTCAGTTCCGGGTTTTACCCTTCGGGTTAGCCACCGTGCCGCGGACCTTTACCAAGGTAATAGTAGTGGTGGCGGCGTCACTCAGGAAGGAAGGAATTCTCGTCCATCCCTACCTAGACGATTGGCTGATCAGGGCAAAGTCACCGGAGGAGAGCCACCGGGCAACCAACAGAGTTATATCTCTTCTGGAAAGCCTAGGATGGGTAGTCAACATGACCAAGAGTTCCTTACAGCCTTTGCAGTCGCTGGAATACCTAGGAGTCCGATTCGACACCCAGGGAGACAAAGTCAGCCTGACCTCCAAGAGGAGATCAAAACTCCGGAATCATTTACAGACTCTGCTGAGCTCCGCCCGGCCCACAGCTTGGGATTATCTACAGGTCCTCGGCCTAATGGCGTCCACTCTGGAAGTAGTACCATGGGCACGGGCTCATATGAGACCGTTACAACGCGCCCTCCTATCTCGGTGGAGCCCACGATTACAGAACTACACTGTGCATCTACCTCTACCGGCCAGAGTACGGAATCAGTTACGGTGGTGGCTGCAGCCCGGCCACACGAGCTGGGGGTCAAAAATGTCCTCCCCAACCTGGACCCTGCTCACTACAGATGCCAGCCTGAGCGGCTGGGGAGCACACTGCGAAGAGCTAACCGCCCAAGGGCGGTGGAGCAGAGAAGAGTCGGGGTGGAACATCAACCGACTAGAGGCACGGGCAGTCAGGTTAGCCTGCCTGAGATTTGCACACGGACTTCGAAATAAGGCAGTCAGAGTGGTGTCGGACAATGCCACCACGGTGGCATACATCAACCGACAGGGCGGAACCAGAAGCCGACAGGTATCCCTAGAAATAGCCCCCCTGATGGCGTGGGCGGAAGCAAATCTCCAGGACATCTCCGCCGTCCACATCGCCGGGAAGGACAACACCACGGCAGACTTCCTCAGCAGAGAAAGCCTAAACCCGGGGGAATGGCAGCTGTCACCCACGGCCTTCCAGATGATTGTGGATCAGTGGGGGACTCCGGGCATGGACCTACTAGCGGACAGGTCCAACGCTCAAGCACCCAGATACTTCAGTCGCAGGCAAGATCCTCTATCCCACGGGATCGACGCCCTGGTGCAGCCATGGCCTCAGGGGATCCTGCTATATGCCTTTCCCCCATGGCCCCTACTGGGTGCCATTGTACACAAGATTCAGCGGCACAGAGGCCTAGTTCTTCTGGTGGCCCCGGACTGGCCAAGAAGACCCTGGTACGCAGACATGAGAAGACTACTGGCAGGGGATCCTCTACCCCTGATCCCTCACAGGGACCTGCTGCGACAAGGTCCCATCCTCCACGAGAATCCAGCTCAATTCTCTCTTACGGTCTGGCCATTGAAAGGGCTCGACTGAGGAAAAGGGGATACTCGGGGGCGGTAATAGATACACTCCTCCGAGCACGCAAGTTCTCCACATCACTAACTTATATAAGGATCTGGAGAGTATTTGAAGCCTGGTGCGAAACTCGCAGCACCAATCCACATGCCGCTAAAATCCCCATCATTTTGGATTTCCTGCAAGATGGGCTTCAGAAGTGTCTGTCCCTCAATTCAATCAAGGTTCAGGTGGCAGCACTATCCTGCTACGGCCCCAGGTGCGACGGCAACAGCATTGCCACACACCCAGACGTTTCACGTTTCCTGAAAGGAGTCAAACACATTCGCCCACCACTGAAATGGCCAGTGCCCCTGTGGAACCTCAACCTAGTTTTGGACTTCCTAGCAGGACCCACCTTCAGACCCCTCCGAGGCCTGTCCCTCCGTTTGTTAACCTTGAAGATGGTGTTCTTGCTGGCCGTATGCTCAGCACGCCGCATCTCAGAGCTACAAGCGCTGTCCTGCCGTGATCCGTTTCTCAGGATCACCCCAGGGGCTATCCATCTTCGCACGGTTCCTTCCTTCTTACCCAAAGTAGTCTCACACTTCCACCTCAACCAAACCATATCCTTGCCAACCATGGAAGGGTTGAAGAAATCGGAAGCAAGTCGAATACTGTGTCATCTCGACATCGGCAGGCTGCTTCCAGATACCTGGAAATGTCGGAAACAGTACGAAAGACGGACCACCTGTTCGTCCTTCACAGTGGGAAGCGGCAAGGAGAAGCGGCCTCACGGGCGACTATCGCTCGCTGGATCAAAGACGTTATCAAGGTGGCCTACGTAGAAGCGGGAAAACCACCACCTCTACGAGTCAAGGCTCACTCTACCAGAGCACAAGCGGCCTCCTGGGCAGAAACTACGATGCTGTCGCCTGCAGAGATATGTAAAGCGGCAACATGGTCCTCCATCCATACCTTCTCCAGATTCTACCGTCTGGAAGTCTAGGCCAGGGAGGAGACAGCATTTGCAAGGGCAATCCTAAACGTACCTCGGGCAGCCTCCCACCCAGTCCGGGAGTAGCTTTTGTACATCCCATTCGTTATGAGTCCATCTGCTACACGCTAGGAAATGGTGAGATTACTTACCTGATAATCTCGTTTTCCTTAGTGTAGGCAGATGGACTCAGCATCCCGCCCGGCTGCCGATATATATGGGGATTCACTGTTTCAAGGTAAGCCATGTTTCCTTACATAGGGCATCCACCCTGCCGGGTGTCGACGCCTTCCGGTTGAGAACACTGGCGGTCTCCAGCTACTGTCAATCGGTCAGGTTTTCATTTCATTCATTCATTTATAAAATGTATTAATCGCTTAACACTGTTAGGCCTAAGCGATATACAAAATACACATACATAATAAAAGCAACACAAACAAAAACAAATACA
Organism: Rhinatrema bivittatum; assembly: GCF_901001135.1. Taxonomy (NCBI): domain Eukaryota; kingdom Metazoa; phylum Chordata; class Amphibia; order Gymnophiona; family Rhinatrematidae; genus Rhinatrema; species Rhinatrema bivittatum. The sequence goes on along the minus strand of NC_042617.1, from coordinate 222,904,339 downwards.
AATAAATAAATTAGTAAAAACTAACTCGTGAAATGTTGTCTGATATTCATTGCATTATGCATTAACTTAATCAAGTATTACTATTAGCAGTTATACACACGATTCAACAATCATTCAATCATGTTCAGTTAATTAATCGGTCAGTCACACATATATCCATAAAGCTTTTGCAAGGAAGATTACTGAGCATCTGCACTTCCTGCAGGGGTATATGTACTACGTGCTGACGTCAGATCCGTCTCCAACTGCTAGCACGAGCACACTATACCCATTCGTTATGAGTCCATCTGCCTACACTAAGGAAAACGAGATTATCAGGTAAGTAATCTCACCAATTCTCTTTAAGGTGAATTTTGAAAGCCCAGCACACACATCAACTAGGGTATACACGAATAAGTCAGGCTGATGCATGCCGAGCGGATTTTAAAAGTTGCCTGGATACATGCGCAGTGGCGTACAGTCAGGGCCTTCAAGGGATTCAGTGAATCCCCAGCACTGACAGATTTCCTTTATTTAATTTTTTTTTTCCAAATTGGGCAGGGAGAAACCAAACCCCTGCCCAAGCTGATGTGTTCAGCTGCCACTTCCTTACTGTTGGGAATCCCGACCACGGTCCCCTGCAGCCGGCTCCCCTTACCTGCTCCAGCAGGCCCTGATGCCGAGTACTCCTTTCAAGTGGCTTGAGACAGCCACTGTGATTCCCAGCTGCTCCAGGCCTCCCACGCAGTCCGGGATGCCGCCAGCAGGCTTCCTGCACACACGGCATCTGCCGTGTCTTAAAGGGACCACGGTGGGAAACTTTGGCCCGGCCCCTGAAGATAACGTCAGACACCCAGGCTATTTAAGCCCCGCTCAGATCAGCCTTCTCTGCCTTGGCAACAGGTCCTACTCTCTGAGTGTGTATTGCTGCATTACTGCTTGTTTCAGAGTTCCTGCCTGCTCCTGATTTCCTGCCTGTGCCTGAGTTTCTGCCTGCCCCTCGCCCATGGTTCCACTGTTCCTGGCTCCTTGTCCCTTGGATGGTCTTCTCTGTCTTGACTTCGGCTTGGCTTCTTGGTTTCTCCATGTCTGCTGCCCGTCCTGACCTTTGGTTTGTTTCCGGTTCCTGTGAGTCCACTGCCTGCCCTGACCCCTGGCCTGGTTCCGCGTCCAGCCTGCTCTCCGCTTGTCCTGACTTCTAGACTGTCCACGGTGCTCCTATCTTCATCCTGCCTCGACCTGAACTTCCTGACACCGCCTCCTCTGGACCACCCTGCACCAGGACACCCCCACCTAAGTCCTGCTGGCCCTGGCACCCAAGGGCTCAACCTGAGGGGAACAGGGTTGGGATAGTTGAAGCTCCTGCTGGGTCTCCTGGACCTGTTCCACCTCCCAGCTATGAGGACCTCTGGGGGGCCGTCCCTCGGGAGCGTTACCAGCACTCGTGCCAGCTCAAGTGTCCACAGAGCGAAAACTTACCCCCTCAGCCAGCAGTAGAATTGTGTATAAGTGAGCCTTATCTCCTGCTGTCGTGGGGCCAATCTCACAGCTTATCATGAGATTGACCCTATGGCAACAGAAGTTCACATTGCATCAGTGTAACTGCCATGGTTCATGCTGCCCACAAAGAACCTACTACTGCCACAGACCCCATCCTGTGGAAGACGAAGATGACAGGAGACCCCGCAACCTAGCAGCCGCCAGTGGAGTCCATCCAGTTGGCAGATGAAGATGAGTCCCGGCAAGCCACTTTGGGGGGGCTGAATAAGAGAGAACTTGTGACCCAGCAGCATGGTAAAGAGTGGGGGAGACCCTGAACTTTTGTGAGTGAGAGAAAGCCTGTGTCTGAGAGTGAGAAAGCCACTGAATGTGAGACAGTGTCTGTGTATTTAAAAGCCACAGTGTAAAAGTGCTTTTTTGTGTATGAGGGAGACATAGCCACTGTATACGAAAGAGTGCTTGTGTCTGTGTTTGTATATATGTGTGTGTGTGTGTGTGTATGTGTGCAGAGAGCCACTGAATGTGAGAGAATGCCTAAGAGTGTGTGTGTGTGTGAGGGAGAGAGCCATTAAATGTGAGAAAGTACCTAAGTATGTGTGTGCTTGTAAGGAAAGAGAGCCAGTGAATGTGAGAGAGTGCCTGGGGAGATGAGAGAGTATCTGGGTGGGTATGTGGGAAGGAGAGAGCTACTGAGTAGGTTGGTGAGTGTATGTGAAGGAGAGAAAGCCACTGAGTGTGGGAGCATGCCTTTGTGTGTATGTATCTGAAGAAGAGAGAACCACTTGTCAGAAAATATGTTAGAAAAAGTGTTTCTTTATCAGAAAATGTTTCTTTGTAGTCATGCATGTATAGTCTAGCCAGTAAAATCAAGTTAGTATTGAAGCAAAGAAATGCTTTTTTACACTCCCTGTACTTTTCCACTAAGATAAGGGCTTAAACTGGGATGCCTTCCAACTTCAGACACCTGTGTCCTCGGGGGGCAAAATAGTTAACTTTTCTTGATTAGAAGCACAGACTAGCCCCACCTGGCTATCCTTGTCCTTGGGGGGCTCAAAAAGTATAGAAAAGTTAACTTTCTTACAGTTACTAGCCCCCACCTGGCTATTCTATTTAAACCCCTGATAAGGACAGTACAGGAGAGAGGAGCAAGAAAAACCCTGTCTGACCGCAAGAGAAACATTAAAGGGCTAATCGCTACATGATATTGGTAAGCATCTGATTATAGTTTTCTTTATTTATTTATTTTTTTTATTTAAGTTTTTTTATATACCAACATTCAAGACAGTAGTCCCATCATGCTGGTTCACAAGAAACAGGGGTGCAATAAACTTTACAATTTGAACAATGGTGCAGAAAAGCAGTTACATGTAACAGGGAATCAATAACTAGGAGTAAGAAGGAAAATGAAGATCAAATAATTATATTTGCATAAGAGAGGATCATATGCATAAGAGAACCCTAGCAAGTATAATTAACCTTGGCTAGTATTAGCAAGACATGTACTAGAAAGAATTTATTTTACAAGAAAAAAGACTTTAGTAGATATTTATCTGATTGCTATAATTTCAGTAACTATTGTTATCATACTTCTACTTATAACTATGTACTGTTTGATTAAGATAAAATTTGAGCATTGTAACGCTTCATAAGCTAATCACATGCCTTAAAAGATTATAACTGTTATCTGAATAAAGAAACTCTTATTTTCATACATTCAGACTGAATTATTTCTCTAAACAACTCTATTGGGGAACCCTCATCTCTAAAATAGTAAACTCCTTCCCTTAAAGGCTGGAGGGTCTTATGAAAAGGTAGGATAGGAGCAGAGCTTATCCTGACTTTCACTGACATGGGACCCCTTTACAAAAATAGGTAATATCTAGGGAAAAATAAAATAGGAATTTTTAATTTCCAATAAAGTGATATTACCTATAATAAAATATTCTATATTAATATAGAATTGCAGACCCCCTATAGGATAAGGGCTAGCCAAGAGACTGTATTTCATAGGTGGGTAGAGGCAAACCACATTCAGGAAGGTCAGTCTTTTGTACTACATTTGCAGATAGACAGTGATTTCTCCCTGTGCTATCACAAAGATATTTGTCTATTAAAAGCCTTGACACAACAAGGGAGACACCAGAGATTAGATCATAGGGGAGATGAGAACTTCATACCCTTTACTCTCCCCGTTGCCAAATGTCATACACTCTTAGTTAGTGTCTGTTCGCAGACAATCTGACTGTCCCGGTCTCAGGAAAGCAAGGCAGTTTGGCTTTCTCGGAAAACCAACCGCCTCTCGTTGCAATATTATCATATGATCCTCCCGCTGCGGGCGATGTCCCAGCTGGAAAACAGGGTGTGTACTATACCACTGTCCTGAGATGCTTTTTAACATTACGAGATCATTATGGAAGCACCTCAACCCCGACAGGGATGCTTGTGGAGCATGGGGGCTGTAGTGAGATCGACCACAAAGCAGATAGGGTAAGACGGACTTTAGGTACTCTCCCTACAGACATTAACCAGGTACCAGAACATCTGGCTACCCTGGCTGGTAGCATTAGAGGCAGTCACTGGTCAGGTTGATGGACGCACCAGACACTATATAATTTCAACCCTAATGCCACAAAATTTAGTCCACACCCCCCCCCCCCCCCCCCCCGTCTGCTTGTGACTCATGGGGAACTTATTATGCCTGGTACTATCAAGTAATAAATGGTAAACCCTTGATCACTAATCTATGTGCGTATTACAGAAAATATTACATAAGTATGGGATATCCGCTGCCTACTCACTAGGAATGTTAGTGACTTTAGAAAATTTTGACCAGGTATGGGAATTCCTGAAAGATATTATGCCTGAAACCTCTATCCAGATTGATCTTAGTAATAGACTAAGCACCTTGGCTCCTGATGAAAGGAACCAACGATTTCCATTCCTGATCCAACAGGCATACGAGGCAGTTGGAAAACACTTAATCCCAGGGAAGCCATTCAAATCGGCGCACCAGGGGCCGGATAAACAAAAATGATAGAGGAAGGGACAGCCAGAGGTCTCAACCTGATAAGCATGCCCGAAGGGTAAGCTTTAATTTCAGAAACCCATCCTCCCAGGAAAGGAATCATAGAGAGATTAGGGAACCTAGACAGGAACACCCACCTCCTCCACAGAGAACTCCTCCAGGCATTGGATGGGCTCCCTGATACCCTGTGAGAGACAATAGAGGGGCTCCACCTATACAATATCCAGCACCAGAAAGACCCCAAGGGTATTTGGAGCTACAGCTAAAGTTGATCACCCTCCCACACCTACCCCGAGAAAACCAGCAAAGCGTGCCACACACCATGGCAACCCTAGCCCCAAAACTCAATCCCTTGTGGATCCAGAATAAGGAATGGGGTAAACTTTATGTGGAGATGGTAGATAGGGGAACTAACATTAGTATACTGAAACAAGAATGGGATACTGTACGGTATTTACAACAAAACAACAATTAATATGTTTGTGAGACAGCAAACACAAGCTCCCTTAACAACCATAGATATTTATTCCCCCTACTACAAAGTACCTTGCACTATAAAGGTTGCATGTTTATTTGATGGAGAAGACCCGTATGCGGTCTACTTCTCACCAGCTGATGTACCGGTACTCCCCTCTATGATGAGGGAAGACCCGGCATATGGGTTAGAGCCAGTTAAAGCTTCAATATCACTCCAGCTCAAAACCTCTGTAGGGGAAGCACAACTAGAAAAGAGATTTAAGGAATGGCTTACATTAGGGGTTATTCAGCTTTATCCCACACGTACGGGTTTAGTTCACATCCCCAAGCCAATAGAAATCACATTAACTAAACCATTTAATCCCCAGAAACAGTACCCTATACACCAAAAATTCTGGGATGACCTTGATGAGATTGTTACTCAGAAAGTGTTTTAAGAGAGAAATATTCTTAATATAATTCCCCTCTGCTCCCAGTACCCATACCAAACGGGAAGACTCGCATGGTCATCGACTATCAGATCCTTAACGCCTCCTCTGAAACTGTGGCAGCGCAGACCCTCAATCCAGCATCAACGATTGATAATTTGCCTTGCCCTAGGTAGAAAGCCACCTTAGATTTAGGGTTCTGGAGTATACCCTTGAGTTCCTCCCCGTTAACTACATTTACGTTCCAGGGAAAGCAATATCAATATACGAGACTCCCCCAGGGATTTAAAAATTCCCCCGTATTATTTTCAGCAGCCGTTGAAGAGATCCTTCAATGACATCACGTTGATAATGCCATACCTTATGTTGATGACATACATTTGGCATCAGATACACTACAGGTACTTTGGCAGACAGTAGGTAAACTGATACGAGTCTTGGGGGAAAAAGGATTAGTGGTAAATTTCGCCAAAGCAAGAATAGGCTTTGAGGAAGTAAAATATTTGGGATTTCCAATTAGGGTGGCAGGAGCTACACTGGCCCCCACAGTCCAAGAAAAAAATCATTTGCTTTCCCGAACCATGCACATCACGCTAGTTACAGGTTATAATGGGAAGTCTCAATTTTGCCCGTAAAATGATACCAAATTTTGCAGCACTAGCGAAACCCTTATATGATCTGTTAAAAGGTGATGCAGTGGTAGCTAGGGACTGGACTACCTTACATTTGGAATGCCAGTAACATCTAAAAAGTCATTCTTTTCCCAGACTTTCATGTGTGTGTTGTATCCAGAGACAACATATGTGGAATCTGAACAAACCAGTATGGATCCTCTGGTGTCCAAATTGGTCATGTGCTCAATATGCGTTAATGCCTTTTGAAATGCAGTGAGTTCAGCTTGTTGGGTGGACATGTCTCCTAATGGCCAAGTGTGTGTATCTGATACTTTCCACTGTCCTTTCTTATTAGGAGTTAAAATTACATTGGCTGCTCCTGCAAAGAAGGCTGTGAAATAGTCAGTAGATGGGGTAGCAGACCCATCGGTAAAAATGACCTTCTCTACTTGTCTAGAGTTAGGAGGAGCATCCGGTCTGGTTGGGGATATCGGGAAACCTCCTCACTAATTCAATGCTTGAGTCTGCAAGACCATTTTGATAATGGAATTGTACATCATCCTTATACTGATTGGCGCACCAATGCACCCAGCAAGTGGCGAAAGCCCTGCTTTCAGGTAGGGAGTGCCAAGTAACTGCTTGCAGTTGTAGTATACCAGTGTAACAGTGTATGCATTTACCTTGTGCCTGTTATGCCCCTGCCCGCGGCTGCTCCATGGGCAGGGCCTCACCTCTGCAGCCTGGTCTGCCACTGAGCCACATTGCCTCCTTCTTCGCAGCCCGCTGCCACACTGTTGCCTCCCGCATGGCTGGAGCCGCGCCAACAACGTTACCATCAGGGAAATCCCTTGCGGGGATTCCCCTCTCTTTTGCAGCCCTAGCTCTGCCGCTGGAGCATCTCATCTACAGGGGAATTCCCTGCCGGGACTCCCCTCTTCGCAGCCCAAGTGCAGCCGCTGGAGTCTCCTCTTCGCGGCAGGGAGCCACCTGCGTCTTTTCCTCTTCGGGGCCGTTGTCAGGCCCAGCGCAGCTCTTCAGCGTCAGGAGCCACTCCAAGGCCTCCACTTACCTTCTCCGCTGTTCCAGCGCTGCTACAGGCCTCAGTTCCACCTCCTGTGCTCCAGGGCTCCCTCTAGGGGCTAGCCGTATGGCTCGTCTCTTCTTTTAAAGGTACCGCGCAGGAAGTTCATCTTCAGCCCTCCCAGATGACGTCTTCAGGGCTCTTCCTGTTCCTGCCCTATAAAAAGGCGCTGCTTCATTCCTTCAGTGCCTTCGGAAGGATCAACATCCTCCAGAGAGTTCCTCTTCGGAGTTCCAGCTTCCATCCTCGGAGTCCACTGTTCCAACGTGGTTATCTTCAAGCTCCTGTCCAGAAGACTTTGTCTTCAAGTCTTCTCGCTTCGTGATGTCTTCTTCATGATGTCTTCGTCCAATGTCCAGGTCTTCCTGTTGTCGACCTTCCTCGTGGTATGTTCCAGTCTCAGGCTTTCCTTCCACAAGCCTCGGGATCCCTCGTCTATTCTTAGATGACCCTGACGCTCCAATGTCTCGATGTCCTGACGTCCAGAAGTCCACCTGTTCTGAGTCCCAGATGTCCTGGTGTCCCGACGTCCTCCATCCAGATGTTTGTCCGTCTTCTTCTATCAAAGTCTTCCAGATCCTACCCTAAGCAGAGGCCCATTCCTGCTGTCACCCATCTCTTCAGATGTCCAGGTTCCCTGATGTCAAGAAGGCTTCTCGGATATACTGCCCTCTGCGTACCTCTCTCTCTTCACTACACCTCTTTATCCTGGAGCATACATCAGCAGATCTTGGTGTTCCCCGGAACTCTCCAATCAGTCTATTCTTGATAGATTGGAATCCCTCCTTTGGACTTCATCGAGTGCTGCCCAACTCCTCTCCGTCTGGTGCTCCTCCCATTCCTAGCTTGATCTGCGACCAGCCTCCAGGTTGTGTAGGGCGCGCAGCGGACAAGGTGGTCCATAACCAGTCCTCAGGCTGTGTAGGGGACCTTGAGGGATAGCACTCCCCAACTTCAAGAGCCTCGTCTCTTCTTCGTACCCAAGAGTGTTCCTCTTCATCCTCTCCAAGAGTCTCGTCTCGTCTATGTCTTCAAGAGTACACCTCTTCTTCATCCATGTCCAGGAGTCCTCATCTAGTCCAAGTTCCAGGAATCCTCCATCTATGAACTCTGACTTTTAGCTCTCCGGACCAGGAGTCCCCTGTTCCAGTTCCATTCCTTCATGAGTTTGAACGGTGTCCAAGCTCGCACTTGCTTTCCTATCCTCGAGGTATCTTGGGGCTCCTTTCTGAGTCATCTCGTGGACCAAGGGCTCACACTCACACAGGAGCAAGCGATCACACCTCTACGCCCCTTCCTAGGGCTTTCCCATACTCATTCACCACAGAATACGTAGCCACAAGGCGTGTCCGCAATAGTGCCAAAGTAGAAATTTTGGAAAGGCAATATCTGACAGCTTTTAAAGTGCGCTCAACAATATTAAACTTTTTCTCAGGGAGAAAGTGTGTATAATATAATAGGTTGGGACTCATCATGATTACTTATTGTAGCTAAGAAATGTGAGTCAGAAACCTGAAGGACAAGGTCCAAATCCTTTACAGGGTTTCGGTGTGCTAATGGAGCTGAATTTTTTATAGCCTCCTATTCCAGGAGAATAGGAGGCTATAAAAACGCACAGAAATGCCTTACAGCAGCAGTGACTGTTAATCGTCTTGCCATTGTTTTTGGTATTTTGCCTCTCTGCACAGATGGCGGTCCAGCCTTCAGAAATCTAGAGGTTGAAACCTTCTGTGCCGATCGCTCCATTACCCATCAGTTCTCGTACCCCCACCGTCCTGAATCTAACAGTATGGTAGAATGGGTGAACGGTGAGGTTAAGTGTAGCTTGCAAATTTTTGCCTTAAAAATTAGTCCCAAAGATTGGTACCATAATCTCCCAAAGATACAGATCTGGCTAAATAGTACCATAACTACCAATCATGAAGCACCCACTATGTCTCTTTTTGGGTTCTCTATGCTAGAAAACATGGGGTCCTCAAAGGTGATGGTTGCCTCCGATGAAGCCCCCCCGGAATCCAAATCCATTTCCAATTGGTTTCGTAGTATTGAGAAAAACGCATGTTCGTGGCTCGTTAGAACTATATTGGTCTAAACCCTTTATTGTTACAGAACTTCTAGGTACCTTGGGACTGTTACTTTCTGACTCTGAGGATCCAGAGAACAGAAAAGTTGTGTCTATTAGAGATGTCAAGCTGGTATCCAAGACACTGGGGTTTTCCGGTACAAGCGCCTCCATTCGACCATCAGCCTCTACTGCATCCACAGTTTCCACTGATGCAGATGAGACAGGAGGAATCGATGCTGCCAAGCCCCCCCACTGATCAAGACATGTTTTTTCGAGAAGTGACATGACTGCGCCAACCACAGAACAAGAAGAACAAGTTGTTCTCGATGTGACTGGTCCCATGCCCAAACGCCTTCAGTTTCTAACCCTCATCCAGCAACAGCTTCTAAGTGCATGTTATGCAATTTATTTCCCGATCAGTACATTTTTGCATGCGGGATTTCTTTTCTATAAACCCTACTATAAGTAAATTATTGCATGTTGGGTGTTTTTGGTAATTGCATTTCCCGTCTCCCTCTACTACCTTTTATCTCATACCCAAGTACATTCCACCACTTTTCCCGAAATCTTTCAGGAACTTCGTTACTCTCACTCACATATAAATAAACGTTCACTTTCTAAACCACTGTCACTCCTCGCTGTGCCTTTGCTATCTGGTGTGATTTTGGTTCCGTACCATGGCTGGTTGGTGTAGGATCCTGTTCTTTTGCATATTGATGTTCCTTTTAGGTACTACACTCACCAAGTCTGGCAAGGCATCTCTCCGGAATCTCAACCTGAGAGTCTTGTGTCCAGGCTTATTGCCCTGTTCCAGTAACTGTAGTGATCCTCCCTACAGCTTACTTCAGTCACATCGGAATCTCCTCTGGATGGCTTTCGCACTGAGTTCTGCTCGTCTAAGTACCAAAACTTGTTCCTGGGTTTCTGGAAAGAAGGTGCAAATCTTACGAAGATCCTTAATCACCTTCATGGAAACTACAGCACTGTTCTCTATCATATATTGGTGCTCCAGAACAGTTCCAGAAAATATTTGCTCTTCGACCCTGCCTCCATAATGACTCCTGTGCTTGCCAAAACCTCCTATCAGAAATACTTCTGGAAGACTCCTCACTTAGTCCTATGCATGGACTTTCTGGTTTGCTTAAAGGTTTTGTTTTCTCCTGGATGGAAATCTTTCCTGAGGTAACACTCTCTTATGATAATTATTCCACATGGGGGGGGGGGGGGGGAAAGGGTGAGAATACAGGATTCCCTCTCCCAATGGTTAAAGACTCTCTGTCTTATGTTTGTAGGCAACCATATGAAATTCTGTTTTTAAATAGTACACATTATCATGTATTTTGTGATGAATTGCCTGTTAATTTCACTCATTGGTAAGGAATCCTTTATTGTAATATTACTTTCTGGAATAATGCTTGTGGGAACAATAGGTTCTTTTGTGCTCAGTCCTCGTCCACCCAGACACAATGCCCTTGTTGCCCTAATTGGTGTTATCAAGTTAACCTTTGCAATAAAAGATATCATAGTAGAATATGGAGATCTTTCTTTACACAGGAAGCACATTTCTTTGCAAACAGACTAGTGCAAGGTAGATCTTTCACAGCTGCCTGCATTTGAGGCATAGCAGAAGGGAAAAATGAAACAGAAGTTACAGTTGTTTTAGACCTTATTATACAGACTAAGGGCCTCATTTTCCAAGGAGTTACCATGTGTGATAATTCTGCAAACCGCCTTATCATAGTGCCTCCTCCCTAGACAGGTATTTGTATCCCTATGGGAGGCCCACCTAGTAACTCGAGGTGAGGTTTAAGTATTAGTGTAGGGGGTTAGGGGCCACTTTCACATTCAACGTGAGACGTACGAACAGAACAGTGGTCTCTTGTGAAGATTTGATGACCTACGGAGTGAGGAAACTCACTCAAAGATGAGATTTGTGCAATGTTCTCTCAACCTAGCTTGATGGACTCTCTAACAACAAGCTAGGTGGAGAGAACATTGCACAAATCTCATCTTTGAGTGAGTTTCCTCACTCCGTAGGTCATCAAATCTTCACAAGAGACCACTGTTCTGTTTGTACGTCTCACGTTGAATGTGAAAGTGGCCCCTAACCCCCTACACTAATACTTAAACCTCACCTCGAGTGAGGTTTAAGTATTAGTGTAGGGGGTTAGGGGCCACTTTCACATTTTGTATCCCTATGGGAGGTGGGCCTCCCATAGGGATACAAATACCTGTCTAGGGAGGAGGCACTATGGTAAGGTTCTCTCTCCCCCTCCCCCAAGCCTGCATCATACTGAAACAGGCCTGTCAAGAGACATCATGAACCACAATATACTGGCAATGTAGCCCAAATTGGGCTAATAGTGCAACTTGCAATAACAGCCTTTCGCATAGCTGATAGTACAATTTACAATACACATGCTTATTAGCATAAGGTACACCCCTTTTTGGTATCACATGCGATACCAATGCGATATTGGAAAATGAGGCCCTAAGTGGCTGAATGAGTCATTTTCCCTACCTGACTGGGTAATAAGAACAGCAAGAAGAAAAAGAAGAAATGTTCTGAAACATGAAATTCAGAGCACTTTTCTTAATCTTAATAATAGAATTAAAGCTGCTATCAAAGGCATTCAGTCTAATGAATATCACCTGAAAGCAGGAGTTTTCCAGTTAAGGGATTATTTGGCTCAAACCCTACAGTTAGGAATTGAAGCCATAACCACGACTGATGAGAATATACAGGTTTTAGCAAGAATAGAACAGTTAACCCATTTTATAGATGGTCTCACTTCCCCAAAACCGAAATGGGGGGACCATCAACTGGGAAAAATGTTAGAGGAAATAAACCTCACAGCAGAACAAATTCAGTATGCCCATGTGGAGGCCTCACAAGTTATTTTGCAGGTCACCAAACATGAAATGAGAAAAGAGCCGTGGGCGACCTTGGGAACGACATTAGTACAAGGGATTAGATACATTTTTTCTCCCTATCACCACACAGGTATGGAAGAGATGTTGGGAAATTCAAAATTGGGGACAATATATTGAAAGTAGTAATGGTAGCAACAAATGGATAAAGATAATTAAAATCTTTGAACCAACAATTTGTGCATTAATAATACTGGTTATCACTGGATTATAGCACAGGGTTGCCATAAGGTTCCTGTAACCGTGTGCAATTCCCTGGTGCAAGTTTATAATACCTGCCTCATACTGGAAGAAGCTGATTGCCCTCTGGAACCGAATCCCAGTTCACTAGTAGAGGTTTTCTTGAAACTTCCCAATGGATCTTACATCCTTCGATCAGATAAAGCACAGTGCGGGTTTCAACTGGGAATATTGTACCTAGTCACCGTCCAAATCCCAGTCCACTAGTAGAGGTTTTCTTGAAACTTTCCAATGGATCTTACATCCTTAGATCAGATAAAGCACAGGGCGGGTTTCAACCGGGAATATTGTACCTAGTCACCGCCCGATCTGTTATTAGGTGTGGACCATGGGAATTTTATCCCATGCTTAGATCCCGGCCAACCGAAAGTGTACAATATATGGAATTTAAACCAGTACAATTCACCGAGTTGAAAATGTTATTGACTCATGTTTTAAATGTGAATGTATTATTGCGAAATTTGTCTTCATTCTGGCTAATGTCTGAGGATGAGTTCTTGTAGCATCTGAGGATGATAGCATCAACAAGTAGTGAATGGGAACTGATCCTGGAAGAGCTGCTGAAACCGGAGGTATTTTCCAATGCCCTGGGTCGAGCCTTCTCTGAATTAGTGGGTGGTATAGTAAAAACAGCCGTAGGAGTAGTTAGAGCTATAACTGAAGGGGCGGGTGGCCTCCTTCATGATTTGGGTATCAATCTATACCCATTAATCCTGGGAATCATAGTAATCATTGGCGTTCTATTCTTCTGTTTTAGGAGAAACTAGAACAAAGAGCCACGAACCAGAGATGGCATGTGCAAACCCAACGACACAACCTCCAACAAATCCTATGATAGAAGCACTGATTAGTAGCCTGGAACCTGATCTCATAAATGAGCATGCAGCGAATGGGAAGTGGATGTATTCAGAGAAACATCTTGGTCTTTGTGAGCCTTCTTATCTGCATGAAAGTTGCTATACCAGCAGTGCATGGTTCAGAGCAATGTATCCTTGAAGGATACTAATGAAACAGGAGAGTTAGGGCATCCCAACAGAGAGGTTCCAATAAAAGAATACGCAGCCCATGTGCCTATATGTAAAATATCACCGAAGCTAATGATTTCCAAATTATCCCTAACAACTGAAAAGCAGGTTATTAATACAAACAAAAAACACACTTTGAAATGTCTGTATGCCAATGCCAGAAGTCTAAGAAGTAAGATGGGAGACTTAGAGTGTATAGCAGTAAATGAGATTGACATAATTGGTATCACAGAGACCTGGTGGAAGGAGGATAACCAATGGGACAGTGCTATATCAGGGTACAAATTATATCGCAATGATAGGGAGGATCAGCTTGGTTGGGGGGTGGCACTTTATGTCCGGGAGGGTATAGAGTCCAACAGGATAAAGATCATACAAGAGACTAAATGCTCAGTAGAATCTATATGGATAGAAATCCCATGTGTGTTGGGTAAGAGTATAGTGATAGGAGTATACTATCGTCCACCTGAACAAAATCGTCAGACAGATGATGAAATGCTAAGAGAAATCAGGGAAGCTAACCCATTTGGCAGTGCAATAATAATGGGAGATTTCAATTACCACTGAATAAATAAGTTGTACAATAATGTTTCAATGTTAATGTGTGTGTTTTACTAAATATTGATGTTATTCATAATCAAATCTATTAAGGACTGTCATAACACCCGTGGTCTGCATGCATTTTATGCCTGTGTTCTCAGCCACACCAGGTCATCTTTAATCATCGGTCCTAAAACATCTAGGCAGTCTTTCTTATACTTTTGCACTTTTTTTCTTTTTTTCTATTTTTATAATTGTATGAAGAACTTTAGTATAGTATGTGGAATAAGTACTTCCCTTAGTATAGCGAAGTCTCGCTGTCGATAGGTCCGATTCGGATACTTCTACTGCCGCACAAGGGCACTTGATTGCCTGCTTCTTTGGCGTTACTGCATTACCGCACGGGTCTGTTCCCGGTTTGCTGTCTGCTAGCATCGCCTCCACATGTATTTCCAACATTTACAGCGTTTCCGGTTTTTACGCCATGTCCTTAATTTGGCGTCTATGTGGTAGACATATACATGGCTGTAAATGTTGGAAATACATGTGGAATTCATAAAGTACCTTAATCAAACCAATCTCTAAGTACATCTATAGTCCCTGAAGCAGCAACACTGCGAAACGTACGTCGGATTGGACTTGTGCGAACAGCGCGGCGGCGCTGGAACCAGACTTGTGCGGCAGCTCGGCGGCGCTAGCAGACAGAAAACCGGGAACAGACCCGTGCGGTAATGCAGTAACGCCAAAGAAGCAGGCAATCAAGTGCCCTTGTGCAGCAGTAGAAGTATCCGAATCAGACCTATCGACAGCGAGACTTCGCTATACTAAGGGAAGTACTTATTCCACATACTATACTAAAGTTCTTCATACAATTATAAAAATAGAAAAAAAGTGCAAAAGTATAAGAAAGACTGCCTAGATGTTTTAGGACCGATGATTAAAGATGACCCGGTGTGGCTGAGAACACAGGCATAAAATGTGTGCAGACCACGGGTGTTATGACGGTCCTTAATAGATTTGATTATGAATAACATCAATATTTAGTAAAACACACGCATTAACATTGAAACATTATTGTACAACTTATTTATTCAGCAGTGTTCACATAATCGTTGTATTTTGAATAAGCCTTGGATATACTGGTAGATTTCAATTACCCCAATATTGACTGGGTAAATGTAACATCAGGACTTGCTAGAGACATAAAGTTCCTGGATGTAATAAATGACTGCTTCATGGAGCAATTGGTTCAGGAACCAACAAGAGAGGGAGCTATTTTAGATTTAATTCTTAGTGGAATGCAGGATTTGGTGAGAGAGGTAATGGTGGTGGGGCCACTTGGCAACAGTGATCATAACATGATCAAATTTAAACTAATAATTGGAAGGGGGACAATAAGTAAATCTGCAGCTCTAACACTAAATTTTAAAAAGGGAAACTTTGATAAAATGAGAAAAATAGTTAGAAAAAAACTGAAAGGTGCAGCTGCAAAGTTAAAAGTGTTCAACAGGCATGGATATTGTTTAAAAATACAATCCTAGAAGCGCAGTCCAGATGTATTCCACGCATTAAGAAAGGTGGAAGGAAGTCAAAATGATTACCATCATGGTTAAAAGGTGAAGTGAAAGAGGCTATTTTAGCCAAAAAAAAATCCTTCAAAAATTGGAAGAAGGATCCATTGGAAGAAAATAGGATAAAGCATAAGCAATGTCAAGTTAAATGTAAAACACTAATAAGACAGGCAAAGAGAGAATTTGAAATGAAGTTGGCCATAGAGGCAAAAATTCATAATAAAACCTTTTAAAAATATATCTGAAGCAAGAAACCTATGAGGGAGTCGGTTGGACCATTAGATGACCGAGGGGTTAAAGGGGCTCTTAGGGAAGATAAGGCCATTGCAGAAATTCTAAATGAATCCTTTGCTTCCATGTTTACTAATGAGGATCTTGGGGAGATACCAGTTCTGGAGATGGTTTTCAATGGTGATAAGTCAGACGAACTAAACCAAATCACTGTGAATCGGGAAGATGTAGTAGGCCAGATTGACAAACTAAAGAGTAGCAAATCACCTGGACCGGATGATATGCATCCTAGGGTACTAAAGGAACTAAGAAATGAAATTTCTGATCTATTAGTTAACATTTGTAACCTATCATTAAAATCATCCATTGTACCTGAAGACTGGAGGGTGACCAATGTAACCCCAGTATTTAAAAAGGGCTCCTGGGGTGATCCGGGTAACTATAGACCAGTGAACCTGACTTCAGTGCCGAGAAAAATAGTAGAAACTATTCTAAAGATCAAAATCGTAGAGCATATACAAAGACATGGTTTAATGGAACACAGTTAACATGGATTTTAGCCAAGGGAAGCCTTGCCTAACAAATCTGCTTCATTTTTTTGAAGGGTTTATTAAACATGTGGATAAAGGTGAACCGGTAGATGTAGTGTATTTGGATTTTCAGAAGGCATTTGACAAAGTCCCTCATGAGAGGCTTCTAAGAAAACTAAAATTCATGGGATAGGAGGCGATGTCTTTTTGTGGATTACAACAGATAGTAGGATTAAACGGTCAATTTTCTCAGTGGAAAAGAGTAAACAGTGGAGTGCCTCAGGGATCTGTACTTGGACCGGTGCTTTTCAATATATATATATAAATGATCTGGAAAGGAATATGACGAGTGAGGTTATCAAATTTGCCAACGATACAAAATTGTTCAGAGTAGTTAAATCACAAGCGGATTGTGATACATTACAGGAGGACCTTGCAAGACTGGAAGATTGGGCATCTAAATGGCAGATGAAATTTAATGTGGACAAGTGCAAGGTGTTGCACATAGGGAAAAATAACCCTTGCTTAGTTACACGATGTTATTAGGAACTACCACCCAGGAAAAAGATCTAGGCATTATAGTGGATAATACTTTAAAATCGTCAGCTCAGTGTGCTGCAGCAGTCAAAAAAGCAAACAGAATGTTAGGAATTATTAGGAAGGGAATGGTTAATAAAACGGAAAATGTCATAATGCCTCTGTATCGCTCCATGGTGAGACTGCACCTTGAATACTGTGTACAATTCTGGTTGCCATATCTCAAAAAAGATATAATTGCGATGGAGAAGGTACAGAGAAGGGCAACCAAAATGATAAAGGGGATGGAACAGTTCCCCTATGAGGAAAGGCTGAAGAGGTTAGGGCTGTTCAGCTTGTAGAAGAGACGGCTGAGGGGGAATATGATAGAGGTCTTTAAGATCATGAGAGGTCTTGAACGAGTAGATGTGAATCGGTTATTTACACTTTCGAATAATAGAAGGAATAGGGGGCATTCCATGAAGTTAGCAAGTAGCACATCTAAGACTAATCAGAGAAAATTCTTTTTCACTCAATGCACAATTAAGTTCTGGAATTTGTTGCCAGAGGATGTGGTTAATGCAGTTAGTGTAGCTGGATTCAAAAAAGGTTTGGATAAGTTCTTGGAGGAGAAGTCCATTAACTGCTATTAATCAAGTTTACTTAGGGAATAGCCACTGCTATTAATTGCATCAGTAGCATGGGATCTTCTTGGTGTTTGGTTAATTGCCAGGTTCTTGTGGCCTGTTTTGGCCTCTGTTGGAAACAGGATGCTGGGCTTGATGGACCCTTGGTCTTACCCAGCATGGCAATTTCTTATGTTCTTATGTAATCAACTTCCCCCAATACTCTTTTAGCTGGACATTGCCGAAAAAACTGTCACCAGCCATCTGCGGATCACTGAAAAGGGTCTTCAATGCTTACATTTGCAGGTGTGTGCCTTGGGAACGTGTGCCCTGCAACTTCGATATCTGCTCTCTGGCAGATTATCGGTTAAGACGTCGACATGGCTCATCAGATGCCACCCCCCTACGTATCCAGTGGAATCTTCATGTTATGGCTTTGAGGTGTTGGAGTGGATTCTTGGGTACTATGGTGATGGCCACGCCCATGGGAAGGAGCCCCGTGAGGAACCACAGTACTAGGCTAGACTCGATACACGCAAACACAGATTTGTCTTTTATTATACAGCTGGATGATACCACCAGAGGTGGCAGTAGTGAGGTGATCCAGTAGTAGCAGTCCAGGGACCATTGGCAGAGGAGACCCGTCTCCCAAAGGTAGATGTTAGCAGCACACAATAGTATAGGAAGTTCCGATTGCAGGTTCCCAGTGCAGGCTGTAGAAGACACAGAATGATAAAGGTTAGATTACTCACTAATTTGGTAGCTGTAGAGATGTAGATCCCAGCAGCCTCATGAGAAGCTTCTAGGAAAAGTAAAAAGTCATGGGATAGGTGTTACGGCTATGGCTGCTGTGCAATCGCCTCACCACCAGGGGTCCCTCAAGTGCAGGCTCTCCTGGCTGGCCCAATCCATCTGCTCTATGTCCTGGATGTTCCTTTATAGCCCTGCCTACCCTAGACTCCAGTGCTTCGGCATCAAGCTCGTTTGGGCTCCCTGCTCTAGCCTTCCTTGCCTTGCTGTGTGTGGCCTTTGGGCCTTCTGCCTTGCTTTGTCTTGCCTTGCGTGTGGCCTTTGGGCCTTCTGCCTTGCCTTGCCTTGCTGTGGGTGTGTGGCCTTCAGGCCTCCTGCCTTGCCTTGCCTTGCTGTGTGTGTGTGGCCTTCTGCCTTGCCTTGCTGTGTGTGTGTGGCCTTCGGGCCTTCTGCCTTGCCTTGCCTTGCCGTGTGTGTGAGGCCTTTGGGCCTTCTGCCTTGCCTTGCTGTGTGTGGCCGTGGCCTTCGGGCCTTCTGCCTTGCCGTGTGTGTGTGGCCTTCGGGCTCTCTGCTTAGTCGTGTGTGTGTGTGTGTGGCCTTCGGGCTCTCTGTCTTGCTATAAGGTTTTTGTGACCCTGCCGCCTGCCTTTGTGACCCTGCCACCTGCTATAAG
This sequence comes from Rhinatrema bivittatum, assembly GCF_901001135.1. Taxonomy (NCBI): domain Eukaryota; kingdom Metazoa; phylum Chordata; class Amphibia; order Gymnophiona; family Rhinatrematidae; genus Rhinatrema; species Rhinatrema bivittatum. The sequence goes on along the minus strand of NC_042617.1, from coordinate 222,885,537 downwards.
GTTTTTGTGACCCTGCCGCCTGCCTTGACCCTGCCTGGACATTGACTCTGTTTGCCTGCCTTGACCCTGCCTGGACATTGACTCTGTTTGCCTGCCGCCTGCCTTGACCCTGCCTGTACTTTGACTTTGTTCCCAGCCAGTACTCTGCTCCATATCTCAGCCATCGCCCAGCTCCATTCACTCCTGCCTGCATCTCATTCCTTCCCAGCCATTCATCACAGACCTTCCAGCTGTCTCTGTCTCTCTCCACCTGGAGTCACTCCTGAAGGTGGTGTTCACAACACCGGACCACTTCCCTAAACGTAACAGTATGCCGAAGCCACCCTCCAGAGAGAGAGATAGAATTTTTTGTCAAACCGGTGAGTCGATTTTTTTTTCCACAAACTACAATATGCCTCAGTCTCAAAGATTTTATAGCTGTGCATGCTGTCAAACTTTGAACTATTTAAGCTACCAAGACTGTCTAGCTTGTCAACTCCCTGAACAAGAACATTGGACATGCAGTAATTGCTATAAAAGAAATGTCTCTGTTTACCAAGAATGTTTAAATTGTTCTACTTCTAAGCCAGGATGGTAGAAATGTTCTTGTATCCCAAGCCTATTACCACCAGGCAAACCGTGCCCCTGTTGCTCAGCTATGGGACTAGCTGCTTCATTAGGAAAAACAGTCAGCTCGACTACCCTGCGTTCAGCTTCTGGCCCAGTTAAAAATGTTATTCCCTGTAACAGCTTGTGGATAAAGAATTCCAGCCCTTCATTTCAAGACACTTTGAAGAAAACTTGTCACCAGGAAACAAGTAATAATTCTGAAAACCTTAGAACTCACCGGGTTAAGAAGGCTTCCATGACTTCCACGCTAGAGCCTCAGAGACAAGAGCAGAATGTACTAATTAACTCTAGCAGAGCCTTGCTTTCCACAGCTGCAGATCAGTTACAATTAAAGGCTAGGGTTCCAAGACGATCCAGAGCTGCCTGTGCCTTCTCTAAGCTGCTAGTCCACACTTTTAAACCAGGGAAACATAACCGGGAGCTCCAGACTCTGTCTCAAGATACCAAGTCCTCTGCAGTACAATCTTTATCCTCCCTTCACGTCACAAAAGACTTTGTTACTCTGCCGTCTGAGCCGTCTGAACCAGCCCTGCTGCTGCCCCTGGAGGGGTCCGAACCGGCCCTGCTGTCGCCCCTGGAGGGGTCCGAACCAGCCCTGCTGCCGCCCCTGGAGGGGTCCAAACCGGTTCTGCTGTCGCCCCAGGAGTCCGAGCTTGCCGCTTTGTCGCCCTGGAGGGGTTTGGGACCTTCTCGCCGCTCCAGGACGGGGTAGACATCTTCACATCTTCCCAGGAGGGCCTTGACCCTGGCCACCCGCCCCAGCAGGGGCCTGAGCCTGCCGCCTGGCCCCAGGAGGGGTTTTGGACTGCTCCGTCGCCCCTCGAGGGGTTTTGGACTGCTCTGTTGCCCCAGGAGGGGTTTTGGACTGCTCCGTCACCCCAGGAGGGGTTTTAGACTGCTCCGTCACCCCAGGAGGGGTTTTGGACTGCCTTGCCATCCCAGGAGGGGTTTGACCCTGCTCACTCACCCCTGAAAGGGTTTAGGACTGTTCAGCCATCCTGGGAAGGGGTTGTATTTGTTACACCATCTTCAGAGGAGTTTGGATTTGTTATCACGCTGTACTCCCTGCAGAGTTGGGATCCAGGTGGAGGGGGAGGCCTTGCAGGGGGGGGTACTGTTATAGCTATGGCTGCTGTGCAACCGCCTCACCACCAGGGGTCCCTCACGTGCAGGCTCTCCTGGCTGGCCCAATCCATCTGCTCTATGTCCGGGATGTTCCTTTATAGCCCTGCCTACCCTAGACTCCAGTGCTTCGGCATCGAGCTCGTTTGGGCTCCCTGCTCTAGCCTTCCTTGCCTTGCTGTGTGTGGCCTTCGGGCCTTCTGCCTTGCCTTGCCTTGCTGTGTGTGTGTGGCCTTCGGGCCTTCTGCCTTGCCTTGCCTTGCTGTGTGTGTGTGGCCTTCGGGCCATCTGCCTTGCCTTGCCTTGCTGTGTGGGTGTGGCCTTCGGACCTTCTGCCTTGCCTTGCTGTGTGGGTGTGGCCTTCGGGCCTTCTGCCTTGCCTTGCTGTGTGGGTGTGGCCTTCGGGCCTTCTGCCTTGCCTTGCCTTGCTCTGTGTGTGTGTGTGGCCTTCGGGCCTTCTACCTTGCTGTGTGTGTGTGGCCTTCGGGCTCTCTGTCTTGCTATAAGGTTTTTGTGTGACCCTGCCTGGACATTGACTCTGTTTGCCTGCCACCTGCCTTGACATTGACTCTGTTTGCCTGCCGTCTGCCGCCTGCCTTGACCCTGCCTGTACTTTGACTTTGTTCCCAGCCAGTACTCTGCTCCATATCTCAGCCATCACCCAGCTCCATTCACTCCTGCCTGCATCTCATTCCTTCCCAGCCATTCATCACAGACCTTCCAGCTGTCTCTGTCTCTCTCCACCTGGAGTCACTCCTGAAGGTGGTGTTCACAACACCGCACCACTGCCCTAAATGTAACAATAGGTGGCGATGTCCTTTCATGGATTGCAAACTGGCTAAAAGACAGGAAACAGAGAGTAGGATTAAATGGACAATTTTCTCAGTGGAAGGGAGTGGACAGTGGAGTGCCTCAGGGATCTGTATTGGGACCCTTACTTTTCAATATATTTATAAATGATCTGGAAAGAAATACGACGAGTGAGATGATCAAATTTGCAGATGACACGAAATTGTTCAAAGTAGTTAAATCACAAGCAGACTGTGATAAATTGCAGGAAGACCTTGTGAGACTGGAAAATTGGGCATCCAAATGGCAGATGAAATTTAATGTGGATAAGTGCAAGGTGATGCATATAGGGAAAAATAACCCATGCTATAATTACACAATTTTGGGTTCCATATTAGGTGCTACAACCCATCGCTTTATTTTCAACTACAGAGAGAGAGTAAACCCTTCCTTTGGATGGTTCTGTGTTAAGCTTCAAATTGATGGCACAGTCGTATGATCTGTGTGGAGGCAATACATCAGCAGCTTCTTTGGAAAATACATCTTGAAAAGATGCATATTGAGGCAGCAACCCAGGCAGTAACAAAGTAGTTGGCATGAAGGGTATTGGAGAAACTTCCATCAGGCACTTGCCATGGCAATCTGGACCCCAACATGAAAGCTCCAAAATGGCCCAGTTGAATTGTGGCATATGTTTCTGCAGCCACGGTAGCCCAAGTACTAAGGGGTGCATGGCCTTCTCAAGCACAAAGAAGGAAATAGTCTCTCAATGAAGAGCACCGGTATGTAAGGTCACTGGTTCCATGAGCGGGGTTACTTCACCCAGTAAAGGCTCCCCATGGATAGAAGACAAAAGTAGCGGAGATGTCATGTAGTGGTGGGGATCCGCAAATGTTCCACTAGACGTTTCAAAATGAAATGAATATCAGACCCTTGCCCACTAAGGCAAGGGTCTGATATTCAAGAGGTCCGCAGATTAAAGATACAGGAAGAGAGTGGAGGAGAGGGTGCAGTTAGACCTAAGAAGAGTCCTCCCATGGGGCTTAGGTCTTCCAGTTTCCCAGACATATAGGGCATGTTTTTACGGCATGACCAGCTTGTCCACAATACATGCATAGTCCCAACCTCTTCCGCGTACTTCTCTCTTTAGAAGTTAAATGACTGCGGCCTAATTGCATTGGTTCTTCTTCGCCAGCAACAGGACCTGAGGGTATAGGACTGTGTATAGACTTGATTCGAGTCTCTCCCTGAAGTGGTCTTCTGGGACTCTTGGCCTCTTGGACCTTGTCACAAAGTCAGTGATCAATCCTTGTTGCCATCTTCATTAGTTCAGCAAAGATCTCAGGCATCTCTCGAGCCGCCAGCTCATCTTTTAGCTGGGAGTTCAGGCCTTCAAAGAAGAGGGTCTTCAGGCATCTAGGGTCCCAGTGTAATTCTGACGCCAATGTCTTGAATTCTATGGCGAAGTCTGGTAAAGGTTTATTACCTTGTTTGAGATGAACCAATGTAGATCCTGCTGTTGTATACCGGCCAGGGTCATTGAATACTGATCTGAACAGTTCAAGGAACCCGGCAAGATCATTCAGGATAGAGTCATTGTGCTCCCACAGTGGAGAGGCCAAGCCAACGCTCTTCCGTCCAGATAACATAGGATATAAGTGGTCTTGGCATAAGCTGTAGGAAAATGATTAGGTTGCAGAAAAAAGTGCATGCAACATTGATTGATAAATCCTCTACATTTCCAAACTTCACCTGAGAAGCGTGTTAAAGCAGATAGAGGTACAGTAGTCTTGACCGTCACTTCTGGCGATGTAACTTCTTTACCTGCAGTGGTCGGTGTATTCATCTGTGCGTGCAACTGGTTAAAGGCAGTAGTCAAGTTATCTAGCGAGTTCTGTTGTTCGGAGATTCGCTGGCCTGCAATGCGGTGAGCTGAGCCAAATCCATGGAGTTAGCTATCTGTTGTGGTTTTGAGGTGTTGGAGTGGATTCTTGGGTACTGTGGTGATGGCCACGCCCACAGGGAGGAGCCCCGTGAGGAACCACAGTACTAGGCTAGACTCGAGACACGCAAACACAGAGATTTGTCTTTTATTATACAGCTGGATGATACCACCAGAGGTGGCAGTAGTGAGGTGATCCAGTAGTAGAGTCCAGGGACCCTCGGCAGAGGAGACCAGTCTCCCAATGGTAGATGTTAGCAGCACACGATAGTATAGGGAGTTCCGGTTGCAGGTTCCCAGTGCAGGCTGTAGAAGAGACAGACTGATAAAGGTTAGATTACTCACTATGTTGGTAGCTGCAGAGATGTAGATCCCAGCAGGCAGAAGTAATTGGATTGCAGGCACCAGGCATTGAGTGCAGGCCCTCGAGGAGCGAGTACCTGGTATCCCAGATAGGCACCTGTAAGAAAGCAAAGGGCCCCCGAGGAGCGGGTACCCAGGTTAGATGAAATACCCCGAAGGGCAGAGGGAGTTTCCAGCGGCAGCAAGGAAGCAGAGCAGCTTAGACCAGAGGCGAATCCAATCCTTGCTAACTCGAATTGTTAGCAAACGAAGGACAGGCTAAATATCCAGATGGCTTGACGTCACTCGAGGGGGACGCCCCTGAGGTTCCCACCATGATGTGGATAAAGACGTGGGTGGCGTGCGCGCGCGCACCTTAGGAGGCCCTAGGGAGAAACATGGTGGATAGCCTTGCCATAGCCGTTCAGAGGACGCTGGAGAGAATGGCAAGCAGAAGCAGCGGTAGCCATCTTCCCAAGGCTAGCGGGGAGAGCAGAGAGAAAGGTGAGGTACAGAGGTCGAAGCCGTCTGAGACCGATGGGCGCAACACTTCAGAGCCCCCAGCCCGGCAACAAACTTGATCTGGATTTCGGCAATGGATGACGGGTTCGCCAAACCCCACTCCCGCTGTCTATCCAAGGGATGGATAGGATGGAAGAAGTGAATTTGAGCCTGGCTGGATGAACTCATCTCATTCGAGAGCAACTTCCCGATTACCCTCTAGACCACAGCAACCGAACCATGATCCGGTTGACTGAGGACTGTCGATATCTGCCCACCATCGAAAGGGCCGGTATGTGTGTTACCATCAAACCAATTACCCATAATGCACCCTTGCCACTCTGGCTCATCTGCTCGAACAATTGGTAAGTAGAATTGGTCAACGTTGCCAACAGATCCCTACACATGATAGAATCAGTGATATATTCATCATTGGACCTCTGACCGATAGAGATTGTTGTTGTTATGGACTCTCATCCTTAAATGATTGGATTGAGAACAGCATATGTTATTTTATTTTAATTTCACATTCCTTGGGTACAAATGTTCTCATAATTCCCATAAGGAAATACGGAAAAACTCCTCAGGCCTGTTTATTGTTGTTGTTATGGACTCTCATCCTTAAATGATTGGATTGAGAACAGCATATGTTATTTTATTTTAATTTCACATTCCTTGGGTACAAATGTTCTCATAATTCCCATAAGGAAATACGGAAAAACTCCTCAGGCCTGTTTATTATTACTGATTAACTCAGATTTGTAAGCTCACACCTCTCTGTATCAACATGGTAATGTAACCATTTCTAAAAATATCATTTGTATTTTAATCTGTATCCATGTTATGCTGTGAGCCAACTTGGCTCAGCACACACAGCTTATTACGTAGCCACCTTTCCCCCAAGCTTCTTGGCACCTTGTTGATCCATTATTGGTTCTGAGTCTTCTTCCCTGGAGTTTTAAATCGTGACCTCTGGTTCTGCTGATTTTTTTGTAATCAAAAAGCATAAGAAATGCTTTTTTACACTCCCTGTACTTTTCCACTAAGATAAAGGCTTAAACTGGGATGCCTTCCAACTTCAGACACCTGTGTCCTCGGGGAGGCAAAATAGTTAACTTTTCTTGATTAGAAGCACAGACTAGCCCCACCTGGCTATTCTTTTCCTTGGAGGGCTCAAAAAGTATAGAAAAGTTAACTTTCTTACAGTTACTAGCCCCCACCTGGCTATTCTGTCTATTTAAACACCTGATAAGGACAGTACAGGAGAGAGGAGCAAGATAAACCCTGTCTGACTGCAAGAGAGACATTAAAGGGCTAATCGCTTCATGATATTGGTAAGCATCTGATTATAGTTTTTCTTTCTGCATAAGAGAACCCTAGCTAGTATAATTAACCTTGGCTAGTATTAACCAAGTATTAGTATTTCTTAGTGTTTGGGTAATTGCCAGGTTCTTGTGGCCTGGTTTGGCCTCTGTTGGAAACAGGATGCTGGGCATGATGGACCCTTGGTCTGACCCAGCATGGCATTTTCTTATGTTAGCAAGACATGTACTAGAAATAATTTATTTTACAAGAAAAATGGCTTTAGTAGATATTTATCTGATTGCTATAATTTCAGTAACTATTGTTATCATACTTCTACTTATAACTATGTACCGTTTGATTAAGATAAAATTTGAGCATTGTAACGCTTCATAAGCTAATCACATGCCTTAAAAGATTATAACTGTTATCTGAATAAAGAAACTGTTATTTTCATACATCCAGACTGAATTATTTCTCTAAACAACTCTATTGGGGAACCCTCATCTCTAAAATAATAAACTCCTTCCCTAAGGGCTGGAGGATCTTATGAAAAGGTAGGATAGGAGCAGAACTTATCCTGACTTTCACTGACACACTGAGTGTGAGAGAATGCCTTTGTATGTATGAGGGACAAAAGGCCACTGAGTGTGAGAGAGTGCCTTTGTGTGTAGGTGTGTGTATGCATGTGTGTGAAGAAGAAGAAAGAAGCCACTGAATATGTGTATGTGAGGTAAGAGTGTGTGTATGGCATCAGCCAATCAAATATCTCTGTTGCTTTATAACTGAAGTACCCTGATCCATATGAGTACCTCACAGACTTGTCATACACATAACAAAAGGCAAAATTATTTTCTTAAATCAATGCTGGAAAACATAATTTGCTTTTTTTTCCTTTGATTTCTAATCTATTTATAGGTACCTTAAGGCGAGCTCTTATACTTGTAAGATATTTAAGGTCTTGGAATTTGCTAACACATCGAGTTAGCAAGGGTTTCGCTACCTAAGCTACTCTGCCTCCTTGGACTTACCAGAGGTACCTGCTCCTCAGGGGCCTCGCTCTCTCCTTGTTTTTTCAGGTGACAGTCTGGAACCAGTACTCGCTCCTCGAGGGCCCTGATCCCAGATTTGCTTCGTATACTCCTCTGCCGGGAAGTCTTCACTACCCACTATATCAGCTACATCAGTGAGTTACCATCATTCTCTCTGAGCTTTCCCTGGAACCAGGTACTCGCTCAATGAGGGCCTATACTTTCCAGCTCATGGGCTTCATTGGGACATTGTGAGAGTGTTACCATCTGCATACCCTGCCTACTCACTATATCTCAGTCTCTCTTCCGTTCAGCCTCCAGGGATCGCTGTTCCAGTATCCGAGGGACTACAGCCCAGCCGGGCTTACCCACTCACTACTGCCATCTCTGGTGGTTCAGTATACTGTCTAATAAAGAACTAGTATGTGTTTGTCTCCTAACTCTGAGCCTGACCAGTGGTCCCTCTCAGGATCATTCTCTGGGGGCATGGTCATCTGCCACTGGTCCAAGGATCCACCCTCAACTCTCATATATAACTACAAATCCCGAACGGATTGCTAACTACTATCTGATTGCTCCTCCCATCAAGCATCAGATTCAGAACAGATTGCTAACTCGCTAGCAAATCCCGAACAGATTGCTAACTCCATGAATCCGGCATAACTCAGTGCTTTGCAGGCCATACCGGGCCTGGACCAATGCATTGTGGAGCAGCAAGACACTTTGGAGAAGCTTACTTCAGCGTTTCATGAACTACACACACAGAAGGTTCAAGGCACAACCTCCAACCAAGAAGGTCAGTCACCAGAGGTAACTTTGAAGACTGCTGTACCACTGGCGGCTCCAATCCGCTTTTCCGGAGAAATCCAGAAGACCCGGGGCTTTTTGAACCAGTGCTGCATGCACTTTGCCTTACAGCCGTCTCTATTTCCTACAGCTCTCTCCAAGACTACCTACATCCTTTCATACCTGAATGTTAGGGCTTTGTCGTGGGCATCTACCTTGTGGGAACACAAGGACTCTATTTTGCAGGACATAGAAGGATTTATGGACTTGTTTAAATCTGTTTTCGATGACCCTGCTCGCATGTCTGTAGCCAGTTCTGCTTTAGTGGGTTTGAAGCAAGGCAGCAGATCATTGGCTGAATTTGCCATAGAGTTCAAAACTCTTGCGGCAGAACTTTGCTGGGACCCCAAATGTCTCAAGACTCTCTTCTGCAGAGGCCTGGATAACCGTTTGAAGGACGAGCTGGCCGCTCGCCAAACACCTGACTCGCTGGACAAATTAATAGCCTTAGCTACTCGGATTGATCTACGACTCTGGGACAAGGTGAAGGAACTCCGGCCTAGGGTGGTACCCGGGTTGAAACAGGCCAGTGCTGTCTCTACACCTCAGATGGTTCCAGTAATCCCTGCTGCTGATACAGGTGAACCTATGCAACTGGATCACAGTCATTTGACCTCCAAAGAGAGAAGATTTCAGAAGAAGCGCAGCTTTGCATGTACTGTGGTCAGCCCGGCCACAATGTCTTTACATGCTCCACTCGTCCGAAAGCACTGACAGACCAAAGTCCTACAGGAGGACTATTTCTAGGCCTTACTGTATCCTCTCATTCTCTCTCTCTCCCAGTCTCTTTGACTTACGGACCAGTCACGGTTCAGACTCCTGCCCTGTTGGACTCAGGGGCAGGAGGCAACTTTATTCTTAGAAGTCTAGTGGAGTATTTGAGGATCCCCCTCATCAAGTTGAAAAATCCACTACGATTATCCTCTATTCATGGAGAGCCCTTACTGGGAGATGTGGCTTGCCAAACCGAATTAGTTACTCTCCGCACTGGAGCTCTTCATACGGAATCGTTCTCCTTCTTCGTACTGGAAAAGGCTGTGCACCCCATCCTCCTGGGGTTACCCTGGTTGCAAGTACACCAACCCCAATTCAACTGGGCATCTCTGGATCTCTCCCACTGGGGCCCAGAATGTCATGGGAAATGCCTTAAGGAGATATCACCTATTATTGCCAGACCTGCGACTCCAGCAGTACCTGGCCTGCCGCTCCAATGCACCCCCTTCAGGGATGTCTTCTCCAAGGGAGTAGTTGATATTCTTCCTCCACTGGAGCCCTATGATTGTACCATTCAACAGAAGTCTAAGACTGAGTCCCCGAAGGGACAGGTGTACTCTCTCTCAGAATTCGAGAATAAAGCAACATCGGAAGAAAATCTCCAGAGGGGTTTACTCAACCATCAGAGTTGCCAGCTGGTGTGGACATTTGCCTTGGGGGAAAAGAAGAGGAAGATAATAAACTAATCAGAGAATGTTCTTCAATATTTCAAGACGAGGACAATGCACTAACCAGTGAATGTCCTTCAATACCTCAAGATGAAGACAATATACTAACCAGTGAATGTTCTTCAGTATCTCTAGACAAGGATGATACAACGCCTAGTGAACTATTTTCAATACCTCAAGACTCACTTATCTTCAGTTCAGAAGATGAAATAGAACTCAAAATCACAGAGATTCTGGATGTTCGTTAAAGAGGCAAGACTTTTGAATACCTTCTAAAGTGGGAAGGTTTCGGCCCCGCAGTAAACTCTTGGGAGCCTCAGACCAATATCCTGGACAAAGAGATGCTTCGCAAATTCCACCTTGCGCATCCTTTAAAACCTAAGCCTGGTACCAGAAGAGGACGTCGCCCTTTGAAGGGGGGTACTGTTGTGTCCGTCGATGCCCGACACCCTCTCTCCGCCTTCCTTACCTCTCTGGTGCCTCCCTTTCCGTCCGCGGGAAGACTAACTACCGCGGCGTTCTCCTCCACTTGTCCTCGGGTGTTCCCAGACCGACTCAATGCTGCAATCGCCATGTTTCCTGGAGGCCATGGGGCGCGCACGTGGCGCAGCCCCGATTGAAGTACCGGCATTGGCGCGAACCTCGGGGGCGTCCCCCGAAGATGACGTCACCCGCAACGGATATTTAAGGTATTGGAATTTGCTAACACATCGAGTTAGCAAGGGTTTCGCTACCTAAGCTACTCTGCCTCCTCGGACTTACCAGAGGTACCCGCTCCTCGGGGGCCTCGCTCTCTCCTTGTTTTTTCAGGTGACAGTCTGGAACTGGTACTCGCTCCTCGAGGGCCCTGATCCCAGATTTGCTTCGTATACTCCTCTGCCTGGAAGTCTTCACTACCAACTATATCAGCTACATCAGTGAGTTACCATCATTCTCTCTGAGCTTTCCCTGGAACCAGGTACTCGCTCCTCGAGGGCCTATACTTTCCGGCTCATGGGCTTCATTGGGACATTGTGTGAGTGTTACCATCTGCATACCCTGCCTACTTACTATATCTCAGTCTCTCTTCAGCTCAGCCTCCAGGGATCGCTGTTCTAGTATCCGATGGACTACAGCCCAGCCGGGCTTACCAGCTCACTACTGCCATCTCTGGTGGTTCAGTATACTGTCTAATAAAGAACTAGTGTGTGTTTGTCTCCTAACTCTGAGCCTGACCAGTGGTCCCTCTCGGGATCATTCCCCGGAGATGTGGTCATCTGCCACTGGTCCAAGGATCCACCCTCAACTCTCAAATATAACTACAAATCCCGAACGGATTGCTAACTACCATCTGATTGCTCCTCCCATCAAACATCAGATTCAGAACAGATTTATAACTCCCTAGCAAATCCAGAACAGATTGCTAACTTGCTAGCAAATCCCAAACAAATGTCTTATGCCAAACATTACATGTGCACTTCTTAACATTTTATTTATGTTTTCTTCTTTGTTTCCACAGCTCTCTCTCAGGAAAATGCCGGTCCCAGCCATCATTCTTATGGCCTGGATTGGCCACTGTTGGAAACAGGATGCTGGGCTTGATTGACCCTTGGTCTGACCCAGTATGGCATATTCTTATGTTCTTATCAAGCCCCCACAACCAGCAGAGCAGCCCTAGGGACCAGCAGTGCAGCAGCCACTTGTACTGCAATTCTACAAATGGATGCTCAGATACAGTGGAGTGATGATGAGGAGGAGGAATAGTTACAGCAGCAGCCATCAGAAGAACACCAGCTGCCTGCACCCCTTGGGTCACGACTGCAACTGGATATCAGTCTTACCCTTTCCAGCATGATGGCATGGGACAAGCTGGCCGGTACTCACCTCGCTCCAGCAAGCCCCATTCCCCAGCCAGATCCTCTGGACTCCCAGCCTGATCATGCCACCAGCTCAGACATGCCGGTTTTCCTCCAGCAGACACTGCCTCAGCCTCAACCTCAACATGCAGCACCTGCAGCAAAGGAACAGCAGGTACAGGAAACCAATGAACGCATAGGGGTAGATTTTATAAATCTACGCGCGTGCATACTTTTGTTCGCGCACCAGGCGCAACAAAAGTACGACGGATTTTATAAGCCTTGTGCGCGCTGCCCGTTCCCTCCAAGGCCGCTCCGAAATCGGAGCGGCCTCAGAGGGAACTTTCCTTCCACCCCCCCTCTGCACCTTCCCCTCCCTTCCCCTACCTAACCCACCCCCACCAGCCCTATCTAAACCCCCCTTACCGTTATTTTAAAGTTACTCCTGCCTCTGGCACCACGCCCCCGACACTCCCCCCGGAACGCCCCGAATGTCGCGCCGCCCACCCGACACGCTCCCGACACCCCCCCCTAGGCGAAGCCCCGGGACTTACGCGCGTCCTGGGGCTTGCGCGCACAGGGGGGTATGGGGTAGGTTTTCGGGGGGTACGCGCGTATCTTACACGCGTACCCCTTTGAAAATCTACCCGATAGAGAGGAGGCATGGCGTACAACTGCACCTGATATGGGCAGAGCTGGAGCATTTGAGGAGGGCTCACCACCAGTGCCTTACAGGCACATTCAGCTGCCCTAACGCAGAGCCTTACAACCATTGCCAGCTCTGTCAACAATCTGATATCTGCTCTCTTTGAAAGATTGCTGGAGCCTCAACCAGTACCATCCCCATCTTCCCAGGATTCAACGCCATGCAGCAGTTGCCAGCTATCGGGATGACCCAGGGGTAGGCTCTCCAAGAATATGCTAATCCCAACTACCGGTAGCCAAAAGCCGAGGTAAGGAAAAGGGCTCTGAGGCCCCACCTCCACTCCCACCCCCAAGTAGTGAATCTTTTAAAAGTTTACACATTTCACTCAAAGATGACTTGTCTAAACAAACCAGGCTAGTCCTCACTACAGAGTTCCTATGGGGGCTAGATGGAAGAAGAAAGCTGGGCTCATCCTTACTACAGGGTTCCTGTGCCGGCTAGATGGAAGAAGTCAGCTGGACCCATCCTCACTACAGACTTCTTGTAACTGCTTGCTGATGGGGATGGTCTCATGTTGTCATGTGTTGTCCAGCTGCTTACTACTTATGTCCTCCTCTATGCTCTGCCCGTAATCCTGCCTCCTTGATTTGGTCTCCAGTCAAGGTCCTGCTACTGGTATCTCTCTCTTCATATCTCATCTCCTGCTCCTGCTGCTTGTTCTCATCTTATCCTCCTGCTGCCTCCATGCTGCTGTGTCATCTTCAGGGGTTCCTACCTCCTTGCTGCTGTGTCACCTACTGGTCCCACTGCCCCCATGCTGCTTTATCCAGTCCTGGCCCTGCTGCCTCCATGCTGGGCTTTCCAGTTCTGGTCCTGCTTGTGGCTGAAAGGAATCAGTAAGTTTTGCTTGGGAAATTTTTTTTTTTTAAAGTTTAGGGGCGAAGTTAACTATTGGGGAATATTATTTAGTGTGTTTGTGCTTTTAATAGTCAGTAAGACGACGAATAAACAGAAGTTAGACTGGGGCTAACCTTTAAAAAGGAGAGAGAGCAGCTTTTAAACTAGAACAAAGGGGAAAGCTTACAGTCGCTCAACAGGCATGGTTCAGAGGGAAGTATCTTCAAAGGATACTAATGATGCCTTAAAACTAGGGCCTCCTGACAATAAAGTTCCAATAATAAGAAAAGTAGTCCAAGTGCCTGTAACAAAAAACTCACCTGAGCTAAAAAATTATAATTTATCCTTATCAATTAAAAAACAGAATGAAAATACCAATAAAAAACAAATTTTGAAATTGTTGCGCCCGTCGGTCACAGACGGCTGCGACTTTTGTTGCTCACCTCTTTTCTCCCGATGTCTGACTCGTTGGGACAAGTGGCGGTCTCCGCAAGTCAACCCCGACCTCTGCAGTGTCTCCTGAGCAGTGTGGGCGCGACCGACCGCCATCTTGAATCGGGGATTGCCTACACGAGCGCATACCTACTATGCGATACAAAATCAGAGTTTCAAATACAAGCAGAGAATTTAAAAGGGAGGTTATTAACTCGTGGTTACCCCCCTAAATGTATAAAACTAGCGTATAAACGAGCCTTCCATGCTGAACGCCAGTGGCTTTTATTAGATAATATTACAACACAAAATGAACCACATATCGTATGTACCATTCCCTATTCAGATAAAGCTGGCAAAATCGCTTCACTGATTCGCCATCATTGGCCTGTTTTGAAAATGCATGACGTATTTAATGAATTTCCGACGATAACTTATAGTAGAGGTAAAAATGTGGCGGACACTGTGGTACATTCATTTTTGGTACCGGATGTACAGGTGGACCAACAATTGAAGAAGGGTCATTGGCAATGCAATCATGGTTCTATGTGTGCCCAAACCATTGAAGGGCCAGAATGGCTGGATAAATCAGGGATCACACATAAAACATGGCAATCAACGAATTGTGCATCTACAAATATAATTTATTTAATTATTTGTCCATGCGATTTATATTATATTGGACGGACTAAACGTCAGATTAGAACACGGCTAATAGAACATAGGAGTTGTATCACCACGGAGAAAGTAGCAGCGCCTATGGTGGTTCACTGTATCGAAAAGGGTCATTCCTTTCATCAATTAAAATGGAGAGTTATGGATGTTGTACCTTTAAACTTACGAGGTGGGGATCCAAATTTCCAGTTAAACCTTAGAGAACAACAATGGATCTTCAAGATGGACACGGTGATGCCTGCAGGATTGAATAGTACCATTGAGTGGTATTCTCTGTAAGTGTAGTAATGACGCATGAGTACACATCATTTCCGCGGGATATTTAAATCTCAGTGGTGTAGGGTGACCGGAAAAGAAAGCTAAGAAAAACGCCGAGAGTTGCCATGCTACTGAATATGTGAGTCGAGTGCTGTAGTAGGTTGAAAGTGGAATAATATGATGTGAGGTATAAATCTTGTTTCTTTGCGACGCAGATTACGCCCTTGAGGAAGGACTGGACACAAGTCCGAAACATTGTACAATGTCGGGCACATTACAGCAACATGGAGAACTCACATGTTGCTGATGAATTGAAGGGCATCAGCGTTTATCTTGATAGCGACTGAGGAGAAGAATTAATATTTCAATGATAACACACAGATAAGTTTGGTTAATGATCATTAAGTTGAAAAATGCACTAAGAAACTGAAATTGAAAATATTCACTGTGGTGTTTTAAAAGCAAAGAAAAAATATACAAAAATATGGACTGACCTATGATTAAGCATAAGGCAGAGTGATTTTGGTAAAATATACCACACAATGATGCCTATTATGAAGGTCAAAAATCATTGCGTCTGATAATGTTAGTGTGAACAGGAAAGTGGGTTCTCAAGCTATAGTCATTGTTTGTGATTGGATCCGTTCCCCATTGTGATTGACAGGTTGTCTGAGCAGTGCATTAGTGATTATACTCTGGAAGATGTGCCATTTATGGTAAATTGTAAGCCGAAAGGGAATAGCCATTTGTAGCGGTGTCCTGCCTCTCTCAGTACCTGTACCACGGACTTGAATTCTCTTCTTTTCCTGATTGTAAGCAGGGAGAGGTCCTGAAATATTTCTATGTTATGCCCTTGCCATTGGATGGATTTCATTTGCCTCATTTTATCAAAGTTTCCCTTTTGAAAGTTTAGTGTTAGCTGCAGATTTACTTATTGTCCCTCTTCCAGTTATTAGTTTAAATTTGATCATGTTATGATCACTGTTGCCAAGTGGCCCAACCACCGTTATCTCTCTCACCAAATCCTGCATTCCACTAAGAATTAAATCTAAAATAGCTCCCTCTCTTGTTGGTTCCTGAACCAATTGCTCCATGAAGCAGTCATTTATTACATCCAGGAACTTTGTCTCAAGCAAGTCCTGATGTTACATTTACCCAGTCAATATTGGGGTAATTGAAATCTCCCATTATTATTGCACTGCCAAATTGGTTAGCTTCCCTGATTTCTCTTAGCATTTCATCATCTGTCTGACCATTTTGTCCAGGTGGACTGTAGTATACTCCTATCACTATACTCTTACCCCTCACATGGGATTTCAACCCATATAGATTCTACTGAGGAAAATAGAAAAAAACTGAAAGGTGCAGCTGCAAAGGTTAAAAGTGTTCAACAGTCATGGACATTGTTTAAAAATACAATCCTAGAGGTGCAGTCCATATGTATTCCACACATTAAGAAAGGTGGAAGGTAGGCAAAACGATTACCGTCATAGTTAAAAGGTGAGGTGAAAGAGGCTATTTTAGCAAAAAAAAAAATCCTTCAAAAATTGGAAGGAGGATCCATCTGAAGAAAATAGGATAAAACACAAGAATTGTCAAGTTAAGTGTAAAACATTGATAAGACAGGCGAAGAGAGAATTTGAAATGAAGTTGGCCATAGAGGCAAAAACTCATAAGAAAAACTTTTTAAAATATATCCGAAGCAAGAAACCTGTGAGGGAGTTGGTTGGACCATTAGATGACCGAGGGGTTAAAGGGGCTCTTAGGGAAGATAAGGCCATTGCAGAAAGACTAAATGAATTCTTTGCTTCCGTTTTTACTAATGAGGATGTTGGTGAGATACCAGTTCCGGAGATGGTTTTCAGGGGTGATGAGTCAGGCGAACTGAACAAAATCACTGTGAACCTGGAAGATGTAGTAGGCCAGATTGACAAACTAAAGAGTAGCAAATCACCTGGACCGAATGGTATGCATCCTAGGGTACTGAAGGAACTCAAAAATGAAATTTCTGATCAATTAGTTAAAATTTGTAACCTATCATTAAAATCATCCATTGTACCTGAAGACTGGAGGGTGGCCAATGTAACCCCAATATTTAAAAAAGGCTCCAGGGGCGATTCGGATAACTATAGAACAGTGAGCCTGACTTCAGTGCCAGGAAAAATAGTGGAAACTATTCTCAAGATCAAAATCGTAGAGCATATAGAAAGACATGGTTTAATGGAACACAGTCAACATGGATTTACCCAAGGGAAATCTTGCCTAACAAATCTGCTTCATTTTTTTTTGAAGGGGTTAATAAACATGTGGATAAAGGTGAACCGGTAGATGTAGTATATTTGGATTTTCAGAAGGCGTTTGACAAAGTCCCTCATGAGAGGCTTCTAAGAAAACTAAAAAGTCATGGGATAGGACACGATGTCCTTTCGTGGATTACAAACTGGTTAAGAGACAGGAAACAGACAGTAGGATTAAATGGTCAATTTTCTCAGTGGAAAAGGATAAATAGTGGAGTGCCTCAGGGATCTGTACTTGGACCTGTGCTTTTCAATATATATATAAATGATCTGGAAAGGAATACGACGAGTACGGTTTTAAAATTTGCGGATGATACAAAATTATTCAGAGTAGTTAAATCACAAGCGGATTGTGATACATTACAGAAGGACCTTGCGAGACTGGAAGATTGGGCATCCAAATGGCGGATGAAATTTAATGTGGACAAGTGCAAGGTGTTGCATATAGGGAAAAATAACCCTTGCTGTAGTTACACGATGTTAGGTTCCATATTAGGAGCTACCACCCAGGAAAAAGATCTAGGCATCATAGTGGATAATACTTTAAAATCGTCAGCTCAGTGTGCTGCAGCAGTCAAAAAAGCAAACAGAATGTAAGGAATTATTAGGAAGGGAATTGTTAATAAAACGGAAAATGTCATAATGCCTCTGTATCGCTCCATGGTGAGACCGCACCTTAAATACTGTGTACAGTTCTGGTCGCCGCATCTCAAAAAAGATATAGTTGAGATGGAGAAGGTACAGAATAGGGCAACCAAAATGATAAAGGGTATGGAACAGCTCCCCTAAGAGGAAAGGCTGAAGAGGTTAGCGCTGTTCAGCTTAGAGAAGAGACAGCTGAGGGGGGATATGATAGAGGTCTTTAAGATCATGGGAGGTCTTGAATGAGTAGATGTGAATCGGTTATTTACACTTTCGAATAATAGAAGGACTAGGGGGCATTCCATGAAGTTAGCAAGTAGCACATTTAAGACTAATCAGAGAAGTTTCTTTTTCACTCACCGCACAATAAAGCTCTGGAATTTGTTGCCAGAGGTTGTGGTTAGTACAGTTAGTGTAGCTGGGTTCAAAAAAAGGTTTGGATAAGTTCTTGGAGAAGTCCATTAACTGCTAATGACCAGGTTTACTTAGGGAATAGCCACTGCTATTAATTGCATCAGGAGCATGGTATCTTCTTGGTGTTTGGGTAGTTGCAAGGTTCTTGTGGCCTGGTTTGGCCTCTGTTGGCAACAGGATGCTGGGCTTGTTGGACCCTTGGTCTGACCCAGCATGGCAATTTCTTATGTTACGATGTTAATTTAAAGTGTAAGATTTAAGTATTGGAAAATGTAAAAAAAAATTCTGGGGTTTTTTTTGTTTTTTACATTTTTATTGAATGAAACAATAGAGCAAGCATGAATATATTATCTTCAGCCTGCTTGTCTACTGGGGAATTCCTCCTGACACCTCAGGACCTCTCCACAGCCTCACCCAGAGCTCTCTGCCATGCCTGACCTCACCTCCTGACGGTGTGGGCCTGTGGGGCTCCTCCTCACAGGTGGAGACAATTCACACCTCAGGCCAAGGGTCCACATACCCACAAACCTTAACAATCAGAAATAATATCATTCGGCAAATGGATCAATTCATGTGGTATGAACACTCAATTTGTCAAGCATCATGATTTTTCAGAAATATTTTTGGATGTTTTGCTCAAAAAAACAGAATCAGGCGAAGCGGTTACCAGTGTGTTTAAGAAGACAACAGACAGAAATACCATGCTTCATTTTAATAGTGCTCATCCGCTACCTTTAAAAAATAGTTTACCATTCTTTCAATTTGAGATATAAATGCAATTGTTCGAACAATAACATTTTTAGGCAACAATCAGAAGGTTTAATTCAGGATTTCAAAAAAAGAGGTTATCCAAAAAAATGCATTAATCATGCATTTAAGAGCTTTGTATTACGATAGAGATGCATTATTAACATAAAAACATGCCATACTGCGTCAGACCAAGGGTCCATGAAGCCCAGCATCCTGTTTCCAACAGTGGCCAATCCAGGCCATAAGAACCTGGCAAGTACCCAAAAACTAAGTCTATTCCATGTTACCGTTGCTAGTAATAGCAGTGGCTATTTTCTAAGTCAACTTAATTAATAGCAGGTAATGGACTTCTCCTCCAAGAACTTATCCAATCCTTTTTTAAACACAGCTATACTAACTGCACTAATCACATCCTCTGGCAACAAATTCCAGAGTTTAATTGTGCGTTGAGTGAAAAAGAACTTTCTCCAATTAGTTTTAAATGTGCCACATGCTAACTTCATGGAGTGCCCCCTAGTCTTTCTATTATCTGAGAGTAAATAACCGATTCACATCTACCCGTTCTAGACCTCTCATGATTTTAAACACCTCTATCATATCCCCCCTCAGCCGTCTCTTCTCCAAGCTGAAAAGTCCTAACCTCTTTAGTCTTTCCTCATAGGTGAACTGTTCCATTCCCCTTATCATTTTGGTAGCCCTTCTCTGTACCTTCTCCATCGCAATTATATCTTTTTTGAGATATTATTGACCTCGAAAACAAAATGATTCCAAAACAGTAACGTGTCACCAAATATTCTCCAACTTCAAGAAAAATAATCAGAAGTATTCATACACATTGGCAAATTATCAGAATGGTCCCTGGTTTGGAGGATTTAGAATTCCGGATGGCATTTTCTAGAAACAAAAACTAAAGAGATTTTATGTCCTTCAACATTATCAGAAAAGACTACAAGATCTTCAACTAACGTTGGTAAAAATCTTTTGGGATATTACAAGTGTGGACACTGCACGATTTGCGATCAAACGTTACAGTTAAAAGAATTTACGTCAACAAACACAATATACATACAAGCTTCAAAATTTCACTACTTGTCAAACTAGTTTTGTTGTCTACATTATCAGATCTCCATGCAACAAAATATATGTAGGACAGACTACCAGATCCTTAAGATTACGTATAGGAGAGCAGAAAAGTTGTTTATAGCAGAAGAAGGAATCTGCTCCCATAGAGGTAGATTTTATAAATGTACGCCTCCGACTGTTGTCGGCAGAGTTACGCCTGCCCGAAGCAGGCGAAACTCTGCACACACCAGCAGGCTGCTGGTGCACCATCACCCGACCCAGGGGCTGGTCCGGAGGCCTCAGCCACGCCCCTTTTACGAAGCCCTGGGACTTGCGCGTGTAAATCCGGCCGGATTTACGCGCGCAGTGCTTTTAAAATCCGCCCATAGTGTCACATTGTATTGCATAAGGACACTGTGTTCAAGATTTGCATTGGTTTGCAAGAGGTCTAGAATGAGTAAATGTGAACCAGTTATTTACTCTTTCGGATAATAGAAGGACTAGGAGGCACTCCATGAAGTTAGCAAGTAGCACATTTAAAACTAATTGGAGAATGTTCTTTGTCACTCAATGCACAATATAGCTCTGGAATTTGTTGCCAGAGGATGTGGTTAGTGCAGCTGAGTTTTAAAAAGTTTTGGATAAGTTCCTAGAGGATAAATCCATAAACTGCTGTTAATCAAGTTGTTAGGCAATAGCCACTGTTATTACAGGCATCAGTAGCATGGGATCTACTTAGTGTCTGGGTACTTGCTAGGTACTTGAAGCCTGGATCGGCCACTATTAGAAGTAGGATGCTGGGTTTGGTATGGACCCTTGGTATAACCCAGTATGGCAATTTCGTATGTTCCAAACAGGTAGTTCCACGCTAATTACTGTAGTGTTCAATAATGTTTCACAATCTCACTTTACACAAAGAAAATTCATAGTCTCTAAGCTAGCTTGGTGAGTAATTTTTTTCAGCACATCCACTTGCACAAGGCCTGGATAAATTGCACTGAAAGTAGGCCAACAAGTTCATCTCAAACAAGGAAAATTCAGTGTCTCTAGGTTAGCTTGTAGAAATAAAAGTAGTCTTTTAACACTGCAAACTTCGCTCTTGGTGCCTGGTAATCTTGTCCTCTGACACTTCTAATTCTTATCCAGACAACAAAACTGCACAATACAGATGAAAGCCAGATCTAAGGCAGGCATTGTTGTTGTTTAAAAATACCATCTTGGAAGTCCAGACCAGATATATTCATAGAAACATTTTATTTATTTAGATAGAAATGTCAACAGAAAAAAAGACCAAATGGTCCATCCAGACTGCTCAGTAAACGTATGGTAGAATCTGCTGTGCCGTGTAGATTACCTCATGCTTATCCGTTTTCCAGACCATAAATGTCAGGGTCCTCGTTGGTTGCTGTTTGAATCCAATTCCCCATTACCCCCATGCATATCAGTTTCCCACATTAGCCCTCGTTGATTGCTGTTGAAACCATTTCCCTGTTATGCCTTGCTGTTGAAGCAATGTTTGAATTGCATCAAAATATCAGTCATTGGTTTAGGGTAGTAACCGCCACATGAGCAAGTTACCCTCATACTTGTTTCCCTAGACTGTAAAAGTTGGGGACCTCAGTTGCTGAACATATTCAATTCCCCTTTTCCCTCTGCCATTCAAGCAGAGAGCAATAATGTTGCATCAACAGTATCAAGGCTTATTGGTTAAGCATCATTAGGAAAGATGGAAGGAGGCTAAATGACTACCAGCATGGTTAAAAGGTGATGTGGGAGAGGCTATAATATTTAAAAGAACATCTTTCAAGAAATGGAAAAGGGATCTGAATGAACAAAACAGGAAACAAGCACTGGCAAGTCATATGCAAAGCATTGATAAGGACAGCAAAGAGAGAATTAAAAAAGAAGCTTGCTGGGGAAGCAAAAACTCATAAAAACTTTTCCATGTACATTAGAGGTAAAAAGCCTGACAAGGCTTTGGACCATTAGATGATCAAGGAGCACTGAGGGATGTCAAAGCCATAGCAGAGAGACTAAATTAATTATTTGCTTCGGTATTCACTGAGGAAGATAACATGCCATACTAGGTCAGACCAAGGGTCCATCAAGCCCAGCATCCTGTTTCCAACAGTGGCCAATCCAGGCCATAAGAACCTGGCAAGTACCCAAAAAATAAGTCTATTCCATGTTACCGTTGCTAGTAATAGCAGTGACTATTTTCTAAGTCAACTTAATTAATAGCAGGTAATGGACTTCTCATCCAAGAACTTATCCAATCCTTTTTTTTAAACCCAGCTACACTAATTGCACTAACTGTTGCATTGAAGGTGGACCCTTGGGCCGAGTTGGGGTTGATGCAACCTGTAGGTAAGGACCTATGGGTCCCCACCAGCAGCAGGTGGAGTGGGCTGAAGCTAGAGGCTGCTGGAGTTTCACCTATACCAGCTCTCGTTCCCCTCAGGTTGAGCATTTGGGTGCCGGGGCCGGCAGGACTTAGGTGGGCCTCAAGGTTAGTTAGAGATGAGACGTGATTCACCCAGAGACAGCAGCGTGATTCACCCAGATTCACCCAGTACCCTGGACTGGATTCGGTAAAGAAACTCAGGTGCCGAAGGAACAATGAGTAACTGGAGGTGCTCAAGCAAAGAAAGGCCTAAGCCTTGTAAGTCCACGTCCAGAGGTTAGGCAATAGAAGGCATCACTGACTGGCTAGGATCAGAGTCGGCAGCAAGTGGAAGTCGTGGCAAGCAATGTAGAACTCTGGACACAGAGAGGTCTGTAGCATAGTCTTTCAGGGCACGGAGAAGTAGAAGAGTGGTCAGGCGTAGCGGAGGTCCGGGGCTGGAGAGAAGCTGAAGAGTAGTGAGGCGTAGCAGAGGTCAAATCCAAAGAGTCAGTCCAACACATAGATGAAACAGGAATAAGGAAGACAGGAACCTCAGGCACACAATGAAGAGATGAATCTAGGATCAGCAATGAGTACGAGGAGACCTGTTGCAAAGGCAACACTATGGAGCGAGGCCTGAGCTTTTATACGCTGAAGAGTCTTGACATCAGCATCTGGGTCCGTGGCCAGGTTCCCACCACGGGCCCTTTAAAAGAACTAATGATGTGCACGCACCTAGGAAGGGGTGCGGCGCCGATGGTGGCATCTCTCTGCGGGCCACGAGGAGAGGCTCGATGAACAGGGACATCTTGGCTGGCAACCCTGGGTAGCGTGGCAGAGCTGGAGGCACTGGAGGGAACCCGAGGTCAGAGCTGGTAGCCCACCGCCGCCAGTGAAGAGGAGCCAGGAGCTGGAGTCCGTCTGAAAAGGTGAGAGGGCTGTTCTGCATGGCTGCCGCAGGTGGCACGCATAACAGTACCCCCCCCTTTATGCTCCCTTCCTGGAGGTCAGGGTTTGCCCGGATTGGCATGGTGGAAGTTGAAGAGGAGGGTCTTATCCAGGATGTTTCGAGCTGGCTCCCATGAATTCTCTTCAGGTCCGTAACACTCCCAGGAAAAGAGGTATTCCCTACGGCAGACGTCTAGGACTTCGTGGACCTTGTATGTTGTGTCAGTTTCTGCCACCGAAGGAGGTGGCTCAGGGGCTTTCCGGGCAGGCCAAGACAAGATCACAGGCTATAACAGCGATACATGGAATGTATTGTGTATTCCCAGCATAGGAGGCAGCCGAAGAGTTGAGACTCTGGAACTCTGCTTGCCTCTGGGGACCTGCGCGTGGATGTAAGATATTCCCATAAATATAAAGAGTCCAAAAACCCACGAATGTAAATAGTGAAATGAACAAAAATAATAAGCATTCAGGAAAATTTATCAAACATTAAAGTACTGACAGTGACAATTCAAAATGAATTGCTAAAGAACCTTCATAACACCTGTACGTGCTACTTGTTTATGCACAAAATGCCTGGGTAATGCTTAATCATTGGTCCTAAATAGATTTTATTTTTGCAAATAAAATGTAAATTACAGAGTATAAATGACTTCTCTTAAATCATCAGAGAGGAAGTACTCTATTTCAGAGCAGCGGCAGCAATGAGTTTTACACCCAACTTGAGCAGCATGTTTCAAGTAGAAAACTGCATTGGGGCGAAAGTCTTAGCAGTGTTGGCTTCTTTTTTTCAAATGCGCATTGCTGCATTCCAAAAATTGTGCTGACTGCCATGCCAGAAATGATGTTCAAAAGTGATTCAGAGGAACTGAAACAAATCTTATTGAACCTGGAAGATGTACTAGGGCAATTTGACAAACTAAAGAGTAGCAAATCACCTGGACCAGACGGTATAATTCCCAGAGTGCTGAAAGAACTGAGAAATGAAATTGCACATCTGCTATTGGAAATTTGTAAACTATTAGTAACGTCATCTATAAGAACATAGGAACATAAGAATTGCAATACTGGATCAGACCAAGAGCCATCAAGCCCAGTATCCTGTTTCCAACCGTGATCAATCTAAATCACAAGTACCTGGCAAGTACCCAAACATTACATAAATCTCAAGCTACTATTGCTTATTAATTAATGGTAGTTTATGGATTTATCCTCTAGGAACTTATGCAAACCTTTTTTAAACCCAGTTAAACTAACTGCTGTAACCACATCCTCTGGCAATGAGTGAAAAAGAACTTTCTTTGATTTGTTTTAAATGAGCTACTTGCTAATTTCATGGCATGCCTCCAACTCCTTCTATTATCTGAAAGAGTAAATAACCAATTTACATTAACTTTTTAAAGTCCTTTCATGATTTTGTAGACCTCTATCATATCCCCCCTTCAGTCATCTCTTCTCCAAACTGAACAGCCCTAACTTCCTTAGCCTTACCTCATAAAGCAGCTGTTCCATGCCACTCATCATTTTGGTCGCCCTTCTCTGCACTTTCTCCAGTGTAACTATATATCTTTTTTGAGATGCGGCGACCAGAATTGCATACAGTATTCAAGATGCAGTCTTACCACGGAGCGACAGAGAGGCATTATGATTTCCGTCATTTTATTTGCCATTCCCTTCTTAATTCCTAACATTGTTTGCTTTTTTTGATTGCCACAGCACACTGAGCCAATTTCAATGTATTATCCACTATGACACCTAGATCTCTTTCCTGAATGGTAACTCCTAAGATAGAACCTAACATTGTGTAACTACAGCAAGGGTTATTTTTCCCTATATGCATCACTTTGCTCTTGGCCACTGTTGCACCTGTCTGTCGCAGATGGCTGCGACCTCTCATGCTCACCTCTTTTCTTGCTACTTAATCAATTCACGGAAGAGTGGCGGCCTCCACCAGCGAATGCCGACCTCCCTGGCATCCCCGGGATGGCATGGGCAATGCTGACTGCCATCTTGTCCCTGGAGTCACCTAGCGCATGCACACGGGCCATCTTTAGTACACGTCACGGCGGGAACCTTGGGGGGTGTCCCCTCCGCATGACGTCACCGCCTTGCTGTATTTAAACTGACTGGCCCTACACTCAGACGAGTTAGCAAGGAGTTCTTCTCGTTGCTGAATCCGCTTCTCCTTGGAGTTCCATTTTTTGCTTCCTGTCTTGCTGGGTGAATGCTCTTGAGTACCCGCTCCTCGGGGGCTCTTCCACATTCATAGGCTATCTGCTCCTCGGAGGGCCTTCCTGCCTGAACTCTTGGAACCAATGTTTGTGAGTACTTCTTCTTCACCTCTCTTCACGCTTTGCTGGGATTCCCAGCAGCATACCCTGGACCTCTGGTCACTACTGCATCTTCACCAGTAGGATTTGCTACATTCTACCCTGCACTGCAGAATATTGGTTCATCATTCTCAAACACCATCTGAGCTCTAGAACCTCAGACTACCTCAGCATCATCATCATCATGCAAGTCATCTTCGGCGTACCTTGCTCTGCAGGCCACTACCAGATCGTCACGACTGAGGTACTACCCTGGGTATAACCCTCAGCTCAAGAACTGTACTTTGACAGCATTTCCCACTCCATGGGTTCTGCTCAGAACTGCACCTTTATTGCATTCCCCGCTCTGCGTGTTATGCTTCCTTTCTCTCTCCTTCATAATAAAGTCTGACTTACAGCTGTGTCCTGATACTGAGACCGTGCCTACAGACTGTGAGACCCACAGAGCTGCTCCCTCACCTCGGCCAGGGTTCACATCCATACCAAAACATAACAGCCACATTAAATTTCATCTGCGATTTGGAAGCCCAGTCTTCCAGTCTCGCAGGGTCCTCCTGCAATTTATCACAATCCGCTTGAGATTTAACTGCTCTGCATAATTTTGTGTCATCTGCAAATTTGATCACCTCACTCATCGTACCCCTTTCCAGATCATTTATAAATATATTAAAAAGCATTGGTCCAAGTACTGATCCCTAAGGCACTTCACTGTTTACCTTTTTCCACTGTCTATGGTTCTTGAAGACTGGAGGGTTGCCAATGTAATGCAATTTATAAAAAGGGAAGGGGCGATCCAGAAAAAAATCCCAATGGACCTGTAGGAATATCTCTGGTGGATATTTTTATTTAATTTGGTAATCTTGTGATATGAATTCATTAGTTTTAGGGAGCAGATACAGACACTTTTTGTGAGGTAATCAATTAATTTATTAGCAGCATAAGTAATAACATTTTAATATAGTACAATTTCTTTTGTTTGGTTTTATTATGGTCTCATTTTTAGTTTTGTTACAGTTTACAACACAAGCACTGTTTATATAAAAGATAATCAGAATTTCTAACCATTATCTAAGTTCAACTGTGCACTTAGGGGCGGATTTTAAGAGCCCTGCTCGCCGGTGAGCCTATTTTACATAGGCCTACCGGCGCGCGTAGAGCCCCGGGACTCGCGTAAGTCCCGGGGTTTTCAGAGGGGGGTGTGTCGGGGGCGTGTCAGGGGCGGGGCCGAAGCGCGCGGCGAGTCGGGAGCGTTCCGGGGGCGGGCACGGGGGTGTGGCTACGGCCCGGGGCGGTCTGGGGGCGTGGCTGTGCCCTCCGGACCCGCCCCCAGGTTGCGTCCCGGCGCGCTAGCGGCCTGCTGGCGCGCGGGGATTTACGCCTCCCTCTGGGAGGCGTAAATCCCCCGACAAAGGTAAGGATGGGGTTTAGACAGGGCCGGGCGGGTGGGTTAGGTAGGGGAAGGGAGGGGAAGGTGAGGGGAGGGCAAAAGAAAGTTCCCTCCGAGGCCGCTCCGATTTCGGAGCGGCCTCGGAGGGAACGGAGGTAGGCTGCGCGGCTCGGCGCACGCCGGCTATACAGAATCCATAGCCTTGCGCGCGCCGATCCCGGATTTTAGCGGATATGCGCGGCTCCGCGCGTATCTACTAAAATCCAGCGTACTTTTGCTTGCGCCTGATGCGCCAGCAAAAGTAGGCCAAATCGCGCGGTTTGAAAATCTACCCCTTAGAATTTACACAATTGCCATACTAAATCAGCCCAGCCGAAAGGTAATTAAGCCAGTGTTCTCACCCTCTAAGGTACTGCACAAGTCCAGGGTCACTCCTTTAACAGGACGGTGTCTCAACACCACAGGGTGGATGACAGTTCAACTGTCATCCACCCTGTGGGGGTGGATGACAGTTTGGGGATGACTGTGGATGACTTTTGGGGGTTGAACTGTCATCCACAGGGTGGATGACAGTTCAACCCCCAAAAGTCTCACAGACATCTCCATGAGATATGATGGCATAAAAAAGATAAGGTATATTAATTGGCCAAACGTCTTTCAGGGGATGTTGGCAAGACAGTGGCATTCATGTTACGGAACAACTGTGCTGAGTATAAACTCAGTCTTAGCTTGCAAATTTACTGCAATAAATTCTGTTAACAAAGCTCTCTTGTCAGAGCGTGGGGAATCTGTGGAAACGCCATGGGGAAAGCCCTCAGCAAAGGCTCTTTCGGATAATCTCTCCAGGATAATGACCAAATCAAAGTCCTTCTGGCTAATTCAGAATCTCTTTTCTCTAAGTCAAACCTTTTGAATATTTGATTCCATAAGGGTCCAACATTTAATTTGGATTGGATATTGCTACCTCCAATAGACACAGGATTAGTGGGATGCAAATGATGTCGTCTGGCTCCCAACTCATAGGAATATACTCATACACTCATTTAGAGTCCATCAGCAAAACAAATGTTAAAACAATACTCATTCCATAGCTGGTCTCAGACTGGATACGAAGTTTTACCAAGGACATGTTTTCAGTTATGGTCCAAGATTCTCGTCTCATTTGGGAGGTGATGATAACTCTCTGATATGAAGAAACAAAATGTCTTTTCTCCTCTGTGTGAAAATCAGTCTCATATAAAGTTGCCAAGACTTCTAGCATGTATTTTTTCCACATTTCTTTCGACGAAATTAATTGACTCTTTGGGAAGTTGATGAAACGCAAATTTTTCCCCCTCAGGGTGTTTTCAATATTTTCTAATTTATTTGTCAAAGTTATATTATCTTTAATTATTGCACTCTGTTGTGCTTTACTACTATCCATTTCAGTCTTTAATTTGGCAATTTTAATTGCCAGAACAAGCTTTACCTATAACTACTAGGATATATTATATCCCAAGTAGTAGTAGTACTAATAAGGAAGGAGAAAACAGAATGGTAAATGATGTCCCTAAGCAACTTAATTTAACTGAATTCCTAGAGACGTCTCAAAATGATCAAACTTTGCCTGCTACTATGGTGGTTTCTTACCTAATGGAAGCAGATAAGGAATTGACTTTGAGAATGTTCTTTAGACATAGAACTGAATCGTTTATGGGATATAAGTTTAATATATTTCCAGATTTGGCCAAAAGCACTCAAAAAAGGAGGAAGCAATTCCTCATTTTAAGACCTAGAGTGTTAGAAATTGGTGCAATGTTTCTTCTGAAATACCCTTGTAAATGTTTAGTTAAATATCAAAGTTTATCCTATGTTTTCTTTCATCCGAATCAGCTTACAACCTTTCTTGTGGGTAAGAGGGTAATGCCTGAAAGTTCATCCCCAAAAGATTAGGGGATACTGTCTAGATAAAACGCTCATAAATGAAATAGTTCACTGTGCTTTTGTTTCATATTTCTTTAAAAATTAATAATATAATATAATTCCTGAGGTAGTATCTTAGATCTCGGATTGTGGACTTTGATTATTGTTACAAAAGATATAGTTTATGTATTGAAATATTTCTTATACGATTCGAATTGTACATGTTTTCAAACAAGAAGTGTTTTCTTGATTGTAATGTTTAAAATTCATTAAAATAAAATTAAAAAAAAATAAAATAAATAAAGTTGCCAAAATCATTACATGGATGCAAAACTCCATGTTTGCACTGCTTTAGGCCTGCACCTTTTACTCAGTGTGTGTGCATAGCAATGGGCCTCAACTGTTCATGATGCACATCCTGTTGAGGGCCACTGGTGTTTATCCTACAAGTCTGATATCTGTGTCAGGCAAAATGGTTAGAACTATCATAATGAACAAAATTGCTAAACATATAGTTTAATGGGATAAAGCTGACATGGATTTAGCCAGGGGAAGTCTTACCTCACAAATCTGCTACATTTTTTGAGGGCGTAAATAAGCATGTAGATAAAGGTGAGCATTTTGATATAGTGTATGTGGATTTCCAGAAAACATTTGACGAAGTCCCTCATGAGAAACTTCTTAGGAAATTAAAAATTCAAGGGATAGGGGGCAGTATCCTATTGTGGATTGTCAACTGGTTAAAAGAAAACAGAGAGCAGGGCTAAATGGTAAATGTTCTCAATGGAGAAAGGTAGTGTAGTGCCTAGGCATCTGTTCTGGGCCCACTGCTTTTTAATATATATTTATAAATGACCTGGAAATGGGAACAAGTGAGGTGATCAAATTTGCAGATGATACAAAATTATTGAAAATTGTTAAATCACAAAAAGATTGTGAGAAATTGCAAGAGGACATTGCAAAACGGGGAGACAGGACATGCAAATGGCAAATGAAATTTAATGTGGACAAGTGCAAAGTGATGCACTTCGGGAAGAGTAACAAATTATGGCTACATAATACAAGGTTTCACATTAGGAGTTATAGAAACATAAAAATGATGGCAGATAAGGACCAAATGGTCCATCCAGGCTGCCTAGCAAGATCATAGTAGTATCTGCTGTTTTTGTGTGGGTCACCCCCATGCTTATCAGTTTCCCAGATCATAAATGTCAGGGCCCCTTGGTTGCTGTCTGAATCCAATTCCCCTTTTCTTCCAAGGATCTAGGTGTCATCTTTGAAAATACAGGGTGGCCCATGGAAAAGTAGCCCGCCTCCAATACCAGTGATTAGAGGCAGGCTACTTTTCCATGGGCCACCCTATACTTTGAAATCTTCTGTTCAGTGTGCAGCAGCAGCCAAGAAAGCAAATAGAATGCTAGGGATTATTAGGAAAGCAATGGAGAATAAAATAGAGAATGTCATAATGCCTCTGTATCACTCCATGGTGCAATCTCATCTTGAGTATTGTGTACAGTTCTGGTCATCACATCTCAAAAAAAGATGTAGCAGAATTAGAAATGGTACAGAGAAGGGTGACCAAAATGATAAAGGGATGGAGCAATTTCCCTATGCAGAAAGACTAAAGAGTTTAGGACTCTTCAGCTTGAAAAAGAGATGACTCAGGGGAGATATGATACAAGCCTATATCATAATGAATGGAATGAGAAAACATTAATCAGTAGTTTACTCTTTTGTAAAGTACAAAGACCAGGGGCACACAATGATGTTACTAGGCAATACATTTAAAACCAACAAAAGAAAATGTTTTTTTACTCAACACATAATTAATCTCTGGAATTCATTGCCAGAGGATGTGGTGAAAGATACTAGTGTAGCTACATTTAAAAAAGTTTTGGACAAGCTCCTGGAGGAAAAGTCCATTAACCATTAAGGTAGAGTTGTAGAAATACACTGCTTAATCTTGGGATAACAGCTTGGAATCTATCTACCCCTTGGGATCCTGCCAGATACTTGCAACCTGGATTGGCCACAACTGGAATCAAGATATTGGGCTTGATGGACTTTTGGTCTGACCCAGAATGGCAAGTCTTTGTTTTTATGCCTCCCACAAGCTTCAGTAGCACACCTTAATTATTATGCTGAAACTAACTGGCCTTTCCTGTAATAGTGAGTACTTCAAATTGCTTCCTCTGTTTCCATAGACTCTCTTCTCCCATCCTTGCTTGTGAACTTCTCCCATCCTTGCTTGTGAACTTATGTCTCGCAGCTTCTCCACCTCAGGTTCTTTGGACAGGCATTCCATTTCCTCTTCCTCTAGTTCCTTCCCCAGCCTGTTCCTGGATTCCTGAAGCCCCACCTTCTTACTCTCCTAGTTTCACCCTCTACCCTTTTAATCTGTGATATATCTGAAGCATGTATACTAGGGTGGACAAGCTACCTTTTTCCCCTTAAATCTTTCCTTGTCCACTGGGAACTAGGAGCTATTTCATCACACACAGTGGCATTAAAACAGCAGGACAATCATTTGTGTCTTGTAGACTTTGGCTCAGCTGAACACTCCTTTTAGGATAAACTTACTTCTGCCCACAAGCTGACTACTGAGGAGAGGACTGCAGTAGGCAGACAATTGAGGACATAATTTTTGAGCTGCAGTTTGTGCTCCAATGACTCGCCTGTGGCTTGTATTATGTTGATTGGCCACCCCTGGCTTAGTGGTTCCACCAGCTCTCTCACTCTGTGTATTTGTGTTTAGGGTGGAGTGTAATATTTTCAAAGCTGTCATTTTATAGGCTCCGTGGACAGTTAGAGAAGGGACTCTGGATGGTTGCCCCTTCCCATTTCACTTCCATGATATGGGTACCCAGGATGCCCTCCTGCTACCCCCCTTACAATGACACCCCAAAAACAAACACACAAATTTCCTCTTGGGATCAAAAAAGCCGCAGCTTTCTTAAAAGTTAACAAGCCAACAAACACCTAATTATATGTACCCGAGCTTAGAAGGCAAAATCCAGCCCCAGTGGTCATCTGCCACCCCCTAACAAGATGCAACCACCCCCCAGGCCCCTGGGCTTGTAGGCTCAAAGACAGCACCAGCCCGTCCCCAGCAAGGAGCCGCCCACCCCTGAGCGACTGAACTCAGTTGCAGCAACGAAGTCAAGCTTCAACTCTGACCAACCAACTATCCCAGCTGCTTGGTCTCTGCAACCCCATCAATATCCCAAGCTCGGGTAACCCGCTCTTCTCCCAGCTGCGACAACCCCTCATTTTCCAACACCGACACAATCAGAGGGTGGGAAGGAGGGATGCTGCCATGAGAAAAAATGAGGAATGACCGCCGAAGAAGAGAAAAACTGGCAGATAACAGGCAGGAGTTCCGAGGTCCTCAGCGAGATAGAGCAAATCACAGTCCTCCACCTCACCACCGTTGATTTAAACAAGAGAACCAATGGACCAACGTTTCTCTTCCCCCTTCCTTTTCAAACTTATCCCAATCGTGGCAGTCAGGTAGGCAGCACAAGGTAGCACCTGGCCCCCACATCACCCGGACCAGCCATGGACTACGCCACAACTGATCTGCCCACAACATGGATAGCCAGAATGCCCTCTCCTTCCTCCCGCCACCCTCCTTGCAATAATACCCCAAAAAGAGACACACACACTTTCCTCTTGGGATCAAAAATGCTGCAGCTTTATTAACACGATAACAAGCCAACACACACCTAATTATATGTACCTGAGCTTGGAAGGCAAAATCCAGCCCTGGTGGCCATCCGCAACCGCCCCCAGGCCTGTAGGCTCAATGATAAGAACATAAGAACATGCCATACTGGGTCAGACCAAGGGTCCATCAAGCCCAGCATCCTGTTTCCAACAGTGGCCAATCCAGGCCATAAGAACCTGGCAAGTACCCAAAAACTAAGACTATTCCATGTTACCGTTGCTAGTAATAGCAGTGACTATTTTCTAAGTCAACTTAATTAATAGCAGGTAATGGACTTCTCCTCCAAGAACGTATCCAATCCTTTTTTAAACACAGCTATACTAACTGCACTAACCACATCCTCTGGCAACAAATTCCAGAGTTTAATTGTGCATTGAGTGAAAAAGAACTTTCTCCAATTAGTTTTAAATGTGCCCCATGCTAACTTCATGGAGTGCCCCCTGGTCTTTCTATTATCCAAAAGAGTAAATAACCGATTCACATCTACCCGTTCTAGACCTCTCATGATTTTAAACACCTCTATCATATCCCCCCTCAGCAGTCTCTTCTCCAAGCTGAAAAGTCCTAACCACTTTAGTCTTTCCTCATAGGGGAGCTGTTCCATTCGCCTTATCATTTTGGTAGCCCTTCTCTGTACCTTCTCCATTGCAATTATATCTTGTTTGAGATGCGGCGACCAGAATTGTACACAGTATTCAAGGTGCGGTCTCACCATGGAGCGATACAGAGGCATTATGACATTTTCCATTTTATTCACCTTTATTCCCTTTCTAATAATTCCCAACATTCTGTTTGCTTTTTTGACTGCCGCAGCACACTGAACCGACGATTTCAATGTGTTATCCACTATGACGCCTAGATCTTTCTTGGGTTGTAGCACCTAATATGGAACCTAACATTGTGTAACTATAGCATGAACCAATTGCTCCATAGAGTTATCATTTATTCCATCCAGGAACGTTATCTCTCTAGCATGTCCCGATGATACATTTACCCAGTCAATTTTGGGGTAATTGAAGTCTCCCATTATTACCGCACTACCAATTTGGTTAGCTTCCCTAATTTCTCGTAGCATTTCACTGTCTGTCTCACCATCTTGACCAGGTGGACGGTAGTATACTCCTATCGCTATAGTCTTCCCCCAACACACAAGGGATTTCTACCCATAAAGATTCAATTTTGCACTTAGTCTCATACAGGATGTTTATCCTGTTGGACTCTATGCCATCCCAGACATAAAGCGCCACACCGCCTCCCGGGTGCTCCTCTCTGTCATTGCGATATAATTTGTACCTCGGTATAGCACTGTCCCATTGGTTGTCCTCCTTCCACCATGTCTCTGAGATGCCAATTAAGTCTATGTCATCATTCACTGTTATACATTCTAATTCTCCCATCTTACTTCTTAGACTTCTGGCATTAGCATACAAACATTCAAAGTTTGTTTTTTGTTTGTATTTTCATTCTGCTTTTTAATTGATAGGGATAAATTAGAATTTTTTAGCTCAGGTGAGTTTTTAGTTACAGGCACTTGGACTATTTTTCTAATTATTGGAACCTCACTGTTGGGATGCCCTAATTCTAATGCATCATTAGTATCCTTTGAAGATACCTCTCTCCGAACCATGCACTGTTGAGCGACTGTCGGCTTTCCCCTTTGTTGTAGTTTAAAAGCTGCTCTACCTCCTTTTTAAAGGTTAGCGCCAGCAGTCTGGTTCCACCCTGGTTAAAGTGGAGCCCATCCCTTTGGAAGAGACTCCCCCCCCCCCCCTTCCCCAACAGGTTCCCCAGTTCCTAACAAAACTGAATCCCTCTTCCTTGCACCATCGTCTCATTCACGCATTGAGACTCCGGAGCTCTGCCTGCCTCTGACCTGCGCGTGGAACAGGGATCATTTCAGAGAATGCTATCCTGGAGGTTCTGGATTTTAGTTTTCTACCTAAGAGCCTAAATTTGGCTTCCAGAACCTCCCTCCCACATTTTCCTATGTTGTTGGTGCCCACATGTACCACAACAGCCGGCTCCTCCCCAGCACTGTCTAAAATCCTATCTAGGTGACGCCTGAGGTCCGCCACCTTCGCACCAGGTAGGCAAGTTACCAGGCGATCCTCATGCCCACCAGCCACCCAGCTGTCTATATTCCTAATAATTGAATCACCAACTATGACGGCTGACCTAACCCTTCCCTCCTGGGCAGTAGGCCTTGGGGAGATATCTGTGGTACGAAAGGACAGTGCATCACCTGGAGAGCAGGCCCTTGCTACAGGATCCTTTCCTGCTACACCAGGTTGATGCTCTCCAATCATGAGACCTTCTTCCTCCAAGGCAGTACCAAGGCTGCCAATCTGAAGTTGGGACTTGGCTACTATGTCCCTGAAGGTCTCATCTATATACCTCTCTGTCTGCCTCAGCTCCTCCAAGTCGGCCACTCTAGCCTCCAGAGATCGGACTTGTTCTCTGAAAGCCAGGAGCTCTTTGCATCGCATGCACATGTACAACTTCTCACCGGTGAGTAAAAAATCATACATGTGACAAACAGTAACTTCAGTTAGTCAGCCAGAGTGACTCACTGCTCTCTTGATTAACAAATGTTGGTACCTATTCAGACCAAATTCACACTATCTCAACACCTTTCCAAGGTAAGTAACGGAGCTGAACTTTTCAACCTTTTTACTTAGGTATACACTACTCCTAGCTTATTTCTAGCTTCTGGCTACTTTTTTTTTTTGGGGGGGGGGGGGGGGTTTGTGGGTTTTTTTGTTTTTTTTAATACAAACACTCAGTTCTGCTTACTAGCTGCCTTATTGACTGACTATTTAAAAATACAGTCTAACTTGTTTATTCACTGCCTTACTGACTATTAAAAACACAAACACACTAAATAATATTCCCAAATAGTTAACTTTGCCCCAGTACTTTTAAAAAAGACAATGTCCCAAGCAAAACTTACTGATTCCTTTACCCATGACACTCCATAAGATGCAACCTATGATCCCAGAAATAACATTTTTTCCAAGGCCTCCTGTAACGTATTCAAGAATAAGTCAAGCCCAACATCAGACAGGTGAACGCCATCCAGACAATAAAAGCCCTTACAAACATCCCATACCCATGTGTGCATAATATATCTCCCCCCCTTGCGCACACAACCACGCACCAATCTGTCGATTGGCCTTAGCCAGACAATGCCCCTACAAAATTTGATCCATCACAGCAGGCCTTGGAATAATATCGGACCAACAAACAGCAAATGGAAGTCAACCCAAAACCACAGGAAAGTACTTATGCACAATGTCCACCAACTGACAGCAAGACCACAGGCCCAAATAATTTCCACCAAGGTGGATTAGCAATACATCTGGCCAGGCCCTTGAATTCAATAACCGTTGCAGGTAAGGAAGCAATGCAGTCCTCTTTGGCTCAGCTAGTATACCACTACTCCCCTAACAGCCAGTCCCAAATGAGGACCAAACGGACACAGAAGGCATATTTATGGGCCCAAGCCACATAAGAATGCCCAATGATCCACACAGTGCAATTGCCCGAAGAAGAGGCTGAAAAAACAAAAGAAAAAATACAGTGAAAGTATCTATGAATCAAACTGGCCCAGCCTCACAAACTTCAAATATACCAGACTTTCCACCTACTAATCCGCAGAATTACTTCACCCAGGAGCTCCAAAGAAGCCACCAAAGTACAGCACCAGTTTGAAAAGAAAGAGTGCCAAATCATGCCGCCTCCAAACCGATTATCCCTAAAACTCTCTTCAAAATAACCTTGAACTGGTATTGTGTTAAAGGTTTCAAATTCTTATGAACTAAATAATGCACCTCCACTTCAGGTCTGACCCACCCATAATGCCTTGCATTGAAAATCTGACATGGTTTTTAAACCCGATACTGCTCGCAACAACAGGACAGCGCCTTTCCCTTGCTGATCCACTTTAGACCTGTGAATCTTCAACTTAATATAGTCCTCATGCAGAAAAACATGCTGACAAAGAAGACCTGGATTCTCAGCACCATTACTAGCCCTAGCCACCAATTCCCTCCACCCAAAAAGCCCCCAAAAATGCTAAAACAAAGGTAATCCGAAACAAACATGACTCATACTCTGAAACACAGACCCCTGGGACCGCAAACCACAAATCCCACAGAATCTCGAAATGGGCAAATGCCAATCACATGCCAGAGGAATTTCCCTACCCCATTCGAGCAATAATTTATGTATAACAAAATGCCCAACAGGACCCCCACAACCACGTGCCCGAATAAAAAAAAGAAAAACTCAGCAATATGTCTACTAACTGTTGCGTTAGAGAAACCAGACCTCCTAGCATGATCAATGTAATCCATTCACATTACATCCAGAACTGGACCCCAAACCCAACCCTTTTCAAAAAGAAATTGAACAATCTTCCTGGCACCACAGATGTACCCAGACCAAGTGGATGGAGCTAGTGATGCTTGCAGCAGTTTCCATGACCCCAGACACCAAAGTTCCATTGGAAACTGGGCACTGATGCACCAATCATGTCTGCCCCCGGAGCCAACTTCCGAAAACTGGTCCTACTTATTTATTTTATTTTAATTTTTTTATATACCGGCATTCGCGATGGGAGTCGCATCATGTCGGTTTACAATTAACACTTGTACCGAGAAAGACTTGTACCGAGACTTGAACCGAGAAAGAGAATCAGGAATGGAGTTAACACCAGGAATGTGCCTTGCCTATGCAGTAACATTCAACTGCATATAATGCTGACTGCCTATTAATCACTTCCACAACCACCAAACTGTTGCTCCAGAAAATGACCTTCTTGTTCCACAACCGTGAACCCCAAATAACTAAAGCCACCACTATAGGAAATAGTTCTAAAAAGGTAATATTTCTTGTGACATTCTCTGAAACCCACTCTGCTGGCCAAGTACTGGTGTACCAGGCTCCCTGCAAATAAACCCCAAAACCTAATCCCCCTGCCGCATCCAAATACAACTTAATATTACAACTAGGCACTGGATCAGCTTGCCACACCAATACACTATTAAACTCCACTAAAAAGGAATGCCAAACCGCCAGATCTTCCATGATTCACCGCGTTATTCTTATGTGATGATTCCTTTTTTTCAACC
The DNA here is from genome assembly GCF_901001135.1 of Rhinatrema bivittatum. Taxonomy (NCBI): domain Eukaryota; kingdom Metazoa; phylum Chordata; class Amphibia; order Gymnophiona; family Rhinatrematidae; genus Rhinatrema; species Rhinatrema bivittatum. Next base: position 222,847,891 of record NC_042617.1, on the reverse strand, counting down.
CTCCGTATTGCCCCAACCAAACACCACAAGAAAACTCAACCCATGGCTATCACCCTACACGCAAAATTCAAACTCCCCAACAAAGACTCACACCTGATGCAAAAACAATTTCTTACTAGCAAGAGCAACATCCCTCAACTGTTTCAGCTTAACCATATTCATATCCTCTGGGAGTCTGGAACCCATTTCCACCAAATCCAGTTCAATACACAGGAAAAAAAAGCTTGGGCAAGGCTCTTACATTTGTCCTGTACTAGAGGTATTTTGAATAAATGCGCAACTTGGAAAAAACTTTGCAATATAAACACACAGGCCTCTGCCCCCGTCAAACCCACAAATAAAAAATCATCTAAATAATGTACAATATTGGCCAGCCCAGTCACCTTTGCCGTCACCCAAAGAATAAAAGTACTTAACAGCTCAAAATAGGCATGCATCTGTCAAAATAATACTTGCCCCTAAAATGAAAGCCCAACAGAGAAAAACAATCTAGATGAACCAGCAACAAACGAAAAGCCAATTCTATATCCACTGTGGCCATTAGACCCCCACTGCCGCAGAGCCAAACCATCTGGACTGCCGAATCAAAGGAAGCATAATGCACCATACACACCTCTCGCGGAATAAAACTATTAACAGAAAAACTCTTGGGAAAGGAAAGGGTGTGAATCAACCTATACTTGCCCGGATCCTTCTTCAGCACCACCGCACGAGCAGCACAATTAGCCTTGTGAAAGGTTTAATGGCAAAAGGGCTGGCTATCCTGCCCAAACCTACCTCTGCCCTCATCTTCTCTGCCACCACATCACTTAACTTAGTAACCGAAGCAGAATATTTTACAAACTGATCCTCCACGGGGCCCTCATAAGGAATACAAAAACCCAAAAGGAAACTCTCCCTCAAAATCCTGGCTGCAACCCCTCTCGGATACTGCTCTAACCACTCCACCACAGCCTCTGTGTTAATTGGAGTAGGAGCATGGGCATATAACTCACTATTTGGAAACTCCCACTGCATTATCTCCACCCTTCTTGGGGCACTTACTTTTTGGGTGGCCAGCTCCATAACTGGAGTAGGGCTACCTGAACTTACAATCTGGGAAGTTGCAGACGGATCTCTTAAAACACCACAGATGTCAGACAACCCTGCCCCCTGCTTGGCTGCGCCAACTGGTGCAGCAGGAGACTGAAATGGCCGGACTGAATTCCCAGATACATTCCCCACCGCTGCTACTGGGGCGGCTCATGAACCTGACAAAGGGGTCCCAGTTGCCTTATTAGTTATTTGTTTGAGCCAAAGACTCACATCCTGCGTTCCCTAGGTCATAAACCTATTCTCCTTTTTGTCCCTGAAACACTCGTCATAATTAAGCCACGCCCATCCCAAATAATTTTATAAGCCTCGACTATTGTATCTGCATAAGCTAACAAGGCTCCTTAACGAGAAGGATCATGATGCCTTATAACACTCGCCAGATGCAATTCAATACCATCCTGGGTACCCTATTCTCTGAACCTTTAAAGTGCACTTCCTCCTTCCTACCACCCCTCCTATGCCCTCTTTGACCCTCCAACAAATGAAAAATGTCAATGTATTTCCGCCTGCGGATTTTACTCTGAAAAGACAGAGCCACACCCTGCCACAACTTGAACAATGATATCAAAGCAGGTGCCACCCATCCTCCCCCCCCCCCTTCCTAACTACCACCTCTTTCTCACCACTCCTAGAAGTTGAAATAGAAGAAGACGAAGACAATGAAGAAGAGCTGGAAGAAGTCTCCTGCCTGCGTTTACCCCAATGTCTGGACTTACCATGCTTTTTCTTCCCTACATACTTGACCTTCGACTCCCCCCTCAAAGGTAACTCCTGCCCTGTTCTGGACAAGCCCACGCTGACGGCCTGCCCACTGGCATTCCCACCTCTGACCATTGGAGAAGAGTATCATCAACAGCTACCCCCACCCCACCGAGCCCACTATCCACTCAACACCGCCACAACGGCCTCATCCACTCTGCCAACCAGCATCCCAATAACCTCATTGCTAGATCCTGCCTCCTCCTGAACATCCCTATCACTTCCTGCCCCCCATCAGCAGATTCACCTGGCCTCTGAGCTCAAACCAGAGTCAGCACTCCTTCCAATTGTGAACCCTGCGCTCCTGAAGCACTAGAAATCTGGGACCCCCTCCGCTCCTCTTTATTGGTCGCCTGACATCTCTGCAATGCTTCGCAGGAGTCGCCTCTCCAGGCCTCCTGACATGATGTAGCAGGTTCTTCTACACCTGCATCAGCACTTTCCTTCCGAGCATCTGCCTGAGGAGAAAAAAAAAGGAAAAAGCAGACACTGCACCACCAACCCATGGGCTCCCAGACCATAGTCTTGATACCCCCGGGTAATACATGCCATAAGACTGCCCATATCCAAGGCCTCTTTCCCCTACAGCTCCCAAAGGCATCTGTGTCACCCACTCACGCCGACCAGGACTCCCCCAATACCCATCATCCCCATTCCTCCAGAAAAACCATAACCAGCACTGACCGGCACAACCCCCATAGGCCTCATCATTTCAGGCCATGTTCCAGATACTGCCCCCTCCCAAGCCCAACTGCACATCATAAACAACAAAAAACCCCTGCTGCAGCAATCCAACAGTGGTCTCAGCACCAAACGAACCCCTCACTGCCAAACCAAATTCACCCACTACTCCCCCTGAGCCACCCAACCCTCTTGAGACACCTTCGGGCATTCCAGCCACTCCCTAGGAGCCGCCGCAGTCGCATCACTCTCAACCTTTGCATCTTCTGGTACCAAACTCCTGACACGATAGAAGGCACCTGCCTTCCACTGACATAACTCCCACCCCACAATTTCGAGACCCCTGTCTTTATTGCTCCAGCCTGTGTGTCTGCCGCAGACCCATCATGCTCAGTCACTCCACCATGCCCTGATAATCACACTGCAGCACTGAAAACTGACCTCTTCTTCCCCCCACCTCATTTACCACCCGCTCTAGAACAATTTGCGATTACCCACCCCCATCGGGACCTTAGTCCTGGCTCAACCGCATGCATTGACACCTTCCAACTCCACCCCCAATGACCAACGCACACCGCTGCAATAACACCGCTCATCCTCGTGACAGAAACTCAAACTTTTTGTGCAGGTTGGGCTACATCTTCAACCAACCCAGTCATGCACCCTAGCATTGCCTTCCCATGTGTGCCTTTCTTTTCTCACCATGGTCTGTGTTATCTGAAGCAGAGTGATGATGAGCAGGTAGAGCAGCAAATCAGAGGTGCAAAGGTAGGGGCAGAGCAGGTGCCCAATGCTAGAGTGTGGGAAGTGCGTACTGGAGGAACTGTTCCACCATGTGATTCCACAGCCACCATGCTGCCTGCTGACCTCTTTCACCTTGTGACTGAGTTGTGGTGAAAGCCAGCCATCCACCCCATCTCATGTTGGTTACAGACTGCATCCCAAATTTGTCACCACCATTTAACTCCTTCCCCCACCCTGAACCTACCAAAAACCACTGAATTTCCTCCTTTGCCCCAGCATGTTTGCTGCCTGGGAATTGGAAACAGAAACTGACAGCCAACCACAGGGAGAGACTAGGGAGAAACTTTTTTTTTTTTGCCTGACAACTAAGGGTTAACCTATTAGGGAGAGAAAGACAGTAGCACTGTGGCATAGAAAGAAAAAAAGGGAGGATGAGGGACAAGGAGGGGGGTTAATAGCTTACAGAGATACAGTAAAAGTCGCGGGAGAGCGGGCGAACGCATAGGCCACGCTCCTGTATGCGCGATTCTGTATTCAAATAAGGGCCCGCGTCAAAAAGAGGCGCTAGGGACACTAGTGCGTCCCTAGCACCTCTTTTTGGACAGGAGCGGCGGCTGTCAGCGGGTTTGACAGCGGTCGCTCAATTTTGCCGGTGTCGGTTCTCAAACCCGCTGACAGCCACGGGTTCGGAAACCGGACGCCGGCAAAATTGAGTGTCCGGTTTTCGAGCTGCGGGCCGATTTCACTTTTTTTTTTTTTTTTTAACTTTCGGGATCTCTGACTTAATATCGCCATGATATCGCCATGATATTAAGTCAGAGGGTGCACAGAAAAGCAGTTTTTACTGCTTTTCTGTGCAGCAGTGACCAGCACAACCCCCATAGGCCTGGTACCTTCTGGTTTTTACTGCTTTTCCGTGCACTTCCTGGTGCCTGGAGAAATTAACGCCTATCATTGGGTAGGCGCTAATTTCTGAAAGTAAAATGTGCGGCTTGGCTGCACATTTTGCTTTCTGAATCATGCGGGAATACTTAACAGGGCCATCAACATGCATTTGCATGTTGCGGGCGCTATTAGGTTCGGGGGGGTTGGACGTGCGTTTTCGACGCACTATTACCCCTTACTGAATAAGGGGTAAAGCTAGCGCATCGAAAACGCGCGTCCAATTGTGGGTTAACTGTATCGGCCTGAAAGAGAGAGAGGGTGGGTGGAAAGCAAAGTAAGGAGGGGGGGGGGGGAGGAATGGAAAGCGTATGGGATGAGAGGTTGAGAAGCAGAGAGGGGTGGGAGAGGAAAAGGAAATATGGAATGAGAGGATGGGATAAAAGGTGGAAGGCAGAGAGTGGGGTGGGGGTAGAAAAATGAGAATAGAGGAAGGGGTGAAAAGCAGAGACATGAGAGAGAGGTTAAGGAGAAGATAGGGAAGGAATTTTGGGAGACAGCTAAATTAACACATTTTACACCTATTAGGGTATTTTCAAAGTGGTCAGGAAGAACAAAATTCTTGGGTACTATTTAGGAATGGGCCGCCCTTCTACCAGTACCTGTGTTTCTAGAAACAAAATCGATGGGCAAAAGCTTTGTAAAACCAATGTGGACCTCCTGGGCGCTTCACGAAACCTTTTTTCTCTCCCCGTACTACTACCGATTCCAACGGCGGATGAAACAAAAACACCCCCGCTTTTCGCTCACTGAAGGGGTGGCGTGGTTTAAAACTAGAGTTTAGCAGGCCCTTCACTTCCGGAGGCGGAAAGAGAAAGCCTCACAATTCACCCCTAAACAAATAACTCTTGAGGGGAATTTAATCTTCTCCTGAGAATATATAGCCCTAGTTCTCAACGGCTGCTCCGTAATTATTTTGGAGTGCTTTACCGACATTAAACAGCTGGGAGAAATCGCAGCTAAATTAAGTAGCTTGCCTCCTTGCTCCTCAACCATTGATCGTACTGTAGACCACCCCTTCTAATTCCCGGGAGAAAAAAAACCCCTAAAATACCGGGGGTTCTATTCTTCTTTCTAGTAAACCAGTATTATTTTTCATTCTGTAGTGATTTTGGAGGTAGCGTGCTAAACTAAAAATAAAGAGAATAGAACAAATGGCACATTTATAAGAGGGCGGAGGTCATATCTTTACAATACATAGAAAGCAAAGTAGGTGTTTTTCCCTCCTCTTCCCTTTTTACGGAATGAAGTGAAGGGATACACTGTAAAGATATTTCAGATCTTCACAGTGGGAAAAAGACTAAAATCAAATCGAACACATCTACCTGAACAAATAAGTTTATTATTGCATTGAGGAGCGGCCTTCACAGAAGACAATCTGAATGGCACTGAAGCGCGACCTTTCAGATATATCACATCTGGCAGCACTAACTTTAGCGACGTATATGTGCAGAGTAGTGAAGCTAGTATCCGCAGGTCAGCGTACGTATAGACGCAGGCGCGCACGCCGGGAGCTAGACTTAGAGAGTTGTGCGCCGTTGTCGATTACAATGTTGAATCGGAAGTAAAAGAGAAAGCGGATATAGTTAGTCCTTTAGCAGCTTGCCTGTTTTTTTTTTTTCTCCTAGCTAAAATGATTCGTACTTTAGTGGCAGACCGCTGGATTCAGGTTGTGAAGTCGTAACAGCAGGAAAAAGCATGCCGGTTTTCTGATAAACTCTACCTCTACTGGTTTTTTGTTGCGGGGAGGTGAACGTGAGGCTGTGCGTCCGTAATAACACTGTCTGCGGTCCCCTTCTTCCCGTTCCACAGTAGGCGACCTAAGTGCAGACGGTAACCGGCGTTGGTGCCTTTATGGCAGGTGACAGTATAGAGCGGGACCGACAATACTGCGAGCTCTGCGGCAAGATGGAAAACTTACTAAGGTGCGGCCGCTGCCGGAGTTCCTTCTACTGCTGCAAAGAGCACCAGCGACAGGATTGGAAGAAGCACAAGCTTGTCTGTCATGGAGTTGAGCCAGGGCTTCGGTCCCCAGACAAAAATGAGGCGAAAAAAACGTCTCTTCATGCGGCCGGGACGAATTCCGATGTGGCAGAGCCGAAAACCCGCGGGGGAACGGTGGTAGGCAGCCCTGTTGTTTGTTCCAGTTTCTCCACTATAGCTAACAACCTTCATAGAACTGTTGCGATCCTACAGGAGCCCGACAGCCCCACTGACAAAAGAGAAGATGTGTTGTCCTCGCCACCTGGGATCCGCGAGAATGATGACAGCTCTGAGACGGGTTTGTGCCTGTCGACCAACAAGCAGCCAGAGGGTGATGGTAATGGAGGTGGCGGGAGCAGGCCGAATGGACAGACTAAAGCTCTACCCCAGAAATTAGCTCAGGAGTACATCAGCCCTTGCATGAACAAGCATGGCATTTGTGTTGTTGATGACTTTCTAGGTAAAGAGATCGGAGAGAAAGTTGTTGAAGAAGTGAAAGTGCTTCATGACTCTGGCAGGTTTACCGACGGGCAGCTGGTTAGCCAGAAAAGCGACTCCTCTAAGGATATTAGAGGGGACAAAATCACTTGGGTGGAAGGCAAGGAGATTGGTTGCGAAACCATCGGTTTGTTAATGAGCAGTATGGATGACCTCATAAGATACTGCAATGGCAAGTTAGGTAACTTCAGGATTAATGGGAGAACAAAAGTAAGTGCTACTCTTCTTGGTACTTTGCACTCTCACCTTTGGTGTAACTTTCTCTGGACAGTTTTGATAAAATGATTCATCCAGTAATGCATTTATGCATTATTTTATAACATAACTTTACTACATTTAACCCTTCTACCTATATTGTTTTTCTGGGAAAGTCACAACTTTTGTTCAGTTTTCCTTTTGTGTTTCTTGCCTTAATAGATAAATGTTTTTTTGTATGTTGGGTCAAAATTGGACTAATTAATTAAAACACCTTTATGTTTCTGACCTTAGATGGTGCAGTAAGTAGTACTTGATTAGTGTGCCATGGTAGTATTTTGTATAAGTAGGCAAATTCCCACAATCATTTCTGATGACATGTGTGAGCAATAAAACAGTAGTGCATGGATGATATAAAGATATGATGCAAAATGAACTCAGGGTATTTTGTTGAGCTTTTCTGAAAAATCCACAAATGGATTCTATTTTATAGTAGACTAAATGGACAAAGTGCACTTCTTTGAAGTTTTTAGTGTGGGAGTCATAAGTAGAGAGAGAAGTACTATTTTTAGATTAAAAATATTTCATTAGATTTGAATGGTAAGAAACAAAATATCAGATCTTGGTGATTTGCTAATAAAACATAAGCTCTGATATATTTGGAATAAAGGTTAGAGAGCACTAATGTATATGCATTAAAATAAAACTAGTGTTTATCCTACAAAATAGTTTAACAGTATGTGTAAATAGGTTCAGGCATGAGGAATTTCTGAGATGTGTTGCAGTAGCAGAAAAATGTTGCCTCATTTAAAGTTAAGGCTTTGTTTTTGTGAGAATTTCTCATTAGAAGGTAATGCAGATGAGGTACCAGAAATGATCTTAACTAACAGGATGGATGACTGGTATTTTACTATATGTACAATTGTATGCAAACGTTTAGGCACACCAGATCAAATTGTGTTTCAATGGTGCAAGGAAGAGAGATTCAGTTTTGCAAGGAACTGGAGAACCTTTTGGGGAAGGGTGAGTCTTTTCTGAGGGGACGGGCTCCACATTAACTAGGGTGGAACCAGGCTGCTGGCGCTAACCTTTTTAAAAAGGAGGTAGAGCAGCTTTTAAATTAGAACAAAGGGAAAAACCTAAGTTGCTCAGCAGCGCATGATTCGGAGGGAGGTATCTTTGAAGGATATTAATGAAGCAGGGGAGAGAGGGCATCCCAACAGAGATGTTCTAATAAAAGCAAAAATAGTCCATGTGCCTAGGCATTAGAGTGGATATCACATTGAAATCATCAGTTCAGTGTGCTGCAGCAGTCAAAAAAGCAAACAATGTTGGGAGTTATTAGAAAGGGAATGGTGAATAAAATGGAAAATGTCATAATGCCTCTGTATCGCTCCAGGTGAGACCGCACCTTGAATACCGTGTACAGTTCTGGTTCCTGCATCTCAAAAAAGATATAGTTGAGATGGCGAAGGGCAACCAAAATGATAAAGGGGATGGAGCAGCTCCCCATGAGGAAAGACTAACAAGGTTAGGCCTGTTCAGTTTGGAGAAGAGACGGCTGAGGGGGGATATGATAGAGGTGTTTAAAATCATGAAAGGTCTAGAATGGGTAAATGTGAATCTGTTGTTTACTCTTTCGGATAATAGAAGGACTAGGGGGCATTCCATGAAGTTAGCATGTGGCACATTTAAAACTAATCAGAAAGTTCTTTTCCACTCAACGCACAATTAGCTCTGGAATTTGTTAGTGTAGCTGTGTTTAAAAAAGGATTGGATAAGTTTTTAGAGGAGAAGTCAGTTACCTGCTATTAATTAAGTTGACTTAGAAAATAGCCACTGCTATTAGTAGCAGCAGTAACATGGGATAGACTTAGTTTTTGGGAACTTGCCAGGTTCTTATGGCCTGGATTGGCCACTGTTGGAGACAGGATGCTGGGCTTGAATGGACCCTTGGTCTGACCCAGTATGGCATGTTCCTATAAGTAAAGAATCTCCTGAATTCCAAATTATCCCTGTCAACTGAAAAGCAGGCTGTTAATGCAAACACAAAAACACACTTTGAAATGTCTGTCTGCCAATGCCAGATGTCTGAGAAGAAAGATGGGGTAGTGAATGATGTGAGAGGCTTAATTGGCATCTCAGAGATATGGTGGAAGGAGGATAAGCAATGGGATAATGCCACAGCAGGGTACAAAATTATATTGCAATGATAGAGAGGAGCAATTTGGTGGGTGGGTGTCTCTTTAAGTCTGGGATGGCATAGAGTCCAATAGGATAAGGATCCTGCAGGAGACTAAATATACAATAGAATCTTTATGGGTAGAAATCCCATGTGTGTTGGAAGAGTAGCGATGGGAGTATACTACTGTCTACCTGTCTAAAATGAGATGGACAATGAAATGATAAGAGAAGTTAGGGAAGCTAGCCAAATTGGTAGTGCTGTAAGAATGGAAGATTTCAATTACATTTACCCAGACAATATTAGGGTAACATCAGGACATTTAAGTTTTTTCACTTACCCCAGCCTCTCTCAGCGCCCACCACGAGGCAGCCCTTGCCATCCGCCCGAGACTAACTCTTCGGATTTGGGCCTCGTCCTTCTTCGGCAGCCAATCCCAGGAATCGATGCAGGGCAGCCAATCAGGGGACAGCCCCGATTGGGCTTTAAATCCTTGATTGCAGCTAGGCGCCGAGCGTCGCGTGCCAAAGGGGCAGACCCCTTTTGTGCGTCCCTTCGTGCAGCACCATAGTGTAGCCTCACCCCCCCCCCCCCCCTTACTCGCTGCGGTTACAATCTTTCATAAAGGCATTCGCTCCACACCTCCTCAGATTAACAATCTATTCCTCCAATCTCCTATGCCAGCAGTCAACCAACGTACCCCAGCATCATCTCATTCTTGCTTTTATTATCCTGTTCAAACATTAATCTTCACCAGCTATATCAAGCCGGTTCCAGCATTCATCCTTTATTCAACCTGTTCCAGCATTCATCCGCTACAGCAGTCACCAAACCTGTCCCAGCATTCATCCTGCATTCAACCTGTTCCAGCATTCATCCGCTACAGCAGTCACCAAACCTGTCCCAGCATTCATCCTGCATTCAACCTGTTCCAGCATTCATCCGCTACAGCATTCTATTAAACCCTGTCTAGCATTCTTCCACTACAGCCTTTCATCCAACTCATCCCAGCATCATCACTCCTTAGCCTTCAGCAAACCTGTGCCAGCTCGCATCCATATCATTCTAACAGTCATCTTTCCTGACACAACAGGCCACAATGCCTCCTGGTCTCCCAATATCGATTCTTCATCACAGTACACTCTACACTGGAAAATCATCTATGCTATCCCGTCCCCACACCTACAAATCCCTCATCCCCATCATGATCTCACTGATTACCCAAATCCTAGGCCTCGCTCTATTCTCTTTGATATTATTTAATGCTCAATCCCTCACCAAGAAATCTCTGGTTCTCAATGACCTTCTTCTAGACGAGAACCCGGACATTTGCGCCATAACAGAAACATGGCTTAAACCTACAGACATAGCAAAAATAAATCAACTACCAACACAGACCTATGACTTTTTCTCCCTCCCCCGACAGAGAAAAAGGGGTGGGGGCATTCTCCTAGCAGCCAAAAAAGATTTGAGATTCGCACAATACCCAGTTAAATCGGATTCTAAACTAGAAACATGCCTCTTCAAATCAAACCAACTACAAATCCTCCTTGTTTATGCCCCACCAGGCCTCCTGGAAGCAGATCCTTCCCCCATTGTTGAAATAACAGCATCACACACAAATCTGGACTCCCCAGCTATAATCCTAGGCGATTTCAACTTGCATGTCGACAACCCCACACGTTCAACCAGCTGCGAGGCTTTCCTCACTGCCATGTCAGCCATGGGATTCAAGCAGTTAATCAACAAACCTACCCACAAAGCGGGTCACATTTTGGACCTTATCTCTGTAAACTCTGGTATCACACACTCATTCCACCTGGTATGCAAGCAGGTCCCCTGGTCAGACCACGCATTAATCTCCACCACCATCACGCTGGCAGAAACCAATAACATCCATCTCCCTCAACCTTCATTTCTCTACAGAAAATCCTGCTCCTCTGACTACCTCAGCAAACAGCTGGCCTTAGAACTCCCACTCATAGACGTCTCCACTCCCAATTCAGCCCTCCATTCCTGGGCTAACATAACAGAGGCTGTAGCAAATAAACTATGTCCACTATCAACAAAAAAATTCAACCCCAACTCTTCCAAAAGACAACCATGGTTCACTAACGAACTTCGAACACTCAAACAGAGCTTACGACAGAAAGAGAGTAAATGGTGTAAAGCACCATCCCCCATCACCCTCTCTGCCTACAAGCTCGCTCTTCACTACTACAAGAGCTCCACCTTAAAAGCAAAAAGGGACTTCTATGCTCATAAGCTCCATGACCTCATCTTCGATGCTAAAGCCCTCTTTGCATTCGTATCTAACTTAACACAAATCAACGCTCCAGACATTCCACTCAATCAAAAGCAGAAGAGTTGGCCCTCTTCTTCCGAAATGAAATAAAGTCACTAACCTCCTAACACAGCTTACTTCCAACACCACCTCCCCTTCTAGTATATATCACCACCCCAACAAAGACATATCTCTCAAATCCTTTGAACCCATCACAGCCTCAGAGATCCAAGCAGTTTTGAAGAAAATGAAATCTTCCTCACATCCCTTCAACCAAATCCCTACTAAATTGCTCCTACTAATCCCCGACACCATCTCCAAATCACTGGCTGACATCATTAACTGTTCTTTATCTCAGGGAATCTATCCAGACGATCTTAAACTGGCCTCCATCAAACCACTCCTAAAGAAACCAAATCTGGATCCTAAAGATCCCAATAGCTTCTGCCCGATCTCCAATCTTCCTTTTATAGCCAAGGTCATGGAAAAATTAGTTAATACACAACACTCTGATTACATCGAAGATGATAAAATTCTGTTCCCTACCCAATATGGTTTCCGAAAAGCATTAAGCACAGAATCCCTACTCGTATCCCTGACAGACCACCTCATCATGGGCCTCGACAAAGGTCATTCCTTCTTACTGATTCTCCTGGACCTCTTGGCAGCATTTGACACTGTTAACCACTCCATCCTCCTAAACCAGCTGTCTAACATAGGAATAACAGGAACTGCATTGGCCTGGTTCAAAACATTCCTTGGTAACAGAGGCTTCAAGTTTAAAATTCACAAAGAATCACACAGTTATCATTCCTCCCTAGGAGTTCCCCAGGGTTCTTCCTTATCCCCCACGCTCTTCAACATTTACCTTCTTCCACTATGCAAGCTGTTAACCAAACTGAACCTAAAACACTTCATATACGCAGACGATATCCAGATCGTGATCCCCATTAAAGAATCCATCACTGAAACACTTGAATTTTGGGAAATCTGCTTTCAAGAAATCAATTGCCTCCTCACTAGCTTAAACTTAATACTAAATTCTTCAAAAAGTGAACTTCTCATCTCCCCGGAAAACAGTAATATCACTACGAATCCACCAGCCAACCTTCACATCACCCAAGCAAGAGACTTAGGAGTTATTATCGATTAATCGTCTAAATCTAAAATCATTTATCAACCAAACAACTAAGGACTCTTTTCATAAACTACATGTCCTGAAAAGAATAAAACCACTCCTTCACTCTCAAGATTACAGAACGGTTCTGCAAGCAATAATCTTCTCTAAGATAGAGTTACAGTAGTCTATCTTATTAGGTCTCCCCTCATCTCACACCAAACCCCTTCAGATGGTCCAAAACGCGACAGCCAGACTACTAACAAACACGAGAAGAAGAGACCACATATCTCCCATCCTTAAAGACCTACATTGGCTGCCAATTCACTATAGAATCATTCATAAGTCCATTACTATTATCTATAAAGCCATCCATCACCATGCTCCACTCAACCTACAAATCCCATTCAGAAAACATACCTCCTCCAGACCCATTAGAGAAGCTTACAGAGAATCACTACATGTATCCCATACTAAAACTTCTCAACATATAACATTTAGAGACCGGGCCTTTTCCACAGCAGGACCATCGCTATGGAACTCCATTCCACCAGATCTTCGACAGGAACCATGCCTTCTAACATTCAGAAAAAGGCTTAAGACCTGGTTGTTTAATCAAGCCTTTCCAGACCCCAACTGAATCTCAATTCAATGACAACCATACTCAGACATTCCTAGAACATTGTAAATAATTGCTCTTTCTGTTAAATTCCTTTAGCCTTTCTTTCTTCACCCAGTTTTGAACATCCTTGTTTTATTGTAACTTCATAGTTTCTCTTCACCAGTTACTGTTTTATTTTCATTTTATACCCTCTGTTAAATGTAAACCAGCATGATGTGATTCTTATCTTGAATGCCGGTATAGAAAAACCCTAAATAAAATAAATGCTAGAGAGAAAATTCCTAGATATAAATGAGAGCTTTATGGAGCAATTGGTTCAAGAACCAACAAGAGGGAGTTATTTTAGATCTAATTCTTAGTGAAGTGCAGGATTTGGTGAAAGAGGCAATGTTAGTGGGGCTGCTTGGCAACAGTAATCATAACATGATCAAATTTGAATTGACTGGAAGGAGGACAATAAGTTAAGTCCATGGCTCTGATACTAAACTTTCAAAAGGGAAACTTTTTTTTGATAAAATGAGAAATAGGAAAAAACTGAAAGGTGCAACTACAAAGGTTAAGAGTGTGCAATAGGTGTGGACATTGTTTAAAAAAAAAAAAAGTCTTGGAAGTGCAGTCCTGATATATTTCATGTATTAAGAAAGGTGGAAGGAAGGCTAGATGATTGCTGGTATGATTAAAAGGTGATGTGAAAGAGGCTATTTTAGCCAAAAGTTCTTCATTCAACAATTGGTAGAAGGATCCATCTGAAGAAAATAGGGAAAAGCATAAGCATTGGCAAGTTTAAGACAAGCTAAAAGAGAATTTGAAAATTTGGTCGTGGAGGCAAAAACTCATAATAAAAACTTAAAAAAAAAAAATATATGAATCAGGAAATCTGAAGTCAAGTGACGTCATCCCTACAGCATGGTCGCTTGAGGCGATAGCTCCTCTCCCATTCATCCTACAATAAGCTCTTTCGGCTCACCCGGGGCGAATTTTTACTTCTGGACAGCATCAGGGGTCGTCTAACACCTCAGAGATGCATCCCAGGAAAAAATCAATGGACTTAAAAGGTTTCTCATGTGAACCGGGAGGTTAAAGATTTGTGGCCCTGTGTGAAGAACCCGGGCTGGGAGAACACGAAATGGCGGATGACCCGCTTCAGCCAGGTGCAGAGGCTGCAGGTGCGGCGGCAAATGGAAAGGAGGCAAAAAGGCTGGGAGCGACGTCCGAACCTACTAAAGGTGACTCTCAGCAATGGTTTCTAGAGATCCACAAGGATGTTAAATCCATTAAAACTGATATGCAGGCGGCGTTGGCTGAGTTCAGGTCTGAACTCAGGGACTTTGGTAGGAGAGTTGAGGATATGGAGAGTGTGGTTGAGGGACAGGTGGTGGAAGCCTCGTGCCTCCGACAGGACGTCACAGCGCTCCAAAAGTCCAACGAGGAGATTTTGCTTAAAATAGAGGACATGGAAAATCGATCGTGACACGCCAATATTAGAGTGAGGGGAATACCTGAAACGGTGGAGTTTGCGGATGTGACCTTGGTAGTGCAAAAACTTTGTAGTACAGTGCTTAATAACAGATCGGAGCAGGGTGATATGCTGGATGGCGATATAATACTGGATCGGGCTCACAGAACACGGAGGGCTCCCCGGATGAACATCCCCAGAGACATTATAGCGTGCCTACACAGTTTCCGAATGAAAGAGGCCGTAATGCAGCAAGCTCGCAAGATGGACACCATAACCTGGGAAGGCCAAAGTGTTACTATTTACAATGACTTGGCGGTGGCCACGTTGCAAAAAAGAAGCAATTTTCAGCCAGTCTCTACGCTCCTTCGCCATGAAAATCTGCGATTATAGATGGGTGTACCAAAGATGGCCGCGCACACTTTATCAAGATGGCGTCAGAAGCAGCTCCGGTGTTGGCCGGCGAGGGCTTGACTCTTCCTGAGGTGGCGGGTGGAGCGCAAAAATCTACAGTAGCAGACCGCCCACGGTGGCAACGGAAAGGGACCTCCGGCTCCAGCCTGCAACACAACTCTAATGGGACCAACGGGCCACAGTCTGGTGGGGCGGGTCCAGCAGATACCTGATTTTGGACATCTAAGATCTAAGTCCTCATGGATGGGCTTCTCAGTTCTTTCTCATCTTTGGGAGGTCTACTGTTAGACCTGATGGAATGAATGCTGATAATTGTGGAGTGATCCTATCAAGGCTCATGCATACTGTATATCCTTAGGATTTCTCATATTCTTCAAGTTTCATATTTCTCAATGTTTTTTACGTTTTAGGTTGTTTGTGTGAATTTGGATGATGGGGGAGGGGGACATCACGTCACCTCGGTGAATTCCCTGCCAATGTTGCAGAGGGGGAGGGTGGGGAGAGGGGGGGATTAGGGAAGGATAGGGTGGAAATTCACTACAGAGGGTGGAGGTCAGATCATTGGATACTAAGTGGGATAATATCTGGTATCCGGGGCAGGTTTCTATTGATAATGGTGGGGGTGGGGGTATGCTATGAACAGATTGGAGGAGTGGAGTGGGCAGACTTTCTAATGATGTCTCTTAAAATAATGTCCTTGAATGTTAAGGGCCTTAACCACCCAGCCAAGAGTCATAGTCTGTTTAAAGAAGTGATTAGCTTGAAGGCAGATATCTTGTTTGTTCAAGAGACTCACCTATGCAAGAGGCATGAGGGCTTACTGCAACATGCGTGTTTCCCACTAGCATTCCTGGCTGCTAGTACACCTAAATCTAAATACACTGGTGTGGGGATTTTACTCTCTAGGGATATTATGGCTCAAATAGACTCTGTATGTAAGTATCCCGAGGGTAGATTTATAATAGTGCCCATTTATATTAATCAGATTTTATATATAATGGTAAATATGTATAACCCCAATACGCTGCAAAGGGAGATGCTGCAGCGGATTGATGACCATTTGCTTCGGTCTAATTGCGGCAGATTGATCATAGGGGGGGATTTTAATTTGGTATGTAACCCCAAGGTTGACTGCTCCAAAGGAATGGGGCATTATTCTGCTGTTGACAGCAGAGCTTTACAATTATTTCTTAAAAAATGGCATCCTCATGATAGGGATTATTCTTATTACTCGAAAGCTCATGATATTTACACCAGAATTGATTACCTCTTTATTGATAATACTTTGCTGGGGTTAACTTCTGATGCTAGCATTGGAAACGTTACATGGTCTGACCATGCTCCTGTCTGGTGGTCTTTTCATAGTAATGGATCTGATAATGGCCGCAGATTTTGGCGGTTGAACGATCCTTTAATTAAGGATAGGGCGGCAGAACAAGATATTCATACAGCCATTCGGGATTATTTACATACTAATAACACAGAGGGGATCACGCCGGTGGTGTTGTGGGATTGCCTTAAAGCAGTCAACCGGGGAAAGTTCATTGCCCTAGCTTCACATAAAAAGAAAGAATAGCTTAGACAGTCAGATTTTGCACGACAAATTGGCGACAGTGGGAAAAAGCTCACAAATTAAACCCCTCTAGGAGTCTTTTGCAGGAGTTGAGGGATATCAGATATAAGCTACAGCAGCTAGATGCTGATGAGAGGGCTTATCAGTTAGATCTAGCTCGTCAAACTTATTATGAACATGGTAATCGTGCTGGGAAATTGCTAGCTCACACTTTGAAATCTCGAATGGCCCAATCCCAAATCACTAAAATTAAATCCTCAGAGGTGAAAGTAGTTACGGAAGGGGAAGGGATTCGATCACAGTTTAATCAGTTTTTTGCCGTGCTGTATTCAAGAGAGGACAGTGCTTCTGAGGTGGACATACAGGATTACCTGGCAGGGGTTCATTTACCCAGTTTAGAAGAATCCTTGGCGGAGGGAGCTATTACCTCTGTAGAGGTTCTAGCTGCTATCTCTGACCTGAAGCCAGGAAAGGCGCCTGGGTTGGATGGCTACACCCCCCTTTTTTATAAAAAAAAAAAAAATTAAAGACATCCTGGTAGGCCCATTAGTTGACATGTTCAACACCTTGAGAACAGGGGGACATATTTTACCGGCGGCAAATGTGGCAGGCATCACTGTATTGCCTAAACCTGGGAAGGATCCATTGCTTTGTAGTTCTTATCAACCCATATCCCTTATTAATATCGATTTAAAATTGTTAGTGAAAATCTTAGCAAATCGCCTGAAATTTGTAATTTCCCTGTTAGTACATGACGATCAAGCAGGTTTCATGCCTGGCAGAATGGCAGGAGACAATATCAGGAAAGTGGTAAATATCATTCACTATGCTAAAATGCGTTCCATCCCCTCTTTACTCTTTGGAGTGGATGCTGAGAAGGCCTTCGATAGGGTACATTGGCCCTTTTTGTTTCAGGTGCTCAGGAAGGTTGGGCTTGGGGGGGTGGGGGGTGGTTCTCATGTGGGTCCAAGAATTTTACCGACAATCTGCTGCATGCATTAAAGTAAATGGGGGGGATATTCGGCTAATTTTGAGGTACAGCGGGGAACTCGTCAAGGTTGCCCCCTATCACCATTGTTATTTGCTTTATGTTTAGAACCCTTGGCTGCGAAAATTAGGGAAGCGGAGGAGGTTCAGGGGATCACTATCAGAGATAAAACGTATGTTAGCCTTATATGCTGATGATGTTTTGTTTACCTTGGCTACTCCTGACCGCTCTCTGTAGGGCCTAATACCACTCTTAGAAGAGTACAGGAAAGTGTCTGGATTTAAGGTGAATAAGGACAAGTCGGAGATATTGCCGATTATTCTATCACCTTCCATGATTCCCCAATTAAAACTGAAGTTTCCTTTCATGTGGGCAAAACAAACTGTAAAATATTTAGGGGTTCTGTTAGGTTCAGATTATAAAGATTTGTTCAATTTAAACTATCTGCCCTTAATCAAAAACCTGGAGAGAGATTTACAGACCTGGGATCGGTTGACTCTTACCTGGCTAGGAAGAATTGCGGCTATTAAAATGACATTCTTACCCAGGATTGCATACCTTTTTCAAACGCTACCATGTATCATACCATCTCATATACTGAAAAGCCTTCAGATTAAAGTTTTTTCCTTTATATGGAAGAGGAGACTTCCAAGGGTGGCACGGGCACTACTCTACTAAAATAAAAAAAGATGGAAGTTTGGGGGTCCCCAATCTTTTAAAGTACTATGTTGCTTCTCAATTACGAGCAGTGGTGGACTTCCATAATATTATGGAAGTTAAACAATGGGTACAATTAGAGAGAGATATGGTTCACCATTTATTTATTTATTTATTTATTTAAAATTTTTATATACCGGCATTCATGTTGCAAACACATCATGCCGGTTTACATATAACAGGGGTGTACAGTGAACAATTCAATAACCTATTTGTGTAGAAGGAAGCAGTTACAAATAACAAGGTAAAAGAACTGGGAGGAGAGAAGAAAAGGGAGAGAATAACATTAGGTATAGGTATTTACATTAGTAATAACATTTTTACATGTGGAAGTGGTAGAATCTGGCTGAATAGAATTAATCGGTGTCCGGGAAAGCTTTTTTAAACAGCCAGGTCTTAAGTCTCTTCCTGAAGGTTGGGAGGCTGGGCTCCTGTCTAAGGTCCGGTGGGATGGAGTTCCATAGAAGGGGGCCGGCTGTTGAAAAGGCCCGATCTCTCAAGGTAATGTGTTTGGTAGATCTGGCTGGGGGCACTTGAAGAGATCCTCTGAGTGTGTCTCTTGTTGGTCTGGCGGAGTTATAAATTTGGAATGGGAATTGTAAGTCGAGTGGGGTGTGTTGATGGATGGTTTTGTATATTATGGAAAGAGATTTGTAGAGGATTCTAAAGTGAACAGGCAACCAGTGGAGATCTTTTAGGATTGGAGATATATGGTCCCTCCTCCTGGAGTTTGTCAGTAATCTTGCCGCAGCGTTTTGTAACATCTGGAGGGGTCTAGTATAGGAGGAAGGTAGGCCCAGTAGGATAGAGTTACAGTAATCGATCTTAGAAAAAATGATAGCTTGTAGAATGGTTCTGAAGTCCTGAGTGTGGAAGAGTGGTCTAATTCTTTTCAGAACTTGGAGTTTGTGGAAACAGTCCTTGGTGGTTCTGTTGATGTAAGCTTTAAGGTTCATCCGGTTATCAATTAATACTCCTAGATCTCTCACCTGTGTAGTAGTTGGGATAGTTGGAGGATTAGAGATGGCATTGTTATCTGGGGAGATGAGAAGCAGTTCTGTTTTAGAGGAGTTTAAAACTAGGTTTAGGTTAGCCAGGAGATGTTTAATTTCGAAGAGACAGTTTTCCCAGTGAACCAATGTTTTTGTGTAAGATTCTTTAATGGGTATCACGATCTGGATGTCGTCGGCGTAGAGAAAATGTTTGAGGTTAAGGTTGGAGAGGAGTTGGCAGATAGGTAAAAGATAAATGTTAAAGAGTGTAGGTGACAGTGAGGAGCCCTGAGGGACTCCTATGGATGCGTCCATTCGTGAAGATTCTTTGTTCTGTATCTTAACCTTGAAGCCTCTGTTGGAGAGAAAAGATTTAAACCATGAGAGAGCGGTGCCTGAGATACCTATAGAAGCCAGAATGGAAGTGAGAATGGAATGATTGACCGTATCAAAGGCGGCTGATAGGTCCAGTAGAATTAAGAGGAAGGATTGGCCTTTGTCAAGGCCCATTAATATGAAGTCAGACATGGAGATGAGGAGGGATTCTGTGTTCAGTGATTTGCGAAATCCGTATTGTGATTGGAATAAGATTTTGTTTTCTTCTATGTATTCGGAGAGTTGAGTATTGACAACTTTTTCTAGAATCTTGGCTATGAATGGGAGATTGGCGATAGGACGGAAGTTGTTGGGGTCTTTAGGATCCAAGTTGGGTTTCTTGAGTAGAGGTTTGATGGAGGCCAATTTGAGGTCGTCAGGATATAGTCCTTGGGAGAGTGAGCAGTTTATGATGTCCGACAATGTTTTAGCGATGGAGTCAGGGATGGCCAGGAGCAGTTTGGTGGGGATAGTATCCAAAGGGTGGGAGGAAGGTTTCATTCTTCTTATAAGAGTTTGTATCTCTAAGATAGAGATGGGTTCAAGTGTTTCCAGACCATTGTTGTTGGGGGATGATTGTTGAAGAGACTGGTAAAGAGCAGGGTCGGTGGGATTAGAAGGCAGATGAGTTAGAAGGCTGTTGACTTTGTTGTGAAAATGAAGAGCAAGTTCTTCAGCTTTGGGTTGTGCTAGGTCGTTGGGAATCTCCTGTGGGATGATTTGGGTGAGATTGGAGACATAGGCAAAGAGGGCTTTTGCGTCAAAGATTAAGTGGTGAATCTTGGATGCATAGTAGTCCCTTTTGGATTTAGAGGTAGTTGACTTGTATTGATGGAGGGTGGCTTTGTAGATGGATCGTGTATTGGTGCTTGGGGATTTGCGCCAGTCGCTCTCTTTCTGTCTTAGATTTTGTTTTAGCTTTCTTAGTTCTTCCGTGAACCATGGTTGTCTTTTGGAGGCGTTTGGGAGTGATTTTTTGGTTGCTAGCGGACATAGCTTGTCGGCTATGGAATCTGTGATGGCTTTCCAAGAGCGGAGAGCTGTGTTCGGGTTTGAGAGATCAATGGATGGAAGTTGAGAGGCTAGGTGTGAGCTGAGGTCTTCTGTAGAGCAGGATCTTCTGTATGGGAAGGATGGTGAGGGCCCTTTGGAGGTGGAGGGTTTATTCAATGAGAATGCGGTTGAGATAAGTGAGTGATCAGACCAAGGGACCTTCTTGCTTTTGAGGCGTGAAGAATGTTTGATGCCAGGGTTAATAAAGATAAGATCCAGCGTGTGGCCTGCTTTGTGTGTGGGTTTGGTAACTAATTGATTGAAACCCAGGGCTGAGAGGGCTGAGAGAAAGGATTCACAGCTGGATGATGGGGTAGGGTTGTCCACATGCAGATTAAAATCTCCTAGGATAATTGCTGGAGCGTCCAGTTTGATGAGGGTTGTGATTTCCTCTACTAAGGGGGAGGGGTCTGTCTCAAGGAGGCCCGGAGGGGCGTAGACGAGTAGGATTTGTAGTTGTTCCGAGGTGAAGAGACCCATTTCTAGCTTAGAGTCTGAGTTGTATGGGTGCTGGATGAACCCGAGGTCTTTTTTTGATGCAAATAGGAGTCCTCCTCCTCTTTTTTTTCAGTCGGGGGATGGAGAAGATGTCGTAGTTTGATGTGGGGAGTTGGTTTATAATTGCTGTGTCCGTGGGTTTGAGCCATGTTTCTGTTATAGCACATATATCTGGTTTGGTATCAAGGAGATAGTCGTTGAGGATTAGAGATTTCTTGGACAGAGATTGTGCATTGAATAGTGAAAGTGAGAATACAGTGAGGCCTAAGAGTTGGGTGATGGGTGTTATCAAAATTGGGGTGAATGATTTAAGGTTTCGGTGTAACGCCTGTCGTTTGTGTTGTAGTATGAATGATCTGTTAGGTTTTCCTATTGCTGACAGGCTGTGTTGTAAAATAGGTATTGGGAAGGTGGGGAACATTTTAGCGTGTAGCGCTTGTGTTGTAGTGGTGCTGCGTTTGTGCTGTTGATGGACCGGGGGGAGAAGGCAGTCTTTGTGAGTCTTTTGCTTTAATGTAGAGTGCTGAGAGGTAGTTGTTTTGCTGTTGCTTGAGTGTTGTTTGCTCAGGATGGTTGCTTGTTCAGGATGGTTGCTTGCTGAATGCTTGTAGTATGGTTGTTTGCTCAGGATGGTTGTTAGCTGACTGCTTGCAGGATGGTTGTTAGCTGACTGCTTGCAGGGTGGTTGTTTGCTGAATGCTTGCAGGGTGGTTGTTAGCTGACTGCTTGCAGGATGGTTGTTAGCTGACTGCTTGTAGTATGGTTGTTTGCTCGTATCCTATGACGATTGGTTCTGGGGGCAGAGGCCTCCACCACCCGATATAGGGCTTTGGTCTCCCTGTACAGCAGTTACATTGCTTCTTTGGCAGCGATGGCGGAAGCATTTGGTGGGAGACCACACATTTTTACTCTACCAAAATTAGGGGCTGTAAGGCTTTCCCAGCAGGGTGTGAAAGAACAATCTTTCAAGATTGGGCTAAAAAAGGGATGTTGATACTTGGTCAATTTTGGTTCGATCAAGGGGTAAAACCCTTGGTGGAGCAACAAACTACGTATCAGTTGGGCTCCTTCGATTATTATGCATACCTACAATTGCGCCATTTTCTGCTCTCTAGGTCAATGCGCATGGACATGATAAAAGGGAAGACTCTTTTGGAAGGATATCGTGATAAAGCTCATATGGTGAGAGGGGTTATATAAAAAATGTATTCCTTGTTAAATAGAGCTGTGCCTCCAGCCCTGCATCATGTTAAGGCTTGGGAACGGGACTTGGGAGGGCCTCTGTCGGAGGATGACTGGGAGATATGTTTCTCTGCGATTGGTCGCAGCTCAACCGCCGCTTCTATGGTGGAAAACGGTTACAAGCTGTTCTGATGGTATATTACCCCGCACAAGTTGAAACAGATGGGGCTTAGCAATGACTCACTTTGCTGGAGGAAATGTGGTCTGGAGGGGGACTTTTATCATGTGGTGGTCCTGCCCAGCAATAAAACACTTATGGTTGCAGGTAGAAAATTGGTTCAATGACCTGATTCGTACACCTATATCTTTTATCCCAAAAGAAGTGCTCCTACATATTCCAGAATCGAACGTGTCCAGTGACCACAGGCTCTTACTTCGTGCTGTTGCTCATGCCGTACGGGGCGAAATTGCTAGACATTGGAAAGATTCACGTGTGCATTCCTTATCGGATGTATTACAGAGACTGAAATGGATCTACTATATGGAGTATCTAACTGCCTCCAGAAGGGACGCGATGGCTAAATTACAAAAAACTTGGCAGGTCTATCAACAATGGTCTGATTCCATCCAAGATTGAACAATATTTAAAGGGGGGAGGAGGGGGGGGGGGAATGGGCTTCATATATGGGGGTTAATTTCCATACAGAGCTATATTGTAAAGTGGTGCAGTTATATTACTCGAGTTCCTGGGTTAGAACTGTTGTTCTCTGTTTTCTATATGCACTGTTTTGCATGGAGACATGTTCTTTTGATATCAGGATGTATTTGCTATGTATTAGAGATGTCTGTATAACGATTGCCTGATTTCAAGTTTTGGTTCTGTATGCAATGAACAGATAATTACAAAAAAGAATCAGGAAACCTGCGAGGGAGTCGGTAGAACCATTTGATGATCAAGGGGTTAATGGGGCTGTTAGGGAAGATAAGGCCATCTCAGAAAGGCTAAATGATTTCTTTGCTTCAGTGTTTACTAAGGAGGATGTTGGGGAGATACCGGTTCCGAAGATAGTTTTCCAGGGTGATACAGATGAACTGGACCAAATTATGGTGAACTTGGAGGAAGTACTAGGCCAGATTGACAAACTAAAGAGTAGCAAATCATATGCAGTGGATGGTATACAACCCATGATTCTGAAAGAACTAAATGAAATTTCAGATGTATTAGGTTACAGTTTTTTTTTTTGTTTTCTTTTTTTTTTTTAAACTATCATTATCCCAGGACAAGCAGGATGCTAGTCCTCACATATGGGTGACGTCAGTAACGGAGCCCTAGTGCGGGAAAACTTCTGTCAAAGTTTCTAGAAACTTTTGACTGGCAGCCTGAGGCTACTGGGCATGCCCAGCATGCCATGATATTCTCTGCTACAGGGGTCTCACTCCAGTCTTCGTTTTTCCGCACAGCTGGACAGCAGCACGGATATCGGAGCCCTCTGAGTTACCTCAGTGATACTATACTTCTCCATTAGGGGTCTCAAACAAAACTTTTTCTTATCACGGGCTGGTGAATTATTTCGATTAAAAAAAAAAAAAAAAGAAGAAAATTTCAATTCCTGTCATCGACGGCTGTCGAAGTCAGGATGTCCTCAGGGTTCAAAAAATGCCTAAAGTGCAACACCACAATGTCGATTACTGATCCGCACGAAGAGTGCGTTCGCTGTCTCGGAGAAAAACATGACATTTCATTGTGTGAGAAATGTCAAGAAATGACGCCAAAAGGCCGTAAGCTCCACCAGGAGAAGATCCAGCAGCTATTCAGCTTACAACTGACTCCTTCTCCGGCAACTTCTTCGAAATCTTCGCCATCCGGAGTATCGAAAAAGGTACTGTTAAAAAGACGCCGAAATGATGGTTCCGGAGATAAATCCTCTCCTACCCCGTCGACATCGTCGATACGTTCGGCAGTAGACGTCCGGCCTAAACACAAGCATCGCCACAAGCACGCCCCGACCTCACCGTCGGCACTTGACCGAGGAGAACCGTTCCCAAAATGGCCTAAAATTACTATACCCTCGGTGTCTGAAGGGCCTACTCCGGCGTCACTTCCACAGCATACGGAGGCATCGACACCTCCACCGATGACACATTCTTCATCGATGCCACAGGATATCGCAGCCTACATAAAAGAGGCAGTTTTACAAGCGATTAAGGAACAACTACCGGCACCTCGGCCGATGCCGGTGACATCTCCTTTAACATCGACTTCACCGATGCCGGTACAATCAGTACCGAATTCTCTTCCATCGATGCTGCCAGCGATTCCAGGACTTCTCCCGATGCCGGGCACTGACCCGATGCCGGGTACCGACCCGATGCCGGGAGCTATCTCTATGCCGGGCACCGTCCCGATGCCAACCATTCCCTCAACAATGGAGGTTTATTCAACATCACGGACTGGATCTATTCCACTCACTGCTGTGTCTACATCAAACATAGCTCTGCAAGGCTCCATCCGGATTCCGGACTCGTTCCTTCCTCCAGTACGAATGACGACATTCACCTCGATGCCCTCATTTTCAACCAGTACGCCATCGATGCTTCCTGCTCATTTTCATCAAGCATCGCTGTATACACCCTCCATGGTTACGGGGCAGTCATCGAGAGACAAGACATCGGTTCCAACGATGACAGACTAAATCCACGATGCCTTTTTCCTCTATAGAGGAACCATCATCTGAAGCAAGATTATATTCGATACTTCAGAAGAAATATCAAGATCTTCTGGATTCTCTACCTTCAAACCCGGTGGAAGAGGAGGATTCTACACAAGATCCCATTCCAGGACCTTCGGGTGTACCTCCTTCACATCCATCTAAAAAACCAAGTCCTCATACTCCAGAATATGACTCCTGGAGTGATACACGATCTGACACATCAGAAACCTTTATGTCTGAACCGTCTCCTCCTCAACCAAGAAAGCAATCTCCACCAGAAGACCTTACTTTCTCCTCTTTTCTCCAGGAGATGGCCGACTCTATCCCATTCAAATTACAATCTGACCAGGATCTCCGTCACCAAACTCTTGAGGTACTACAATTCGTAGATCCCCCCCCAAGCAAGTCATGGCAATACCTGTCCATGATATTCTACTTCAACTTCAACAGAGAATGTGGGAACATCCCTGTTCAGTTCTTCCCATCAATAAAAGAATGGACTCCACCTATTTAGTCCAGCCTGCACCGGGATTCCAGAAATCCCAGCTACCGCATTCTTCTGTGGTGGTAGAATCAGCACAGAAAAAAGCAAAAAGATCGAGAGTGCACTCCTCTAATCCTCCAGGGAACGATAACAGGTTCCTGGACACATTGGGAAGAAAGGTTTTTCAAGGTGCAATCCTCAATTCTAAGATTGCAGCCTACCAATTGTACATTACGCAGTACCAAAGGAACCTCTGGAAGCAGATGGAGGAATTCATACCATCTTTGCCCCAAGAATTCAGAGAGCCAGCACAAAATCTCATCCAAAAAGCTTTTGAGGCCGGCAAGCATGAAGTAAGGGCCGCCTACGACTCTTTTGAGACAGCCTCAAGAGTAGCAGCTTCTGGCATAAGTGCTCGTAGATGGGCCTGGTTAAAAGCATCAGACCTCAGAGCAGAGGTCCAAGAAAAATTAGTAGACCTTCCCTGTACGGGGGATAACTTGTTTGGCACTAAGGTTCAGGAAGCAGTCTCGCAACTTAAAGAACATACGGAGACCTTAAGGCAATTATCTTCCATACCTCATGATACCGCTACCCACGCTGTACGTCGTACCCAGCGAAGGGATATACGCAGGCCCTATTACCGGCCTAAAAGATACTATCCACCGGCAACAAGGCCTCGCCAACCAAGATCCCAGAACAGGCCACAACCTCGCCAACAAAGACTAACCAGACCTGCACCCCCTGCTCAAACAGGTCCCACAGCTGGTTTTTGAAAATACCTCCAGAGAACCCAGCCAATCTCTGAATCCTCAACCCCACTTACCCGTGGGAGGCAGATTATCCCAATTCTACAGTACATGGGAAACCATAACAGATCTATGGGTTCTTTCCATCATACTCCACGGCTACAAGCTCAACTTTCTAACAATACCTACAGAGCTTCAAGCACCTCTGATTTCTACCAGCAGAAATCACATTCCTCAACTTCAAATAGAATTATCCACCCTTCTGAAATCCAGGGCCATAGAACCAGTGCCCCAGTCTCAGCAGGGCAGAGGATTCTACTCCCGATATTTCCTCATTCCAAAGAAATCAGGAGGCCTACGGCCCATCCTAGACCTCCGAAATCTAAACAAATTTCTGAAGAAGGAAAAGTTCAGAATGGTATCCTTAGGTACCATGCTTCCACTCCTTCAAAAGGAAGATTGGCTTTGTTCTCTGGATCTTCAAGACGCTTATGCTCACATTCCAATATTCCCTCCTCATCGCAAGTACCTGCGCTTCATGGTGGGTCATCAACATTTTCAATACAGAGTTCTGCCATTCAGACTTGCCTCTGCTCCCAGAGTATTCACAAAATGTCTGGCAGTAGTAGCAGCACACTTGCACAAACAAGGTGTACATGTCTTCCCATATCTAGACGATTGGCTCATCAGAAGTCAGTCTCAACAGGGAGCAATCACTTCTCTCAGTCAAACCATTGCTCTACTTCACGCCATGGGATTTCTGATAAATTATCAAAAGTCCCACCTCATACCGTCGCACTTGCTCCAATTCATAGGAGCAGAGTTGAACACCATCCTTACAAGGGCGTTTCTACCCAAGGATCGAGCAGAAACATTAGCCTTCCTAGCACGCTCGATGCTCTCAAGCACGCACACAACAGCTCACAGTATTCTAATTCTGTTAGGACACATGGCCTCAACAGTTCATGTCACTCCTATGGCAAGACTAGCCATGAGAGTAACCCAATGGACATTACGGTCCCAATGGATCCAAGCCATTCAACCACTACATTCTCCAATTCAGGTAACCCACCAACTGCGCTCTTCGCTCCATTGGTGGATCAACACGGACAACTTGCGCAAGGGCTTACCCTTCCAACAACCAGTTCCACAAATTACTTTAACTACAGATGCATCCACCTTGGGTTGGGGAGCTCACATAGACAATCTCCAAACTCAAGGAACGTGGACAAAACTCGAAGCAACATATCAAATCAATTTTCTGGAACTTCGAGCTATACGTTATGCACTGCATGCGTTCAAGGACTGTCTTTCACACAAGACTATTCTGATTCAAACAGACAATACAGTAGCCATGTGGTACATCAACAAACAGGGAGGTACGGGCTCGTATTTCCTGTGTCAGGAAGCTGCACAAATTTGGGGCTGGGCCCTGAATCACTCAATGTTCCTATGAGCCACTTATCTGGCAGGCATACACAATGTAGTGGCGGATCGACTCAGTCGTCAATTCCAACCACACGAATGGTCCCTGGATCCTGCAGTAGCGACCAGGATATTCCAACGTTGGGGACAACCAACGATAGACCTTTTTGCGTCACATCTCAATCACAAAGTGGACAAGTTCTGTTCTCTCCACATACAAAAGAACCAACCAACCAAGGACGCCTTTGCTCTGCCTTGGAACTCAGGCCTACTATACGCGTATCCTCCAATACCGCTCATAACCAAAACTCTTGTGAAACTACAACAGGACAAAGGTTCCATGATACTCATAGCCCCGTATTGGCCTCGACAAGTATGGTTCCCCACACTGTTGGATCTCTCAGTCAGGGATCCAATTCGACTGGGCATAGCTCCCACTCTCATCACTCAGGATCAGGGTCGGTTACGACATCCCAACCTTCAGTCCCTATTCCTGACAGCATGGATGTTGAAAGCTTGATCTTACAACCACTCAATCTTTCATCCCATATATCTCAAGTACTCATAACTTCACGTAAACCTTCCACAAGAAAGAATTACGCTTCCAAATGGAAAAGATTCACCTACTGGTGCAGGCAAAACAACATTGATCCTTTTACTTGCACCATTACTTCACTACTAGACTACTTATACCATCTTTCAGACTCTGGTCTTCAGACTTCATATGTAAGAGTTCATTTAAGTGCAATCTCAGCTTACCATAATAAGGTAGGAGATGCACCAATTTCCACACAACCTCTCGTCAGCAGATTTATGAGAGGTTTAACTCAACTCAAACCACCAATTCGACCTCCAGTCGTGGAATGGGACTTGAATCTGGTATTAACAAGACTTATGCGTTCTCCTTTCGAACCCATAGCCTCCTGTGACATAAAATTTCTCACATGGAAGACTATCTTCCTCATAGCCGTTACATCGGCTAGAAGAGTTAGTGAATTACAAGCTCTGGTTACGTACGCGCCCTACACAAGGTTTTTCCTTGACAAAGTAGTCCTCCGTACACATCCAAAATTCCTTCCTAAAGTGGTCACGGAATTCCACTTGAACCAATCCATAGTTTTACCCACATTTTTTCCAAGACCTCACTCTCACCAAGGAGAAGCGGCCTTACATACTTTGGACTGTAAACGTACTCTATCTTTTTATTTAAACCGAACTGCAGTTCACAGAAAATCCAATCAGCTCTTTGTATCTTATGATCCAAACAAACCAGGTAAAGCAGTGGGTAAACATACTCTATCCAATTGGCTAGCAGATTGTATACAGTTTTGCTATGAAGCAGCAGGCCTTCCCCTCCAAGGGCGAGTAAAGGCACATTCAGTAAGAGCAATGTCAACCTCAGTAGCACACTATCGTTCAGTGCCAATTCTTGACATCTGTAAAGCAGCAACATGGAGTTCTCTTCACACCTTTGCAGCTCATTACTGTTTGGACAAAGAAGGACGACAAGATTCAGCCTATGGGCAGTCTGTCTTAAAGAACTTGTTTCCAGTTTAATCCCAACTCCTTCTACAACCAACCTGCTGTGATCTTCGGCTGCATCATTTCCTCAACAAAGCATCACTGCTACCTGCATGGACAATGACTCAGCCTCTAGCTTGCTAATCACCCATATGTGAGGACTAGCATCCTGCTTGTCCTGGGATAAAGCAAAATTGCCTACCTTGTAATAGGTGTTATCCCAGGACAGCAGGATGTAGTCCTCATGGAACCCACCCGCCACCCCGCGGAGTTGGGCCTTCCTATTTTTCTACTCTTATTTTTGCTCCTGCTTATTGCTACATACAAGACTGGAGTGAGACCCCTGTGGCAGAGAATATCATGGCATGCTGGGCATGCCCAGTAGCCTCAGGCTGCCAGTCAAAAGTTTCTAGAAACTTTGACAGAAGTTTTCCCGCACTAGGGCTCCGTTACTGATGTCACCCATATGTGAGGACTACATCCTGCTGTCCTGGGATAACACCTATTACAAGGTAAGCAATTTTGCTTTTTAAATTGTCAATTGTACCTGAAGAATTGAGGGTGGCCAATGTAACCCTGATATTTAAAAAGGGCTCGAGGGGTGAGCTGACTTCAGTGCCAGGAAAAAGTCGAAACACTAAAGAACAAAATCACAGGCAAGGTTTAATGGAACACAGCCAGCATGGATTTACCCAAGGGAAGTCTTGCCTCACAAATCTCCTACTTTTTTTTTTTTTGAAGGGGTGAATAAACATGTGGACAGAGATGAACTGTTAGATGTGGTGTATTTCGATTTTCAGATGGTGTTCGACAAAGTCCCGCATGAGAAGCTTCTAAGAAAACTAAAAAGTCATGGGATAGGAAGTGATGTCTTTGTGGCTTGCAAACTGGTTAAAAGTCAGGAAACAGAGGATTAAATGGTCTGTTTTTACAGTGGAAAAAGGTAAACGGTGGAGTGCCTCAGGGATCTGTATTTGGACCAATGCTTTTTAATATATTTATAAATGATCTGGGAAGAGGTACAAAGAATGAGGTGATCAAAATTTCAGATACAATTTTTCAGAGTAGTTAAATCCCAAGCATATTGTGGTAAACTGCAGGAGAACCTTGTGAGACTGGAAGATTGGGCATCCAAATGGCAGATGAAATTTAATGTGGACAACAGCAAGGTGATGCATATAAGGAAAAATAACCTATGCTATAGCTACACAATGTTAGGTTCCTATTTAGCAGTTACCACTCAGGAAAACGATCTGGGTGTAATAGTTAATTACATTGAAATCATCGGCTCAGTGTGCTGTGGCAGTCAAAAAAGCAAATAGAATGTTAGGAATTATTAGGAAGGGAATGGCAAATAAGATGGAGGATGTCATAATGTCTCTGTATCGGTAAATGGTTAGCTCACACTTTGAATACTATGTGCAATTCTGGTCACCACATCTCAAAAAAGATATAGTTACACTGGAGAATTTACAGTGAAGGGTGAGCAAAATGATAAAGGACATGGAATGGCTCCTCCTATGAGGAAAGGCTAAAGAGAGGGCTTTTCAGCTTGAGAAGAGACGGCTGAGAGGACATATGATAGAAGTCTACAAAATCATGAAAGGACTTGAATGGATAAATGTGAAACTGGTGTTTACTTTCGGATAATACAAAGACTAGGGGGCACTCCATGAAGTTAAGTAGCAAATTTTAAAACAAATCCAGAGGAAATGTTTTCACTCAATGCACAATTAAGCTTTGAATTTGTTGCTAGAGGATGTAGTTAAGGCACCTAGTTTAGCTGGGTTTAAAAAAAGTTTGAATAAGTCCATAAACTATTTGTCAATAGGGAATAGCCTCTGCTTGTTGCCTGCATTAGTAGCATGGGATCTATTTAGTGTTTGGGTACGATTGGATTGCGCACTTTTGGAAACAGGATATTAGGCTTGATGGACCCTTGTTTTGGCTCTTATGTTCAGTGAATCTCTATATCTGTGTTTCCGAACCAGTATGTTTTTAGAAAAGACATGGAAAAATCGCCATTTAATGTTCATATCCAGACCTGTAGCTGGGTTCTACTCTCAGCACCTCATAGCAACAAGAATCACTGGCAGTGGTTCTTAAACATGTAAGAGCTTCTTTCTGAGAACATATGTAATCATTCATACATTTCCTAGCTACAGCATAAGCCCTGGAGCAAGATAATGGGCAGCATAGCATACAGGGCATGGATAGTGGGGCCTCATGTTGTACAGTACCTGCTCATCTTTATCTCCAGCTGAGCTTCCTCCATTGAATTCTTTTTTTGCAGCCTCTTATTCTCAGGTTGAATGAGACAGGGAGAGTGCACTGAGCCACTAGTTTACCCTTTGGGAGCAGCAGCTGCAGCTGGGAAGAAGCTCTGGCAGCCAAAGTAAGTGAGCTGGCTGCCCATATCATACTGATTTCTCCCTTCTCTTGCACTTGTATGTACACACACACACGTGTGTGTGTATGTATGTATATATATAATGGCCTGGATTGGCCACTGTTGGAAACAGGATGCTGGGCTTGATGGACCCTTGGTCTGACCCAGTATGGTATGTTCTTATATTCTGACTAATGAAGGCCTAACATGACAATGGTTTTTTTCCCGTCGATAGCAGGGCTGAATTAGCCATGCTGTCATGGGATCTGTCAATCAGGCCCGGGAGGCGGAGCTTGTCAAAGCAGAGAACAGAGCTTTGCTCTCTGCGGCTGCGCGTGTGTTCCCACGCAGGAAAGTAACGGAATCTCCTCAGTCTGTTTTTTCCGCGAGCGGGAACGCACGCGGAGCTGATTTCTCCTCAGTTAAAAAATAGAAAAGATTAAAATGTCAAAGTCGGGGTTTAAACCCTGCAGTTGCGGAAAAGTAATGTCGATCATGGACGGACATGATCGATGTTACAGGTGTCTAGGACCAGATCACAATCAGGTAGATTGTGAATTTTGCTCTAAAATGTCACCCAGAGCATTAAAACAAAGGTCCTATAGACTACAAGAACTTTTCGCCTCAAGGGACCCGTCGGAAGCTCGCTCGTCGCCTGGACCGCTAACTTCACTGGCTCCATCAAAAAAGAGAACCTTGTCGTCCGATTCTCAATCCTCCACCCTAGGAGGTAAGGAGAATGTAAAGCGACGAAGGCCAATGGATTCTAAGAAATCCTCAGTGCCTACAGAGCCACAACATCCCATACTGGCGCCAGAAACCTCGACACCGACACCTTCTGCGCCTACGGCGCCACCTGTGCATAATAGGAGATCGGCGCAGGAAGAACAACGAGTGCGTTCGGCGCAGAAGAACTCACCACGCCGGTCACATACGCGCACGGCGCCAAAGACTTCTGCGCATACGGCGCCGTCTCCTATAATATCAGTGCGCGCGGCGCCGAAGATATCGGCGCCGATAACTCTGGCACGCACAGATTTAGGAAAATATGTGCATAAACCTGTATCCGCGCATAAATCTACATTTGCGCATAGATCTAAATCTGCGCATAGATCTAAATCTGCACATAAAAAGTATAATTATTCACCTCGACTATCAAAGAAAGAATTGAAACGACGACATTACCCTTTACAAAGTTCTTCTTCTGAAGAGGATATCACAACATATACAAGTCATACAGACTCGTCTGCTAGTGATTGTCATAAACACTCACGGCACTCTCACCATAAGAAACCAACAAAGAAGACCGCTACATGGGAAATAAGTCCTTCGACTTCTAAATCATCCCTTAAGCTACCTTCTAACACCTTCTCAAGGAAAGAGGTACTACAGGTTGTTTCCTCCACCACTTCTACAGATACAGAAGATTCGAGGAACATATCAGACAATACAATACAAACTGACAAAGACGTACCTAATACGTCAACTCAGAGTAACCCAATGGACCATAAAGCAAATGTTTCACAAAAGCAAGATAATCGTATGACAATGCCCCCTCGTACGAGAGACACTTTTTATCAATTATCTCAGTCGTTAGCAGGTTTTTATGAAATGCTGCAGTCATCATTCAAAATGTCTAATATTGCTGATGACAGTTCTTCGGAACACAAAGCACAACTTAATACAGAACCGTCGATAGAACCGCCGACATCTCCTTTAATACACCAACCAGCCTCCCCAACTCATATACGGGATACATCTTTTGACTCTCCTTCAATACAAACATCACCATCATCAACTACAGGATTTTCCATCGGATCCGCAAGAACAGCCTCAGGAACCGTATTCCCCTCCAGAAGACCTCACATACCCAAAATTCCTAGAAAAATTGGGTACAATACTGCATCTAGAGGTACAAAAAGAAGCAGACCCTAGAGCAGAAACATTTGGTCTTCTAAAGATTTTTGATACTCCAGGTGAACCAACATCTCTTCCACCACAAGAGATCTTACATTCAGTCTTACAAAAGTCCTGGGATACTCCCTATACCATTCCAGCAGTCTCCAGGAAAACTGACATAAAATTTCGTATGAAGAAAGCATCACTATACACTCTACCACAATTACCTCATTCTTCGATTGTAGTAGAGTCGGCGATGCAAAGGTTCAAGAAATCAAGGTCCCATTCCTCTTACCCACCGGGGAAAGACAACAAATATTTGAATGAGTTTGGCAGGAAAATATACCATAACTCGATGTTGACTGCACGAATTATGCAACATCAATTGTACATGGTACAATATCTATATGAGTGCATGCAAGCTATGAAGGGTATACATTCCTCAGCGGCAGAACAGCTACCTCAGCCTCTTTATGATGTGGAAGAGTGTTCTAGACATCTCTTAAGGTCAATCTATGAAGCTCATGAAACATCATCCAGGGCATCTGCAGCAGCCATTGCAGCTCGCAGACTAGCATGGTTACGTTCAAGTTCAATACGAGAAGACTTGCATGAGAAACTAACAAACCTCCCATGTACGGGGGATAACCTGTTTGGAGACAGATTCCAGGACGTAGTAAGTAAATTAAAGGAAGAAGCTCTAGCAGTACAATCAATAACATCGCATCCTATTTATTCGACTACACGTTATATGGGATCTACTCGTAGGCAATCATATGCCAGGAGACCCTATAGATCTTATCAATCTTTTCGTAGCCAACCATACCCTTCCTGCCAGCGTCCTGCTCCACAAAACAATACATCAAACCAATGAAGAGGTAAACCACGTAACCAGAGACAGCAGGCACAACAGCCGGCTACTGCAGTGAAAATGACTTCATCTTTTTAGTTACTCAGCCACCACCACAACACCAAGCTCCTCCAGGCAGAATCCATTCTTGCCTGGAAGCCTGGGAAAGAATAACATCAGATCAATGGGTTTTGGAGATAGTATGTCATGGTTACCAACTCCAATTTCTCACAAAACCCATATTGCCTCATCTTTCCACACTCACAATTTACAATTTCCATCCACAACTAGGGGAGGAAATTGCTTTACTTCGCAAACAACAAGCGATTCGACAAATTCACCCAAACTCCAATTCAGCAATATTTTATTCCCCGTATTTCCTCATACCTAAAAAGTCGGGTGGACTTCGCCCCATACTAGACCTAAGGGAATTGAACAAATTTCTCACCAAAGAGAAATTCAAAATGGTGTCGTTGAAGTCAATTCTTCCTCTCATTCAAACCAACGATTGGATGTGCTCAATCGACCTCAAAGATGCTTATACACACATTCCAATCCATCCATCCTCGTGGCGTTACCTATGCTTTCGCTACAGACATCAACACTACCAGTACAAAGTTCTTCCCTTTGGCCTTTCAGCTGCACCCAGGGTATTCACCAAATGCGTGGCTCATCTCAGGAAACAGGGTGTAACCATCTTTCCATATCTGGACGATTGGCTCATACTTGGCCCGACTCCAAGCATTTTACTGGATCACCTCCATCGGGTGATACACTGTATACAAGAACTAGGATTGGTGATCAATTTTCAGAAATCACACCTACAACCAACACAACAGTTGCAGTTCATAGGTGCATACCTGGACACAATGTGCAACAGAGCGTACCTCCCAAACGACAGAATATCACATTTCCGTCACCTTCTCTATACCTTGAATCATACTCAGAGACCTTCGGCGAGACAAGTCTTGGTAGTCCTGGGCCACATGGCAGCAACAAATTTCACTGTTCCCAACACCAGGCTACACATGAGGCGCCTACAATGGGGACTAAAATGTCAATGGAAACAACATTCACAACCATTGACGCAGAAGGTATCGCTAACGGTCGAAATGAAAAAAGATATAACATGGTGGCTCCTAGACTCCACCCTGTCCAAAGGAGCGTTGTTCAGCCCCCCTCCTCACAACACAGTCCTAACCACGGATGCGTCCCACAAGGGCTGGGGTGCACACCTAGAGATTTACGAAACACAAGGGTTATGGACAATCTCGGAACAGAACCTGCAAATAAATTTATTGGAACTCGGAGCGATTCGCAATGCATTACGAGTGTTCCAAGACCACCTGAAAGGACGCAGGGTTATGATCTACACGGACAACCAAGTAGCGATGTTTTACATCAACAAACAAGGAGGGTCCGGTTCATGGTCCCTTTGCAAAGAGACCCTGATAATCTTCGAACATGCTCACCGAAATTCCATACATCTTCAAGCAACTTACCGGGAGTTGCAAATACAAGAGCGGACAGACTAAGCCGCATCTTTCATCCTCACGAATTGACACTCAACACAGAAATAGCCCAAGACATATTTATGCAATGGGGGACACCTTCGATAGATCTCTTTGCAACAGAGATCAATGCTCAGGTTCCCAGATTCTGCTCGATAAGACCAAGCCAATTCAGGATCGCTCAAGATGCCTTCCTCATTCTGTGGACGACAGGCCTTTTGTATGCCTTTCCTCCCATACCTCTCATAACAAGAACAATTCAGAAATGTATAGCGGACAAAGCTCAACTGATACTCATAGCCCCGGCCTGGCCGAGGCAGCCATGGTACAGTTTCCTGCTTCGGCTATCCATCCAGGATCCAATTCCGTTACCGGATCGACAAGATCTTCTCTGCCAAGATCAAGGGACACTTCTACACCTGCTACACTCATCTCTACACTTGACAGCTTGGAGATTGAGAGGCTCCTTCTGACAGAACAAGGAGTTTCCACTTCAGCACAATTAATTTTGTTACAATCGAGGAAACTCTCAACCAGGAAAAATTATAGCTATAAATGGAAACGCTACTCTGCCTGGTGCACTTCCAACGGTGTACCACCATTGGACTGCTCCCCGGAATTGCCCATTGATTATCTTCATACACTATATGTCGCTGGTCTAGCAACATCATCCATCAGAGTTCACCTCAGCGCCATAGGCGCCTATCATAGACCAATCAATGACATTCCTATATCCAATCACCCATTACTGACTCGTTTCATAAAGGGTTTAACACACATTCGTCCACCGGTATCCAAACCTCCAGTTCCATGGAACCTCAACATAGTTCTGGAACAACTCATGCTTTATCCTTTTGAACCCATGGATTTGGCACACATTAAATACCTCACCTGGAAGGTGGTATTTTTGGTTGCAGTCACATCAGCACAAAGAGTTTATTTAT
Organism: Rhinatrema bivittatum; assembly: GCF_901001135.1. Taxonomy (NCBI): domain Eukaryota; kingdom Metazoa; phylum Chordata; class Amphibia; order Gymnophiona; family Rhinatrematidae; genus Rhinatrema; species Rhinatrema bivittatum. The sequence goes on along the minus strand of NC_042617.1, from coordinate 222,811,058 downwards.
TTATAACTTTTATATACCGAGGTTCAATTAACAGGATTAATTATTACTTCGGTTAGTGAGTTACGAGTTACAAGCTTTGATCCATTATCCTCCATACTTGCAATTTCATCACCAGAAGGTAGTTCTACGAACTCACCTGTCCTTTCTACCGAAAGTAGTTACCCCATTCCATCTCAATCAGACAATGGAATTACCAACTTTTTTCCCTAAATCTCATTCGAACGATAGGGAAAAACTACTGCACACACTGGATTGTAAAAGAGCTTTAACACACTACAAAGAAAGAATGAACTCGGACTCCCGTGTTTCTCAACTCTTTGTCTCCTTTGACCCAAAGGCACCTGGACTACCAGTGGCTAAACGCACCATCTCCAGTTGGATAGCGCAGTGCATCAAATTCTGCTATGACAGAGTTTACATTTTACAGTCTACTCCTAAAGCTCACCAAGTTAGAGCAGTAGCAACCTCCTTAGCACACTTGAGTAATGTGCAACCCATAGACATTTGCAAGGCGGCGACATAGTCATCACTGCATACCTTCACATCTCACTACTGCCTTGACCAGCAAACAGCCATTGATGCGAAGATAGGGCAAGCAATACTGCAATCTCTATCCTCCTGTCCACGGTACTGCCACACTGTCAAAGATCACGTCCAAACACATATATCATAAATGACGTGATCGGGAGCTTGGGATTCCCATGACAGCATGGCTAATTCAGCCCTGCTATCGATGGGAAAAAGCAAGTTTGCTTACCGTAAACTATGTTTCCGTAGATAGCAGGATGAATTAGCCATGCTGACCCACCCTCCTCCCTGGCAGTCACCAAGTCTTCGACTACACTACAGCTTAATCACAGACTGAGGAGATTTTGTTACTTTCCTGCGCGGGAACACACGCACAGCCGCAGAGAGCAAAGCTCTGTTCTCTGCTTTGACAAGCTCCGCCTCCCGGGTCTGATTGACAGATCCCATGACAGCATGGCTAATTCATCCTGCTATCTACGGAAACATCGTTTACGGTAAGCAAACTTGCTTTTTTGAGCCTTTACAACTTAAAAATAAAATAAACTCAACTGGAACAATGTCCAAACTTTTGCACATGTCAGTCATTCAAAATCAGCAAATAATTATATATATATATTTAAAACTTTTCTATACCGTCGTATAGTAGAGCACCATCACAACGGTTTACAGTTAGGCCAAATATGTGGTTTCTAAGTTATCCAAAGGGTGCCATTATTATACGGTTACATAGTTCAATAATATACTCTAAATGGGAATGGGTGTGGTTACCATTTACTATTAACTGTCTTTATAATTTAATACTTAATTGTGAGAGAATAACAAAAATAAACAATACTGCTTTTTCTTGGTGACTTCCTGCTTTGTGTATGTGGTGTTCCGCTACCTCACTGTGAAATGCTTTTTTGAAGAGCCATGCTTTTAAGCCTTTTTTGAAGAGTTTTAGTTCTTTCATTAGTCTTAATTCTAATGGTAATGTGTTCCATAATAATGGTCCTGACAAAGATAGTGCTCTCTCTCTAACTTGGGTCAACTTTGCTGTTTTGACTGAGGGTATGGTTAGCAGAGCTTTATTGGCCGATCTGAGATTTCTTTGAGGGACATGTAGTCGTAATGTGGTGTTTAGCCAGTCAGAATTTTCGTCATTTATTAGCTTATGAACTGTGCATAGTGTTTTAAATTGAATTCTCTGTTCTATTGGGAGCCAGTGTAAATCTGCAAGTGTTTGGGTGATATGATCTCTTCTGCCTTTACCAGTAAGTATTCTGGCAGCCGAGTTCTGTAGTATTTGCAGTGGCCTGATAGTGGTGTATGGTAATCCTAGGAAAAGTGTGTTACAGTAGTCCGTGCTGGCAAATATTAAAGCTTGTAGTACTGTACGAAAGTGTTCCTGATTTAATAAGGGTTTTAGTCTTCTAAGGACCATTAGTTTGGCATACCCTTCTCTTGTTTTTATTGATATGTGTTGCTTAAGGCTCAGTTCTGTGTCTATAATTACTCCTAGGTTTCTAGCTTTATCAGTTAACTATTGATTTGTCATTTTTAAGTCGAATGGGATTTTGAATTCTTTTGATGTTTTTTTTGTTCAAGATGTATAAATTCTGTTTTTTCAATGTTGATTACTAGTTCCATTTGGTTTAGTAGTTGTTTAATTATGTCTAGGTATAGCATTGCAAAGTTTTGTGTTTTTTCAATTGGTAGAATTAATTGAATGTCGTCAGCATATATGTAGTGTATGACACCTAGACCAGCCAGTAGGTGGCAGAGGGGGAGCATGTAAATGTTAAATAGAGTTGCTGAAAGTGCTGAACCCTGTGGGACTCCTGTCTTTAGTGTGATTTTGTCTGATATTGAGTTTTTTATCTGTACCTGATAAGATCTATTGTTAAGGTAGGAAATGAACCATTTAATTGTTTTGTTTTGTAATCCAATTTCTTCCAGTCTTTTCAATAGTATGTCATGGTTTACTGTGTCAAATGCTGCGGACAGATCTAGTAGTATCATGATGTAGTGTTTTCCACTGTCAAATCCGCGAAGTACGGTATCTGTTAGAGAGATTAGTAATGTTTCGGTGCTATAGTGTTTTCTGAAGCCATGTTGTGATGGGAAGAGTATGTTATTGTTGTCTAGATGTTCTGCTAGTTGCTTTTGTACTGCTTTTTCTATTAATTTTGCGATCATGGGCAAGTTTGAAACAGGTCTATAGTTACTTAAGACGGTTGGGTCACTGTTTCTTTTTCAGAATTGGTTTTATTATTGCATTTTTGAGTCTGGCATAACTCCTTCACTGAGTGATAGGTTAATTATTTTGGTTAGTGTGTATGAGGTTATATCAGCTAGTTTTGTTTTTTTTTATATCTGTGGTGGGAATGGTGTCAATTTTATTTGGTGCAGAATTCAGTTTTTTTTTTTTTTTATCATGCATTCAACTTCAGACTGGGATACCTCGTCGAATGTGGAGAATTGTCACATCTCTTTTTTGCATCTTGATTTCCTGTTTTGTTAGGAACGGAATCTTTGCTTTAAGGTTTGTGATTTTGTCTGAGAAATAGTGTGCTAGGTTGTTGCATTTGTTCTCTTGTGGGGCTTGGGGCATATCTGCTTTATCCTTAGTCAGATTTTTAACTATGTTGAATAGTGTTCGTGGGTTGTTTGAAAATTTTTCAATTTTTGAATTAAAGAATTGTTTTTTTGCTTCAAGAATTATTTTTTTTATAATAGGCTAGTTGTTTCCTAAATTTGGTTAAATTTTCCGCTGATTTGTCTTTTTTCCATCTTTTCTCTTTTTTTCTCAGATTTTGTTTAATTTCCTTTAATTTTCCATTAAACCAAGGGTTTTTCTGTTTTGCTTAATGGATTTGTATTGTTCTAGTGGGGTTAATGTCGTCTGCCAATTTACTTGTTTTCGTTATCCACTCATTTGTTGCGTCTATACAGTTTTGGTGATTGAGGTTTATTAAAGTTTCTTCTAATTTATTTTTTAGAATGTCATGGTTAAAGGGGGGATGATATTTAAATTCTAAGGGATCATTTTTCTGTATTTCTTTTGGTTTTATGAATTTGATGGCGGATTGGATTAAGAAGTGATCCGACCATGGAATTTGATTATAGCTGGTGTTTAGATGTTCAGTGAAATTATGATTAACTAGCTGTACCCTGCCACGCGTTGCTGTGGCTGAGCCTGGTTAAGTTGAAAAAACAGAACAGAGCCAGGGGATATCTGTAATATGTTTAATTTCGCAATACTTGTGGGTATACGACATTTTTTATTGTTCCATCGTTAGTGCAGATATACAAATTGTCAGGTTTGCCTACTCGTGAACATGCAACATACAATTGTCCATGTGAGAAGCAATCGGTTTGTAGATATAAACCGCAGAGGTGTAAAGATTGTCCTTGAGCTTTGTTGATGGTTATTGCAATTGCCAATCTAATTGGGAATTGCAATCTTTTAAATTGAAATGGCATATCTGTTGGAATGATAGGGATGCGAGGAATGAGTACATCTTCACCTTTGAAAGGTCCTGTCAGGATTGTAGCTTCTATGATATTGGTCCTTAAATTTTTGATAGCAACACATCCCCTTTGTTTCTCCCAGAAATTTCATAGCCTTGCAGTATGGACACACGTGTGTCATAGAGCCAATGAGAACATGCTGGATGAAAGTATAATCCTGATGTGGGTTGTATCGGAAAGCAAGTCGATTATAATGTTTGGCCAATTGATGTGGAATCCATGGCTGACGTTGAGGTGCTGTCTGTGTTAGAGGGATTTCAGCCACTGTCAGCGTTTCATGGGCATGGTGTTGTGAATGAAGGAGATTGTGAGCAGCGGAACGTGCTTGCCGTGATCGCAAGTGTGCTTCTAGCAGTCTGGATGCACGTTGCTCGGCTGCTTCCTGCTGTCTTCCTACAGCTATTCTTTCCTTGTTGTGCTGCCCTTTCCTCCGTGCGCCTAGTTCTAAGGCGTTGTGCCGCTAGCGCAGCGTGAGTACGCCGACGTAAGTTAGATTTTCTGCGAGGCATCAATTTGGTGAATTGCAAGAGATGTATGAATGGTGTGTAAAAGGATCAAGGGAAATGGGACTGTAATGTCCGAAGAGCAAGAGAAATGCACAGGGCAAAAATTAATGCCTTCTTAGGTAAGAGGATCCAGACCTTAAAAAGCAGTTACGACGCTGATAGATAAGAAATGAATTGGTGTGTATAAACGTGGTCAGTCAGTGGGAGGTTGTGATCCTTAGGGATAAAAATAGGGGAGTGCCTAATCCACCTAGTAATGTGTCTGTAGAGAAGTTTCTTTTGGAGGGCTAATCCTCTAGCTTTCAGAGATCAGTAAAGGTTATAGTTTGTGTGGTTTCCCCCCCCTCCCCAAAATGAACAGCACCAGCAAAGAATAGTTTAAATATGCAAGCACACCTTCCTGGCCCCCCCCCCCCCAACCCGGCGAAATAGAGCAACCCACGCTACAACCCCTCTCTCGGGAGATGTGGAGAATAAGTGGCCCCCCCCTGTGAAAAACGCGCAGCGGAAAATGAGAACGGTCCCCCACCGTGCTCCTCCCCAGCTACCTGTGTAAACTGCCAGCCGGTGGCAAGGGTGTGTGCTAGGGTTTGTTCCGCCGGCTGCCATGTCGCAAAACTTCACCGGTGAAAGTGGTGTGTCAGGATTCCTGACCTAGTAAGGGCAAATGTCCGCTGAGGATATGGCGCCGACGGGCTCTTGCCCTTACTATGTCACATGGTGTACCGACGTCATTGTTGTCTCCGTATAGCATAGTAAGGGCAAGGTTCGCCGGCGCCATTTTAGTTGCTGGCATCAGACGGCCCTACTGAATGCGATGTGTCCTGGACCGTTCCTGTGGTGCCGGCGGAGAAGCACGGACTTGTTTCAGGTGTAGTGTGTGATCGGAGTGCAGTGCGTGGGTGGGTGGAAGAGGGTACTTTAATTTAAAATCGGAGGGTGTGTGAAATGCGTGGCTTCCCAATGTAGCAGCCAGAAATTCGTGTTTTGGTGTGTTTTGGGAGGGTGGGTGAAGTAAGTGACATTGGCAGGCGTGTGGGTGGGGGTGTGTGTTGTGATGAGTGTGGATTTCTGTGTGTTATGAGGGAGTGTGAATGAAAGACAATAGCCCTGTGTGGGGGTGGGGTGTGGTGTGTGAGTGTGTGTGAAAGGTGTAAGAGGTTGCGCTTGCGCCGACGGCCACCAGATGTCGCTGTTTTGTGTAAGCAATTTTTAAACTTGTATTACCTGTCACAGGTGTGACCTACATGTAATGTAAGTGTATAAGATCCTTCCCGTATGGGAAGTGAATGTTGTGTGCAAATTTGAATGCATTCGGTTAAGCGGTTGGCGAGATTAGTGATGACGTACAAACTATTTAACATTTTTATTTATATAGATGTATGTCAGGTCGAGGGAGTGTCCAGCTTTGTGTGTGGGTTTGTCTGTGATTAATGTGAACCCCAGTGCTTCCATTGTATCGTTTAGTGTCTTGCGTATTTGATAGTGGAAACACATCCATGTGAAGGTTAAAATCACCTATTATGATGGTAGGTTTTGATGTGTTTAGGTTAATGGTTAAATATTCTATTAAAGGGGATAGGTTTAGGTCAAGCAGGCTGGGTGGGCAGCATATAATGCATATTTGTGTGTGTTCTGTATCAAATAGTGCAATTTTGTGGTTTTGGGGGGGGGGGGGGGGGTGTCGTTGGAATCAGTTTACATTTAAAATATTTTTCAATGATTAAGGCTATGCCGCCTCCGCGTTTATTAATCCTTGGAATTGAGAATGTCATAGCTTCTGTGTGCTATTTGATTTTTCTTGATAATGTCGGATTTTTTTAGCCACGTTTCAGTGATAGCGATGAAATTTGGTTTAATGTCATACAATAGGTCTGTAATTATTGGGAATTTCTTAGTTAAGGATTGGGCATTTACTAGAATGAACGTTAAGGTTAATATTTTATTTATACTCTGGTTGAGCTCTTGGTTTTCTTTACTTCGATGAGATTGTCGGATTGTATTTTTGTGATCATGTGATTTGTAACTTTCTTTTTGTGTTTGTAAAAGTTTGTGTTTGTAGCTGTACTTACCTTTTCTTTTGTTTTAAAATTTGGGAGCAAGACTTGTTAGTCTTTCAGTGTTTATCTACTTCTTCTTTTGACCATAGAACTGACTTGTTTTTTAGTACCACAGAGGTCAACATCTTTCTATACTTTTTTAATGTAAAATTATTTGCTGATTTTGAATGATTGACATGTGCAAAAGTTTGGACATTGTTCCAGTTGAGTTTATTTATTATTTTTTTTAAGTTGTAAAGGCTCAAAAAACCCATTGTCATGTTAGGCCTTCATTAGTCAGAATATAAGAACATACCATACTGGGTCAGACCAAGGGTCCATCAAGCCCAGCATCCTGTTTCCAACAGTGGCCAATCCAGGCCATAAGAACCTGGCAAGTACCCAAAAACTATTCCATGCTACTGTTGCTAGTAATAGCAGTGGCTATTTTCTAAGTCAACTTAATAGCAGGTAATGGACTTCTCCTCCAAGAACTTATCCAGTCCTTTTTTGAACCCAGCTACACTAACTGCACTAACCACATCCTCTGGCAACAAATTCCAGAGTTTAATTGTGCGTTGAGTGAAAAAGAACTTTCTCTGATTAGTTTTAAATGTGCCACATGCTGACTTCATGGAGTGCCCCCCAGCCTTTCTATTATCTGAGAGTAAATAACTGATTCACATCTACCTGTTCTAGACCTCTCATAATTTTAAACATCTCTATCATATCCCCCCTCAGCCGTCTCTTCTCCAAGCTGAAAAGTCCTAACCTCTTTAGTCTTTCCTCATAGGGGAGCTGTTCCATTCCCCTTATCATTTTGGTCACCCTTCTTTGTACCATCGCAACTATATCTTTTTTTGAGATGTGGCGACCAGAATTGTACACAGTATTCAAGGTGCGGTCTCACCATGGAGCGATACAGAGGCATTATGACGTTTTTCCATTTTATTCACCATTCCCTTTCTAATAATTCCCAACATTCTGTTTGCTTTTTTGACTGCCGCAGCACACTGACGATTTCAATGTGTTATCCACTATGACACCTAGATCTCTTTCTTGGGTGGTAGCACCTAATATGGAACCTAACAGCATGGGTGATTTTTCCCTATATGCATCACCTTGCACTTATCCACATTAAATTTCATCTGCCATTTGGATGCCCAATTTTCCAGTTTCAGAAGGTCTTCCTGCAATTTATCACAATCTGCTTGTGATTTAACTACTCTGAACAATTTTGTCAGGTGAAAACAATTCAACATTTTGAACAAATAATCTGACCTTCTACCCTTTTGGGTTGTGATTGCTATTCTGGCTACTTTAGACAACCATAGGCTCTTCTAAACAGCTATCTGAGCATTTGAATGTTATGGTTTTGAGGTGTTTGAGTGGATTCTTGGGTACTGTGGTGATGGACATGCCTACGGGGAGGAGCCCCATGAGGAACCGCAGTACTAGGCTAGACTCTATACACACAAACACAGAGAACTTGTATTTATTAAACAGCTCGGTGGTACTACCCGGGGGCGGGGGGGGGGGGGCAGCAGTGAGGTAACTTAGTAGAAGCAGTCCAGGGGTCCTCAGCAGAGGAGACCAGTCCCACACTCGAGTAGATGGTAGGCAGCGCAGGGTAGTAGAGGAAATTCCTGGATGCAGAGTGATAAGGTTAGTTATTCACTGAAGTAGATAGCTGTATTGATGAAGATCCTGGCAGGCAGAAGTAGATCAGTAAGGACCAGAGTAGGAAGAGCAGGCCCTCGAGGAGCGAGTATCCGATATCCCAGATAGGTACCTGTAAGAGAGCATAAGGGCCCCCAAGGAGAGGGTACCCCGGTTAGTGATGAATTACCCTTAAGGGCAGAGAGTAGACTTCCTGTGGCAGTTAGGAAGTGGCAGAGCAGCTTAGACCAGAGGCATTCCAATCCTTGCTAACTCACGGGCCGATTCAGTAAAGTCCGCGAGAGAGCGGACGAATGCCTGCTCTCCTGGCGCACGCACAGGCCACTCACCTGTGCGCGCGATTCTGTATTTAAATTAGGTGGTGCGGTTGAAACGGGCAAAAGGAGGCGCTAGGGACACTAGCACGTCCCTAGTGCCTCCTTTTGACCTGGAGTGGCGGCTGGCAGTGGGTTTGACAGCCGCTGCTCAATTTTGCCGGCGTCTGTTCTCGAGCCCGCTGACAGCCATGGGTTCGGAAACCGGACGCCGGCAAAATTGAGCGTCCAGTTTTCGGCCCAACAGCCGCCAGCCCATTTCAAATTTTTTTTTTTTTTTGTTACTCTTTTTACTCTTCGGGACCTCCGACTTAATATCGCCATGATATTAAGTCTGAGGGTGCACAGAAAAGCAGTTTTTACTGCTTTTCTGTGCACTTTCCCGGTGCCGGCAGAAACTAGCGCCTACCTTTGGGTAGGCGCTAATTTCTTAAAGTAAAATGTGCGACTTGGCTGCACATTTTACTTTCTGTATCGCACGAGCATACCTAATAGCGCCCTCAACATGCATTTGCATGTTGAGGGCGCTATTAGCTGCCGCGGGTTGGACGCGCGTTTTCTGCCCCTTACTGAATAAGGGGTAAGGGAAAACGCGCGTCCAAGGGCGCACTGTACTGTATCGGCCTGTCAGTTTGTTAGCAAACGAAGGGCAGGCTAAATACCCGGATGTCGTGACGTCACTCGGAGGGTATGCCCTCGAGGTTCCCGTCATGATGTGGATAAAGACGTGGGTGGCGTGCACGCGCGCACCCTAGGAGGCCCTCAGGAAATCCATGGTGAACACCGTTGCCGTTCTGGAGAGAGTGACATGAAGACGCGCAGCAGCCATGTTCCCAAGGCTTGAAGAGAGAGAAGGAAGAAAGGTGAGGCACAGAGGTCGAAGTCGTCTGAGACCGGATGCAACATTGAAAATGAAGCTACTGTAATTCACCCTTACAAAGCAGGGGAATGCTATAAAAAATCTTTAAATGCTTCTGCTAGCAATATTGACAGTCTGAAACATTGTTAAGAAATGGAAGATGCATGGACAACAGTTTCATGTAAAGTCTGGAAGACCAAGAAAAATCAGTTTTGGAGATCTGACCAGTTTTCGGAGCCTTCTAGCAGAACACACAGATTGCCGAACAGTTTAGTTGGCTCTAGAGTTCTTCACAGTACAGCATTGGCTTATAGAACAATAATTTGCATGGGCAGGAGTCGGAAGGAAACATTATTCTCATCACAAAAGTCATCTTCTAAATTAGGCAAAAATGATGCCTGAATTGTTGGGAATAAAGTACTTTGGATTGATGAAACAAACTGTACTGTTTGGTGATGACCATACAACATACTGTAACTTCCATTTCTTAATGTTTCTGATTGTTGAAATTGTTAGCTGGAAGCATTTAGACTTTTTTTTTTTAATTATTATAGGTGATTTACCCTCTATTGAGATGACATTCTAGGTGTCAAGATTGTGCACATAAACTCTCCTATGGTTTCTTATGGTTATTATCTTTTTTTTTGTTATTAAAGGTTTTTATTGAAACAACAGCAATAGAAAACCTACATACCAGGCCAATCAAACAGTTATTAAGATACACATAATGAACAGTATAAATCCGCAGTCAAATCCAGAAACAACTGTAGGTGAAACAGTATAGAATATCAAAACAAAGTTGTTTACATTTAATGAATATATCACCCCACCCCCCACCCCCCCTAGCTTCACAATTTCAGAGAAAAGTAGAAGAGCATAGCGTAGATGGTATCACACAGTAGCGGAGATAGGAACCTATGGAGTTAGTCCCACAAGAAATATGGAAGGCTAGAGGCTTCCACCACATACATAATATTTAAGGCGAAATACCCACTGAAACACTGGGAAGCCATTTTTGGTATGGGCACCATATTGATGTAAAACGGGAGACTGTCTTATTTTTGAATGCTGTAATTTTGCATAATAAATAAATTTTCCTCACTCTATGTTGAATGTCCTCTATCTTGGGAATTCTGGTGTCTTTCCATAAACGTGCTATCTCACAGCGACTGGCAGTAGAGATATATTGAACTAACTGATTAGAATCCTGCGAAAGCCCTGTGGGTGCCAAGCCCAACAACGCCTGAGCAGGGGTAAGAAATGGCAGCCCCGGAAAAAGACATCTCAACCATTGAGATACCTGCCTCCAGACCAACCTGACCCGGGAACAGGTCCACCACATATGATAGAACGTGCCCTCCTCCATACAGCCTCGCCAGCAAGAATCTGGGTATAAAGGCATGAATTTATGTAATTGTGATGGACACTTGTACCAGCGGTATAACAGCTTATACGAGTTTTCAATAAGAGAGGCAGCGATATGGCCCCTGCCCAACCTTTGAAAAATCGACCTCCAGAGCTGAGGAGTCCAACTGACCTGGAGGTCGTGCTCCCATGCCTTCTGAAACGTGTAAAGAGGAGGATCCTGACCAATAACAATTGATAGAGCCTAGATAGCAGTTTAGTGCAACTATGAGCCCTCTCACATAGTTTCTCAAAAGCAGAGGGTTCCTGTGTAAGTGGAAAACAAAGCATGGTAGCCTTAGCAAAATGTGCCAATTGCAAATAGGGGAACAGAGCCGACCCAGGTAAGTCATAGGCTCGCTGAAGATCGGCAAAAGGGCGTAAAGCTGTAGAGCCCCAAACATGTCCCCACGTCGTGATGCCCCTTCTCCTCCAGTCTGCAAAAATCGAGCTCTCACAGCCCGGACTGAAGGCTTTATTATAGTATAAGTGGGTACTAGCATGGTATGCCCTATTTCCCACCAGGGTAGAGCTATAATGATGCCACAGATGAAGCAGCATGAGTGTAGAGGGAGGTAACACGGCCCCCGGATTTACCGTCCAGGTATGCTTAGGTTGCCATATAAGGCTGCCAATCGGAACAGAGCCTAATAGCTCCTGATTAATAAGAACCCATTGCTTCTGCCTACGTGATGATTGTAAATCTATCAGTTTCTTAAACTGAGCAGCACGGTAGTATCGGATAAGATCCGGGACTCCCAGGCCACCTCTACATTTTGGTTGTGTAAGTATTCTACACGCTACCCAGGGTCGCCTACCAGCCCAAATGAAAGCCATACACCGTCGTTGCCATTGTTTTAACATAGACATTGGGACCAACACAGGGAGAGTCTGGAAAAGATATAATAATTTCGGAAGGACATTCATTTTAAAGACAGCCATTCTACCCAACTAGGATATCTGGTAGCGGCTTCACTCTTCCAGATCCTTTGCTAATTTAGTCCAAAGCGGGGCGTAGTTAATGGTAAGCAAATCTTGCGTTGCACTAAGCTGAATGCCCAGATATTTAATTTGAGTTTTGGCCCATTTGAAGGGAAACAACTCTTGAAGGAAATGGACCATGTGGGAATGTAAATTAATGTTAAGAACCTCTGATTTTTCCCAATTTACGGCAAAACCAGAGACCCGGCCAAAAGCCTCCATCTCAGCAATGACAAAGTCGAGGGAGTTGGCAGGTTCGGAAAGGGTAAACAAAACGTCATCGGCATATAGGGATATTTTAGGGGACAGGCCGCCCATAGGTATCCCAACAATGTCAGCATTGCCACGTATGGAGATAGCAAACGGTTCAAGAAATAAAGCAAAGAGTAGTGGGGATAGCGGGCAGCCCTGTCTAGTTCCCCTGCCCACATCAAAAGGAGCTGAATAGCTGCCATTGATCTTTAAACATGCCCTGGGGGAATGATAAAGCTGATCCAACCACTGTAGATAAGAGGAGCCAAACCCCATGTGTTCCAAAGTCTGAAAAAGATACGGCCAGTGTACTCGGTCAAATGCCTTTTCAGCATCGATCGACAAAGCCACTGCCGGTATCTTATGTGTTTGGGCATACCAGATAATGTCCAGAATTTTGTGAACATTATCCGCAGTAGTCCTCCCAGGAATGAAGCCAGCCTGATCCATCCCCATCAATTGAGAAATAAAACAATTCAAACGATTCGCCAAAATTTTGGCCAATAATTTAACATCTATGTTCAATAAAGAAATAGGCCGATAAGAACCGCAAACGGATGGGTCCCGGTCAGGCTTAAGTAATAGTGTAATCCCCGACAAATTAGCCTGTGCAGGCAAGTTTCAGGGAATTAAAAAAATTCAACAGAAGAGGTGTAAGGGCCGTAGCAAATAATTTATAAAACCGGGGGGTAAACCCATCAAGGCCCGGGGATTCCCCAATTTGAGGGAATTGATAGCTTCCTGAAGTTCTACTTCGGTAATGTCCCTATCCAAAAATTGTCTCTGGGCCGCCGTCAGTGTAGGGAGGGGAAGCTGAGACAAGTATGCCTCAATCGAAGCAGCCTGTATATCAGTGTCCCCACGGTATAGAGTGGAATAGAATCTATGAAAGCAACTCCTAATGGAGGCATTATCAGTAAGTAGCCCCCCCAGAGGGATCCTTAATTTTTAAAATGGTGGCTTGCGCCTGCTTCCGTTTGAGGCTGTGGGCTTAGTAACGTCCGGCCTTATTCCCACCCTCAAAAAATCGCTGTTGGGCTAATTCCAATTGATGGGCAATACGTGCAGAATCTAATGCCATAATCTTATCCCGCAACTCCTGAATGGAGCCCCGCATCGTAGAACCTGCTCCGTCCCTCATATGAGCTCGCTCCAATTAAGACAGGGCCGTCAGTAGCGTCTGCCGCTCTCGCTCCCTCTGACGCTTAACAAACGAAGCTCTCGCAAGACAGGATCCCCGTAAGACACACTTTAAGCACTCCCACAGAGACCCAGCCCCCACCTCCCCGGTATCATTATGAAGGATAAATTCACGAATTTCCCGAGCCAATTGCTTCTGAAAGGTATCATCTTCTAGTAGGGAATCATTCAGTCGCCAAAAACGCTGACCGGAATCGGTCGGGCCAGTAAGTAATTTAAACCATATAGGCGCGTGATCAGACCAAACTATGGGTTCAATATCAACTCCTGTTACTGCAGTAAGTTTGGTCCGGTCAAGCATAAACATATCCAGACGGGAATAGCTATTATGCGGGGGTGAGAAGTAGGTATAACTACGGGAAGTAGGAAAGTGAGCTCGCCAAACATCCACCCCAGCAATAAGCGTAAGGACTTGTTTAAGTGCCTTTCTGGCCAGGGCAGGGTCTGAGCTAGAGCCAGCCGATGTTCTGTGATTTTGATGTTTAGAACACTTTCCACTATTTTTCCTGGTACTGAAGTCAGGCTAACTGGTCTGTAGTTTCCCGGATCTCCCCTGGTGCAAAACTAGTGTGTTCCACTAGAGGAAGCGGAGCAGAATACTGCCAAGACATTCCTCATCAATGACAGATACTGCCATGCTAGTTTCATTGCCACAAATTTATTTATTTTATTTATTTATTTAAAATTTTTATATACCGACATTCATCCAGGATATCATATCGGTTCACATTGTAACGCAAAAACAAACGCACGGCATGGCGCTTTACATTGAACAGTAAAAAACATGATAACAAGGCATTAACGAGAGGGGGGAACAATAATATGGGAAGTTTTGCAATAAAATTATATACAAGAATTGCAATTATATACATATGTACAAAAGAAAGAAAACTATGAGGTTAATTTATAAGGGATAGTTAATTTATAAGGGATAGTTAATTTATAAGGGATAGTTTCTGAAAGTGTTTTTTTATAATTTATAAGGGATAGTTTTTTATAATTTATAATAGTTTTTATAATTTATAAGGGATAGTTAATTTATAAGGGATAGTTTCTGAAAGTGACAGATACATGATGATTTAACATATGTAAAGCACAACAAGGAGAAAAAGATGAACTATCAGTGCAACCAATTGAAGAGCACAAAACTTATATGTAGCAGATAGTCAATTCCTAACCAAACTGAAGCTGACATGCAATGTTGTAAAATCCCCAAGGGTCTGCATTTTTTTCACCTTTTAAGGGCCATAATAAAGCCTGTCCAATAAGATCATCATCAGTACTATGAACGATAGAATAATAAGCAATAAAATATAATGTGGAACCAGTATTTGGTTTAGAAATAGAAATTGAGCTTCAACATGAAGATAATTGTCTAACATTGTTTACATCATTAAAACACGAACATAGACAAAATATCATTACATTCCACACCAAAAAATCTCTGTGCAGCAGACCTTCCATGAGAAAGCAAATAAAAGGAAAACAATCATTGTTCAGGAGCCATAGCAAAATAAGAGCATAAGGAAATCTTAAAGATCAATGAGCTCCAACAGAAATGATAAAGAAACAGTTACCCATATTTATCTAAACTTTTGCCCAAAATTAAAACACCAAATCTAAGCTCTAAAATGGTGGTGTATCATACATCTGTGAATCAAAAAGTAGAGGGAAAAAAATTATATAGATCCTATTCATAATGAAAATACACATCAATGTAGGAAGTTGAGAAGTCACTGGAGAATGAAGATATTGTAATTCTCTGAGTAAACAGTGCTGCAGCCATAAGAATGTCACACAATTAGTTCACTGAAAATTCTCATCAAATTCTTAAACAAAAACAAAACCTTGTGGCAATCGCCTTGCTCAATGTCTATTGATAGTAACAGAGCTTCTGCAACAAAAAAGAAAAAGCAAAAAAATATAGGAGCAAAGAATATTAGTAATGAGGATAAACAAAGAAAATGTATTAGTAACTTGGGCACTGCATGAACAGGTACCATTTTAGAGAAAAATCCGTGTGCATGTTTTCTCCATGCCATCATGGATTTCATAAAGTGAGGACTGCAATTTTGACAGCTGGCCATCTAAATTCACCAAAACCAACTTTGAGATATCCCTCACAAGATTTTATTTTATTTTTTATTTTATTTTTATAGCATTTAACAACTTAATAAAGGTCAACTCTTACAGAATAGGAAATTTCTTCAAATACATATTCATTATGTATTTGAAGAAATAATTCTTCAAATACATAATGAATATGTATTTGAAGAATTATGTATTTGAAGTAATTATTCATATATATTATTATTTGTTATTTTCAATTAACCAGATATATCATAGGAAAACAGAGTACCAATTAAAGTTTAACAGCAATCTAAATGAAGCAGTTACAAAGAAGGATATTAAGTCTTCGAAAATCACTGTTACAACCATCCAAAAACTTTTTCCAGTCAATGGAGGTACTAGGAATGGGAGTCCAAATAAGATCTAAGTTGTTCCGGTGAATTGAACAAATATTTTGCTTCCTGATGTATAATCAAGCAACGACATGGGAACCTTAAAAGAAATTTTGCCCCTCTACCAATGACTTCTTGTCTCATGGATATAAATTACTTTCTTCTCAATTGTGTTGAGCGGGCATTATCAGGAAATATCCTGATATATTGTCCATAGAAATTTTATATTCTTATATCTGAAGAACATTCTCAATACTGAATCCCTTTCTGACTGAAAGGCAAATTGCACTATTAAAGTAGCTCTATTTTCTACATTCATTTCAAATGAACTCTCCAGAAATTGAGTAAGATTTATATCAGCTTCAGGCATTCTACCTTGACCCTGCGTTTCTATTTGTTGTGATTGAGGAACATAATAAATTTTTGAGATAACAGGTAATGCGTTCTCCGAAAATTTCAGTATATTTGTTAGATAACTTTTGAATAGATCCAATGGAGATGCAAGCTTGGTCTTAGGGAAATTCAATATTCTTAAATTAAGATTCCTAACTTGATTTTCCAGCATCTCTAATTTATCGGCTTGCATTTTTTCTGATTTCAATAAGTTAACCTGTACTTTCTCTAACTCAATAGTTTCCCCTTCTAATACAATTGTTGTTCTATCCATTTCTTCTAATTTACTTTGTATTTCCACATTCTTATTCAGAACTTTATGGACCTCAGATGTTAGTTTCTATGCAAACATCTATAAATAATCATTATACTGATTTCTTCTAATGTAAATTTTTGAGATTTTATATTTGAACTTTTACTTTTTGTTCTCATTTGGATCTCCACCTTTCCTACCTCCATTGAACCCTTTTTTGAGATTTTATATTTGAACTTTTACTTTTTGTTCTCATTTGGATCTCCACCTTTCCTACCTCCATTGAACCCTTTTTTGTATTATCCTTAAGTATAGGGGACATCCATTTCTGGTTCCTAGAGCCCTATAAACTAGGGATCACTGGGGAGCAAGGTAGATTTTCAGCTCCCCTCTGGTCACCTAAACGTGTATACACAGTTCTTATCCGGGACTCCTCATCAGGAGTCACACTTTCACCCATACCCTTGGAGGCTCAGGTGCAACTGGGGCACCAGGGCTAAGTGATATTCCATTTGTCTGGGGGCTCAGCTCCTGCTCCTGACAGACTCCCCCCACGACCTCAACAGGTGCTACGGATGATGTTGCTGCAAAACACTCCTCTATCTGTGTTTGATAAAATTCCACTTTAGGTGTTGAAGAGGAAGCTTTCACTCTAGCTTTTCTCTTTGTATGGGGCATCCCAAGGAGGAAATATAAGTTAGTGGACAAAAACAAAACCAGTTTAAATTTTTTACAATAAGTACTCACGGCGGGGTTGTGTCCGCAGTTAACAGTGCAATAAATCAATTGTTGCTGTTAACCAATGGTCTCCTGGCAACTGGTTTCACACAAAGTTCCACTTTCAAGCTATTCCAAGCGATTCTGGGCAAAGCCGCGTGCCCGGTTTAGGTGTCGCGCTGGCGGCAGCGTCGTGCCGTAAGGATGCGGTTTTAGTACACCCTCCGGCTCCTCCCCTCTAGCCAGGGACCACAGGGAAATGCAAAAGAAAATCAGGAACAAACCTGCAAAAAGGGAAAATATCAGGTCTCGGGTATACGGGATTTAGCCAGCTGCCCTCACAAGATTATTTCAAGTCAGCCATAGCATTTTCTAACTCAGCCACCATGCCACTATTAGATGTCTTTGGCTTATCTTTGATTAGCCTCATTGATTTAGTGGTGAACGTTGATTTAATAGACATTTACGTTCACCACTAAATCGAGGTTAATCAAAGATAACAGGTTGTAAAATACTTTTTAAATATAAGAGGAGAAAAGAAAAATCAAGATGAGATAATTCTACACAGTTAAGTAGACTCCTCCGGAGCTCTCCTGAGTGTAACTTCAGCAGCTCCATATCACTGGAAATCTTCATGGGACTTTAATGTGGTTCTGGCTCAGCTTTTAGCTGCCCTTTGTAGTTGGCTTCTTTGAAGTTTCTCACATGAAATTTATTTCTTGTTGTGATTGTGTCACTAAGAGAGTCTGTGAGATTCAGGTATTAGTACATTTCTCTGCATATATTCAGTTCTTCCACAATAGGATAGTGCTTTACTGACACCCCAAGTTTCTATGAAATGTGGTGTCACCTTTTCATATAAATCAAGCCATTGTGCCACCCATGTTCTTTCCAAGGTTGCACGTACATGAAGAGGGGAAAAAAGCCTTTAAATCATTGAATTATAAGAGAACCTCTGCTTAGTACAGATAGAGAACTCTGCCATACCTTCAGGTCTCAAAATTATTTATCTTTTAAAATCCTGTCAGAGCATAGCAGTTATTGAGCAAACCTTGTCCATTTGGCTAGCAGACTGCATTGTACATTAATTGACCTTCAAATTATGGAGGCCATTAAGACTCAAAGTGAAACCAATGGTTGCATCACTGGCTCGTCTGTGAGCTGTGCCTATTAGCTAACTGCAAAGTTTGCAGTTTGATAGTTCTTGCACACCTTCATGTCCCATTACTGTCTGGACAATCTATCAAGAAGTGACAGTAAATTTGGATAAGCATTTTTGTGTTGCCTGTTCCCCCAGTAGTCTGCTTTCCATGGTGGGGCTTAAGAGCGAGGTTCTTTTCTTTTGTTGGGTGAGACAAACCCAATATAAATCCTGTAGATCCAGTTTTATTAATGAACAATTCCCTGTCGAAACCTGCATACCCCGTATTTGTAGGAAATTATTTTAAGGAGCTATTTAGTTTACGTGAAGAAATTTGTACCGCGATAGAAATTAGTGGAACAGAGAATCACTGATATTACTAGTGTAATAATTTGATATAAGGGCTATAAATTCTAAGAATAAATCTGCCATTTTTCATAGCCTGCTTGAAACAAGTCAAGAGATCAGATATATTAAAGAACAGTTATGCAGGAGGCTATGATAGCAACTTGGCCACACCTAACCATTTGCTGATGTGATAAGGGCAGACAGTTGGGGCCTCAGGAACACATGGGAGTAGCCCAGAGAAGAAACTAGAGCAAAGATCAGAGGAATTAACTTAAAAAGAGCAACATGAGCAAACTCTGAAATTGGAGAGAGAACAGATCAGAGGAAAAACTTTTGGACATGAAAGTGGTTAATGAAGTGCCTGATGAACTGTTCTTGGTTTCCCGGTGCTGTTTCTATCTTTACAAAGATATTACTCACATTGGAAAATGTAAGAGGAAGTATTTTTGTGTATATTCTTTAATGCAAACTCTAATATTGTATGCTTTTTATTGCTTGTTCTCAGATTTATTAGTAAACTTCTATACTTGTAAATGAGTGTGTTGTGTATTCTGTGACATATTCCTTACCAGGTTTACGACAGGATTTTATGTCATAGAATTACATTTTTGTTTGATTATGTAATCATATTTAAGAAAAATAAGACTTAATTCTACATGGTTGATTCCAGGCTGGTTCCCGGATCAACCATTGTTTTGTGTAGCAAAGCAACTTGTTAGGTCTAATGTGACTTGGGATCAGTGGGAAAAGGAGTTGGAGAAAGAGAACCCATAGAGGTCGAAGTGTCCATAATTTTAGAAAGAATATGGTTGGAAAAATTAGATGTGAATGGGGCACATGTTTGCAGGTTATTGTTACAAACTAATGTTCAGCAACATAATGAGAATGGGAGGTTTTAGGATCAGATTGCCTTTTTGGAAAAACAGAATCGGGACTATAAGGCACAGTGCTTTCGTATTTCTAAGAACTACTTTTGAATCTACACAGTCACAGCAGGACCTTGCTTTAAAACAAACTGCTCTGGCTGTCTAGGATTTAGCGGCTTGTCATACTCAAATTTTAGCCAAGCGAATACACCAGGGTCTTCAAGTGTCTGCTGTTATTGGGGGGGCGATGCCTGGCTGCAGACCCCAATATCTGGAAGGGCTGTGATAGTGATTTATGAGGAGGAAGAGATTAAATTTTCACAGGATGAGAGATTGCAAGAGGGGGAGGAAGTTGGAGAGAAAAGTGAAATTCCCAGAACAAGTGCAGAGAACACTACAGGAAAAAAGGGATCCTTGCTTCAGAGTAGATAAACCATTACCACAATTTATACTCCCAAACAATTAATGCAATTGGCAGATAGATTTTTTCAAAAAGGAAAATTTGAGGGATTGGCTAGTGTGTTTGTTAGAACAGGGTGCTGGGTCAGTAGAGCTCTCGGATAAGTCTGCCAAGAATGTTTTGTACATGATCGTGCATGCCACATACTTGCTGAGACAGAAATACCATGTTTCCATGTAATTGGGGCAGTCCTTCAGGAGAAATAGAGATCCTGATGATTGGCCAGGACCTTATAAGGTAGTAAAGTGGAATACTGTAAAGGGTGTCCATGTACTATGTAAATTGGAGTTACAATTAGCTATCCAAAAGGATTTACCCCTTGATTGAGAGAGTGCATATTACTGTTAGGGATATATGCCCATTTGTACAGACTGCTGAGTTGTCATGATCTGGATTGGCCCTCTCTTGTTAGGGAAGTGACACAGGAAGAAAACCTTAACACGATTAAACAATTTATCTCTAAACTGGAAGACCTATATGGCCTGGATTTAGATCAAACTAGTGGAAACCATCATGAAAGGGGTGAGCCCCATAAAAGCATTTCTCTCATGGAGATGGGAAATGTGCATGGATGGTCTCCTCCACCTCCCTACTTATTTATTTTATTTATTTAGGTTCTTTTTTTATACCGAAGTATAGCGGGAAGCCTTCACTCCGGTTTACAATTGAACAACTTCATACATGGAAACATTTTGTAACATAAAACATTAGTATTATAATTAACATCTCGGCTAAAGCAGAGTAATAAAGAACATCATTAAATAACATAATTAAAGAATATCTTATTATTGGGTTTTCTGATGAGTAATGGGGATCTTAGCTTAAGTGGAAGGAAAAGTCAGAATAGAGATGAGGAGGGGTGAGAATAGAAATTATAAGTGTAAGGGCTGGGTAAGTAAAGAGAGAGAGAAGGTTCAAGGTAAGCAAGGGGAGAAAATAAAGTGGGGAGGAAAGAGTAGGGAATAAATTTAAGCGGATTGGAAGTATAGAGAGGAGGAGAGGGTTAGGGTTCTTACAAAGGCGAATTTCCAATGGCTGAGAGTGGACATCAAGTTCAGACTGTGAATACTTGCTTAAATACTTAGTACAGGATCATTCGCATAAGACCTTAGGGGTCAGGTTTGGTGCACCTTAATTCGAGTGAATATCCCAAAAGCTGATATTGATGGTTTGACTATAGAAAAATTGATGTGTATGCTACTGGAGCAGCAGGAGTCTATAAGCTCTGGGGGTCCTTCAGCCCCCCAGCTTCCAGACACCACAAACCTCTGGTAAGAAAGTGGCCAAGCATCTGTTGCCATATTAAAATACATTACCTCTTTGAGTGATCAAAGATCTCATATGAAGGTTACTATCTCATGGAAAGGGGATAATAGGCAACAGATTAACGCTTTGGTGGACACGGGGGTGGAGGCTACCATTTAAGGGGTAACCCACACCAATACAGAAGCCAACCAGTAAAGCTGGAAGGATACAGAGGTTCCATTACAATAGGTGTGCAGGTCCTAGCGCATATAATTAGAGGATGGTCAACAACTGTCTGTTCCTGTTATCATTGCTCCCCAGAAAGTTTGCATATTAGACATTAACTTCCTATTCAAATTGTTTGATAAATTCAAACAAAGATGGAAATTTTATCTGCCCAAACACACCTTGATGTCTGCTGTATATGTTGGTTGACTTCCTGAGTGAGTGTCCCTTCCCAAACCTAAAGAGATTATTCATTCTGACCAGTTTAAAACCAAATGCCCACCAGCAGTTTTGCAGACAACTATTGATGATTTAAGGGAAGCAGGAGTAGTGACACTAATGAAATCTCTTTTTAATAGTCTAGTGTGGCCAGTGTTAAAATCAGATGGGTCTTAGTGCCTTACAGTGGATTTTCGTAAATAGAATGCTGTCACCCTTGCACTTCATGCTGCTGTCCTATCTATAGCTATATGCCATCCAAGAACAATATAGTACCTAGTACGCTGTGGTAAATATTAGTAATGCATTTTTTTAGTATTCATATTGTCCCTTCTAATCAGGAGACGTTTGCCTTCTCATGGCCAACCATTTGTCATGAAAAGTTCGCACAGACATTGGGATGGTAACTCCCAAGTTTCCTGGTTCCATAAAGTTCTCCTAGGACGAGTAGGAAGGTGGTCCTCACGTGTGGGTGACATCATCCGATGGAGCCCGGCACGGAAACTTTTTTTTTTTTTTTTTGTCAAAGTTTCTAGAAACTTTGGCCAGCAGACTGAGCATGCCTAGCCTGCTACTATCCGTGCGTCCAAGCAAGGGCCACCTTCAGTCTGTCTTCTTTTCTGCTGTGTAGTTGCCTCGCGGTCTGTGGAGCTCCAACTTTTTTCAGTGATTCTTTTTGCTGTTTTTCAGATCCTTGTCGGGTCTTCCTTCGTGTCGATGGTTTTTTGTTTTTTTTATGGCATCGACTGGTTTTAGTCTGTGCTCCCAGTGCCCGCGGACCATGTCCAAACCGGATCCACACAAGGTTTTCATCCTCTGTCTGTGGGCCTCGTACGACATCCGCTGGTGCTTTCTGTGCAACCAGATAACACCCAAGGGGTGTCAGGTGCGCCTCAACAAAATGGAGAAACTTTTCGGGACCCCGAAATCCTTCATACCTGCGTCAGTCTCTTTGACACCCAAGGATGGTGGGGAGCAGTCTGAATCACTCTCTCTCGCGCCCCCCCCCCCCACTAGCTAGCACCTCCAAGGACCGGGGAGAAGGAGATCAACCCTCGATGGTCTCGCCACTCTCCCAGACCTTGGGGTCATTGACTTCCTCAGCATGGGGAAAGACCGGGCCGAGCATCAGAATCTGTCCTGTAAGCACTGGTCACTGTCTAGACAGGGTTCTGGGGCGACATCTGCAAACACAGAGTTGCCATCGAAGCGGCACTGGCCATCGGAGGCCCTATTCTCCAGTGCCCCCGGTAGATCGAGGCGTTCCCCACCGATACCAGGGACCAGAGGATGAGTTGGCGACGTCTCATCCCCCTCCATCAGTCCTGGCCACCAAGGACTTCCAGGAGGAGTTGGACCAAAGGGTGCAATCGGCGGTGCTCAAAGCACTGCAAAACGTTGAGATACCGGTGCCCAAGCCTCTGTCTTCTGGCACATCTGCTGGAGCATCTGGATGTCCTTGGCGCCCTGCTGATGCCCCATCGGCCAACGATGCCCTCCACTGGAGCGATCTCGGGTCCTCCAAGGAGAAAGAAACATAGAAACAACAGCAGAAGAAGACCAAATGGCCCATCCAGTCTGCCCAGCAAGCGATTACACTTTTTTTTTTTTTAAATTTTTAAATAATCTCTCATACTTTTCTGTTACTTTTGGTTCTATTTCCCTTCCACCCCCGCCATTAATGTAGAGAGAGCAGTGCTGGAACTGCTTCTAAGTGAAGTATCTAGCTTAATTGG
The DNA here is from genome assembly GCF_901001135.1 of Rhinatrema bivittatum. NCBI lineage: Eukaryota > Metazoa > Chordata > Amphibia > Gymnophiona > Rhinatrematidae > Rhinatrema > Rhinatrema bivittatum. Next base: position 222,787,717 of record NC_042617.1, on the reverse strand, counting down.
TTAGGGGTAGTAACCGCCACAATAAGCAACTTACTCACCACGCATATTTGTTTATCCAGCCTGTGCAATTCAGTCCTTGTTGGTTCTCTGAATATAAATCCACTTTTTTTCGTTCCCCCCTGCCATTGAAGCAGAGAGCTACTCTGGATAGTATTGAAAGTAAAGTATCAGGCTTAATTAATTCGGGGTATTAACTGTCGTAACAAGCAAGCTACTCCCCGCTTTTTTGTGAATGCAACTCCTTTTTTCCACATTGCTGTATGCTTCAACGGCAAGAGGAAATGTTGGAGTCTCATTAACCGTGTGTATGTTTATTGAATAAGGGTATTAACTCCAGGTAGTAGCTGTCTTTCCCGCAAGCCACCCTCTCTTCATTCACATCCTCCAGACTTTATGGATCCACGGTGTTTATCCCACGCCCCTTTGAAGTCCTTCACAGTTTTTGTCTTCACCACTTACTCCGGAAGGGCGTTCCAGGCATCCACCACCCTCTCCATGAAGAAATACTTCCTGATATTGGTTCTGAGTCTTCCTCCCTGGAGCTTCAAATCGTGACCCCTGGTTCTGCTGATTTTTTTTCCCAACAGAAAAGGTTTGTTGTCTTTGGATCATTAAAAGCTTTCAGGTATCTGAACGTCTGTATCATATCACCTCTGTTCCTCCTTTCCTTCAGGGTGTACATATTTAGATTCTTCAATCTCTCCTCATAAGCATTTGATGAAGACCCTCTACCTTTTTGGTTGCCTTTCTCTGGACCGCCTCCATCCTGTCTCTTTCCCTTCGGAGATACGGTCTCCAGAACTGAGCACAGTTCTCCAGGTGAGGCCTCACCAAGGCCCTGTACAAGGGGATAATCACTTCCCTTTTCTTACTCAATATTCCTCTCTTCTGGCTTTAGCTATCGCCTTGTCACATTGTTTCCCCGACTTCAGATCATTTGATACTATCACCCCAAGGTCTCTCTCCTGCTCCGTGCACCCCCCCCCCCCCCCCCCCCCCATCGAATACAGTTCTTTCGAATTTCTGCACCCCATATGCATGACTTTGCACTTCTTGGCATTGAATCTCAGCTGCCATATATTTGACCACTCTTCCAGCTTCCTTAAATCCTGCCTCATTCTCTCCACTCCATCCGGCGTGTCCACTCTGTTGCAGATCTTAGTGTCATCTGCAAAAAGACAAACCTTACCTTCTATCTCGTCCGTTACGTCGCTCACATAGATATTGAACAGGACCGCTCCTTGCGGCACTCCGCTTAACACCGCTCTCTCTTCAGAGTAAGTTCCATTTACCATCACACATTGTCTTCTATCCGTCAACCAGTTTGCAGTCCAGGCCACCACCTCTGCACTGACTCCTAAGCTTCTCATTTTACTCACCAGCCTCCTGTGCGGGACCATATCAAAAGCTTTGCTGAAATCCAAGTAGATGACATTGAGCGCTCTTCCTCTATCCAATTCCCTAGTCACCCAGTCAAAAAAGTCAATCAGATTTGTCTGACAGGATCTTCCCATGGTGAATCCATGCTGCCTCTGGTCCAGCAATTCTCCCGACTGTAGATAGTTCACTATTCTTTCTTTCAGCAGCGACTCCATTACTTTTCCCACCACTGAGGTGAGGCTAACCGTTCTGTAGTTACCAGCCTCCTCTCTGCTCCCACTCTTGTGAAGCGGGACCACCACTGCTCTTCTCCAATCTCTCGGCACCACTCCTTTTTCCAGGAATCTATTGAACAGGTCATTCAGCGGAGCTGCCAGCACATCTCTGAGCTCCTTCAGATCCTGGGATGAACCTCATCAGACCCCATGGCTTTTTCCATGTTCAGTTTCCCCAGCTCTTCCCATACATTCTCTACTGTAAATGGAGTTACATCTACTCCACTCCCCTCCAGTTTCTTGTTAACTAGCGAGGGTGCTTCTCCAGGGTTCTCTTTAGTGAACACCGAACTGAAATATTTGTTTAATATTTCTGCCATGTCTTCTCTCTCTCCACACATTGATCTTTTCCATCTTTCAATTTCACTATACCACTTTGGACTTTTCTCCTTTCTCTGATGTATCTGAAAAATGTTTTGTCACCTCGCTTTACCTCTTTGGCAATCCTTTCTTCTGCTTGACTTTTTTTGTTTTTTATGCCTTCTGTGTCTCTCTCAGTTCCACCAGATATTCTTTGTGCTCCTCCCTTTGGGATCCTTTATATTTCTTGAACACTGTTCTTTTGGCCTTTATTTTGTTAGCCACCTCCTTTGAGAACCAGATAGGTTTCATTTTTCTTTTGCTTTTCTTTACTTTTCTTACATATAGATTTGTTGCCATGGTAATTGCTCCTTTTTAGTTTGGTCCACTGTTGTTCCACATCTCTCTCGTTCTCCCAGCCTTCTAGTTCTTCCTCCAGGTACTTCCCCATTTCATCAAAGTCTGTGTTTTTGAACTGTAAAACTCAAAAACACAGACTTTGATGAAAATACGGCCGGTAACATGTTCCCTCGCCCACGGTTCCTTGAGCCATTGCCGGACCCCTCCAACTTGCCATGGCTGATAATCCCCTCGATGCCGGGAGATCCATTGGTGCCGTCAGTACCCTCATGGCCTCCGAGGCCCTCTGAGCCCAGGGCCGATGCTCTTCAAGGCCCTGGGCGTCCTGGCTCTGGGTGTCCTGGCCCAATTGAGGAAGGTCTCTATGACCCTTGGGGTGATGACTCTACTGACTCATTCTCAGATTACTCCCAAGATCGGAACCCTCTCCTCCAGAGGAGAATAGTTGTTAACCACCCGAGGACCTGTCCTTTGCGGGGTTTGACAGGGCTGTGGCCCAAGCCATTCTGTTTCAGCTCTTTACAGAGGAGGATGCGCGACACAAGATGCTGAAAGTTCTCGAGTTTGATGCTCCTAATAAAATCGTGGCCGTTCCAATCCATGATATTTTTAAGGAACTCCTCCTCCACATGTGGGAACATTCCATCTCAGTCTCCCCAGTTAACAGGAAGGCCGATGCCACCTACTTGGTGCAACAGGCCCTGGGATTTGAGAGAAGTCTGTAGTTGTGGATTCCGCCTTAAAGGCCCGGCTTTCTCGTACCCATAAAGCACGAAGGAAGGCGATCTATAATAGCCGTCAGGATGAAAGAAAAGAAATAGATGCCTGTAGTCTTAAAACAATCCTTTATTGCAGTGGAGACACAAGGGTAGCCAGACTCTGGCCGAGTTTCGCCGTTTCAAAACGGCTGCCTCGGGCTAAAAACATAAATAAAAACTTTAAGAATAAGAATAAAATAATATAAATGACATCATTAATAATTGTATAGTTATTTGAATCAATCACATTTTAGTGAATCAGTCATTTAAAAGTTGGTTTGTTACAAACCCATCTTTTTAGTGTATTTATCCTCTATATGTCACCTTGGCTTTTTTATCTAACTTTTAAATGACTGATTCACTAAAATGTGATTGATTGATTCAAATAACTATACAATTATTGATGATGTCATTTATATTATTTTATTCTTATTCTTAAAGTTTTTATTTATGTTTTTAGCCCCTGAGGCAGCCGTTTTGAAACGGCGAAACTCGGCCAGAGTCGGGCTACCCTTGTGTCTCCACTGCAATAAAGGATTGTTTTAAGACTACAGGCATCTATTTCTTTTCTTTCATCCTTTCTCGTACCCATGCCTCCGCCCCTCCGGGACGTGAGCATAGAGAAATGCCATAGGGAGAAAAACATTTCAGGGCGCATTGCAACCTACCAACTCTATATGACTCAGTACAACTGAAATTTCTGGAAGCAAGTCCAGGATTTTGCAGAGGGTCCCGATCAACAACAGGAAGTCCTTGCTGCCATTGTCTCACTAGGTCTGGATGCAGGAAAACACGAGGTGCGCTCCACCTACGATGTTATTGAACCTGCAGCCTGCTTAGCTGCCATGGGTATCGGCACCAGAAGGATGGCTTGGCTCAGGGCCTTGGACCTCTGGCTGGAGGTCAAGGATAGGCTTGCCGATCTCCCCTGTACAGGTGAGAATTTGTTCGGGTATAAGGTCCGGGATGAGAAGGCGCAGCTGAAGGACTATCAGGATACTCTCCAGCAGCTGTCTGCTAGTGCCTCAGAAGGGCCATCCTCAGCCAGCAAATTCTCATAAACCTTTCTATCAGCAGAGGAAGTACTCCCCTCCGGCTGTTTCAATCTCTCCCACCTCGGACTGGTTCCAGGGGTTGTCCCCACCAGCAGCGGGCCCCTAGACCTCAGCCGGCTCTCCAGCAAGCCCTAGGCACAGGCTTTTGACTGGCGGCAAAAGAGAGTAATTCAGCTAGCAGTTCCCTTGGTGACCAATCCCCTAGTTGGTGGCAGTCTCCTTGGCTATGCCAGTCGCTGGGAAGAGAGAACATCAGACTGCTGGGTCCTCTCCATCGTCCGCCAGGGGTGCTGTCTGCATTTCATCCGGCTCCCAGAGATCTCTCCTCCATGTCTATCGTGGGGTTCATCCGCCCATTTGGCTGTTCTTCAAATAGAGCTCTCTGCCCTCCTTAAAGTGGGAGCAGTGGAACTGGTCCCTTGCCATCAACAGGGCCAAAAGTTTTTCTCGAGGTATTTCCTCATTCCGAAAAGGAATGGCGGCTTGTGCCTCATTCTGGGGAAAGGCTGATGTGCATGGAGCAGGAGAGAGACCTTGGGGCGATAGTGTCTAATGATCTGAAGTCGACGAAACAATGTGACAAGGCGATAGCAAAAGCCAGAAGAATGCTCAGCTGCATAGAGAGAGGAATATAGAGTAAGAAAAGGGAAGTGATTATCCTCTTGTACAGGTCCTTGGTGAGGCCTCACCTGGAGTACTGTGTTCAGTTCTGGAGACCGTATCTACAAGGAGACAGAGACAAGATGGAAGCGGTACAGAGAAGGGCGACCAGAAAGGTGGAGGGTCTTCATCGAATGACTTATGAGGAGAGATTGAAGAATCTAAATATGTACACCCTGGAAGAAAGGAGGAGCAGGGGTGATATGATTCAAACTTTCAGATACTTGAAAGGTTTTAACGATCCAAAGACAATGACAAACCTTTTATGTCAGAAAAAAATCAGCAGAACCAGGGGTCACGAGCTGAAGCTCCAGGGAGGAAGACTCAGAACCAGTGTCAGGAAGTATTTCTTCACGGCGAGGGTGGTGGATGCCTGGAATGCCCTTCCGGAGGAAGTGGTGAAGACCAGAACTATGAAGGACATCAAAGGGGCATGGGATAAACACTGTGGATCCATCAAGTCTAGAGGACGTGAATGAAGAGGGGGTGTCTCGTGGGAATGAAGGCTACTAACTGGAGATAATACTCTTATTCAATATACATACACACGGTTAATGCGACTCCAACATTGCTGTATGCTTTAACGGTAAGATGAAATGTGGGGTGGGAGGGGGGGGGGAAGGATTTGCATTCACAAAAAAGCGGGGTGTAGCTTGCTTGTTACGGCGGTTACTACCCCCAAACCAAATATGCATTGAAAGTAAAGTATCAGGCTTATCTAGCATAGCTCTCTGCTTCAACGGCAGGGGAGAAAGTCTGATACTTCACTTTCAACGCATAGCCAGCATAGCTCTCTGTTTCAATGGCAGGGGAGAAAGTCTGATACTTCACTTTCAACGCATAGCTCTCTGCTTCAACGGCAGGGGAGAAAGTCTGATACTTCACTTTCAACGCTTATCCAGCATAGCTCTCTGCTTCAACGGCAGGGGCAATGTAGAAAAGAGGATCTATATATAGACAACAACCAACAAGGACTGAATTACATAGTCGAGTAAACAAAAGCATGGGTGTAGCTTGCTTATTGAGACAGTTACTACCCCTAACTAAGCTACATATTCAATTAGATGCAGTTCCAACAATGCTCTCTACATTAATGGTGGGGTGGAAGGGAAATAGAACTAAAAGGTACTAAGAGCCAAGCGTAACAAGTAAGAGGGGGAAAAAAAAAGTGCATAGCTTGCTGGGCAGACTGGATGGGCCGTTTGGTCTTCTTCTGCCGTCATTTCTATGTTTCTATGATTCTTGACCTCAGAGCATTGAACAGGTTTCTCATGAGAGAGATTCAAAATGATCTCTCTGGGCACGCTGATCTCTATCCTCCGAAGAGGAATCTGGCTTTGCGCTCTCTCGACCTCCAGGAGGCATAAGCACATATCGCCATTGTCCCTAGCCACAGGGAAGTATCTCCACTTCGTGATGGGGAATGCACATTTCCAATACAAAGTGCTGCCCTTTGGGCTGGCATCAGGCCCCTCTCATCTTAATCAAATGCTTAGCGGTGGTGTCTGCCTACCTCAGGCGTTGTTTAGTCCATGTGTGCCAGCCAGTCTTCTGCTCTGCCTGCTGGGCTACATGGTGGCCTCCGTCCATATGAGTCCCTTAGCCTGCCTCAGCATGAGGAGCCCACAGTGGGCCTTGCGGCCCCAGTGGCAGCAGGCATCTCAAAATCGAGGCTCCGGTCTTGGACCCTCTCAGGCCTGGTGGGAAGCCCTCCCCAATCTAAAACACAGCCTTCTCTTCCCTAACATTCTAGCCCACGCCGCCTCAGGTGATCCTTACCTCCGATGCTTCGCCTCAGGGGTGGGGAACCCACACAAATGGCCTACACACCTAAGGCTTTTGGACAGCTGCTGAAGCACTTTGCCAGATAAACCTTCTGGAGCTTCAGGATGCCTTGAGGGCATTCCGATATCAGTTGTCGTCCAAGGAAGTTCTGGTCAGGACAGACAACCAGGTTGCGATGTGGTACGTCAACAAGCAGGGCGGCACGGGCTCATTCCTTCTCTGCCAAGAGGTAGTGCAGGTCTGGAATTGGGCTCTCTCCCAAGTGATGTATCTGCGGGCGACCTACCCACTAGGTCACCTCAATGTGCTAGTAGACTGACCTGAGGCGGTCCTTCCAACCACATGAGTGGTCCCTCAACCCTGCGGTGACGGCAGACCTGTTCTGTTGCTGGGGTACGCTGGATGTGGATCTGTTCACCTCCCCTCTCAATCACAAGGTGAGCAGATTCTGCTCCCTAGTAGCAGAGAATGACCATCCAGCCTGCGATGCCTTCTCCCTTCACTGGGGGCATGGCCTTCTGTATGCGTACCCCCCCCTGCCCCCCCTCCTCTACCGCTCCTCTCAAAGACTCCGTCAAAGCTTCAGCAGGACGGGGCGACCATGATTATCATGGCACTCTCCTGGTCTCGGCAGGTTTGGTTCCCTCTTCTCCAGGACGGCGCCCAACCTCATATCTCAGAACCAGGGCACTCTGCGCCACCTGAATCTCTGAGCACTGGCCCTCACGGCTTGGATGTTGAGCGCATAATGCTCCATCCATAACATCTCTCTGTTTCCTGGGTTCTGATAAGAGTCCCTGAAATCTTCGACAAGGAAGTCCTACAGGTCAAAATGAAAGCGTTTTTCCATCTGGTGCAGAGGGCATGGGTTAGACCTGTTCTTGTGCCCTCTCTCCTGGCTGCTGGACTACCTGTGGCACTTGTCAGAGTCTGGGCTCCAGACCAGTTCTGTCAGAGTGCACCTCAGTGCTGTCAGCACATATCACCGAAGTGTTGCTGGGACGCTCATTTCGGTCCAGCCCCTGGTTGGCTGTTTCATGTGGGGTCTTCTCCAACTGAAGCCCTCTCTTCGGTCACCGGCAGTGACCTGGGACTTTAATGTTGTCCTGGCAAGACTGATGCAACCTCCCTTTGAGCCTCTGCAGTCCTGATACCTGACGTTCCTCGTCTGGAAAGTCATATTCCTGGTGGTGATCACTTCTGCTCTCAGGGTCAGTGAGCTTCAGGCCCTGGTTATGTACACGCCATACACGAAGTTCTACCACTACCCTGTGGTCCTGTGTACACATCCTAAGTTCCTGCCCAAGGTGGTGACAGATTTCTACATCAACTGGTTGATTGTTTTACCCACCTTCTTTCTGAGGCCATATTTCCCACCCTGGGGAAAGTGCTCGCCACACTCTGGACTGTAAATGGGCGTTAGCCTTCTACCTAGATCGCACAGTGAGCCACAGACAGTCTATCCAGCTCTTCGTGTCTTTTGACCCCAACAGGTTGGGTGTGGCGGTGGATAAACAAACCCTATCGAGCTGGCTGGCAGATTGCATTGCCTTCTGCTATGCGCAGGCAGGACTTTAGCTAGCCAGCAGAGTGAAGGCTCACTCTGTGGGCCATAGCAGAGTTGGTAGCTAATTTTCGTTCAGTCCACGTCTCAGACTTGCTGGGCTGCAACCTGGAGTTCTCTCCACACGTTCGCAGCTCACTACTGCCTTGACAGGGATAGCCATCAGGACAGTGCCTTTGGTCAGTCCGTCCTGCGCAACCTGTTCCAGACCTGAGCCTAACTCTCTCTCTCTACTCGTGCTCCTTGTGGGATCAGACCGCCCCCTGTTTTTCCAAGAGTGCCACACTTGTATTGTGGCCGTGGCACCTTGTTTGGTTCTAGAGCTCTGTACTCACCCACATATGAGGATTATCATCCTGCTTGTCCTAGGAGAAAGCGTAGTTGCTTATCTGTAACAGGTGTTTTCCTAGAACAGCAGGATGTTAGTCCTCAGGAATCATGCCCACCTCCCCTCAATGTTGGGTTCACCTTCAATTTGTTGTTTTTCTTCTTTCACTTACATTTTTTGCTATGTTACTAGACTGAAGGGGGAACTCCACAAGGATGTGCGGATAGTAGCAGGCTGGGCATGCTCAGTCTGCTGGCCAAAGTTTCTAGAAACTTTGACAAGTTTACTGTGCCGGGCTCCATCGGATGATGTCACCCACATGTGAGGACTAACATCCTGCTGTCCTAGGAGAACACCTGTTACAGGTAAGCAACTGCGCTTTACATCATTATGTAGATATCTTTCTTCAGGAAAGAGACGCTCAGTAGATTGCTGAATCTTTAGTCCTGCTATGTCAGAAATTGGAAAAAGATGGGTGATTAATAAATCAGACAAAAGTCCAGGGACCCAGTTAGGATGTGAAACTTCTAGATATATGGTGGCAGGCATGTAAATGATGTATTCCTGAATCGGTGATCAATAAAATCCTACAATTAGCCTCCCCTACCTCGCAGAAGGAAGTACAGCGAGTTTGTGGTATTTTTAATTTCTGGTGGAGTCATGTATCATATCTTTCACATACTGTGTATGGACTATATAAAAAAAAGAAATTGAATTCCAATGGACAGTGGAGGTGCAGAGTGCATTTTTCTGACAAATTCTCAGTGCTTACGTCTCAGAATTTGCATACTATTAATGAGGATGTTCCTTTTATTCTTGATGTATCTGCCTCCTACTGGAGCAGATTGATCACTTTGGCAGGTAGATGAGACTAGCTGAAAGAATGCATTAGGGTTTTAGGGAAGGAAATGGACTCCTGCGGCTTTGCAATAGACTCTTAGAGAAACATTTTAGGGGTTTATTGGGCTTTGAGACTGATCAGATTAATGGGGAACGGGATATTACCTTGAGAATCATCCTTTTGGATGATTTCATATATGAAGCTTGATTCAAAGCAGAGAAGGAAATTGCAGATCCATAAAAGGTAAGTTCTATGGTGCACTTTTTTTTTATTTTAAAGACACTTTTACTATAAAAATGGAGGTTTTTTTAAAGATATGATTATGAAGTCCAACCATGTTAGGCACTTGCATGCCATAGTTGGTTTATGAAGTCTTTTTTCCTCCTTTAAACATTTATTTATCCTTTGGGGTTCATCTCAAACATATTGTGGGTACTTTGTTTCTTGCATTAAATTCAGAGCATACCACTGTATTATCTGGTACTGCCCTTACAGCCAGCATTTTAAAATGGAAATGGTATATTGCTAGCCATGTCTGAGGTTCTTCCCCCGGATTATCCAAAACTTGTGAAGAAGTTATGGAAGTCCCTTGTCTCTCTGAAGTGCTTCCAGTTAGTCCTGGGGGAATTCAGGGCCGCCCCCCCCCCCCCCCGCATAGAATTGCCATTTTCTGCACAGAATTTCCAAATTCTGCGCAGAAAATAGCAGAGGAAACCCCAGTATGCTGCGAACGGAGTGTGCGAAGACTAAGGCCCGCATGTGCCGTTTGTGATGAAAATGGAAGGCCCCTGTGTGCCGTGAATGGAGTGTGCTTCGCTCACAGCAAAGATGGAAGGCCCCGGTGAGAGAATGTGTGTGGGTGAGGGGGGGGGAGGGTGAGAGCAGGGAGAGGGGGGGTGAGAGAGCATGGGAGGTAAGAGAGTGGGGAGGGGGGTTGCTTGAGTTTGGGTGCCAGAGAGAGGGAACCTATATGAGGAGATTGTGAAGGAGTGTGTATGTGTGTGAGAGATTGGGAGCTCGTGTGTATGTGAGGGTCCCAGCCTTTGTGAAGGAATTGTGTATGTGTGAGACAGAGCCTGTGTGAAGTGGTGCGTGAGAGAGAGACATAGGTAGCCTGTGTGCGAGAGAAAGGGAGCTTGTGTGGGTGTGTATGCAAGAGAGAGGGCCCTGTATGAGGGGATGTGTGTATATGTGAGAGAGTGAGGGAGCCTGTATGAGGATGTGTGTATGTGTACTAGACAGGGAGCATGTGTGTGAGAGAGGAAGGGACAGAGGGAGCCTGCATGAGGGGCAGTACTGAGAACGGGGTCAAACTCTGGGACTGGCAATAGTGGAAGGGTTTGAACCTAGAGGTGGAGGGAAAGATACTGGCAGGTGGAGGAGTTGGGACATGAGAGGGCAAAGTGGCCAGGGGAGTAGGGAGAGTGAGTGGAAGGGACACTTACAGTAAATTTCTAGGGAAATTCTGCTCAAAATATTTAAAATTCTGCATCTTTAACTTTTTTCTGTATTAATTTAAAATGTAATTACTTAGACTGTCATGTAAATTGTGTTATTTTGACCAATATAAACTTTGCAAAATTTTGCGGTTTTTTTTGGCGCAGAATTCCCCCAGGAGTATTCCAGTGTTTGATAGTACTCTACTTCGTAGTCTGATCTTAGAAGCCCTGGAATATGATACCCTGACCACAGAACAAAAACTACTTGGCTGTTATAGAGCAATCCACGTTCTCCCATCACTTCTCTTAGGTACCAACGGTTATGCTGAAGAGTATCAAGCAGTACATCAGATACCCACAGCAACTTCGGGAGTGGAAACAAATGAAGAGAGCATTTTTCGACATAGCCCGTATGCCAAATGTGATGGGAGCTATCGTCTGTACCCATTTGGCTCTTGCCCCTCCTCATGGAAAAGAGATGACATACTGGAATTGAAAGCATTACCATGGTGGCAAAATTCCCTGGTAACAGCTATGATTCTTTCATCCTGGCACAGTCAGCACTGGCACAGCAATTCATTGAAGGGAAATATGGTGAAGGCTGGTTGCTGGGTAAGTGTGAAGAAAAAGCTGGTACAAGTACTTAGAATAAGTTTGAATCAGCTCTGTGGGATACATGTGCAAGTAAGTGTGATGGGGTGAGAATCTAAGTGCTTTCTTGAACATTGGTGCCAAAGTTATCTGTGATCTCACGTTTTTTATCAATTAGTAATAACTTTTTTTTTTTAATTGTGGTTTGGTGTAAAAGGTATATAACTTTCAACTTTTTTCGTTAGCTGTGTTTTGGAAAGTAGGGGATTACTTGGCAGTCGCAATTCTATGTGGATGGGGTTAGTGGAGGGGGAAAGGTTAATAGTTTTGTACTTCCCCCCCCCCCCCCCCAATTTGGACTTGAAAGCATTGCCCTAATTGATACCACCATGTTTTTGACTGTAGATAAGGCAGACAGCCAGGAAATTAGTCTAATATTTCATGTAACCGATTTTTTTTTTATTGGCTAGTATGGTCTTTAAAGGATATGGAGGTTTGTGAGTTAGAAAACAAACAGTAAAGAATGAGCCACATTTTGCTGGCACACATGAATCTGATAGAGCATGGACAATACTGCCATTACTTATCTTGTACATGGCTATCATTACGACTATTAATATGTAGTGCATGTCAGTAAACAGGGCCGAGACCTAAAGCATAATAATTTTTTTATTGTACATTGGAGTCTTTTGTAATCCAAAAATATGTTAGATGTCAGCTTAATGGAATGTAATGCAAAATTTTTTTTTTCTACAGGTGATGCTGGCTATGTGTGCAAATCATGGCTGCTAACATCACTTGCGGTTCCTAGGACGGGTGCTCAATTGAGGTATCAAGATGCACACGTGAGGACTCAGTGCATCATAGAGAGCATTTGGTCTCCTCGAGTTGTTTCCACTGCCTGGATCATTCAGGAGGGCACTTTAATACTTTCCTGAGAAGATAGACATTGTGGTGGCCTGCTTACAAAGCAAAGCAGATTTTTTATATTCCGCTTTTCGCACTTTTTTTTTTTTTAGCATTTCAAAACGGATTACATTCAGGTACTGTAGGTATTTCCCTATCCCCTTGCATGCTTCACAATCTCACTCTGCAGCTGGTCTTACACAGGACATTAATCCTGACCTAGAAGGCGAGCTGAATGTGAGCTCTGCAGATCCTGGAGAGAACACAGCCAGGGGAAATGAGGTCAGGAGGCATGTCATACAAGACATTTTTGGAGACCGACAATTAGAACTGTGCCTTAATGGATATCTCTTCTTCAACCAGTTATTTGTCCTTGTACATACTTGTTACTGTTAATAAATGTTTATTTCTTCACAAAATACTGGTTTTTAAATGTTGTTCTCTGTTGGATGTGTCTTTGGTATGGATGGTCTTTGGATTTGCCAGCCTTGTGTCCAGGGTCCACTGCCTTACAGAACTGGGCAGGCAACACACAGCACACCTCTGCCAAGCTCAGCAACCATGTTGCAGTTAATTTCCCTTCACACTGGGGGTGGTAGTCTTTGGGCTCATAGACACCAGTACTCTGATACTAGTGTGCTGGGAACTGGAAATTTCCACAAAGTTTTGGGAGGGGGTTGGAAATAAGAGGGGGTGGGAGAGGGGTTAGTGGAGGTAGTAGTGGGAAGGGGGGTTGGTACTGGGAGAGTTGGAGAGGAAGGTGTTAGGATAAACCCATGCTTGTGGGGGGGATGAAGAGCGAGAAGAGTGTGGTGGTTGGACTTTTCAGAGGGGGTAGGCAGGATGGGAAAGGTATGGTGGGAGAGGAGTGGAGGTACTAGTTGAAAGTGGGATTAGTAGTGGGGGAGGGCAGGATACGGTGTTAGAAGTAACCCATGCTTGTGAGGGGAGAGGGAAGAGAGAGTTAGTGGGGTTGATGAACTTTTGAGAGGAAGAAGGATGGGAAAGGGTGGTTGGAGAAGGGTGGTTGAAAGTAACACTTGGAAGGGGGTTAGTAGTGGGGGAGGATAAGATGTTAGGAGAAACCTGTTTAGCTAGGTGCCTTTCTGGGCGTCCAAGCCCTCTGAATCGTGCCCAGCTGAGCACCTATCTCTGTGCTTGAGTGGCCAGCTTAGCTATGTGCTTTTCTGGGTGCCTGAGTGCCCTGAATCACACCCAGCTGAGCGTATATGAATGTGCACATGCATGCTAACACTAAATTCCGCAAGGGCGGAACTTTGTTTTTCTTGAGTGTATCACCACAATGCTGCCTCCAGTGCGCCAGCCCAATTTTACCATCAGGGACGTTGCCCTTTTGGCGTCCCTGGTGGTGGCCAATAAAGCCAATTTATATAAGTGCGCTGGTGAGAGGTGCAACATGAGGAGGATGGCAAGAGGCTGGGAGGAGCTTCAGGTGGAGTTTAATAGAGGAGTCTCTCACCCATTTGGAGTAAGTAGTGCCTGGGTTAGGGGTTACAGGGGCTGGCTACTTAATACCTAGTGTGGGGTTGGAAATTAGAATGTTGTGCATGGGGGTGGGTCATTAGTATCAGTTGTGAACTTTATGCAAAAAGCCATAGTTTTATTTATAATAAATTATTCATGCATAAATTGTAAAGCGGTGTTAAATCTAGGTTTGTGCATTTTTTCATTTTATAGATTGAGGACCTCAAGAAGGCCAGATGGCTCCGGCTGAAAATAAAGGTGGTGGCTGGAGGGGATGCAGACTTAAGGGGATGGAACTGGTGTTAAGTTTATCTCTAGCCATCCAGGTCATAATTTGTATAGATCTTGTTTCCAGCGGAATTCACACAGTGGCCCGCTGCTGACAAAATTTCTCATTCACATAAACTTTTTCCTGTCTTATAACATGTCTATTATGTTTCTTCAAATGTTACTTTTTCATGGCATATTCAGCATCTCTGTATTCAATCTCATGCCCCTACATGCCTCGCTATTTAGGCCATCAACACCATGCTTCAGACTGTCAACGAGTGCAAAAAAACCACCCAATGCACATGCAAAGCAACATCAAACCACAACCCTTTTATTTTGTTTATCTGAAACTCGAAGGTATTGTCTATGGACTAGGTTCCTTGGACCTATTAGCTTTTCCCTTTCCATACATCTCAACTGGTAAAGTTTATGCCCTTAAACAGATTGGATGCAAATGACATGACACAATATTTTTTGCTCTATTCACAGATAACATTCTGTCGCCGGTCGATGAGGAAGAAGTGATGGAGGCCAGCAACGCACCAGATCCGGGCCCTGCCCAGGCAGCTGCATCTGCTCCTGGAGTGGAGCAGAATGTTCCTCCCTCACTGCAGCCACTGCACCCTCTCCCCCCACCCTGTAGGGCCTCCTTCCCATCCTGATCGGGGTAATAGGGAAACAGGAATTCAGACTGGCAACCTTTGTTGCCCGAGGGAGGCCCGTCTCACCATGCATCTCTTCCGGCGGCTCAGCTGGAGAACCCAGCTCATCGGCAATTTGCTCGAGCCATCCAGATGTTGGGGATGGAGATGATGGTGAATCGGGCAGCCCTTGAGGGTTTTGCTGAGGCAGCCATTCACCTAGTTGAGGTCCAGCAGAATCACACCAGACTTCTGCTGGCCTTTGCTAGGTGCATGGCCTATTTCCACCTCAGCAACACCTCTAAATTTGTTGCCTTTGCCCTCCCTATTGTCTCTGCCCATTTCTTTTCCATGTAAATAGTTTTTCTCCTTAGATAATCCACCCCTTCCTCATTTTTTAAATTTTAAATATTTCAATTATTTTATACAAATTATATTTTAATTTAAATGGTGAGTTTGTCCTTTATTTTATTAGGCTTTAGCAATTAAATAGTATGTTGGGAAGGGGAGACAGAAGGTGTTAGTTTTTGGAGTTTTAAAATAGTGAACAGTTTAGGAAGGGGGTTGCTGTGATGAACACAACTCTTGACAAGGGGGGTGGGTTGGGATAATAAAGAAAGTGGGAAGAGTAGGGAGGGATTAGTGGAGAGACTGTAGGGTAGAAGGAGGAAAGAGGGTTTGGAAGAGAGATTACCTAGTAAGAATAGTGGTGAGGTTAGTGGGTGGAGAAGATGTGAGAATCCAGTCTTGCGTGGGAGGGGAGGGGGAGTGGGGGAAGTAGGTATATTACATATACCCCCCTGCACTTCCTGCAGGGGGGTATATGTAATAGAGGCTGACGTCAGATTGAAATCTGATCCATCTCCAACTGCTAGCAGGAGTACACTATACCCATTGGGCCTGAGTCCATCTGTCTACACTAAGGAAAACGAAATTATCAGGTAAGTAATTTCTCCATTGGATACATTGGAGACTGGGGTCATGTATGGAGCAGTAAAAGGCTTTATGGAAAGGATGGCCTACATTTGTCTGTAGCAGGAAGTGAGAAATTCAGATCATATAGTTGCAGACATTTAACGTAAAGAATGGGGGTGGCAGGAGATGGCCAATGAAATTGACATGTCACCCCCAAGAATACAGGAAGTGGAAGGAGAAAATGATATAATCAGTGAGCTCAAAAAAGCAGAAAAGGTGTCTAGGAAGTGCATCAAATCATGGGAGAAAAATTGGAAAGCTATGACTACAAATGTTTGCAGTTTGGGCAATAGAATCCCAGACTTGCAGGCTGAATGGTGGAGGCAGTCTTGGACATTGTTGCAGTTATGGAGACATGGTTCATGGATTCTCATGATTGGGATACAGCCATACTGGGCTATAACTTAAGGAAGGAGAGGTAGGTCAGAAAATGGGGAGGAGTAGCTCATTATATAAAAAAACCATATCCAAGCAACTGAACTGCAAGGAATGAGGGGTAAAGAAGAAGCATTATGAGCCGTCCTAAAAAAGATGACTGTGTATCCATTGTTGATTGTTGGAGATTTTAATCTGCTGGACGTAGACTGGTGAATCCCTTCCTCAGAATCTGCCAGAAGTAGAGAGATAGTGCATGCTCTGCAAGGGACTTTGTTCAAACAAATGGTAATGACCCCCCAAGGGAGGATGTGATACTCGACTTAGTGCTCACTAATGGGGATAATGTCTCTAGTATCTGGGTGGGTGCCCACCTCAGCAACAGTGATCATCGAATGGTATGATTTGATATCATAAATAAGATACAGAGAAGTCACACGAAGACCTGGGTTTATATGGACTACTTTGAAATGGGGTCGTACCTGGAGGTAAAACTAGAAGACTGGGAGAGGTGAAACAGTGGGCCAAACTAAAAGGAGCAATTACAAAGGCATCAAATCTATATGTTATAAAAGTAAACAAAAGCAAGAGAATTAAGATCCAATCTGGTTCTCAAAGAGGTGGCTGATAAAAGCAAAAAGAACAGCGGTCAAGAAATATAAAGGATCCCAAAATGAGGAACACAGGGAAGAATATAACAGGGAATATATCAGGAACACAGGGAAGAATATAACACCCCACAGATGCGTCCATTTCCGCAACTCAAAGGAACTGTTGTCCGACTAATTGCACTATCTTATAACTTGCTTAATTCATATACACTATGTAAATTTGTACATAATTCTTATCCTGTAAGCACCCTCTCCTCCTTTTGCCTTTCTCTCCAGTTAGAATTTGTTTATCCTATCTTTTCTCTAACAGCCTAGTTCCACGTTCCCTGTTATAATGTAACTTTTGTTTGCTCTGTTAACTGGTTCCCCCTAGTTTATTGTAAACCGGTACGATAAGACCTGGTCTTGAGCATCGGTATATTAAAAAGAATTTAAATAAAATAAAATAAAATATCTGGTGAAATTGAGGGAGACGAAGAAAGAAATCAAGAAAGCTAAAAGTCAGGCCAAAGAAAGGATTGCCAAAGAGGTAAAAAGAGGTGAGAACATTTTTCAGATATATAAGTGAAAGGAGAAAGGTCGGAAGTGATATAGTAAAATTGAAAGGTGACAAAGGTCATTGTGTGGAGAGAGATGAAGAAATGACTGAAATATTAAATAAATACTTCAGTTTGATGTTCACTAAAGAAGACACCAGAGAAGGACCATTGCTAGTTAACAAGACTGTGGGTGGGGGTGGAGTAGACAAAACTCTCTTTACAGAAGAGAATGTATGGGAAGAGCTAAGAAAACCTAAAGTGAACAAGGCCATGGGGCTGGATGAGGTACATCCCAGGATACTGAGGGAGCTCAGAGATGTGCTGGCGAGTCCGCTTAAGGACCTGTTCAATAGATCCCTGGAAATAGGAGTGGTGCTGAAAGTTTGGAGAAGAGTGGTGGTAGTCTTGCTTCACAAGAGTGGGAGCAGAGAGGAGATCTGGTTAGCCTCACCTCTGTAGTGGGAAAATTAATGGAGATTCTGCTGAAGGTAAGGATATTGAACTATCTACAATCCAGTGGGTTGCTAGATCCAAGGAAGCACAGATTCATCAGGGGAGGATCCTGACAGACCAATCTGATTGATTTTTTTGATTAGGCGACTAGAGAATTGGATCAGGGAAGAGCACTTGATGTGATTTACTTGGATTTTAGTAAAGCTTTTAATATAGTCCCACACAGAAGACTCAATAATAAAATGAGAAGCTTGGGAGTGAGTGAGCGCCAAGGTGGTGGCGTGGATTACAAACTGGTTGACGGATAGAAGATAGCATGTTAATGGTAAATGGAACCTATTCTGAAGAGAGAATGGTGTTAAGTGGAGTGCCACAGGGATCAGTGTTGGGACTGGTTCTGTTCATTATCTTTGTGAGCAACATTGCAGAAGTGATAGAAGGTAAAGTTTGTTTGCAGATGATACTAAGATCTGCAACAGAGTGGACACACAGGAAGGAGTAGAGAGAATGAGACATGATTTAAGGAAGCTTGAACAGTAGTTGAAGATATGGAAGCTGGGATTCAATGCCAAGAAGTGCAGAGTCATGAATCCTGGGGTGCAGTAATCCAGAAGAGCTGTATGTGATGGGGGGTGAAGGGCTGTTTTGCACGGAGCAAGAGAGAGACCTTAGGGTGATAGGGTTTAGCAATCTGAAGACTGCAAGGCGATAGGTAAAGCCAGAAGAATGCTGGGCTGTATAGAGAGTAATAACCAGTAAGAAAAAGGTGATAATCCCCTTGTATAAGTCCTTGGTGAGGCCTCATCTGGAGTACTGTGTTCAGTTCTGGAGACCATATCTCAAAAGGGACAGAGACAAGATGGAGGTGGTCTAGAGAAAGGCAACAAAAATGGTGGGTGTTCTCCATCAAATGACTTATGAGGAGAGTTTGAAGGAACTAAATATGATTACCCTGGAGGAAAGGAGGTGCAGGGGAGATATTATACAGAGCTTCAGATACCTGAAAGGTTTTAATGATACATAGTCAACAACAAACCTTTTCCATTGTAAAGAAATCAGTAGAACTAGGGGTCATGAAATGAAACTCCAGGGAGGAATCAATGTCAGGAAATATTTCTTCATGGAGAGGGTAGTGGATGCCTAGAATGCCCTTCCGGAGGAGGTGGTGAAGTCAAAAACAGTGAAAGATTTCAAAGGGGCATGGGATAAACATTGTGGATCCTTAAAGGCTAGAGGATGAGAATGAAGAAAAGACTGCATGGGGGTTACTTGCTGGTGTGGCATTACTATCCTTAACCAATAAGCCTTATTACTGTTGATGCAACTTCATCATTGCTCTCTGCTTCAACGGTAAGAGGTAATGGGGAATTGGACTCAAAGCGCAATCAACAAGGGCCCTTACTTCGATGGTCTGGGAAACTAAGTATAGGGGTGACTTGTTTGGCATGGCAGATACTACCATAAGCTTGCTGGGCAATCTACATGAACCGTTTGGTCCTTTTCTGCCGTCATCTCTATGTTTCTAACAACCTTTCAAAATTTGGAAAATTGACCATTTAGTCCTTCATCCGGTTTCCTAACTTTTATCTAGTTAGCAATCCACAATAGGAAGCTATCTCTGATCCCATGACATCACAACTTTCTGATGAGCCAC
The DNA here is from genome assembly GCF_901001135.1 of Rhinatrema bivittatum. Classification (NCBI taxonomy): domain Eukaryota; kingdom Metazoa; phylum Chordata; class Amphibia; order Gymnophiona; family Rhinatrematidae; genus Rhinatrema; species Rhinatrema bivittatum. The sequence continues at coordinate 222,768,472 of NC_042617.1, read as the reverse complement.
TAATGGAGGGATTTTGTCACATGCCATTTGAAAATCCAAATACCCTTTATCAGTTGGTTCACCTTTATTCACATGTTTAATTACACCTTAAGGTACGATTTCCCTTTTGTAAAAACCATGTTGACTTCCCCTATTAAACCATGTGTATCTATGGGATCAGTAATTTTGTCTTTAAGAGTAGCATCTACTATTTTGCCCAGCATCATCAAAATAGAAGCTATAAACTAGCTCCCTGGTTTATACTTTCCTGGTTTATCTCTGGAGCCCTTTGTAAAAATCGGTATCATATTGGCCACCCTCCAATCTTCAAGTACTGTGGCTGTTTTAAATGATTGATTGGAAATCTCCAGAAAAAAGTCTGCAATTTCATGTTTAGAATTTCTTCAGAGCTCTTAGTTGAAAACCATTTGGTCCCAGTGATTTGTTGTTCTTTAGTCTGTCAATCTGATTTTATTACATCCTCCAGTTTCACAGTGATTTCATAAAGTCTCTGTCATCACTATGAAAAAATGTTTCCAGTGTGAGTATAACCCCGACATGCTCCTCAGTTTTGTTTTTCTGCTACTTCCTTGTTTTCTAGTGAGCATCCCTTTTACCATCTAGTGGCCCAGCTGGCTCCCTTATTGGCATTTTGCTTTACCTCTATGATAATCTTCTTTTTACATTTTTTCTTAGCCTGCTTAATTACTTTTTTACATCTAAATTGCTTATGCTTATGCTTTTTCCATTTTTTGAATGATACTTTGGCTTTAATTGCCTCTTTTTCTTCACTATTAAACCACGTTGGCAGTCTTTTGATTTTCCTCTTGATCTTTTTTAATACATGGAATATATTTTGTCTGGGCCTCAGGGATGATAATTTTAAACAGTTAAAACTCAGAAAGTAGCAATCCATAAATTTACATATACTTCAAAAAATGTATTTATTAAAATTAACAGGCATCTCTTATTTATTTAAAAAAAAAAGAGGTATCAAACAACTTTCTTTAGCTTTACGCTCTAACAGTTATCATATGCCTTAATGTTTTGTTAAAACATACATCTTGACACAGTTATATACCTTTTAAGCTACAATGCAAAGTCACAACGATTTTTTAAATATGTTCTTTAGTTCATCCAATTCATACAACACTGTTCATTTGAAAATAGGAAAAAACAAAAACAAGAAGCCTCCTAGCCCACGGACTACTGGGCATGCCCCAACATCAGTGTTTCAGTTAGTGCTGTGTCAATTGCAAACTGAGAACATCACCTGGAGGGCAGATCCTATCTACAGGATTGCTTTCTGCCACACCAGAGTGATGGTCTCCTGCCAGGTGACCTTGCTCTTCCAAAGCAGCACAAGGGCTGCTAGACTGTGGAGTTCCTAGGCAACTAGTCACCAATTTGATTCTCACCCTCCCTCCTACACCACATTTTTTTATATATAGATTACCCCCACTAGAAAAACAATCTTATATCTCATAATATTTCAATTTGATAAGAGTTTTTACATTTTAAGTGTCTTTTTTTCTTAAATCTATAAATTTTAAATTTGATTATTTATAATAGTCAGTCGCTAAAATCAGGGTTGATTTAATGTCTAACTCACTATTTGATTCTTATTTTAAAGATTGTTCTTCTAGTGGGGGTAATCTATAAATAAAAAAATGTGTGGGAGGGAGGGAGAGAATGTGTGGGATGGAGGGAGAGAAACCTCTCAGGGTGGGATCCTCTCCATGCACAATAATTCAGAGCCAAAGGGATTTGTCTTTGAAATTATTTCTTGGAAAGAGTTTTATTAGGTTGATTTAAATGTATAAAACTTGCCATGGGCATCAGCTACTATACTCCTCTGGCTGTTGAACACCTTCAAGTTAAACCCTTACAGCTTTCTTATGTTTTACATAAGACGCTCCAAGTACTTCCATTTCATCTTCGCCATAGCGCCTTCTGGCGCTGGTCTTGTCAGGGGCTGCACTTCCCTCGATGGGCCACTCATTTTTTACCTATTTTGGGGAGCAAAGATTTCATACCTGGCATGCAAAACAAGGCATTTCAGAGTTGGCATGAAAAGGGCATTCGAGCTATAGTCCATGTGGGAGAGAAATTTAATACTGTGCACTCTTTTCAGACTTTCTAGCAGAATTATGGTCTCCTGTCCCAGCATTTTTACACATATTTACAAATACGCCACTATGTACAATCCTTAACTTTACCCGACCCTCATAACCATGTTTGGGAACTTCTCTCAGACTTTTTTTTTTTTAATTTTTTATTTATGCATTTTTTTGAATATAATCAAAAAGACTTACAGATATTCTCTCAGACTTTTTGGATATAGATATCACAATTGACACAGGTTGTCCTTTTGGTATAAACTGCTAAATAAATATCAAACTCCTCTTTGTTGGGTTACCATTACAGACAGCTGGAATAGGGAATTAGGAACCAAATTAACCTCCGCATACTACAAAGGGTACTTTACACGTGCACAGTCCCTACTAGTACACACTCCTCTAAAGGAACTTCAATTCAAATTTTTACATAGGTTTTATATTGCTTCTACTCAGGCCAATAAAATGAGAAATTTAGGGAGTGGACAGTGTCCTAAATGTGGTGATATTTGTAGTACACTTGGGCCCCAATTTTGGAATTGTTCACATATTCATCAAATTTTTTCAATATGAGTGGTACATCCTTTGTGTTTATTGTGAATGTATTTCTTTGGGATGATACTAGGGGCATCTCATTTTCTGATAAATGTGAAATGGTGGTAAAGACTAATGATATTACTTGCAAAAAAAAATGTATTTTGCAAAAATGTATTTCCCAAGACCCATCCACTATAATGCAATTTCATAATCTGATCCACCAAACCTGTATCTTAGATAAATACATAGACAAATGTTTTAAAAAGAAAAGAAATGTTATTAAGCACTGAGAAGTGTACCTCCACTCTTTTTCCCCCGTGGCCCGGGGTTTAGTTCTTAATGACTTACCTAATGATTAGTCATACCTTAATTGTTTTTCTTTGACTATCCTAGTGAAGTTGGAATGTGGTGTCTATACTTACTTTGATTCAGGATCTTACAATTTAGGGGTGGGTGGGAGAGATGTTCAATATGGTGCTCCTTTTTCTTAAAACTGAGTGTATTCTTTTTGTTAAGTGCCTGCCAGTTCGCAGAACCACGTTCATGTAGGTGCTTGTAGATATTGTGGATACAGTGACAGAATGCACTAGAATAGTTTTGTTTGATTGGTTATCTTTGTTAAGTGGCGCTACACTGTTTATGTAAAAAAACAAAAGTACTTGTTTTGCTTATCTGTCTTTAACTATTCGATGTTCAATAAAAATGATTTAAACAAAAACCAACTTGCCATCTGGTATGATTCAGATCTTTAGAACCTTTCTTGACCCACACAAAAACAGTGTCAATACATCTGGTTTAGAAAGTCCGGTTCCTGAAGCGTGGTTGGTGTCTGTCTTCATTTTATACAATGGGACCTGTTCTTTCTTTTGTTAACAGATTCATTTATATTTTACACAATTTGAAGCCTTCTGTAAAGGACATGGGTCATAGGATGTTGTAGTTTTAACCCAATCTTCTTTGAGTCTCTTGACATCTGTGAGCTCAAGTACCTGCCCTGTAAGTAAATGTTTTTTGTAGTATTAACTTCAGTTTGCAGTGTCAGTGAGTTATCAAACATCGTTAAATTTCATCATAAAGGGAGGTTTGCATCCATTTTTAAGACCTGAGTAATTACACGATCTCACTCTAGAAATAAGGGAAGTAGTGTCTAAGGAATTGCTTGTCTTCACCTCAGTTGGTCTTATAGAAACATAGACACATAGAAATGATGGCAGAAGAAGACCGAACAGCCCATCCAGTCTGCCCAGCAAGCTTTCACACTTATTTTTTTCTCATTACTTATCTGTTACTCTTGGCCCTTATTAGTAACTTTTTGGTTCTATTTACCTGCTATTAAGTTCACTTAGAGAATAGCCACTGCCATTAGCAATGGTTACATGGAATAGACTTAGTTTTTGGGTACTTGCCAGGTTCTTATGGCCTGGATTGGCCACTGTTGGAAACAGGATGCTGGGCTTGATGGACCCTTGGTCTGACCCAGTACGGCATTTTCTTATGTTCTTATGTTCTTATTCCATCCCCGCCACTGATGTAGAGAGCAGTGCTGGAGCTGCATCTATTTATTTATTTATTTATAACTTTTATATACCGAGGTTCAATTAACAAGATTAATTATCACTTCAGTTTACATTACAACCAGCCAAAAAAATAACAGAGACAAAGTCTTGTTTTACAATGAACAGGGTAGAATAACCTGGATGAAACAATGAACAGGGTAGAAATAACCTGGAAAACTTAAAATGGGTGAAGCAAGTATAGAGAATTGGGTTTGTATAACTTGGGCGAACAGCTGGGAAATTAAATAGGGGGAGGACTGTGAAGGCCTCAAGTTGGATAGTGTACACATCTAAGCGAAGTATCTAGCTTAATTGGTTAGGGGTGGTAACCGCCGCAATAAGCAAGCTACTCCCCCTCTTATTTGTTTACCCAGACTATGTAATTCAGTCCTTATTGGTTGTTGTCTGAATATAAATCCTCTTTTCTTCATTCCCCCATGCTGTTGAAGCAGAGAGCTACGCTGGATATGCATTAAAAGTGAAGTATCAGGCTTATTTGGTTTGGGGTAGTAATCGCCGCAACAAGCAAGCTACTCCACTGCTTTTTTGTGAATGTAAATCCTTTTTTCCACATTTCCTCACGCCGTTGAAGCATAGAGCAATGTTGGAGTCGCATTAGCCGTGTGTATGTTTATTGATTAAGGGTATTAATCTCCAGGTAGTATTTTATTATTTATTTATTCGTTTGTTTGTTTTTCTATATCAATGTTCAATGGACATATCACACCGGTTTACAGTGTAAACAGAGGAGTCTGTTACCGTAGACTTCTTTTATAATGGAACATTGTGTCGTTTAAGATTAAACATTTTTAACATTTAACGTTGAACTTTGTAAAATGTTGTATTGAACTTTATAACATTATGTAGTGAGATTTTACAGCATTTTGTGTTGAGTCTTTGTGGTAAGAGTAATAGAAAGGTCTGTAGGGAGTCATAATGAAACATTTTAGAGGAAGAGAATATCATTGAAGGTTTGCATCCAGTGTAGTGAGAAAGCTTAGGTTTTTGGGGTTGATCACAATAAGAACATAAGAAAATGCCATACTGGGTCAGACCAAGGGTCCATCAAGCCCAGCATCCTGTTTCCAACAGTGGCCAATCCAGGCCATAAGAACCTGGCAAGTACCCAAAAACTAAATCTGTTCCATGTTACCATTGCTAATGGCAGTGGCTATTCTCTAAGGGCCTGATTTTAAAAAGCATTTACTCGAGTAAAACAGGGTTTTACTCGAGTAAATGCACCTTACTTGAGTAAGTGGGCTTTTGAAAATTGCTATAATATATGCCATTGAATTGTCCATAGGATTTACTTGTGTAAGTGCACTTTACTCCAGTAAATGGCTTTTGGAAATTGCTACAATAGTAGTTACATTTACATGTGTAACTCCTTTTGAAAATTACCCCCTAAGTGAACTTAATAGCAAGTAATGGACTTCTCCTCCAAGAACTTATCCAATCCTTTTTTAAACACAGCTACACTAACTGCACTAACCACATCCTCTGGCAACAAATTCCAGAGTTTAATTGTGCGTTGAGTAAAAAAGAACTTTCTCTGATTAGTTTTAAATGTGCCCCATGCTAACTTCATGGAGTGCCCCCTAGTTTTTCTACTATCCGAAAGAGTAAATAACCGATTCACATCTACCCGTTCTAGACCTCTCATAATTTTAAACATCTCTATCATATCCCCCCTCAGCCGTCTCTTCTCCAAGCTGAAAAGTCCTAACCTCTTTAGTCTTTCCTCATAGGGGAGCTGTTCCATTCCCCTTATCATTTTGGTAGCCCTTCTCTGTACCTTCTCCATCGCAATTATATCTTTTTTGAGATGCGGCGACCAGAATTGTACACAGTATTCGATGTGCGGTCTCACCATGGAGCGATAGAGGCATTATGACATTTTCCATTTTATTCACCATTCCCTTTCTAATAATTCCCAACATTCTGTTTGCTTTTTTGACTGCCGCAGCACACTGAACCGACGATTTCAATGTGTTATCCACTATGACGCCTAGATCTCTTTCTTGGGTTGTAGCACCTAATATGGAACCCAACATTGTGTAATTATAGCATGGGTTATTTTTCCCTATATGCATAACCTTGCACTTATCCACATTAAATTTCATCTGCCATTTGGATGCCCAATTTTCCAGTCTCACAAGGTCTTCCTGCAGTTATCACAACCTGCTTGTGATTTAACTACTCTGAACAATTTTGTGTCATCTGCAAATGTGATTATCTCACTCGTCGTATTTCTTTCCAGATCATTTATAAATATATTGAAAAATGTGTAGCCGTCATTCCCACAAGCCACCCCCAGCAAAATGGCGCCGGCCGTACGGCAACACGATTCGAGTGCAGGAGGTCATTCCCGGACCCCCGCTGGACTTTTGGCAAGTCTTGTGGGGGTCAGGAGGCCCCCCCAAGCTGGCCAAAAGTCCCTGGGGGTCCAGCGGGGGTCCGGGAGCGATCTCCTATGCTCGTGACGTCGGGGAACAGGAACCAAAATGGCACCGGCGCTACCTTTGCCCTGTCATATGACAGGGCAAAGGTAGCGCCGGCGCCATTTTCTATCAACGCACCTGACGCCCGAGAGTGGAAGATCACAACGGGACCCCCCCACTGGACCCCAGGTAATTTAAGACATTTTGGGGGGGTTCGGGAGGGTGGGGGATTTATTTTAAAGGGTCAGGGTGGGTTTTAGGGATGTTTTAGTGTGCCGGTTTTCCCGCCCTCCCCTTCCCCCGATTTACGATTTTTGACGATAAATCGGGGGAATTCCTATTAAATATCGCCTCTAACGATTTTTGACGATTTAAAATATATTGGACGATATTTTAAATCGTCAAAAAACGATTCACATCCCTAATGCACAATACAATTATTTCAATGCTGTTTTGGGTTGAACCCACTGCCTCGCGCAAGTCATTCCCAGTGTTTTGTTTCTATCTTTTTGGGTAGGTACTACTTTTACCCCATGCTTTTTAAGGATACGTTTAGAAAACAAATTTTGTTTCAGTTCGTTCGTTCATTCATTTTGTAAGTCACCTACCTTTGTCTGGTTTATTTCAAATGAAAAAAAAAAGTATTTTATTGGTCAATTTGTTTACCATTAAAATCACTGGGGGAAGCACTGCAGCCTTACATAGAAACATAGAAACGACGGCAGAAGAAGACCAAATGGCCCATCCAGTCTGCCCAGCAAGCTTTCGCACTTATTTTCTCTCACATACTTATCTATTTCTCTTGGCTCTTAGTAACCTTTTTGTTATTCTATTTCCCTTCCACCCCCGCTATTAACGTAGAGAGCAGTGTTGGACCTGCGTCTGAGTGAAATAGCTTAATTTAGTTGGGGGTATTGACCACCGCAATAAGCAAGCTACACCCATGCTTATCTGTTTATTCAGACTATGTAATTCAGTCCTTGTTGATTGTTGCCTGAATATAGATCCACCTTTCTTCATTCCCCCCTCCCGTTGAAGCAGAGAGCCATGCTGGCTATGGATTGAAAGTGAAGTATCAGTCTTGCTCCCCTGCTGTTGAAGCAGAGGGCTATGCTGGATATGCGTGAATTGTAAAAATTTCCTCCCCTGCAGTTGAAGCAGAGAGCTATGCTGGATTTGCGTTGAAAGTGAAGTATCAGGTATTTTTTGGTTTGGGGTAGTAACCGCCGTAACAAGCAAGCTACTGCTCTGCTTTTATGTGGTTGCAAATCCTTTTTTCCACATTTCCTCTTGCCGTTGAAGCATAGAGCAATGTTGGAGTCGCATTATTGAATAAGGATATTCATCTCCAGGTAGTAGCCAACATTTCCTCAAGCCACCCCATGCCTCTTGTCTTCATTCACATCCTCTAGACTTTATGGATCCACGGTGTTTATCCCACGCCCCTTTGAAATCCTTCACAATTTTGGTCTTCACCAGTTCCTCTGGAAGGGTGTTCCAGGTATCCACCACCCTCTCTGTGAAGAAATACTTCCTGACATTGGTTCTGAGTCTTCCTCCCTGGAGTTTTAAATCGTGACTCCTGGTTCTGCTGATTTTTTTGCAACGGAAAAGGTTTGTCGTTGTCTTTGGATCATTAAAACCTTTCATGTATCTGAAAGTCTATATCATATCACCCCTACTCCTCCTTTCCTCCAGGGTATACATATTTAGATTCTTCAATCTCTCCTCATAAGTCATTCGATGAAGACCCTCCACCTTTTTGGTCGCCCTTCTCTGGACCGCCTCCATCTTGTCTCTGTCTCTTCGGAGATACTGTCTCCAGAACTGAACACAGTACTCCAGCTGAGGCCTCACCAAGGACCTGTACAAGGGGATAATCACTTCCCTTTTCTTACTTGATATTCCTCTCTGTATGCAGCCCAGCATTCTTCTGGCTTTAGCTATCGCCATGTCACATTGTTTCGCCGACTTTAGATCGTTATACACCATCACCCCAAGGTCTCTCTCCTGCCCCGTGCACATCAGCCCTTCTCCCCCCATCGAATACAGTTCTTCTGGATTTCCACACCCCATATACATGACTCTGCACTTCTTGGCATTGAATCTCAGCTGCCATATCTTCGACCACTCTTCCAGTTTCCTTAAATCCCGTCTCATTCTCTCCACTCCTTCCGGCGTGTCCACTCTGTTGCAGATCTTAGTGTCATCTGCAAAAAGACAAACCTTACCTTCTATCCCGTCCGCAATGTCGCTCACAAAGATATTGAACAGGACCGGTCCCAACACCAATCCTTGCGGCACTCTGCTCAACACCGCTCTCTCTTCAGAGTAAGTTCCATTTACCATCACACATTGACTTCTGTCCGTCAACCAGTTTGCAATCCAGGGCACCACCCTGGCACTCACTCCTAAGCTTCTTATTTTATTCACCAGTCTCCTGTGCGGAACCGTATCAAAAGCTTTGCTGAAATCCAAGTAGATGACATTGAGCGCTCTTCCTTGATCCAATTCCTTGGTCACCCAGCAAAAAACTCTATCAGATTTGTCTGACAGGATCTTCCCCTGGTGAATCCATGCTGCCTCTGGTCCAGCAATTCTTCCGACTGTAGATAGCTCACTATTCCTTTTTTTAACAGAGACTCAATTACTTTTCCCACCTCCGAGGTGAGGTTTACCGGTCTGTAATTACCAGCCTCTTCTCCGTTTCCACTCTTGTGAAGTGGGATTTATTTATTTATTTATTTATTTAATTAAACATTTTTCTATACCGTCGTTTGGTGGGAGCCATCACAACGGTTTACATTAAGGCACATAAAAAGAAGCTAACATATCTTAATTTACATAGGTGCCATTTGAGGGTCAGTAACATAGTTTGTAAATAATATTAATTGGTAAGTGTAATGATTCATTTCTAATTCACATTGTAACAGTTTAGGTTACTAGAATACCTTTAACATTGTACTTTTTCTCTGTTGCTGAGCTTTAAAGAATGAAACTTAATCTGCTTAAAAGTTACACACATACAGATTTTGGTTATGTGTTTGTTGTTCAGTTGTTTGTAGTTCAATTGTTTGTACCTGCTTTCCCTTGAGTACTATTCTCCTTTCTCTTTTTGGTAAGCTAGTTTAAAAAGCCAGGTTTTTAGATTTTTTCTAAAGGTTTTGTTGTTGCTTTGTAGTCTCAACTCAGTGGGCATCGTGTTCCAAAGTATGGGTCCTGCCAAGGATAGAGCTCTTTCTCTTACTTGTGTGAGTCTGGATGTTTTGACTGATGGAATAGTGAGGAGTGCTTTGTTGGCTGATCTCAGATTCCTATTTGGGACGTGTACACGAAGGGCTGTGTCAGCCATTCTGCTTTTTCATTGTGTATTAATTTATGTATGGTGCATAGTGTTTTGTATTGAATTCTTTGTTCAATCGGTAGCCAGTGTAATTCTGCCAGGGTTTCTGTGATGTGTTCTCTTTTGCTTTTGCCGGTTAGGATTCTGGCTGCTGTGTTTTGTAATATCTGTAGTGGTCTTAGTGACGTGTGTGGTAGGCCTAGCAGAAGGGCATTACAGTAATCGGTACTTGCAAAGATCAGCGCTTGGAGTACTGATCGGAAATTGGCGGTTGTTAGGAGAGGTTTAAGTCTTTTTAGCACCATTAGTTTAGCGTATCTTTCCTTTACTTTTAGAGATATGTGTTGTTTTAAGCTTAGTTCTGTGTCAATTATTACGCCTAGGTTCCGTACTTTATCTGCTAACTCTATTTTTTGGTTGTTATTGAGTATAATTGGGTTCACCACCGCTCTTCAGTCACGCGGCACCACTCCCATTTCTAGGAATCTATTGAGCAGGTCACACAGCGGACCCGCCAGCACATCTCTGAGCTCCCTCAGTATCCTGGGATGAACCTCATCAGGCCCCATGGCTTTGTCCACTTTCAGTTTCTTCAGCTCTTCCCATACATTCTCTACTGTAAATGGAGTTACATCTACTCCATTCCCCTCTAGTTTGTTAACTAGCAACGGTCCTTCTCCAGGGTCTTCTTTAGTGAACATAGAACTGAAGTATTTGTTTAATATTTCTGCCATTTCTTCGTCTCTCTCCACACATTGATCCTTTTCACCTTTCAATTTCACTATACCACTTTGAACTTTTCTCCTTTCACTGATGTATCTGAAAAATGTTTTGTCACCTCTCTTAATCTCTTTGGCAATCCTTTCTTCCGCTTGACTTTTTGCCATCTTGATTACTTTCTTTGTCTCCCTAAGTGCTTCCAGATATTCTTCTTTGTGCTCCTCCTTTTGGGATCCTTTATATTTCTTGAACGCTGTTCTTTTAGCCTTTATTTTGTCAGCCACCTCCTTGGAGAACCAGATAGGTTTCATTTTCTTTTGCTTTTCTTTACTTTTCTAACATATAGATTAGTTGCTTTGGTAATTGCTCCTTTTAGTTTGGTCCACTGTTGTTCCACATCTCTCTCATTCTCCCAGCCTACTAGTTCTTCCTCCAGGTACTTCCCTATTTCATCAAAGTCCGTGTTTTTGAACTGCAAAACTCGGGTTCGTGTGCTTCTTTTCCATATTCTTTTTGTGATATTAAACCATACTGTTTGATGATCACTGGTGCTGAGATGGGGGCCCACCTGCACATCAGAGACATTATGTGCATTAGTGAGCACTAAATCGAGTATAGCTCCCTCTCTTGTGGGTTCCATTACCATTTGTTTGAACAAAGCTCCTTGCAGAGCATCCACTATTTCTCTACTATTGTTAGATTCTGCAGATGGGATTCTCCAGTCTACATCCGGCAAATTAAAGTCTCCAACAATCACCACTTCTCCTTTCTTTCCCATCTTTTGGATGTCTTCAACCAGATCTCTGTCCAGCTCTTCCTTTTGGTTTGGAGGCCTGTAAACCACTCCAATAAAAATGCTCTCCCATCTTTTTTTTAGGTTGGCCCATAGTGCTTCTTCATTGCTCTTCCTTGCAACTCAGATGCTTGGATATTGTTTCTGATGTAAAGAGCCACGCCTCCCCCTTTCCTATCCGCTCTGTCCTTCCTTAACAAGTTATAGCCCGGTATTGCCGTATCCCAATCGTGAGATTCCGTGAACCATGTCTCCGTGACAGCAACAATGTCCAAGTCTGCCTCCACCATTAGGGCTTGCAGATCTGGGATTTTATTGCCCAAACTACGAGCATTTGTGCTCATAGCTTTCCAGCTTTCCACGTTCAGGTTACTGCTGTTCCTGGACTCCTTTTGTGACTTTACTTGAGTTTGTTATCAACTTTTCCCTTTCCTTTTGCATTTGTGCACGGGGAAAGATTAGTGCCTTTGACAGATTCATCCAGCACAATTAGCTTTTTCCTTTGGTTACTTAACTGGAATTCCTGTATGCATTGGGTTTCTTCTCTCTCTTCAGATAACACTTCAATCTTTTTCTCAAGAGCTTTTTCAGTATTTAATAGAGAGAAGGCTTTTTGTACTTGTTGCACTTGATACAGTGTGTGTGTCTGCATCAGAGGTTCAGTTCTACCAGAGCCTCTGTAATCTTATTGTTTGAATTCCTTAATGCCTTGTGTGAAGGGGGGGGGGGTAGACTAGTGGGTTGCACAGCTGTTAAGAATGGGTGCCTGTGGGTCACAGCTCTTATCCTGTCTGAGCCCACTGTAAATCTCTTTATCCTTGACTTTTGGTTTTTCTGTGGTAATGGGAATTACTTCCTGAATATTGTAAAGAGGATGAGCCTTTCTTCATTGAAGCTAATTGAGCTTTAACTTCAGCCAGCTCCTTTTTCATGGAAGCGAGCTGTGAACAAATCGGGCAAGCCCTAAGTTTCCAGATGATCTCCCTCTGAATAAAGGCTCCACAATAGTTGCATTGGATAGTCCTTATTTTGGTAATTTGATGGTTAACACCTAAGGAATATCAATTTACTAATTTATCTTGTCAATTATATATTTAGGTAGACTATATCAGAAAAGCAAACCTAGGGGTAGGGTGGGATGGAGTTAACCAATTAACACTTGGTCACGGATGTTCTCAGGATTCTGTATCTGCAATGGATTTTAATACGACCCTCCTCCTGATTCGCGTAGTAAGTTTAACTAAGTTAAACCTTTACTTAGCTGGACACAAGAATATTTAGTGCTCCTTGGCTCCACACTGTGCATTGGCCACCATGGTTTTCCTGCTTCTCTAAGTTTACCTCCCCCAAGTTCTGAGACAGTCACACTCAATCCATATAGAACAGGTCACTTCTAGAAGTTTGTTTGTCCTTTTTTGTAAATGTTTTTAAACAGTCGTTATGCCCAATATTTTTGGGCTTCTCTTATCAAATTTGGTGGTAGACATCAGAAGGGTGAAGGCAACTCCAATGCATCTGCACTGTGGTAAAGTGGCACCAAAAGTGGTATAATATCTTGAGGCACTGTAAAGGGGCAAAGGGATACCAGCAGTGGCAGAAAACTCTCCAAGGCCCTGTCAAATGAGCAAAGAATCAGCAAGAGTGGGAAGAAACCCCCAAGGTTTCAGCAGAGGTCACCAACAAGGGCATGAACCTTCAAAGGCAGCACAGCGGAATATAAGATATTTTAATAATAAATAAATAGGTTGTTGATGTCACTTTAAGAGGCACCATGGAAGGGAAATGAAGTAGGAAAGATAGCAGGAAAAAACTCAAGGCATTGATACAGGGACAAAGCACAAAAAAAGGCGTCAACACACCAAGGAACCATGAGAGCTGCAAAGCAGTCCCCACAGTGGCAGGAACACTCCAAAGTATAAAAACTGGAATATGACAGCAAGACCCTCTTGGTCTGGGATATGGCAGCAATGCTGAATAGAAGAAAGACCCCAGAGGTATAGGATAAGTAGTTTAGCAGCAAGGTAGTGTGCATGGGATATGTCTTGTCTTCCTGTTGAAGCACTTGCCACTAGTACAAGAGAATGATCTATCTTCAATATTGCTTTTATTATATTTCCTACTTGAACTTGATCTTGCTGCTAGGTGGAATTTTTGAGTTTCTTGTAAAATTTGCTTTCTGATTATAACTTTCTGACATCACTTACCCACGACCGCCTCCGACCCCGACCACGAGGCAGCCCCTGCCTTCCGCCGTGTCTCGCCATCCTGCCGACCTTCCTCCGCCGCTGAGGGAACACGCTGCACGCTGCCGACGTCCAGCCAATCAGGGGACAGCCCTGATTGGCCTTTAAAGCTGAGAACCTCCCGATCGGAGTCCTTTCTTCCGGACGCTACAGCGAGACGAGGGCGACTCGGAGTGGTGCCGGGCCTGCGTGATCGGCGCTGGAGACCCACTGGGGTAAGGCCTGCTTAATTGCACACTTACCCACGACCGCCTCCGACCCCGACCACGAGGCAGCCCCTGCCTTCCGCCGTGTCTCGCCATCCTACCGACCTTCCTCCGCCGCCGAGGGAACACGCTGCACGCTGCCGACGTCCAGCCAATCAGGGGACAGCCCTGATTCGCCTTTAAAGCTGAGAACCTCCCAGGCGTCACGTGACAAAGGAGCCTGCTCCTTTGTGCGCTCCTTCGTGCACTCCCTTTGTGTACTCCCGTATACTCTTCTGTCTTCACAATTCTCCCCACCAATCCCTCCACAGCCCTCAGCAACCTTCCAGCCCCTATATTTGCCTCCCAGCCCTCAACCCATGAATCTCCTGAAAGCAATCATACAACTCTCAACAATCTAACAACCTCACACAAAAAACACACACAATGGCCTCAGCCCAATACATCCCCAAACTACCTCATCGCTACAAACCACCACCACACTCCTAAAGCCACACCCATCACTAGACGCCTCACCAAAATCCACACCAACCCTAACATACCCTATACCACAATCACACTCATTACTCTACTCCTCATCAATGCACAGTTGATCACCAAAAAAATTCCAATCATCCATGACATACTCACAGACGACCAACCAGACATATTCTGTATAACCGTATCCTGGCTGAAACACTCCGACACAGTCCTACTCAATCAACTGCCCAGAAACGCATACAACATATTCTCCATACCCAGAAGCAAAAGAAAGGGAGGTGGCCTACTATTCCTAGCTCACAAAAAACTCAAATTTTCTTCCCACTCCCTAAACTTACCACCTCCTCTCGAGTCCAACCTATTCAAATCAAAACATCTCCAAATCCTCCTCCTCTATGCCCCACCTGGATGCCTACAGCACAACCTCTCCCCCCTAATTGAATCCATCACAACCCACATCAACTTACAAGAGCCAGCCATCATACTAGGAGACTTCAATCTCTATATCGACACCCACCCTCCTTCTCCCACCAGCGAACTACTCCTATCCACCATGTCTGCCATTGGATTCACCCAAATCATCAACACGCCCATGCAAAAATCAGGCCACACCCTGGACTTAATCTTCCTAAACAACAAAATATCCGCAACTGGACCACCCTCTACAACCCCCACCCCATGGTCCGACCACAGCCTCATCCAAGCCAAGCTTCAACTCCAATCGAACCCACTAAAAACAGACAACCGAATCATCGAATTAACCAAACCATGCTCCAGTGACGACATCGCTGAACTGTTACCGGAGGCACTAAAACAATCGACCTAAATGATGCCAACACCGCCACAAACTCCTGGATATCTATCAACGCAGACATAGCCAATACATTATGTCCCACGATAAGAAAGGAAATCAAACAATCTACAAAGCAAAAAGCCCCATGGTACACCCCAGAACTGAAAACCTCAAAGCGAACACTGAGACAAACTGAAAAACAATGGAGACGAACCCCCACCCCAAACCTGAAAGACAAATACAGAACGCTACTACACAACTATACAACAGATCTCAACACAGCAAAGCGCAATTTCTACACGTCAAGAATTCATGATTACCAATTTAAACCCGAGGACCTTCTTCGCCTATGTCAAAGACCTAACCAACCCCATCCAAAATGACACAATGCCAAACTCCAGCAACATCTCCAGCGAAAAACTAGCACAATTCTTCAAGGACAAAGTCGACAACATCATTGCCAAGATTCCCCAAACCCACAACGACCCAACTGCCATCCCCCCTCCCAACCACACATGGTCACAATTCGCACCTGTTGCTTCTACAGAAACTGAACCCATCATCAAAAAAACCAACCCTGCATCCCACCCCTTAGACCCCATCCCCTTCAAAACCCTAAAACTCATCAGAGAGATTATTGTCAAACCAATAACCCACATCATCAACTTATCCCTCGAACAAGGAATTTTCCCAGAAAAACTCAAAAACGCCATCATCAAACCAATCATCAAAAACCTCAACTCGACAAATCAGACCCAGCAAACTACAGACCAGTCTCTAACCTCCCATTCTTAGCAAAAATCATAGAAAAAAGTCAACAATCAAACTTACAGACCACCTTGAAACCTATAATATACTCCAGCCAGCACAGCATGGTTTCAGAAAATTCTTCAGCACTGAAACCCTCCTCCTCTCTCTCACTGATACCATCCTCAGAGGCCGTGACAAAGGCAAATCGTTCCTCCTGATACTTCTTGATATATCAGCCGCCTTTGACACCATCAATCACAGAACACTCCTCACCAGACTTAAAGAAATTGGTCTTCAAGACACCACAATCAAATGGTTCAAATCCTACCTCTCAAACAGATCCTACATCGTCAAGACAAACTCATCTGAATCCTCTCAAGTGCCCCTCACACATGGGGTCCCACAAGGTTCTTCCCTATCCTCAACTCTCTTTAACATTTACCTCCTCCCACTATGCAAATACCTTTCAGATGCAAACCTCACCTACTTCGTCTATGCAGACGACATACAAATATTACTCCCCATAAACAAGTCCATTCAACTCACCATGGAAAAATGGAACAAACTCAGCTCAAATTTATCCCACTTACTATCTCAATTATCACTATGCCTCAACCAAGCCAAAACAGAAATCCTTCACATCCACGATGACCGTCCCTCTTCTCTCCTCAAGTGCACCCCCTCCAACTACCCAGGAAGCTCAATCAACCCGGGAGTGCCACAAATCTCACTCACGCCATCCACAAGAAACCTAGGCATAACAATCAACAGCCAACTCAACTTTAAACGGCACATCTCCAATACAATTAAGGATGGATTCTTCAAACACTGAAAAAACTCAAACCCCTTCTCCAAGCGCACGATTTCCGAACAGTCCTTCAATCAATTATCCTCTCAAAACTCGACTACTGCAACTCCCTTCTCATCAGCCTACCAGAAATCCACATCAAACCCCTCCAAGTTCTACAAAATGCCGCCGCCAGAATCATCACTAACAACAAAAAATCCTCCCACATCACACCAACTCTCAAAGAACTCCACTGGCTACCCATCACACAAAGAATCCATTATAAAACCCTCACCCTCATGCACAAAAAAATAAACAACAACAACAAAATGAACTGGCTAAACAACGCAATACATCCATACCCCACACAAAGAACTCTCAGATCCACCAACACTGGCCTTCTAGCCGTCCCCAATCTCAAATCTGCACACTTCAACGCAACCCGCAAACGAGCCATAAAAATAGCGGGCCCTACCCTATGGAACTCCCTCCCCACTTGTCTCCGAAATGAACCTTCATTGCAAGTCTTCAAAAAACACCTCAAAACATGGCTGTTCTTAAAAGCCTTCCCACCTGACCCTTAACCTGCCCGAACGCAACACACCACACCCCCCTACACAGACTTCTCGCCCCCCATGCATCCCTCCCTGACACTACCTTCCTCCCACCCAACCCTCCCTCACCCCTCCCCTCTTCTACCCTTAACCCTAAATTATTTTTATCAACAAGTCATTTATGTACATATGTTATATTCTATAACCTATTGTTCCATGTATTTCTGTTATAATATGTTATAATTGTTATATTTGTTACCATGTTATAATGTAAAATAGGGCTGATATCGCCCTATTCTCTTAGTTATCTGGAAACTGTTGTGATATCTCGATTGAATGTTGGTATATAAAATAAATAAATAAATAAATAATAATAATAACAACTTTAGTTGTAGTCAGAACATAGTCTCTCTCAGTGTGACCTTCCCTGGTAATTTGTGAGGTTTGCTTTATTAAGAAAACTTTCCCCATAAACTGAACGCACACACTTCCCTTTGATTTTCAGATGTAGCATTACTTCTGTCTTCTTACTGAAACCTTTACCACATTCAGAATATTTAAAAGGTCTCGCCCATGTATCTTTTCTGTTGTGCCTGCATTTCTTCCTTCTGAATGAGGATTTTTGGGAACAACATTCCCCGGTATAACAAAGAAAGAAGGAGAACTAGGCTGGAATCCTAGAGATGTACAACAAATCAGTAAGGTAGAGACCAGAAAAAAGATGGGAGTGGGAGGAGAAGCTATTTCATTTTTCTGTCTATAAGCAGGGCTGAATTAGACATGATCTATGGGTGACCTCATCTGGCAGCACTGAACGGAATTGTCTCTCCAGCTAGTAGAGCTTTTGAGCTCTAATGAGCATGTGCGGGAGTTGCCACTGAAACTTTTCAGTCTGTTTTCATCCATGCTTTGCACAGACAGTTTTCACAGTCTTTCCGTGTTATTGGAAAAAAAACCAAACAAAAAAACCCCTTCTCGCTAGACTTAGTGACCATAACAGCACTTTTCAGTGCTACCCTTTTCCAAAAAAAAAAAAAAAAAAGGTTTAAAGAAGGAAAAAGTTTTTTCTTCAGGAGAATGGCAAATCTGTCAGTGGCTTTAAGGCCTGCCCCTGTGGCCAGGTTGTCGAAAATGGATGGCCATGACCTATGCTGTTGATGCTTTGGACCTGAGCTCGACCAGCCCAACTGAATAGCTGTGAACAGTTAACTCCCAGATCCCAGAGATCCAAAGCAGCAAAGATATAGCCTTAGAGCCAGAAGCAAAAGTAGGTTTGCTTCAAGGAGCCACTATTCTTCTTCCTCATTGAAAAGTGACTAGAGCAGAGTGTTCAGGGCTCATTCCTAAGCCAAAGGCGACTCAGATTGCAGCGCCAATCATGCAAAGAGTCTAAAGCGATCACAATTGTCTGAGTCTGTAAGAGGGCCTAGTAAACTGAAGCATTGATACTTAATCCGCTCTGTGCACTCGGCCCTAGAGCTGTTGAAAAAGAAAAAGGCATCTATGCAGCATTAAGGAAAACTGCTAGATGCACCAGTGTCGCAGAAACATTCGAGCCATGAAGCACCGAAATCCTGGAAGGTACCCGATGCTTTGATTAGGAAAACAGCATTGGATAGACCGGCACTTGTTGCATCTGGTCACTCAATGCAGGATGCATCCCAGCCACTCGAGGCATGGAGTATGTATGCGTCTGACGCATAGTGCATTGCTGCATGCAGTGTCAGAAATCACGACACAGAAGGCATTGAAGCACTTGTGCAGGAAGCATGGATAACAAAGATACATGATGCATAGACACTATCAATGCTTACAGCATCAAAAAAATCTGCATCGAAGACCTTAAGGAAAGACACACAAACTTCATTGATCCACTGTGCATCTGATTATTTATTTATATTGTTTTGTAAACATATCTTCATCTAAAATTAAAAAAGTACAGATAATCTAATAAAAATAAAAAATATACCATAAAATTTATATTAGATATCAACATACAAGCCTCACCAACTCAAGATAGCTCTGAATACAATGCGACGCCTTTAAATTACTTGCTCATCTAAATAATCAGGTTTTAAACCTCTTTTAAAAGTTTGATAATTTGACTGTAGTCTTAATTCAATTGGAAGGGAATTCCATAATTTAGCCCATCTAAAGATACTGCTCTTTTCCTGACTTTGCTCAAATGAGCAGATCTAATCAACGGAACAGATATATGACCTTTGTTTGCCTGTCGTAGATTACACTGTGGAATATGAATCCACAAAGATGCATTTAACCATTCTGTTTTCTCATTGTTTAATGATTTGTGTATTAGACAAAGGACTTTGTACTCTATTCTAAATTTTATTGGTAGCCAATGCAATTCTATCAAGGTGGGTGCAATATGATCATATTTTTTTACCCCAGTTAGGACTCTAGCAGCTGATTTCTGTAATAATTCAAGCGGTCTTAAGGTATTATTGGGAAGTTCTAAAAGAAGAGCATTACAGTAATCCAACTTAGAAAAGATCAAGGTCAGCAAAACGATCCTAAAATCATTTAAATATAAAAGTGGTTTCAATTTTTTTAAAACGTGTAATTTGTTAAAACTATCTATAATCATATTACTTATAGTTTTCTTCATATTTAACTCACTGTCCAGGATCAGCTCAAGTTCCCGAGCAGAGTTAAGTAAATTAAAATTAGCTTGACCGACTCTGTCACAGACCCATTATGTTCTGGTCTATTGCTAAGAAACACTATTTCGGTCTTTTGATGATTTAGTACTAGTTTAAAATGTACCAGTAATTGTTGGATTGAGGATTTATAAATATCTAATTTCAAAGTATTCTCATTAGATTCTCTTACAGGTAAAAGCATCTGTACGTCAGCGTAAATGTAATGTACAATCCCTAATCCAGATAAAAGTTTGCAAAGGGGTAACATATATAGATTAAATAAGGTCGCTGATAAAGATGAACCTTGGGGTACTCCTGAATCAAGAGGTACTTTACCTGAAGTCCCAATCTTAACCATATATGAATGATCAAGCAGAAAGGACTTAAACCAAGACAGTGGGTTTTTTGGATAATCCGATTTCTAAAAACCTGTGATGCATAGTGCATCCAAAAAATCATTAACAAAAAATGATTCTACACATCCATCAATGCAGGTGATTGCAGAATCTGTTTCATCATCACAATTACAGCTGGAAATAGTTCCAATGAAGAGCTAAATAGGTATCACTACTGTCTTCTACCTCTAAAAAGTCCAAAGAGGTAGAACATCACCTGCCGCTACTACCCAGTCAACCAGGAGAGCAGTACACATACAAGATTTTGAGGGTGGCATTACCACACAACTATATGCAGCTTACAGTGCTTCATTAGCAGAAGCCCAGCTATATCCACTCTCTCCCACTGCCAGAACCCTACCAGTTACCCTTCTACTAATCCAAGGTCTCAATCTGCAATCATCAGAATCTCTCTGTTGTATTCTACAATTAGCAACTAGTCCTCTACCCATAGTAGAATGAGAACCTATTCTTGCATCAGAGGAGGATGCTCTACCACTTATACCAACATAGAGATCCCAGTAGGCAATGGAACAGATTACGGATATTGTATAAGGTTTTTTTTTTTCACTTTTTTCGTACTGGAGCCGGAAGAACCTACCTCTTTTCAAGCCTATCCAATCTTTACATTATCTCCTGAAGGGATCATGCATGGTGCTCTGCCTCTGCCAATGTCGTCGTCCTTAGGCCAAAAGAGGTCCACATCCAGTGAGCATCCACCTCGTCATCACTTTCCATCCAAAGGACTCAGTTCTCCTCTCTCTCCACAGTCATCCTGGTCCAGTTATTGACCTCCAGGGAACTCCCCCTGTAGCACCTCCAGGCATCCCATCCAATCTACCTCCAGGGTTTCTGCATCACACATCTCTGCCAGAGGCCTTGATTTACTCCATTTGTAGAAAAAATGGGAACATCTGTTAACATTGCAGTATGCAAAGAGCCACACCCCAGTGTGGAGGTAATGGGAATTTTGAAGATCTTGGAAATTCCTGCCGAACCATCAGCCTTACCAGTCTATGCAGTGTTGGACACTGTCCTTAAGAAAATGTGGTAGACCCTGTACTCAAGATTCACATTGCCCATAAGCTGTACCTAAAATTCGTAATAAAATCATCTCTGGGATATAGAGTAGTTCAACTTCCCCCATAATTCCATTATGGTAGAGTGCTATGAAAAACACCAAGAAGATCTGGCTTCGCCCACCTCCTCTGGGTAAGGAAAAGCATATCCTGTACAACATTGGAAAGAAGGTCTTTCAGGGCACAATGCTAACCGCGAGATTCACACATTAGTTCTACATGGTGCAATATGTCTGACTGCATTCAGAGCTCCATTAAGATGGAGACTTGTGATCAATTTTCACTATCTTCTCTGCAGTTTGGAGGAGGCCATCAGACACACACCTCTGGACAGTAAACAAATCCTTGGATACTACAGCAAGAACATCTGCTTACATAGGTGCTTGATGCATGGCCTGGCTAAGAGCCAGCACAATGAGAGAAGACATCCATGAGAAACATGCCAACCTACCCTGTCTAGGAGACCCACTTATTCATGGAAAAGTTACGGGAAACAGTAGCCCAAATCAAGGAGCAAAAACCTAGCAGTTACATCATTATCTACTTCAGTGAAGTTATATTCTTCAGTAAGAAGACCATTATCTGTCATTCAAAAGCCCATACTATCCCAGGAGATCATACAGATCTTACCACTGATATTGCTTGCTGCCTCAGCAAACACATTGGCACCCTTTGCAGTAGAAGAGGACCGGAAGGCTCATCTGCATACTGCTCCCAGTATCCCCCGGGAGAGGATTACAGAGGTCACCACAAGCAATCCAGGGATTGAATTCCACAGCCCAGCTTTCTGAGGCCCCACACCCTTTGCAGTAGAAGAGGACTGGAAGCGTGCGCTGTTAGGCGCGCGAATCTCAAACCCTTCAATTAATGGAGTGAAGATCTAGTTAATTGTGGCTAAAAAGGATTGGTAAGTATTGCTTTGGGAAATCTTTGGACTTTTATAAAAGTTTGGTGAAAGGTGAACTAAAGCAAAATTGCTTACCTTGTAATAAGTGTTATCCCAGGTCAGCAGGATGTAGTCCTCACATATGTGTGACGTTACTGACAGAGCCCTATTGCAGGAAAAACTTCTGTCAAAGTTTCTAGAAACTTTTGACTGGCAGCCTGAGGCTACTGAGCATGCCCGGCATGCCATGATATTCACTGCCACAGGGGTCTCACTTCAGTCTCGTATGTAGCAATAAAGTTTAGTAAAAAAGAATTAAGAAAAGGTATGAGACCCAACTCCGCGGGGTGGCGGGTGGGTTCCATGAGGACTACATCCTGCTGTCTTGGGATAACACCTATTACAAGGTAAGCAATTTTGCTTTATCCCAGGACAAGCAGGATGCTAGTCCTCACATATGGGTGATTAGCAAACTAGAGGCTGAGTCATTTTGTAGTGAAGCAACGGTGAAGTATTGTTGAAATGAATCAGCCGTAGAACATAGCAGGTTGGATGTAGAGGAGTTGGGATTAAACTGGAAACAAGTTCTTTAAGACAGATTGTCCATAGACGGAATCTTGTCGTCCTTGTTTGTCCAAACAGTAATGAGCTGCAAAGGTGTGAAGAGAACTCCATGTTGCTGCTTTACATATGTCAAGGATTGGCACTGAACTATAGTGTGCTACAGAGGTTGACATTGCTCTTACTGAATGTGCCTTTTCCTAGCGTGTAGCAGATAGACTCAAAACAAATGGGTATTGTGTGCTCGTGCTAGCAGTTGGAGACTGATCTGACGTCAGCACGGGTACATATACCCCCACAGGAAGTGAAGCAAATCGGTAATTTCCGTCTCCAAGCAGTTTGGAGCTACCCCACGCTCGCTGAGCGTGTTTTCCAAATTCTAACAACTAAATTCATAGAAGAAATCTACTGAAGACGAGCCCCGCACTCCTGTGGTGATAGCAGGCGGTCACTCACCCAGTTGAGTTTCCCGAGCTGACTTCCGTGGTCCCTCGGAGGTAAGAGCCTCGGTCCGGTGGCCGGTTCACGGCAGGGACCCAGCCCCTGAGTGAGAAGGGCTCTGGTGCGGCTTGGCCCCCGAACGAGACTAGTTCGGGCGAGGCCTAGAGCAGCCTCGGTCCCGGCGTGGACTTGGCCCCCGAGTGAGACGAGTTCGGGCGCGGCCTAGAGGCAGCGGGTGCACTTTCTTAAGCGCGGCGGTGAAGGTATTCCCCTCTCCCCCCACAGCCGGAGACCGCCTGGGTCGCAGCCGGGAAGCGCCGAAGACAAGGTAAGGCGTACATCTTTACTTGGTCTCCGAGGAAGTGTGGACTAACTGGGCCTGCCTATGAGGCCGCCCGCCTGGGAGGTCGCCATTTTGCCTGCCTACTCATCTTTCTAATTAAGCGCACTTTGCTTGCTAAGCGCACGTTGTTAGCGCACGCGATAGGCACACGTTGTTAGCGCACGCGATAGGCGCACGTTGTTAGCGCACGCTACTAGGATACGCGCACTTCTAAGACGCCCGTTTATAGGCGCGTAGTTATAAGACGCCCGTGATAGGCGCACATTTATAAGACGCCCATTCTAGGCACATGCTGTTAAACGCACGTATTAGGCGCACATCGTTGGGCGACGCCGCATTTCAGGCGAATGGAGCATAAGAAAGCCCATGCGTCCGCAGAGCCGGCACCTCCAGAATCAGGCATGAACGCTCTAAGCCTCTGCTCAGCATGCAACCTCAGAGCCACACAGAGCGAGTAAGCAGACTCCCTATGTGCCCAATGTGAGGAAGCCATGGGAGTTCCAGGACAAAACCGATCCCAGCCCAGCGGTTCCTCAGGGTCCACACCAGACTTAGCAGGTCGCGGCGAGCAGCCAGGGAACCCGAGAGACCTGGTGCCCCTGCGGCCAGATCCGGCTTCGCTTTCCTGGGTGGAATTATTTAAGGGGATTCACGCCTTTGTCCAGATGCAGTCTGCTTCTCGAATGGGTCCTCCCGTTCCGGCTGATCTGGTCCCTGGACCCTCGAGACCTAGGCGCAGCCACTCACCACCCGACAGCCCCGCTTATGGGGATTCGGATTATTCCCAGGTAAGTGAGGAGCCCCACGAGGAGGGTGAACTTCCCTCGGAGATAGAACCATATTGGACCATGAGACGCTTCTTTCGGAAAGAAGATCTGCCAGGCCTGGTCTCACAATGCTTATCGAAGCTGGCCATTCCGGGCCAGGACCCCCCAGGGGACCCTGTACAGAACCCCCTGCTAGAGGGCCTGCGCCAAACGGCTCACCATTTTCCCCTACTACTAGCAGCACAGCAGCTAATCGAGCTGGAATGGAAGGCACCGGAGGCCTCATTCAAAGGGGGTCGGGCCTTGTCGGGCATGTACCCTCTGGATCCGGCGTCCAAGGGGCTGCTGGCGTGCCCCAGGGTAGACGCCATAGTTAGAGCAATTGTGAAGTGCACCACCATTCCGGTGGAGGGGGGAGCGGCCCTCAAGGATACGCATGACCGACGCATGGACACCATTCTGAAACAAGCTTTTGAGGTAGCAGCCATGTCCCTTCGAATCGCGACTTGCTGCACCGTGGTGACGCGCTCCTGTTTATCACAGGCAAGAAACAACGCCCCAGGAGAAGACATGGAATCAGCTCTCGCATTTCTCACTGACGTAGCCTCCGACCTCGTCCGTACGGCAGCCAAGGGAGTGTCCTCCTCAGTGGCAGCCAGGAGACAGCTTTGGCTACGCAATTGGGCAGCCGACTCGTCCTCCAAGACACGTCTCACAAGAATGCCCTTTAAGGGTTCCCTATTCGGCAGCGACCTCGAGAACTGGGCTACTAAATGGGGTGCCTCTCCATTACCCCGTCTACCAGAAGACAGGTCAAGGAGGAGCCAGCGTTCTGTTTCTAGACCATCCAGAGGCAGAACCTCGCAGCGCTTCAACCCCTATAGGACTCGCTATCAAGCACCTCGTTCTCAGGCCAGGAACCAGCCCTTTCGGGCTAAGCACACCAAGAAGAGAACCGGCCCGGGTTCTGGCCCCGGCCGTAACCCACAATGACAATCAGCCGACCCATCCGAGGGTAGCAGCCATAGGGGCAGGCTAACCCTCTTCTACCGCAGGTGGGTCGAGATCACTTCGGACCAGTGGGTCCTCGCCATCATCCGGGAAGGATATTACCTGGATTTTCTTCGGCTTCCACCGGACAAGTTTGTGGAGTCTCCTTGCTCGCCGATCAAGAAGGCGGCATTAGAAGTGACCTTACAGGGGGCGCTCTTCTGCCGGCAAACAAGATGGCCGCGTAACACCCTTGCTCCGCTCCCGCCGCGACAAAAACCGCAGCGAAACCCCGTGTTAACCACGCTGTGCCTCTCAAAAGTCGGCGTATCGGCTGCCTTAAGCTACCAGGCACCTTTTTGCGATGGCGGCGAAAAAAAAAGCCGTCGATTTGAAGCACTTCCAATTCAGTAAGCTGCCGCCGGATCTCGGTGAGGACCACGAGGCAGAGCCGGAGCAGGCCGCAGACACCGCGCCCGCGGCGCTGATGCAGGTACCTGTTTCCCCCACGGGGAGAAATTCAGATTGGGCTGCAGCCACCTCTCAGCTTAAAAATGAAATTCGTGGCTGGTTTATAGACTTTCGGGCCGACTTAAAGACCCATAAGCAGGAGCTCATGGCCTCAATGGCGGACATCCGCGAAGACATTGCAGGCCTGGGACGTAGAGTGGATGAGCTGGAGAACAGGGTGGACGCCCATGGGATATCCTTAAAGTTGCTAAACATCAGGGTGCCCTAGAAGAGGATATTGGCACTATACAGGAAAAATTAGAGGATCTTGAAAACCGATCTCGACAGTGCAACATACGCATTCGGGGGGTACCGGAGACACCCGACTATAGTGATGCCATGAAAACTGCCGCCTCTATATGCACCTATATTCTAGCTCAGCCTCCGGACGCAGGAGATTCAGCCGCAGGATCCCTGACTGAAACTATCAACATCGAGAGGGCGCACCGAGCCCTGGGTCCTAGGTCCGATGCCCGGCCCAGAGATATCATTATCTGCTGTCACAGTTTTGTGCAAAAATCGAAAATTATGGATGCAGCCGGCAAGCGAACTTCCTGGACCTGGGACGGACATTCCATCTCTCTTTATCAGGATCTGGCCCCCTCCACTTTGCGTAAGCGCTTTGAGTTGAAGGAAATCACGGCCTACTTACGAGCTGAGAACATCCGGTATCGCTGGACTTTCCCATTTGGGCTACAATTTACGATCAACGGGGTGACCTCTCGAGTCAAAACCCCGGTGGATGCTATTGGGGCACTTAATAAGGCTGGCTACCACCCCAGCATTGTGGCACCGAGGAAATCCACGCGGCTCTCCAAGATGGATGACCATCCAAAATGGCGCAGAGCCGGTAAAGGGGGCAGTCGGTTGCGCCGCCACTCTGAGGACTCCACTGCGGCATTATCTGATCAGGGCTGATTTTTTCTTGCCCGGCTTTGCCTGCTCATTATCTCATGCTGGAGGCACGCTGGCATATGCTTTTCATCTGTGCCCACTTACCAGCTTACTGGAGGCTGAGGATCCTAGCGTGTGTTTTGGGTCGCTTACTGACATTTCCTGGGACCCCATCTTGTTGTGAGACTGTTTGTTGTTCTTTTCCTAGATGGGGGAGCAGTACGGGGTTCATTGTTTTTCACTGGTTATTCTTTTGTGTGGGGAGGGGGGCGGGAACATGCGGTTCATGCGGGCAGGGAGTGACTCCCGGGAGAGGAGTCTAGTCACCCTTGAGAAGTGTTGGGTGATGTTTTTGGGGTGGGAACGGGGTTTGTTCTTACCAGGGTGTATACTGGTTTGTACTGTCTTGTGTGCTTGGATTCCTGTCGTACAGCGGAGATCTCACTGTCATGCCCATTATGGCTACACCATATAAAGGTGTGGGTACTGGGGAGTGTATCTTGTCCCTCAACGTAAAAGGCCTTAATCACTACCGCAAAAGATTTTTACTGTATCAAGAATTGCAAACACATCATGTCTCTATCGCATTGCTCCAGGAGACACATTTAAGGAAAAGGCATGAAAGGGTCTTGTCCTCTTCCTTGTACCCAACTCAATATTTGGCCGCCAGTACGAAAGATTTTAAATATGCAGGGGTGGGTATATTACTTGCTCGTGGCTTTGTACATGATGTTATGCAGGTTGTTCGGGATCCTGGGGGGCGTTATGTGCTACTGAAAATCAGGGTGGGCCACCAAGTAATTACCCTGGTTAGCCTTTATGCTCCCAACACGGGTCAGGACGCCTTCTTTATTCAACTTGATGAAGTGCTGACTAACCATGCTGAAGGGGCGCTCATTTTAGGGGGGGATTTTAATGTGACCCATAGCCCTGCTCTAGACAACTCCTCTCAGGCTTCTGCAGTTCCCAA
Source organism: Rhinatrema bivittatum (assembly GCF_901001135.1). Classification (NCBI taxonomy): domain Eukaryota; kingdom Metazoa; phylum Chordata; class Amphibia; order Gymnophiona; family Rhinatrematidae; genus Rhinatrema; species Rhinatrema bivittatum. Next base: position 222,740,677 of record NC_042617.1, on the reverse strand, counting down.
AAAGGTGCGGAAACAGCTTTCCTCCTTCATCTCTCATTGGCAGCTGGGTGATGCTTGGCGTCTGAGATATCCCCATTCTCGATGTTATAGCTATTTCTCTCACACGCACCAACTTTACTCTAGGCTGGACTATTTTCTAGTGGATAAGCAGACGCAAAACTGGGTAACAGACACAGGTATTGAGCCTATAGTTTGGTCAGACCATGCCCCGGTCTGGCTTCGGTTGCACCTCCATAACAGGGACACGGGGCAGAAATTCTGGCGTTTAAACGAGGGTCTTCTCAAAGAGCCCACCTTTGTGACACAGTTAAGTGACCAGCTCATTACATTTTTTCAAACTAATCTGTCTGACAGTACACCTCCGCCCACCATTTGGGAATGTTCCAAAGCTGTGGCACGGGGCATAATTATCTCACGTGCATCCTTTTGTAAACGGGAGAAGGAGAGGCAGCGGCAGGTCCTGTTGACGGAGCTAGCCCATCTATCCCAGTGTCATATGCGTACTCAATGCCCTAGGATTCTCAAACAAATGACTGGCACTCGGGATTCTCTTAAGGCCCTTGATGCTGACAAATTAGCTTTTCAATTGGATATTGTGAAGCAACAATATTTTGAGGAAGATAACAAGGCGGGACGTCTTCTCGCTCGTCGCTTGAGGGCGGTCCTACTCCAGAATCATATCACTAAGATCAAGGATACAGGGGGACAATTAGTTATGTCTTCGGAGGGGATTAGACAATGCTTTACTGATTTTTATGGGCACTTATATAGCGCAGATACCACTATAGAGGATACAGACATAGATATGTACTTACGGGACTTGCCTCTGCCTCATCTCACAGACGCCCAACAGCAGTATCTAGACGCTCCCATCCGGCTCGAGGAGGTCCATCAGGCGATAAAGGCCTTAAAGCCGGGAAAAGCCCCGGGTTTGGATGGCTTAACCGGCAGCTACTATAAAAAACTTTCCTCTGTAGTGGCGGAACCCCTCCTCGAGATGTTTAATTCATTGCGCAGCCCTGCCACGTTGGCGACTAACGCTAATGTAGCTGGTATCACAGTCTTAGCTAAACCGGGAAGGGACCCTATTCATTGTGGGTCCTATCGCCCCATCTCACTCATCAATATAGATTTGAAGATTTTGGCCCGAATACTGGCTGAAAGGTTAAAAGGCATTATTCCCTTACTGGTGCACAATGACCAAGTGGGTTTCATTCCATCACGTATGGCCAGCGATAATATTCGGAAGGTAGTTGACCTTATAGACTATGTTCATCAACATAAGTTATCGGCCGTTTTATTAGCTGTCGACGCAGAAAAGGCCTTTGACTTGGTCCATTGGCCTTTCCTGTTTCGGGTGTTGGGCTCTATGAATTTTGGAGAGTTTTTTCAAACCTGGATTCAGAAGCTTTATGACAAGCCCCAAGCACGGGTCAAAGTTAATGGGGGGTACGGCCCGGTGCTTAATATACAGCGGGGGACCCGGCAAGGATGCCCGTTATCACCTATGCTATTTGCCCTTTTTTTGGAACCTTTGGCCATGACAGTCCGTAGGACAGCATCAATTACGGGTGTTCAGTTAGCTGACTTACATTTCAAGCTGTCCCTTTTTGCGGATGACATTCTTTTTACTTTAACTAATCCGGCTACATCCCTACAGGGAGTTTCGGAAGCTTTGGAACAGTTCCATAGGGTGTCAGGCTTCACTGTCAATTTCGACAAGTCAGAACTTCTGAATATCACTCTGTCACCTCAGGAAGTAGTGGACATCAAACACAAATTTCCCTTTCGCTGGGCTAGCACTTCACTCAAATATTTAGGTGTACACATTGGACCCCACACGACACAATTACACTCTCTTAATTATAACTCCCTGTGGAAGAAAATTGATAGAGATATGTTGACGTGGTACAGAGATTCATACTCTTGGCTGGGTAGATTGGCTATCGTCAAAATGGTTATTCTCCCACGCCTTCTGTATTTTTTCTCCACCATCCCCATTTTTATACCTTCCATGTTATTGAAAAAGTGGCAAGCTAAAATATATGGTTACATTTGGCGTAAACGTCCTCCTCGAGTGGCGCGTACAGTCTTGTTTCTACCCAAGAGGGCAGGGGGACTGGGGGCTCCGAACCTCATCTGGTATTATGCAGCAGTGCAGCTCCGCTTTTTGGTAGATTTTTATAATAAAGCTGATATTAAACAGTGGGTTCAATTGGAGCAGAGACAGATAGGGTCCATGCCAATTCAGGCCTTGGCTTGGCAGCCTAGATCCACCTGGCATACGTTGACTCATGTACCCCCGGCTTTGCATACCACCCTCAGGGTATGGAAGGCTTGGAAATCTAAGCTAGTGGGAACTTCGGATTATTTCCACTCTTCTTACCTCTTTCATAATACCCTATTTAAGGGGTGCATGGATAACATTCGCCTAGCGGTATGGGAACAAAATGGGCTTTCCACATTTGGGCAAGTCCTGTTGGGAGGTACTGTCCGGGTTGTTGAGGCTTTACCTGTTTCGGGGCTCCTTGACTCCGGGCAGGTGCTTGCTTATGCGCAAGTGCGCCATTTCCTCCACTCATTGCTTTCTGCTAATCAGGTCCGTTTGTCTAAAACGCTCTTTGAATCTTATTGTGCATACTCCGACAAAATTAAGGGCATTCTTTCTAAAATCTACAAGCTCTTGAATAATCACTCTCCCTACTCAGCCACGCATATTCAGGCGTGGCATAGGGATTTGGGGGAAGAACTATCTAATGAGGATTGGGATCTAATTTTCCTTCAGTTTTCCAAAGTGTCCGTTGCCGCCTCTATTCAAGAACAGTGTTATAAAGTGTTGTATAGATGGCATTTGACTCCAGAGAAACTGCATCGCATGATACCTACGATTTCCCACCTATGCTGGCGGGGATGCGGCCACACTGCTAATTATATTCATGTGTGGTGGCAGTGCCCAAAGGTCACATCCTTTTGGCAGGAGCTTTTTGACTGGCTAGGCACTGTAATACAGGGCTTTAAAGCCCCGAGTGTTCAACATGTTTTACTGCACGTACCATCTGAGGATTATTCTACATGTACTAATAAATTTCTTAGTCAAGTTTACATTGCGGCCAGGGCAGAATTGGCTAAAGCATGGAAGCTGCCTGATCCGCCATCGAGAGCGGCAGTACTCCACAGGCTACATAGCCAGTATCATTTATCCTACCTGACTGCGGTGAAGCATGACAAACTGAAACCTTTTCAGGTGATATGGCGCCCTCTGATGCTATGGCTGCGGGCTCAGACTACTCCGGCCTAGGGGCTGTCCATCTCGGGGTGGGGAGGGCCAGATGCGCAAACATACCCACCTATATACACCTTTTGATCTTGCTATGCAGCGTAATGGTTGAATGATGACACAGGGACTCGATTATACATTGATAGGTTTTATTTCAGTCAAGACAGGCAACTTACAGTGTACTTTATATCATGCGGACACCTGGGTATGGGAGGGGAGGGGGTATAGGGTTGGCATTCTGATAGTACATATGATTGGTTTTTGATATGTCTTTTGCTACGTGGGAGTATATGGCCTCTGTTGTTTTGCACTGTATTCCCTCTATACCCCATGTACTTGTGGTTGTTTTTCATGTTATATCCTGGATTTATTATTGCGTTATATTCTGTATATGTACTATCTTTCATTCAATAAAAATTATAAATTGAAAAAAAAAAAAAAAAAAAAGTGACCTTACAGAGGCTCCTGGCCCTAAGAGCCATAATCCCAGTACCTGCAGAAGAGAGAAATTCTGGGCATTATTCCATTTATTTCATAGTTCCCAAGAAGGAGGGCACTTTCAGGCCCGTCCTGGACCTCAAGTCAGTCAATTGACACCTACGGGTCCCCAGCTTTCGCATGGAAGCTCTGCGGTCTGTCAAGAATTCAGTACAGCCAGGGTGGAGTTTCTCACCTCCCTAGATGTGTCGGAAGCCTACTTGCATATCCCAATACATCGGGATCACCAGCGCTATCTACGCTTCAAAGTCCTGAATCAGCACTTCCAGTTCCGAGCTTTACCCTTCGGGTTAGCCACGGCGCCGCGGATCCTTACCAAGGTCATAGTAATAGTGGCGGCAGCACTCAGGAAGGAAGGAATTCTCGTCCATCCCTACCTGAACGATAGGCTGATCAGGGCAAAGTCACCGGAGGAGAGTCACCGGGCAACCAACAGAGTTATAGCTCTTCTGGAAAGCCTAGGATGGGTAGTCAACATAAAGAAGAGTTCCCTACAGCCATCCCAGTCACTGGAATACCTAGGGGTCCAATTCGACACCCAAGACGACAAGGTCAGCCTGACCTCCAAGAGACAGTCAAAACTCCGGAATCATCTGCAGGTCCTGCTGAGCGCCAGCTGGCCCACAGCTCGGGATTATCTACAAGTCCTCGTCCTCATGGCATCCACTCTGGAAGTGGTACCTTGGGCGCGGGCTCATATGAGACCATTGCAACGCGCCCTTCTATCTCGATGGAGCCCACGATCGCGGAACTACACCATACACTTACCTCTGACGGCCAGAGTGTGGAATCAGCTACGGTGGTGGTTACAGCCCGGCCACATGAGCCGGGGGTCAAGAATGTCCTCCCCAACCTGGATTCTGCTCACCACAGATGCCAGCCTGAACGGATGGGGAGCACACTGCGAGGAACTCACTGCCCAAGGGCGGTGGACCAGAGAAGAGTCAAGGTGGAACATCAACCAACTAGAGGCACGGGCAGTCAGGCTTGCGTGCCTGCGATTTGCCCACAGAGTTCGCGACAGAGCGGTCAGAGTGATGTCAGACAACGCCACCACAGTGGCATACATCAATCGACAGGGCGGAACCAGAAGCCAACAAGTGTCCCTAGAAATAACTCCCCTGATGATTTGGGCAGAAGCAAATCTTCAGGACATCTCCGCCGTCCACATTGCCGGGAAGGACAACACAACGGCAGACTTCCTTAGCAGAGAAAGCCTAAATCCGGGGGAGTGGCAGCTGTCACCCACAGTTTTTCAGATAATTGTGGATTGATGGGGGACGCCAGCCATGGACCTATTAGCGGACAGATCCAACGCTCAAGTTACCAGATATTTCAGCCGCAGGCGGGATCATTGAGCTCAGGGGATCGATGCCCTGGTACAGCCATGGCCGCAGGGGATCCTGCTATACGCATTTCCTCCATGGCCCCTGCTGGGCGCCATTGTACACAGAATTCAGCGACACAGAGGCCTAGTTCTTCTAGTGGCCCCGGACTGGCCAAGAAGACCCTGGTACGCAGACATGAGAAGACTACTGGCAGGGAATCCTCTACGCCTGCCGCCGCACAGGGACCTGCTGCGGCAAGGTCCCATCCTCCACGAGGATCCAGCTCAATTCTCTCTTACGGTCTGGCCATTGAGAGGGCTAGACTGAAGAAAAGAGGATACTCAGAGCCAGTAATAGATACACTCCTCCGAGCACGTAAGTTCTCCACATCACTAATCAGGATCTGGAGAGTTTTTGAAGCCTGGTGCGACGCTCACAGCACCAATTCACATGCCGCTAAGATTCCTATCATTTTGGACTTCCTACAAGATGGACTTCAGAAGGGTCTGTCCCTCAGCTCCATCAAGGTTCAGGTAGCAGCGCTGTCTTGCTACGGTCCCAGGAGTGACGGCACTACCATTGCCAAACACCCAGACGTTTCACGTTTCCTGAAAGGAGTCAAATACATTCGCCCGCCACTGAAGTGGCCAGTGCCCTTGTGGAACCTCAATCTAGTACTGGAATTTCTAGCGGGATCAGCCTTCAGTCCCCTTCGAGGCCTGTCTCTCCGTTTATTGACCTTGAAGATGGTGTTCTTGCTGGCTGTATGTTCAGCACGCCGCATCTCAGAGCTACAAGCACTGTCCTGCCGTGATCCCTTTCTCAGAATCACTCCAGAGGCTATCCATTTTCGCACGGTTCCATCCTTTTTACCTAAAGTGGTCTCCCACTTTCACCTCAACCAAACCATATCCTTGCCTACCACGGAAGGTTTGAAGAAGTCAGAAGAAGGTTGAATACTACGCCATCTCGACATCGGCAGACTGCTGTCCAGATACCTGGAAAGGTCTGAAGCGATACGAAAGACGGACCACCTGTTCGTCCTTCACAGCGGGCAGAAGCAAGGGGAAACGGCCTCACGGCCAACCATCGCCCGCTGGATTAAAGAAGTTATCAAGGCAGCCTATGTAGAGGCGGGTAAACCACCGCCTCTACAGGTCACGGCTCATTCTACCAGAGCACACTTGGCCTCTTGGGCAGAAGCTAAGCTGCTGTCGCCTGCAGAGATATTTAAAGCGGCGACGTGGTCCTCCCTCCATACCTTCTCCAGATTCTACCGTCTGGATGTCCAGGCCCGGGAGGACACAGCCTTTGCGAGGGCAATCCTACACGGTCCTCGGGCAGCCTCCCGCCCAGTCCGGGAGTAGCTTTTGTACATCCCATTTGTTTTGAGTCCATCTGCTACACGTTAGGAAATGTTGAGATTACTTACCTGATAATCTCCTTTTCCTTAGTGTATGCAGATGGACTCAGCATCCCGCCCGGCTGCCGGTATACATGGGGATTCGCCGTCTCACGGTAAGCCATGCTTTGCTTATGTAGGGCTTCCACCGTGCCGGGTGTCGACGCCTTCCGGCTGAGAACACTGGCGGTCTCCAGCTACCATCAATTGGTCAGGGTAATCCTGTTCACTTAATCGATCGGTCAGTACACATATATCCATAAAAGCTTTGCAAGGAAGATTACTGATTTGCTTCACTTCTTGTGGGGGTATATGTACCCGTGCTGACGTCAGATCCGTCTCCAACTGCTAGCACGAGCACACAATACCCATTTGTTTTGAGTCCATCTGCATACACTAAGGAAAAGGAGATTATCAGGTAAGTAATCTCAACATTACTCGCCCTTGGAGAGGAAGGCCTGCTTTTTCATAGGAAAACTGTATGCAATCTGCTAACTAGTTGGATAGAGTATGTTTACCCACTGCTTTACCCGGTTTGTTTGGGTCATAAGAGACAAAAAGTTGATTGGATTTCCTGTGGACTGCAGTGCGGTTTAAGTAGAAAGATAGTGCACGCTTACAGTCCAAGGTGTGTAAGGCTGTTTCTCCTTGGTGAGAATGAGGTCTTGGAAAGAATGTGGGTAAAACTATGGATTGGTTCAAGTGGAATTCCATAACTACCTTGGGGAGGAATTTTGGATGTGTACGGAGAACCACTCTGTCATTTATTTTATTTATTTTTTATTTTTATATACTGGAATTCCTGTATACAATACAAATCAGTCCGGTTTACATGTAACGAAAAGATTGCCCTGGTCTGGGAGGTCAGACCGGGTTTTTTTTTTACAAAGAATATTGAACAATAACATATAATATTAATATAATAGTCATGTAGGAACTTTGTATAGGGTTCGTACGTGACAAGTGCTTGTAGCTCACAAACCCTTCTAGCTGATATAATGGCTATGAGGAAGATAGTCTTCCATGTGAGAAATTTAAGATCACAGGAATCTATGGGTTCGAAAGGAGAACGCATGAGCCTTGTCAATACCAAATTCAGATCCCATTCTGTGACTGGAGGTCGAATTGGTGGTTTGAGTTGTGTTAAACGTCTCATAAACTTGCTGACAAGAGGTTGTGTAGAGATTGGTGCATCTCCCATCGTATTATGGTAAGCTGAGATCGCACTTAAGTGTACTCTTACAGATGAAGTCTGGAGACCAGATTCTGAAAGATGGTATAAGTAGTCTAGAAGAGACGTAGTGGGCAAGTGAAAGGATTAATAGTCTTTTTGCCTGCACGAGAAAGTAAATCTTTTCCATTTGGAAGTGTAATTCTTTCGTGTGGAAGGTTTACGTGAAGCTAGAAGCACTTGAGATACATTTTTTGAAAGATTAAATGGTTGTAAAATCAAGCTTTCAACATCCAAGCTGTCAGGGATAGGGACTGAAGGTTGGGATGGCGCAACCGACCCTGATCCTGAGTTATGAGAGAGGGAGCTACGCCTAGGCGAATGGGATCCCTGACTGAGAGGTCCAGAAGTGTGGGAAACCATACTTGTCGAGGCCAATATGGGGCTATGAGAATCATGGTCCCTTTGTCCTGCTGTAACTTCACAAGAGTCTTGGTTATGAGCGGTATCGGAGGATACGCATATAGTAGGCCTGAATTCCAAGGGCGAGCGAAGGCATCCTTGGTTGGCTGTTTCTTCTGTCTGTGCAGAGAACAGAATTTGTCCACTTTGTGATTCAGGTATGATGCAAAGAGGTCTATTGTTGGTTGTCCACAACGTTGAAATATCCTGGTCGCTACTGAGGGATCCAGGGACCACTCGTGTGGTTGGAATCGACGACTGAGTCTATCTGCCACTACATTGTGAATGCCTGCCAGATAAGTGGCCCGGAGAAACATTGAGTGGTTCAGGGCCGAGCCTCATATCTGTGCAGCTTCTTGACAAAGTAGATAAGAGCCCGTACCTCCTTGTTTGTTGATGTACCACATGGCTACTGTGTTGTCCGTTTGGATGAGAACAGTCTTGTGTGAAAGGCAGTCCTTGAACGCATGCAGCGCATAGCGTATAGCTCGAAGTTCCAGAAAATTGATTTGAAAAGTAGCTTAGAGTTTTGTCCAAGTCGCTTGAGTTTGGAGATTGTCTATGTGAGCTCCCCAGCTCAAGGTGGATGCATCTGTAGTAACGTTACCTGTGGGACTGGTTGTTGAAAGGGCAGGCCCTTTTGCAAATTGTCCTTGTTCGCCCACCAAAGTAGAGAGGAACGTAGCTGGTGGGTTACTTGAATTGGAGAATGCAGTGGTTGAATGGCTTGGATCCATTGTGATCTTAAAGTCCATTGAGTTATCGTCATGGCTAGTCTTGCCATAGGAGTGACGTGAACTGTGGAGGCCATGTGGCCTAGTAAGATTAGAAACTGATGAGCTGTCGCTTGTTTCTTTGAGCACATAGATGTTGCCAGGAGAGAAAGTATGTTTGCACGATCTTGAGGTAAAAAGGCTCTTGACAGGGTAGTGTTCAAGTCTGCACCTATGAATTGTAGTAGGTGAGACGGTGTAAGGTGGGATTTTTGATAGTTGATGAGAAAACCCATGGAGTGGAGGAGAGTAATCGTTCGATTTAGAGAAGTGAGAGCTCCTTGTTGAGTTTGGCTTCTGATGAGCCAGTCGTCTGGATATGGAAAGACATGGACACGTTGTTTGTGCAAATGTCCTGCTATCACTGTCGGACGTTTTGTGAATACTCTGGGAGCAGAGGCAAGTCCGAATGGCAGAACTCTGTACTGTAGGTGTTGATGGCCTACCATGAAGCGCAGATACTTGCAGTGAGGAGGGAATATTGGAATATGAGCATAAGTATCTTGAAGATCCAGAGAATAAAGCCAATCTCCTTTTTGGAGAAGTGGAAGCATGGTGCCTAGAGAAACCATCCTGAACTTTTCTTTTCTTAGGAATTTGTTGAGATTTCTGAGGTCTAGGATGGGACGGAGGCCTCCGGTTTTCTTTGGAATGAGGAAATAACAGGAGTAGAATCCTCTGCCCTGCTGAAGCCGGGGCACCAATTCTACGGACCTGGCTTTCAGAAGAGTGGATAATTCTGTTTGTAGGTGAAGCAAATGATCTTTGCTGAGATGAGAGGAACTCAGTGGAAAATCTTGAGGAATGGTTATGAAATTGAGTTGATATCCTCTGTGTATAATTGAGAGGACCCATCGGTCCGATGTTATTGAGGTCCAAGTGTTGTAAAAATTGGACAGTCTTCCTCCCACGGGCAGTGTTGGCCGAGTATTGGAGTAGAGGCCTTGTTCTCTGGATAGGATTTCAAAATCCAGTTGCAGGTCCAGGCTGTGAAGCTGGTGGAGGCGTAGGCGTTCTTTGCTGCCTCTGCTGTGGTCGTCGTTGGGACCGTTTAGGCCTCGGCCTGGATGAGGGAGGATAATACCTCCTTTGCCTATAAAAAGGTCGCCTGGTGTCTCGTCTCGGGGGTCTGCGAGTAGCATAGGTATCATGCGGAAGAGAGGATAATTGCCGCAGAGTTTCAGTATGTTCACGTAGTTGTAATACTGCATCTTGAACTTTAGTGCCAAACAAATTATCCCCTAGGCAAGGAAGATCGACGAGCTTATCTTGTACCTCTGGTCTTAAGTCAGAGGCTTTTAGCCAAGCCCATCTTCTGGCACTAACACCAGAAGCAGCAATTCTGGAAGCCGTCTCATATGTATCGTAGGTGGCTCGCAGCTCATGTTTTCCTGTATCTAAACCTTTGGTGGTGATGTTTTGTGCTGCTTCTTGGTATTCTGCAGGCAGCAATAGTATAAACTCCTATTTGCTTCCAGAGATTTCTCTGGTGTTGGGTCATGTAAAGGTGGTATGCTGAAATCCTGGAGGCCAGCATCGCTCCTTGAAAGACTTTACGACCCAATTGATCCAGGAATCTATTGTCTTTGCCCAGAGGGATAGAAGAATGGGTCCTGGTTCGTCTGGAACACTTCTGCGCAGACTCTACGACCACTGAATGGTGGGGAAGTTGAGGTTTCTGATAACCTGGTGCCTGTTGCACTAGGTATGTAGAATCTATTCTTTTGTTCACTGCAGGAACAGTGCAGGGATGTTCCCAGATGCGTTGTTGCAATTGCAAGAGCACTTCATGAATAGGAATTGCAAAATTATGTTTAGGAGGATCCACAAACTGGAGAATTTCTAGAGTTTGCTGTCTGTCATCGCTCTCTGCCTGCAGTTTGAATGGTATAGAATCCGCCATTTCTTGGACAAAGGCAGAAAAATCCTCTGGAGGGGATTGTTTTCTAGCCTGAGGTGGCGACGGCTCAGACATGAATTCTTCTGATGAGACATCTGATGAAGTGTCTGACCAAGTATCATATCCAGAAATTTGTCGAGGAGGTGTAGGCTTGGAAAGCTCTGTTGCACCTGAGGGTCCAGGTAGAGGATCATCAGAGAAAATATCTTCTTTTTCCTTCTCTACCAGATGAGAAGGCAAGAAAGCCAACAAATCTTTGTACCTTTTGGTTAGGATACTGTGAAGTGCTGCTTGTGCACCTAAGGTGTCAGAAGATGCAGTTGAGTGTTTTGGCATCGAGTGTTTTGATTTTGTCGATGACTTCTGTCTCGATGTCGATGGCCCCTGAGAAGGATGTACAGTAGGTGCCGTCGTATAAACCGATTTTGGTTGCATAGAAGAAGGGACGGTCAAAGGCGATGTATGAAGAAAAGACAACATCGATATTGGGACTTTGACCAAAGGCATCGGTGGAATCGAGGTTATTTGCATCGATGGAGCTTGAAGCATCGATGGATGAACCGATGTCATTAGTTCCGATGACATTGGAGCCTGTGGCATCGAGGGTAGTATCGATGGTATCGTTGTTACTTGCGTATCCATCGTCATCAGCGCCGCTGAAGATAGTGGTGCAGCCGCCGGCATCGATATGGCCGGCATTGGTGTGACCACCGGCATCAACGCGACCATCGGCATCGGCAGGATGGCCGGCATCAGCTGTACAGCCAGCATCGGCGATGACACCGGTACTTGTGCCTGGAAGGCTTCCGTGACCATTTGTCTTATTAGACTGATTAAGTCTGGCATCGGTGGCGGCGATGCTGACGTCGATATCGACGGAGTAGGTAAGGGAATTGAAGGTATGGAGGTCAGCAGAGTATCGCATGGCTTGTGCCGCTTTTTAGCCGGTTCCCCCGGGGGAGGGAGCGACGAAGATACCTAGGATCAATGCCGTCAGTGTTTTTGCTTAGGTCTCGATTCCGACACTGACCTGGCCGATGAAGTTGATGGTACTGGTGACGGAGCATCGCCAGATTCCTCGATTCTTCGTTTTTTTAGTAGAAGTTTCTTAGTGACCCCTGTTGGTGAGGATTTCGTCGAAGTAGACGGTGAAGGCACTGATTTAAGGAAAAGTTGAGACATTTTCTCCTGTCTCAGCTTTCTGCCCTTCGGGGTCATTTCTTTACATTTCTCACATGAAGAGATTTCATGTGTTTCTCCTAAACAGATTACACATTCTAGATGTGGATCTGTTACAGACATGGTTCTGTTGCAAATTGGGCATTTTTTGAAGCTCGAAGCCATGTCTCTATCGACAGCCGTTGATGAAAAACTGTGAGAAGAGAAATCCTGAGAAAAGAAAATTCAAAATATTTGGGTTTTTTGTCACCGTCCGGTAACAAATGAGATTTAGTGAGACCCCCAAATGGGGACATTAGAGAAAATGTTTGACTTTTTCAATCAGAAGTAGTGAGAAAATCTCACAGGGCTCCTGTCTCTGCGATGCTAAGGGCAGCGCAGAAAAAAGAAGACTGAAGTGAGACCCCTGTGGCAGAGAATATCATGGCATGCCGGGCATGCTCAGTAGCCTCAGGCTGCCAGTCAAAAGTTTGTAGGAAGTTTGACAGAAGTTTTTCCTGCAATAGGGCTCTGTCAGTGACGTCACCCATATGTGAGGACTAGTATCCTGCTTGTCCTGGGATAAAGGGATATATCCTTTAGAGTTTGTTTGTGTCTAAGGTAATAAGCAAGTCAGAGATAGTTAATTCTAGTGTCTGTTTTTCCCACCCACTCAACCCTTGAGTTTTAGGCAAGAGACACTTTCTCATAAAAAATCAGTGTCTTATCTAAATCATACTATTGTACCAGCCCTTATTGAAAGTTTAATCATCCCCTTGTAGGACACTAGCTGATTAATTAGTAAACTCACCTGTAAATTTAAAGTACTCTAATTCCAACTCCATTAGTATCCTAAACTTAAATTAAGAACATAAGTAAATGCCATACTGGGTCAGACCAAGGGTCCATCAAGCCCAGCATCCTGTTTCCAACAGTGGCCAATCCAGGCCATAAGAACCTGGCAAGTACTCAAAAACTAAGTCTATTCCATGTTACCATTGCTAATGGCAGTGGCTACTCTCTAAATGAACTTAATAGCAGGTAATGGACTTCTCCTCCAAGAACTCATCCAATCCTTTTTTAAACACCGCTATACTAACTGCACTAACCACATCCTCTGGCAACAAATTCCAGAGTTTAATTGTGCATTGAGTAAAAAAGAACTTTCTCCAATTAGTTTTTAATGTGCCCCATGCTAACTTCATTGAGTGCCCCCTAGTCTTTCTACTATCCGAAAGAGTAATTAACCGATTCACATCTACCCGTTCTAGACCTCTCATAATTTTAAACATCTCTATCATATCCCCCCTCAGCCGTCTCTTCTCCAAGTTGAAAAGATCTAACCTCTTTAGTCTTTCCTCATAGGGGAGCTGTTCCATTCCCCTTATCATTTTGGAAGCCCTTCTCTGTACCTTCTCCATCGCAATTATATCTTTTTTGAGATGCGGCGACCAAAATTGTACACAGTATTCAAGGTGCGGTCTCACCATGGAGCGATAAAGAGGCATTATGACATTTTCCGATTTATTCACCATTCCCTTTCTAATAATTCCCAACATTCTGTTTACTTTTTTGACTGCCGCAGCACATTGAACCGACGATTTCAATGTGCTATCCACTATGACGCCTAGATCTCTTTCTTGGGTCGTAGCACATAATATGGAACCCAACATTGTGTAATTATAGCATGGGTTATTTTTCCCTATATGCATCACCTTGCACTTATCCACATTAAATTTCATCTGCCCGGTGCTGGTGGGCAACCCCCTCCGCCTCAGTGCCAGGTGGAATGGCGCCGTTTACCGGCTCAACGCTGGGCTGGATGACATCACAAGGGGGCGGGTCTCATGCTCACTGTTTTTCTTCAACAAATTCCAGAGTTTAATTGTGCGTTGAGTGAAAAAGAACTTTCTCCGATTAGTTTTAAATGTGCCACATGCTAACTTCATGGAGTGCCCCCTTGTCTTTCTATTATCCGAAAGAGTAAATTCAGATCAATCCGTGCTAGACATCTCGTGGTTTTAAACACCTTTATCATATTCCCCCTCAGCCATCTCTTCTCCAAGCTGAAAAGTCCTAACCTCTTTAGTCTTTCCTCATAGGGGAACTGTTCCATTCCCTTTATCATTTTGGTCACCCTTCTTTGTACCTTCTCCATCGCAACTATATCTTTTTTGAGATGCGATGAGCAGAATTGTACACAGTATTCAAGATAATGTAATCAGTTTTTTTTGTCCTATTTTATGTAAACAGTTATGAAGGCTTGTTCCAAACAACGGTATATAAAAACGGACTAAATAAATGCGGTCTAACCATGGAGCGATACAGAGGCATTATGACATTTTCTGTTTTATTCGCCATTCCCTTTCTAATAATTCCCAACATTCTGTTTGCTTTTTTGACTGCCATAGCACACTGAACCGACTATTTCAATGTATTATCCACTATGACGCTTAGATCTCTTTCTTGGGTGGTAGCTCCTAATATGGAACCTAACATTGAGTAACTACAGCATGGGTTATTTTTCCCTATATGCATTACCTTGCACTTATCCACATTAAATTTCATCTGCCATTTGGATGCCCAGTTTTCCAGTCCCAGAATGTCTTCCTGCAATTTATCACAATCTGCTTGTGATTTAACTACACTGAACAATTTTGTATCATCTCAAATTTGATTACCTCACTCATCGTATTTCTTTCCAGATCATTTATAAATATATTGAAAAGTATGAATCCCAATACAGATCCCAGATCCCAGATCCACTGCCCACTCCCTTCCACTGAAAAAATTGTCCATTTAATTCTACTCTCCGTTTCCTGTCTTAGCCAGTTTGTAATACACAAAAGGACATCACCACCTATCCCATGTCTTTTTACTTTTCCTAGAAGTCTCTCATGAGGAACTTTGTCAAACATCTTCTGAAAATCCAAATATACTACATCTACCGGTTTACCTTTATCTACATGTTTATTAACTCCTTCAAAAATGTGAAGCAGATTTGTGAGGCAAGACCTGCCTTGAGTAAAGCCATGCTGACTTTGTTCCATTAACTGCTTTCTGTATGTTCTGTGATTTTGATATTTAGAACACTTTCCACTATTTGTTCCTGCACTGAAATCAGGCTAACGTGGTCTGTAGTTTTCCCGTATTACCCCTGGAGCCCTTTTTAAATATTGGGGTATGTTACCACCCTCCAGTCTTCAGGTACAATGGATGATTTTAATGATAGGTTTACAAAATTTTACTAAAAGGTCTGAAATTTCATTTTTGAGTTCCTTCAGAATCCTGGGGTGTATACCATCCGGTCCAGGTGATTTACTACTCTTCAGTTTGTCAGTCAGGGCCTCCCACATCTTCTAGGTTCACCGTGATTTGGTTCAGTCATCATCTGAATCATCACCATGAAAACCTTCTCTGATACGGGGTATCTCACCCAACATCCTCTTCAATAAACACTGAAGGAAAAAAATCATTTAATGTTTCCATGATGGCCTTATCTTCTCCAATTGCCCCTTTAATCCCTCTATCATCTAACAGACCAACTGACTCCCTCACAGGTTTTCTGTTTCTGATATATATATTTTTTTTAAGTAATTTTATTATTGAGGGCAGATGTACATGAAATAGTATAAGACAACACATGCAGGAAGTTATACAGCTCCTCATTAAAATTTTCCATTAACACCCATCCTCTATCCCACTCCTACTCACTGAAATCAAACCAACCCATTCCAAACCTAACCAAAACCTCCCATCCCACCCTTCCTACCCATACCCATATAGAGAATCTCAGGAGATCTTACGATACACATGGATAAAAGAAGACAAAACTAATTTAGAGTAATTCGATACCCCAAAATGCCCACCAGGCCTATGAACTGTAGGAGAGCACAACAAGCACCAACAACCAATGGTGAATCCAAACCCACTCTTCTTTCCGACGCCTGGTATGAGACAGAGCATATTTTCTCTCGCTTACAAGTCAGATGTATCACGGTTTGAGAACATAGGTGAGATGAACTGTATGTTCGTTGGGAGGTTATCAAAATAAGCCTGCCATATTTCTTGGAAAAACTGCTTTTTCCTAGGAGAAAACCGAATATACAATGAGCCATATTCCATATGAAACATTTCAGACATGAGATCAGACCATTGTCTAAAAGTCGGCGGGGTCTGTTCAATCCAGCGTAACAGGATACATCTTTTTAGCAATAAGACATACTTTGGACATAAAAAGAACATTATCTACTGAAAGGCTAGATTCTCCCACTTCGTTATTTAGGAGACAGAAAGAGCATGACCATGTAATTTCTGTTCCTAAAAGGAAAGACATGTTTCTGCGGACTTCTTCCCAAGATGGTTGGGCAAGACCAGAGACAGTGGATGAGAGATGCTTGAGGGTGATCACGTTTGAGAAAATTGTCCAGCTGTACCACACCCATTTGCTTCGCTCTGGCCGGTGAAATGATCGTTCTGTGGAATAACCGCTGTTGCAGTTCCCGAAGAGTAACATTAACAGTGATCTTGAAGAGAGACACGTAGGCATGGCTCAACATTGGAACAGTTATAGATTCCTCACAATCTCTTGACCATTTAGAAAGTAACAAGGAGAATATGGAGTATCCTTGTACACAGCAAAAGTACGAATACATGCTAGACAGGCTGTTTTGGTAACAAAGCTATTCATCAAATCCGAAAATTGGGACGAGTCAATCTTGCCAGTAACTCCCTTCACCATATCAGAATAGGTTGCCCGTATGGACCCATACAGTAAAAAATGTTGGGGCGTCATCCCCAAATGCTCCTGACACTGTAGAAAGGAGCGTAAATGACCTGTTTGTGGGTCCAAAAAATCTTTCAAGAGCCACCCAGCTGAGATGGTAAACTTGTGAGTACATGGCAATAGTTGATTATCTATGAAGGCACAACTTAAGGGGTAATATGTAGACACATGGATGGGAAGATGTAAAATTCATCTGGCATAAGCCCAAATCCTACGCGTAGTTTTAACCATACCAAACTTTAATTGAAGACCTGTACACTCAGTTGACGGTACATGCAACAGAAACCTTGGATCCAAAGGCGCACATAAGGCTTGAATTAATGGTGCATCAGTATGTTATGAGGTGCCTAAAATCCAATCTCCCAAAAATCGAAGATTAGCAGCTTTTGAATACAACATAAAGTCTGGGAGGGCGAATCCTCCTTGGATCCTGGGGGCCGTGAGTGTAGTATAAGCTAAGCGAGATTTCTTCCCTTTCCAAACAAAGGACCTGATTGCTTTCTGCAATATACGATTATCCTTAGCACGAAACAGACATGAGATCATAGAAAGTATGTATATTAGGCGTGGGGCAATCACCATCTTAATAAGTGCAATCCTGCCTTGTAAAGAAAGAGGGAGGGATTTCCAGCTCACAAGGGTTCGAGTGAGTTTATCAATAGCTGGTGTTATATTTAAACCATACCATTTGCTAGGTACCGGGTGGATCTGTATCCCTAAATATTTAATAGTGGAACCCGCCCTTTTCACCTGGAAATTCAGCCAGGATCTTTCTAATAGACCTGTCAAATCCAATGCTTCAGTTTTATCCAAGTTTAATTTAAATCCCGATATTACTTGATATTGAGAACATCTGTAAGGCTTCGGGGAGGGCTGTGCGAGCATTAGTTAAAAGGAGCAAAATATCATCTGCAAACAGTAGGGTTTTATAAATTTGAGCCCCAACCGGGATCCCAGTTATAGAATGTGTAGCCCAGATTTTCCGGACCAGAGGTTCTACAGTTAAGATAAATAGTAGGGGGGAGAGCGGGCAGCCTTGCCGCGTACCTCTTCCCAATGAGAATTCCTCAGAAAGTAAACCATTGACCAATACTCTCGCAGTTGAATTAGAATACAGTAATGTAATATAGTCAAACATTCGGCCCTCAAAGCCCATGTGGAGAAGAACCTGCTTGAGAAAAGCCACGCCACCCTATCAAACGCCTTTTCTGCGTCACAGGTTACTAGTAGGGGGTCTTTATGGGGAGGAAATGATACATGCTTCCAAGGCTGCTTGTACCTTATGGAGATTTACCGCTGATCGTCTGCCTGCCACAAACCCCACCTGATCCGTTGAAATTAGCAATGGCATAATAGGTTTAAGTCTAGTAGCTAAGATTTTTGCATACAATTTAATATCTAAGTTCAGAAGAGAGATGGGCCTGTAAGAGGAGGGTAGCAGTGGATCCCGTCCCGGTTTGGGAAGTACCACAATAGTAGCAGACCGTAAAGTATAAGTCATTGAACCTTGAGAAGCCATATCTTCAAATATGTCCAAATCCTCATCCCGATCAATAACTCCCTTCAAAAAACATTGAACCACTGGACCACTTGCCTCCAAGAAATTAACCAACTACTTGCTACACTCAACCTGGTCCTAAATAGTGACAAAACCGAGATTCTGGTCATCTCAAAGGAAATCCTCAACAAACCCCCAACATCACCATCCCCAACTCATTCGGTCAACTCAATGATCAAACCATCTCCTTTCGTCAGAGATCTAGGCATGATCCTAGATAATCAGGTTAATCTAAAGAACTTCGTGAACACCACAGCGAAATATTGTTTCTTCAAATTACAAGTTCTCAGAAATTTAAAACCTCTTCTTCACCTCCAAGATTTTAGTTTGGTATTGCAATCCATCATCCTCTCAAAACTGGACTATTGCAACTCCCTCCTGCTCGGACTCCCAGCTAACACCATAAAACCTTTTCAAATGGTTCAAAATTCAGCCGCCAGGATCCTCACCAACACCAAAAAAAGAGATCATATCACCCCCGTTCTTCAGCACCTCCACTGGCTTCCCGTCAAGTTCAGAATCCTCTTCAAAGTCCTCACGATTATCCATAAAGCTAAACACAACCTCACATCCATCGACACCACCATTCAATTCACACCTCACACCTCATCCAGACCCATTAGAAGTGCCTATAAAGACACCCTGTTTGCCCCACAAGCAAAATCAGCCCTAAGAAAGAGGGCCCTCTCGACAACAGGACCCCATCAATGGAACACAATGCTACCAGACCTCAGGCAAGAACAATGTCCATCCTCCTTCAAAAAAAGACTTAAAACATGGCTATTCAGCTTAGCCTTCCCGGACTCCTAATGCTATTCTTCTCATAATCCCAGATTCCAGCCTTTATAGTCTCTTAGTTCTGGCAACCTCCGACTGTTTATTCCCCCTCTCTTCCCACTGTAATTGGCTCACACTTTGTTTCCCACCCACCCTTCCATAGCTTTCCACCGATACATATTTACGAGAAGTTAATTTACACAATATGATATGTTCTGCTTACTATATATTAAGTTTATACTATATATCATGTTTATATTAAGATATGTTCGGCTTTATATATAAAGTTTAAAATTTCTTTTCATATTCGGTTGCCCTCCTTAGTATGGTAGCTCTGTTATATGTTATTTGTTATATGTAACGCTCCTAAGCGAATTTTGTTGTTATCATGTAAATCGGTGTGATCTGTATTCGTACAGGAACTTCGGTATAGAAAAATTAAAAATAAATAAATAAAATAGGGATTGTAGAACAGGGGCAATCTCCGCTGCCAGAGATTTATAAAAAATCGCTCTCAGTCTGTCAGGCCCAGGGGCTTTTATTTTCTTTCAGAGCACTTATGGCATCTATTACCTCCTGTGCTTCAATAGGGCGATTCAGAGAGGAGTGTTTGTGTATCAGTAAGGGAAGGTAACACAATGGTTTGTAAAAATTCTGTTATCGCTACCTATACCCCTCGTCTACCTGTTTCCCCAGAGTAAGAGTGTTGTAATATGCAGAAAATAATTGTTGCAATGTCGGAGGAGGAGGACCTTATCTCTCCAGTGGAAGAGCGCAAATTAGCAATAAATTTGGAAGTGGTCTTGTGCTTTCAACAAATTTGCCAAGAGACGTCCAGCCTTATTTCCAATTGAAAAAAGGTAAACTGTCTGTGACGCATAGTTGTTTGAGCACGGGTATGTAACAGGTATTAAGGGCCACTTGAGAGGCCTTATATTGAGCAAATAAGGTCTTCAGTGCCTAGAGCATTGATACGGCGTTTAAGTGCCCGTAATTGTTTTCTAGAGAAATAATCTCCCGTCCAATCTTACGACACTTGTGAACTAGTATAACTGAGGATATCTCCCCTAAGGACCGTCTTAGCTGTCTCCCAAAGTAATATAGGTGGGAAGCGTGTTGGTGCATTAAAGGACATAAAGTCTCTCCATTTTTCCTGTAGGTATTTTGGAAAGGCTGGGTCAGTAGATAAAAAAGAGAGTAACTTCCATTGATTCCCTGTATTAGGGTCACGAGTACCCAATTCAGCTTGTACAGGGCAATGGTCAGATATCAATAAGGACCCAATAGTAGCTCGGGAGAACCGGGGAAATAATTGCTCAGATACCAGTAAATAATCTATACGAGATCTCATAGGATGAGCACGTGCTATATGTGTGAAATCACGTTCCCCAGGATGCAAGGTTCTCCATAGGTCCAGCAGTTGGAGATGTTTACAGAGGAAAGTAGGGCCCTTATGTTCACTTATCTGTGGCCTCCCTTTAGTGGGGTACCTATCCAATTGGGGGTCTACTACAAAATTTAGATCTGCTCCTAAGATAATAGGACATGTACCAGCTTTGGAGGTTTGAGCCAGTAAACAGCTGAAAAAGGAATGGTCATATTGTTTGTGGGGCATATGCCCGATACCAAGCAGCAAGGAGAAACCCATCAATCCCCCCGGACTATAATATATCTCCCTTGCGGGTCTGCAATAGTTTGGTGTGCCGTAAACGCAACAGTTTTATTGATCAATATAGCTACGCCTCTACTTTTAGTAGAGCTAGTTGCATAAAAGACTTGAGAAACCCATTTCTTTCGCAACTTAATCACTTCACTGGAGGCTAAATGTGTTTCTTGTAAAAATACAACACTGGCATGCAGTTTTTGAAGTCGGGCAAGTACTTTCTCTCTCCTTATTGGAGTTCCCAACCCGGCAACATTCCAGGTAATGATTTCTAACCCCATGGCAGATGACAACTAAGGCCTTGCTGCTGGTTGTGCCCCAAGAAAACATTTATTTATTTATTTATTTATTTATTTTTGGTTTTTATATACCGGAAGTTCCCTGTATAATATACATATCACTCCGGTTCACAGATAACAGAGATAACTATCACCGGGATGGCGGTTTACATGGAACATATAGAACAGTTAATCTATTATAAAGTAGAATACAAACTAAGATCTACTAAGAACACATAAATAAAGCAAATAAACATTACAAAATTGCTGTGGGATGGGAGGGTTGTTATTCTTCCTGCTCTTAGCTCTCTGGGAAAGCTTGTAGGAAGAGCCAAGTCTTGAGTTTCACTTTGAACGTGGAATGGCACGGCTCAAGGCGGAGGTCTGGTGGTAGTGAGTTCCAGAGCGAAGGGCCCGCTGTGGATAAAGAGAAATCAAATCATATACAATTATCATGTGCAAGATGTAACCAATATAAGCGCAATTCCTGAGATTCTCTGTATATCTAATCCCACCCCCCTCCCGTTTCCCTAAAACAAACACACTAACCAAACAAATCCAGATGAGAACATCAATTCTCACAGGACAAGCAGGATGGTTGTCCTCACAAATGGGTGACATCGAGGATGGAGCCCACCACGGAAAACTTCTGTCAAAGTTTTAAAACAGAACTTTGACTGGCCCCTACTGGGCATGCCCCAGCAAGGCACTGACCCTGCAGCCAGCAGGGGTCTCCCTTCAGTCTTCTTTTTTCCTCCGCGCAGCAGCAGTTGCCACGCGGTGGAAAGGAGCTCTTCTACCCACGTTCCTGACAGGAATTTGGAAGTTAATTTCCTAAGAAAATTTGCCCCTCAGGGTCTCCCTCGACAAATTTTTAGTCATCTTACGGAACCGGTAAGTTTTTTGCCTTTTTTCCATCGACTACCGTCTATTTTGGCCCTTGAGGCCTGTTGGCACTACCGATCCCCAGCCTAAATTTTGGCTTCAGGCCATGCAACGGGTTCCCGCCGTTGTCCGGATTGTACCCGGACTATGTCCATCACAGACCCCCAACACGGTTTGTGTAATGTGTTTGGGGTAGTTGAGCATGAGGTCCTGACTTGCACCAAATGTGCCTTAATTACACCCAAGGTTCGCAAAGCCAGGATGGAGAAGATGGTGCTCCTCTTCCATGCACCCACCCCAACGCCATCGATAGCATCGACGTCATCTGGAACCGGCAACCGTCGAAGTTGTACAATCATCGTCAACCCTCCTGTGACCGTCCTGCCCATTCGATCGCTTCTCGGCCGTCGACTCCCGTCCCTTCCCGGATGGGCGAGGGGATCGGAAGGAAAAGCACCGCCATCGACGGCACAAGTCTCGGCCTGTCGAGGAGTCCACAGCCATCGACCATCTGCTCAAGCCGAGCCACCGACAAAGAATCCGCGAACAGACCGGACACCCTCCACGTCTCGTTTCGCCTGCATCGAGGAAACCCTCACCCTCCCGGGGTGCGGGGGCCGTGATCCCACACCGGTTACGGTGGTCCCTCCGGCCCTGCCTCAGCCCTCCTCCTCCCGTCGAGCCGGGTATGGTTACCCCTAGGTCTCCGTGCAGACTGGACCGTCTGTCCAGGAGGCCATGCGAGAAAGCGATGAAGAAATTGCAACCTCCATCGGCACCATCTCCGCAACCGGTTCCAGTGCCGCCCCCGACCACCGACACCGGCACCGGTTTCGCCACGAGGAGGGAAGCCGACCACCGAGCCGTTGATACAAGCGCTAGCAACCGCTACTGAGCCGCATGGAGGTGCTCATGACGGCCCTTCCATCGGTGATTCTTCCAGTACCATCGACAACACCACCGTCTCAGGACTGGATTTTCATCGGCAGGAGAAACAACCGTTCCGAATCCCCTTCCGGGGTGGTTCCATCGGTGCCTTCTGGTATATCGTCCACCGATATATCCTTCGGTTCCATCCATTCGCCACGCCAGGCACCGATTCCCTCGGCAGCACCGAAGCCATCGATGCCATTTCTGGTTCCACCTACGGCAACCGATTCCACCTCGGTTTCCATCGATGCCTTCAGAGCCTCAGCCAGGTCCATCAGGGCTACAAGCCCCACTTGATCCCTACGATACCTGGGGTGATGATGATGATACATCTTCTAACACAGATTTTGCCTTCGCCACCATCTCCACAGGAGTAGAAAAAGATCTCCTCCTGAGGATCTATCTTTCATTAATTTTGTGAAGAGATGTCAGAAGTTGTACCTTTTCAACTACAATCTGAAGCTGATGACAGACACCAGATGATGGAACTCCTTCAATTTCTGGATGCTCCAAAAATCATCGCTTCCAATCCCTATACACCAGGTGTTTTTTGGATCTGCTCAAGAAAAACTGGGAATCTCCTTCATCAGTGTCACCAGTTAAACAAAAAAGCTGACTCCACCTACCTTGTCCAGTCAGCACCAGGTTTCCAAAAACCTCAACTGGATCATCGCTCTGTTGTGGTTGAGTCCGCGCAGAAGAAGGCCAAGCGTCTTAATCCACACTCTTCTACCCCACATACCAGGGACACAACAAGTTCCTAGATAGTGTTGGAACGGAAAGTGTATCATGGAGCTATGTTGATTTCACGCATAGCTTCATATCAACTTTACATGACTCAGTACAACAGAGCCATCCTTAAGCAGATGCAAGACTATGCTGACACGTTGCCAGACCAATACCAACCGCAGCTTCAAGCCCTTCTTCACAAAGGATTTGAGGCAGGGAAGCACGAGATTAGAACTGCCTACGACATATTCGATGCTTCCACAAAAGTTTCAGCCACAGCCATCTCAGCCAGACGTTGGGCTTGGTTAAAATCATCCAACCTTCGCCCAGAGGTTCAGGATCGTCTTGCTGATTTACCCTGCTTAGGCGATAATTTGTTTGGAGAGCAAATTCAGCAGATTGTGGCGGAGTTAAAAGACCACCATGAGACGTTGAAACAACTCTCATCTGTCCCACCTGAGCTGACCTCCAAGCAACCGCAAAAGAAAGACTCTAAGAAGTCATTCTTTCGACCACGCCGTTATTACCCTCCATCGGCCAGGCCTCGTCCAGCTCGATCCTCTACTAGGCCTCAGCCGCGTCAGCCTAGGAAACAAAGGCCTACTGTAGCCCCTCCTCCTGGGCCTGCGGCTGGCCTTTGACTCCCCTGTAGGGAACACATGCCATACCCCTCTTCCGGACATCCCTGTAGGAGGTCGACTGTACCATTTTCTACAACCTTGGTTGCAGATCACCTCAGATCAGTGGGTGCTAACAATTATCGCACAGGGTTACCACCTCAACTTCATAACTCTTCCGGCAGACTCCCCGCCTCTTCAAGCGTGGAGTCTATCCACCCATTTGGCTCAATTACAACAGGAAGTATCCCTTCTTCTGCAATCAAATGCTATAGAACCCGTTCCTCCCTCTCAACGAGGCAAGGGATTCTATTCCAGATACTTCCTAATACCAAAGAAATCAGGGGGACTACGTCCCATTTTGGACCTTCGAGCCCTCAACAAATACCTTCAAAAAGAGAAGTTCAAAATGGTAACCCTCGGCGCGCTGCTCCCTCTGCTACAAAGAGGGGATTGGCTGTGCTCTCTCGACCTCAAGGACGCTTATACCCACATTGCGATCACACAATCCCATCGCAAATATCTGCGGTTTCTAGTAGGCCACGACCATTATCAATACCGTGTCCTCCCTTTCGGTCTAGCTTCTGCCCCACGAGTCTTTACCAAATGTCTCGTAGTGGTAGCAGCATTCCTAAGGAAGGAAGGTGTCCACGTCTACCCATACCTGGACGATTGGCTAATCAGGGCCTCCACCCAACAGATAGCTCAATCCTCCCTAAAATTGACAATTCAAACACTCCTTTCCTTAGGGTTTCTCGTCAATTACGAGAAATCTTGCTTAGTCCCGTCTCAAACCTTATCCTTCATTGGGGCAGACTTGGACACCTTACAGGCAAAGGCTTACCTTCCTCTTCAGAGGGTCCACACCCTAATGTCCCTGGCTCGCCAGCTCCAGTCTCAGAACACTGCCACGGCTCGCCAGTTCCTCATTCTCCTAGGGCACATGGCATCCTCGGTTCAAGTCACTCCCATGACCCGACTAGCCATGAGAGTAACACAATGGACTCTACGACACCAATGGATTCAAGCTTTTCAGCCTCTGTCCTCCATAGTCACAGTCACACAAGCGCTGCGCCTATCCTTAACCTGGTGGACGACTCAGGTCAACCTCCTTCAGGGCTTACCCTTTCTTCCACCGGATCCGCAAGTAATCCTAACCACCAACGCTTCTCACATCGGTTGGGGAGCCCATGTGGACGACTTTCAAACCCAAGGGTTATGGTCCAAAGAGGAAGCCGAACACCAGATCAATTTCCTGGAACTTCGAGCAATCCGCTATGCGCTCCGCACTTTCAAAGATCATCTTTTCATCAGATAATCTTAATCCAGACGGACAACCAAGTGGCCATGTGGTACATAAACAAGGAGGGAGGCACAGGCTCCTTCCTTCTGTGTCAGGAAGCTGCGCAGATCTGGGCGGAAGCCCTCTCCCACTCCATGTACCTCAGGGCCACTTACCTGCCGGGAGTAGACAATGTATTGGCAGACCAGCTGAGCCGTGTCTTCCAACCACACGAGTGGTCACTCGATCCTCTGGTAGCGACCTCTCTGTTTCACAAGTGGGGTTCTCCCCGCATAGACCTCTTTGCGTCCCCTCAGAACCACAAAGTGGACGATTACTGCTCTCTCATTCGGAGCCAGCACTCTCGGCCGAGGGATGCATTCTCCCTCAAGTGGACAACTGGTCTGCTCTATGCATTCCCTCCACTCCCTCTTGTGTCAAAGACTCTCGTGAAGCTACGCCAGGACGGAGGAACCATGATCCTGATAGCACCTTACTGGCCACGCCAAGTATGGTTTCCAATACTCCAGGATCTCTCCATCCGCAGGCACATTCCTCTGGGAAAGGACCCGCATCTGCTCACTCAAAACGACGGATGCCTCCTCCATCCCAACCTCCAAGTCTTGTCCCTGACGGCATGGATGTTGAAAGGTTAGTCCTTCAGCCTTTCAACCTTTCAGATTCCGTTTCTCGGGTCCTGATAGCTTCACGAAAGCCTTCCACAAGAAAGTCTTACTCATACAAATGGAAAAGGTACACATCATGGTGCACTTCTCAGTCCCTTGATCCCCTTTCCTGTCCAATCTCCAAATTCTTGGACTATTTATGGCATCTCTCTGAATCAGGTCTTAAAACCTCTTCTATCAGAATGCATGTCAGTGCGGTAGCCGCCTTCCATAAGGGTATTGGGGGTAATCCTATTTCAGTACAACCCCTAGTAACACGCTTTCTTAAGGGCTTGCTCCATCTAAAGCCGCCCTTGCGTCCTCCGGCCCCATCCTGGGACCTTAACCTGGTTCTTGGTCGTCTTATGAAACCTCCTTTCGAACCTCTGCACTCCTGTGACTTTAAATATCTCACTTGGAAAGTGTTATTCCTTTTGGCTATTACTTCAGCTCGCAGGGTTAGTGAATTACAGGCCCTAGTTACCTATCCGCCTTACACTAAGCTCCTGCAGGACCGCGCGGTACTCCGCACTCACCCTAAATTTTTACCCAAGGTAGTTTCTGAGTTTCATATCAATCAATCCATCATACTACCTATCTTTTTTCCCAGGCCCCACTCCAACTCTGGAGAGCAGACCCTGCATACCCTAGACTGTAAACGAGCTCTAGCTTTTTACCTAGACCGTACAGTTTCCCATAGGAAGAGCACTCAATTATTCGTCTCTTTCCATCCTAATAAGTTGGGACAACCTGTGGGTAAGCAGGCTCTTTCTTCCTGGTTGGCGGACTGCATTTCTTTTTGCTATGAGCAAGCTGGCATTCCTTTTCAAGACCGTGTTAAAGCACACTCTGTGAGGGCCATGGCGACGTCAGTGGCACACCTTCGATCGGTGCCGCTTCCTGACATCTGCAAAGCTGCAACCTGGAGTTCTCTCCATACCTTTGCAGCCCATTATTGTTTGGACAAGGCTGGAAGACAGGACTCCATCTTCGGCCAGTCTGTCTTGCGTAACCTTTTTCCAACCTGATGTACCAACACCCTTCCACCTACCCGGTTGGGTGCGGATGCCCTTTCCCAAATTTCTCCTCACTTATTGTGCCTGCTGCACACCGTTGGGTACATTTGGTGCAAGTCGGGACATCCTCAGCTCGGTACTCACCCATTTGTGAGGACAACCATCCTGCTTGTCCTGTGAGAAAGCAAATGTTGCTTACCTGATGTAACAGGTGTTCTCACAGGACAGCAGGATGTTAGTCCTCACGAAACCCGCCCGCCTCCCCGCGGTATTGGGTTCGTTTTATTCTTACTTTCTAGGCACTGCCTGTAGCTTTGGAAATCAGACTGAAGGGAGACCCCTGCTGGCTGCAGGGTCAGTGCCTTGCTGGGCATGCCCAGTAGGGGCCAGTCAAAGTTCTGTTTAAACTTTGACAGAAGTTTTCCGTGGTGGGCTCCATCCTCGATGTCACCCATTTGTGAGGACTAACATCCTGCTGTCCTGTGAGAACACCTGTTACATCAGGTAAGCAACATTTGCTTTATGAGAAAAAAAACCAATGAGCCTGATCCCAAGTGGGAACTCCTCGGATCTCAAGCTCATATTTATTTATTTAAAACTTTTTCTATACCGTCGTTAAGTTGGGTACCGTCACAAAGGTTTGCAGTAAGGCACAAAAGTAATGCTATTAACCTCTATCAGTTTACACAGGTGCCATAATTTTCGGTAACATAGTTTTAATCAATGTTAGTTGTTAAATGAGTGTGAACACTATCATGTCCCGGTCGATTCTATAGCAGTTTTGAGTCAAGGACTCATTCTATATGTTCCCAGTAGGCCAGAGACATAATAGCACCTGTGTGCTCGGCCGTCCCCTCAAATCCCCCCCCCCCCCCCACTGCAGAGTGGAGAAAAAAAAGACACCATCCTGGTTTTCCATAGAAAGACAACGTCTTACATCAGTTCAGTGATAGTAATGTAAAGTTTGAACTGAGAAAAATGAAAAAATAAAACGAGAGCAAAACACAATCATAGTCAGCGACAGGGCAGCTAGTGTTATTGGCAGTGTTATGCTGCGCTGACCCTCTGCTTTGTACCTTAACATAATAACCCTGCAAAGATCTCCAAAATTTATGACCTGAAGTAGACCATATAACAAAAACAAAAATACTCCGGTGGGTTGAGGTGCAATCAGGGGAAAGAACTGTTGCGGTCCCGGGCCGTGCCCCGGTCCCTCCACCTACCTCGGGGGCGGCCTGGGCTGTTTTGAGTCTTCCCCGGGGTGTTTGCAGTAGGCCCCGGGCCTGCAGGCCTTCCAGCGCGTCTCTCTCTGCCCCCTGACGCGCGCGTGGGGAGGAGCCCCATTTAAAGGGGCCAGCGCGGGAAATACCTCTGCTGAGCTGGGAATGACGTCAGACGCCCTCAGGGTACAAATACCCTGCAACTAGCTCTCTTCTGTGCCTTGCAACAAGGTTCCTGGTCTTCGGCCTGCTGTAGCTGTGTTTCTGGTTCTTTCTCTTCGTCCCGCTTTTGCCTTGCCCTCCTTGCTGGATTGCTTCTTCTGGACTTGACCCCTGGATTGGCTTTGGACCGCTCGCTGGACTTCGACCCCTGGATTGGCTTTGGACCGCTCTCTGGACACCGACCCCTGGACTGGCTGCGGACCACTCTTTGGATTCAGACTCCTGGACTGACTTCTGGATAACCTACGACCTGCTGGAGGCGCCAGCCGACCGGAACCCACGACCTGCAGGAGGCGCCTGCATCTGGACCATCTTCCACCGTTGGGGAGTCGCCTAAGTCCCAGCGGCCGTGTCCCTACGGGCCCCTCCTGGGGGGACTTCGGCTTCCAGGGTGAATCTTCACAAGTCCCAGCGGCTGGACTCCTAAGGGCTCCTCCCGGGAGAGTACCGGTCTCCAGGGCGAAGAATCTTCGACTTCCGGGGTCCAACGTCTGCCATCCTTCCAGTGGGTACAGAGTTCTTGGTCGCATAGAACTCCTCCGTGGTCCAGCGTCTCAAAGCACTCCGGCCTTCCGAACCGCCTCCTGGTTGGGACACTTGCTGCAGACTACACAGCACACCATCTTCTGTCCCAACTGGCCCAAGGGTCCACGAGTACAACAAGAACATCTTCCTTCTCGACTCAGAACATATATCAGGGTGTATTCTCGGCAGTTGGAGCATGTAGGTGTTGGACAAAGGCTTTCGCTTCCGCAGCAGAGCTAAAAGACTTGGTGACTCCCTGATAGGCGATGCGCAGCTGTGCCGGGTATATCAGAGAAAATCTGATTTTCTTGGCTACGAGATCCGAACACACCTCTTGAAATTCCTTGCGCTTAGCCGAGACAGTAGGTGAAAAATCTTGGAACACCAAAATCTTGTGCGTTTCATAATGGAACTCCCTTTGCTTCCTATACTGCTGTAATACGAGTGACTTATGCGCAAAATGTAAGAAGCGCGCCAGAATCACTCTAGGACGCCGATTTTGATCTCCCTCCATCCTCCGTCCAATACGATGGGCTCGCTCCAGCAGGCCTCCCGACGGTGACGCTAGAGATGGGACGAGGCCTAGCAGCCACGCTTCGAGCAAGTGGGGGAGATCTGCCTCCGCGAGAGCCTCCGGAAACCCCACAAACCTCAAATTGTTCTGGCGAGATCGATTCTCTAGGTCGTCAATCTTTTCTGCACTTGCCTGCACCATTTTTTCCAGGTCTGCCACCTTCCTCTCTAATGCCCCCGTGTCGTCCTGCATGAGGGCGACCCGACCTTCCACGTGCTCAATTTGTGAGTCAAAATCTGTGATTGAGGTGCGTACTTCAGCAAGTTGCTCCAAGAGTTGGTGCAGACGACTATCCAATGCCGCCACTACTGCCTGGGATATCTTTTCCTCCAGAGACTCGGGAGGCTGATCTTCCTCTTCAGGGTTGATGGCGGCCATTTTGGCGTCTTGCGGCCGCTTTCGTTCTTTTTCTTTCCTCACCGTCCGGGACGCCATCAAGTAACCGACCTTGTATTTATAGCAGCGCTAAAACTATTCCGATGCTGGGTGTATCAAAAATTGGCTGAATCGACTCTTGAGAGAAGGATGTGAAGGGATTTGCTTGGGGGGACGGCCGGAGCTCTGTCAGTTAGCAGCCGGCGAGCTCACCACATCACGTGTCTCCACTCTGATATATTTAAAAAAGTTTTTACTGTGAGTTTTTGGCCAACTTTTTTTCAAATTCTCTCTTAGCCTGTCATACCAATGTCTTACATTTAACTTGCCAATGCCTATGCATTATCCTATTTTCTTATGTTGGATCCTTCCAATTTTTGAATGAAGATCTTTTGGCTTCAATAGCTTCTTTCACCTCACCTTTTAACCATGCTGGTAATCGTTTTGCCTTCCTTCCACCTTTCTTAAAGTGTGGAATACATGTGGACTGTGCTTCTAGGATGGTATTTTTTAACAATGACCACGCCTCTTGCACACCTTTTACCCTTGTAGCTGCTCATTTCAATTTTTTTCTATTTTTCTCATTTTATTAAAGTTTCCCTTTTGAAAGTTTAGCTTGAGAGCCGTTGATTTGCTTACTGTCGCCCCTTCCAGTCATTAATTCAAATTTGATCTTATTATGATCACTATTGCCAAGCGGCCCCACCACCATTACCTCTCTTACCAAATCCTGTGCTCCACTGAGAATTACATCTAAAATGGCTTCCTCTCTCGTCTGTTCCTGAACCAATTGCTCCATAAAGCTGTCATTTATTCCATCCAGGAACTTTATATCTCAAGCATGTCCCGATGATACATTTACCCAGTCAATACTGGGTAATTGAAATCTCCTATTATTACCGCACTACCTATTTGGTTAGCTTCCCTAATTTCTCTTAGCATTTCATTGTCCGTCTCACCATCTTGACCAAGTGGATGGTAGTATACTCCTATCACTATAGTCTTCCCCAACACACAAGGGATTTCTACCCATAAAGATTCGATTGTGCATTTAGTTTCATGCAGGATGTTTATCCTGTTGGACTCCATGGAATCCTGGACATAAAGCGCCACACCTCCTCCTGGGTGCTCATCTCTGTCATTGCGATATAATTTGTACCTCTGTATAGCACTGTCCCACTGATTATCCTCCTTCCACCATGTCTTTGAGATGCCAATTAAGTCTATGTCATCATTCACTGCTAAGAAAACAGAGGTAGGCGATCTATGATAGCTGTCAGGAAAACAAAAAAATAGATGCCTCGATCTTTTTCCAATATTTATTGTAACAGAGACGTGTTCATGAATTGCCCGGCTCAGGCCGGGTTTCGCAGCTTAACAGCCGCTGCCTCAGGGGCTATGATTAAAACAAATAAACATGACATCATATAATAATTACATCAATACTTTAAATTAACACCATAAGAACATAAGAAAATGCCATACTGGGTCAGACCAAGGGTCCATCAAGCCCAGCATCCTGTTTCCAACAGTGGCCAATCCAGGCCATAAGAACCTGGCAAGTACCCAAAAACTAAGTCTATTTCATGTTACCATTGCTAATGGCAGTGGCTATTCTCTAAGTGAACTTAATAGCAGGTAATGGACTTCTCCTCCAAGAACTTATCCAATCCTTTTTTAAACACAGCTATACTAACTGCACTAACCACATCCTCTGGCAACAAATTCCAGAGTTTAATTGAGCGTTGAGTAAAAAAGAACTTTCTCCGATTAGTTTTAAATGTGCCCCATGCTAACTTCATGGAGTGCCCCCTAGTCTTTATACTATCCGAAAGAGTAAATAACCGATTCACATCTGCCCATTCTAGACCTCTCATGATTTTAAACACCTCTATCATATCCCCCCTCAGTCGTCTCTTCTCCAAGCTGTAAAGTCCTAACCTTTTTAGTCTTTCCTCATAGGGGAGTTGTTCCATTCCCCTTATCATTTTGGTAGCCCTTCTCTGTACCTTCTCCATCGCAATTATTTCTTTTTTGAGATGCGGCGACCAGAATTGTACACAGTATTCAAGGTGCGATCTCACCATGGAGCGATACAGAGGCATTATGACATTTTCCGTTTTATTCACCATTCCCTTTCTAATAATTCCCAACATTCTGTTTGCATTTTTGACTGCCGCAGCACACTGTACTGATGATTTCAATGTGTTATCCACTATGACACCTAGATCTCTTTCTTGGGTTGTAGCACCTAATATGGAACCCAAGATTGTGTAATTATAGCATGGGTTATTTTTCCCTATATGCATCACCTTGCACTTATCCACATTAAATTTCATCTGCCATTTGGATGCCCAATTTTCCAGTCTCACAAGGTCTTCCTGCAATTTATCACAATCTGCTTGTGATTTAACTACTCTGAATAATTTTGTGTCATCTGCAAATTTGATTATCTCACTTGTCTTATTTCTTTCCAGATCATTTATAAATATATTGAACAGTAAGGGTCCCAATACAGATCCCTGAGGCACTCCACTGTCCACTCCCTTCCACTGAGAAAATTGCCCATTTAATCCTACTCTCTGTTTCCTATCTTTTAGCCGGTTTGCAATCCATGAAAGGACATCGCCACCTATCCCATGACTTTTTACTTTTCCTAGAAGCCTCTCATGAGGAACTTTGTCAAACGCCTTCTGAAAATCCAAGTATACTATATCTACCGATTCACCTTTATCCACATGTTTATTAACTCCTTCAAAAAAGTGAAGCAGATTTGTGAGGCAAGACTTGCCCTGGGTAAAGCCATGCTGACTTTGTTCCATTAAACCATGTCTTTCTATATGTTCTGTGATTTTGATGTTTAGAACACTTTCCACTATTTTTCCTGGCACTGAAGTCAGGCTAACCGGTCTGTAGTTTCCCGGATCGCCCTTGGAGCCCTTTTTAAATATTGGGGTTACATTTGCTATCCTCCAGTCTTCAGGTACAGTGGATGATTTTAATAAGTTACAAATTTTTACTAATAGGTCTGAAATTTCATTTTCCTAGCGTGTAGCAGATGGACTCAAAACAAGTGGGTATAGTGTGCTCGTGCTAGCAGTTGGAGACGGATCTAACGTCAGCATGGGTACATATACCCCCGCAGGAAGTGCAGCAATTCAGTAATTTCCGTCTCCAAAGCAGTTTGGAGCTACCTCACACTCGCTGAGCGTGTTTCCAAATTCTAAACGACTAAATTCACAGAAGAAACCTACCTGAAGACGAGCCCCGCACTCCTGCGGTGATACCATTCGGTCCCTCCCCCAGTCGAGTTTCCCGAGCTGACTTCCGTGGTCCCTCGGAGGTAGGAGCCTCGGTCCGGTGGCCGACTCGCAGCAGGGACCTAGCCCCCGAGTGAGAAAGGCTCGGGCGCGGCATAGGGGAAGCCTCGGTCCTGGCGAGGACTTCGCCCCCGAGCAAGACGAGTTCGGGTGTGGCCTAGAGGCAGCGGGTGCACTTCCTCGAGCGCGGCAGTGAAGGTATTCACCCTCTCCCCCCGCAGCCGGAGACCGCCCGGGTCGCAGCCGGGAAGCGCCGAAGACAAGGTAAGGCGTACATCTTTACTGTGGTCTCCGAGGAAGTGAGGATTTGCGGGGCCTGCCTACGTGGCAGCCCGCCGAGGAGGTCGCCATTTTGCCTGCCTACTCGCCTTCGCCACCTAGGCGCACGTTCATAGACGCACGCTCATAGGCGCACGTTCATAGACGCCTGTTGGTAGGCGCACGTTCATAGGCGCACACTCATAAGACGCCTGTTAATAGGCGCACGTTCATAGGCGCACGCTCATAAGACGCCTGTTGGTAGGCGCACGTTCATAGGCGCACGTTCATAGACGCACATTCATAGACGCCTGTTGGTAGGCGCACGTTCATAGGCGCACGCTCATAAGACGCCTATTGGTAGGCGCACGTTCATAATCGTACGTTCATAAGACGCCCGTTCATAGGCGCTTGCGGCTAAGCGCATGTTGATGAGCGCACATTCATAAGATAAGTGCATATTAGTAGGCGACATATATTGCACAGCGCATACTCCGGTTGGGAGGAAATAACAGACGAAATGGAGCATAAGAGAGCCCATACGTCCACGGAGCCGGCACCTCCAGAATCAGGCATAAGAGCTCTAAGCCTCTGCTCAGCATGCAACCTCAGAGCCACACAGAGCGAGGAAGCAGACTCACTATGTGCCCAATGTGAGGAGGCCATGGGAGTTCCAGGCCAGGACCGGTCCCAGCCCAGCGGTTCCTCAGGGAACACTCCGGACTTAGCAGGCCGCGGTGAGCAGCCAGGGAACCCGAGAGACCTGGTGCCCCTAAGGCCAGATCCGGCTTCGCTTTCCTGGGTGGAATTATTCAAGGGGATCCACGCCTTTGTCCAGATGCAGTCTGCTCCTCGAATGGGTCTTTCCGTTCCGGATGATCCAGCCCCTGGACCCTCAAGACCTAGGCACGGCCACTCGCCACCCAGAAGCCCCACTTATGGCGATTCGGATTGCTCCGAGGAAGATGAGGAGCCCCCCGAGGAGGGAGAACTTCCCTCGGAGATAGAACCATATCGGTCCATGAGACGCTTCTTTCAGAAAGAGGATCTTCCAGGCCTGGTCTCACAATGCCTATCAGAACTGGCTATTCTGGGCCAGGACACCCCCTGTTAGAGGGCCTGCGCCAAACGGCTCACCATTTTCCCCTCCTACAAGCAGCACAGCAGCTAATCGATCTGGAATGGAATGCGCCGGAGGCCTCATTCAAAGGGGTCGGGCCTTGTCAGGCATGTACCCTCTGGACCCGGCGTCCAAGGAGCTGCTGGCGTGCCCCAAGCTAGACGCCATAGTTAGCGCAATTGTGAAGTGCACCACCATTCCGGTGGAGGGGGGAGCGGCCCTCAAGGATACACATGACCGGTGCATGGATGCCATTTTGAAACAAGCCTTCGAGGTGGCAGTCATGTCCCTACGAATTGCGACCTGCTGCACTGTGGTGACGCATTCCTGTTTATCACAAGCTAGGAACAACACCCCGGGAAAAGACATGGATTCAGCTCTCTCGTTCCTCACTGACGCAGCCTCCGACCTTGTCCGTACGGCAGCCAAGGGAGTGTCATCCTCAGTGGCAGCCAGGAGGCAGCTTTGGCTACGTAATTGGGCGGCCGACTCTTCCTCCAAGACACGTCTCACGAGAATGCCCTTTAAGGGATCCCTCCTGTTCGGCAGCGATCTCAAGAAACTGGCCAATAAATGGGGCGCCTCTCCGTTACCCCGTCTACCAGAAGACAGGTCGAGGAGGAGCCAGCGTTCTTTTTCTAGGCCATCTAGAGGTAGAAACTCTCAGCGCTTCAATCCCTACAGGACTCACTACCAAGCACCTCGTTCTCAGGCCAGGAACCAGCACTTTCGGACTAAGCACAACAAGAGGAGAACCGGCTCGGGTTCTGGTCCCGGCCGCAATCCACAATGACAATCAGCCGACCCATCCGGGGGTAGCAGCCATAGGGGGCAGGCTAACCCTCTTCTACCGCAGGTGGGTCGAGATTACCTCGGAGCAGTGGGTCCTCGCCATCATCCGAGAAGGGTATTACCTGGATTTTCTTCGGCTCCTGCCGGACAAGTTTATGGAATCTCCTTGTTCACCCCTCAAGAAGGCGGCACTAGAAGTTACCTTGCAGAGGCTCCTGTCCCTAAAAGCCATAACACCAGTGCCTGCAGGGGAGATAAATTCTGGGCATTATTCCATTTATTTCATATTACCCAAGAAGGAGGGCACTTTCAGGCCCGTCCTGGACCTCAAGTCAGTCAACCGACACCTACGGGTCCCCAGCTTTCGCATGGAAACTCTGCGGTCTGTCAAGAATGCAGTACAGCCAGGGGAGTTTCTCACCTCCCTAGATCTGTCGGAAGCCTACTTGCATATCCCAATCCATCGGGATCACCAGCGCTATTTACGCTTCAAAGTCCTGAGCCAACACTTCCAGTTCCGAGCTTTACCCTTCGGGTTAGCTACTGCGCCGCGGATCTTTACCAAGGTCATAGTAGTAGTGGCGGCGGCACTCAGGAAGGAAGGAATTCTCGTCCATCCCTACCTGGACGATTGGCTGATCAGGGCAAAGTCACCGGAGGAAAGCCACCAGGCAACCAACAGAGTTATAGCTCTTCTGGAAAGCCTAGGATGGGTAGTCAACTTGAACAAGAGTTCCCTGCAGCCTTCTCATTCACTGGAATACCTAGGAGTCCGATTTGACACCCAGGAAAACAAGGTCAGTCTGACATCCAAGAGGAGAGCAAAGCTCCGGAATCGTCTGCAGGCCCTGCTGAGCGTCACCCGGCCCACAGCTTGGGATTACCTACAGGTCCTCGGCCTTATGGCATCCACTCTGGAGGTGATACCATGGGCGCGGGCTCATATGAGACCATTACAACGCACCTTCCTATCTCGGTGGAGCCCATGATCACAGAACTACACCATACACCTACCTCTACCAGCCAGAGTGCGGAATCAGATACGGTGGTGGTTGCAGCCCGGCCACATGAGCCGGGGGTCAAGAATGTCTTCCCCAACATGGACCCTGCTCACTACAGATGCCAGCCTGAACGGATGGGGAGCACACTGCGAGGAACTCACCGCCCAAGGGCGGTGGAACAGAGAAGAGTCGGGGTGGAACATCAACCGACTAGAGGCACGGGCAGTCAGGCTAGCTTGCCGGCGATTTGCCCACAGACTCCGAAACAGAGCGGTCAGAGTGATGTCGAACAACGCCACCACAGTGGCATACATCAAACGTCAAGGCGGAACCAGAAGCCGACAGGTATCTCTAGAAATAGCCCCCACTAATGACTTGGGCGGAAGCACATCTCCAGGACATCTCCGCCGTCCACATCGCCGGGAAGGACAACACCGCGGCAGACTTCCTCAGCAGAGAAAGCCTAAATCCGGGGGAATGGCAGCTGTCGCCCACATCCTTCCAGATGATTGTGGACCAGTGGGGGACGCCGGGCATGGACCTACTAGCGGACAGGTCCAACGCTCAAGTACCCAGATATTTCAGCCGCAGGCTGGATCCTCTATCCCAGGGGATCGATGCCCTGGTACAGCCTCAGGGGATCCTGCTATATGCCTTTCCTCCATGGCCCCTGCTGGGCGCCATTATACACAAGATTCGGCGGCACAGAGGCCTAGTTCTTCTAGTGGCCCCGGACTGTCCAAGAAGACCCTGGTACGCAGACATGGGAAGACTACTGGCAGGGAATCCATTACCCCTGGGTCCACACAGGGACCTGCTGCGGCAAGGTCCCATCCTCCACGAGGATCCAGCTCAATTCTCTCTTACGGTCTGGCCATTGAGAGGGCTAGACTGAAGAAAAGAGGATACTCGGAGCCGGTAATAGATACACTCCTCCGAGCACGCAAGTTCTCGACATCACTAACCTATATAAGGATCTGGAGAGTATTTGAAGCCTGGTGCGACACTCACAGCACCAATCCACATGCTGCAAAAATCCCTATCGTTTTGGATTTCCTGCAAGATGGACTTCAGAAGGGTCTATCCCTCAACTCCATCAAGGTTCAGGTGGCAGCACTATCTTGCTACGGTCCCAGGAGTGACGGCAACAGCATTGCCACACACCCAGATGTTTCACGTTTCCTGAAAGGAGTCAAACACATTCGCCCGCCACTGAAGTGGCCAGTGCCCCTGTGGAATCTCAACCTAGTGTTGGAATTTCTAGCGGGACCCGCCTTCAGGCCCCTTCTAGGCCTGTCTCTCCATTCGTTAACCGTGAAGATGGTGTTCTTGCTGGCGGTGTGTTCAGCACGCCGCATCTCAGAGCTACAAGCGCTGTCCTGCCGTGATCCGTTTCTCAGAATCACTCCAGAGGCTATCCATCTTCGCACGGTTCCTTCCTTCTTACCCAAAGTAGTCTCACAATTTTACCTCAACCAAACCATATTCTTGCCAACCATGGAAGGTTTGAAGAAGTCGGAAGAAGGTCGAATACTGCGCCATCTTGACATTGGCAGGTTGCTGTCCAGATACTTGGAAATGTCAGAAGCAGTACGAAAGACAGACCATCTGTTCGTCCTTCACAGCGGGAAGAAGCAAGGGGAAGCGGCCTCACGGCCAAACATCGCCCGCTGGATCAAAGACGTTATCAAGTCGGCCTACGTAGAGGCAGTAAAACCACCGCCTCTACAGGTAAAGGCTCATTCTACCAGAGCGCAATCGGCCTCTTGGGCTGAAACTAGGATGCTGTCACCAGCAGAGATATGTAAAGCGGCGACGTGGTCCTCCCTCCATACTTTCTCCAGATTCTACCGTCTGGGCGTCCAGGTCAGGGAGGACACAGCATTTGCGAGGGCAATCCTAAACTGACCTCGGGCAGCCTCCCGCCTAGTCCGGGAGTAGCTTTTGTACATCCCACTTGTTTTGAGTCCATCTGCTACACGCTAGAAAATGTAGAGATTACTTACCTGATAATCTCGTTTTCCTTAGTGTATGCAGATGGACTCAGCATCCCACCCGGCTGCCTGTATACATGGGGATTCGCCAACTCACGGTAAGCCATGTTATCCCAGGACAAGCAGGATGCTAGTCCTCACAGGTGGGTGACGTCACTCACGGAGCCCTAATGCGGGAAAACTTCTGGCAAAGTTTCTAGAAGCTTTTAACTGGCAGCCCAGGGCTACTGAGCATGCCCGGCATGCCATGATATTCCCTGCCACAGGGGTCTCACTTCAGTCTTCTTTTTTCCGCGCTGCCATCGACATCGCGGTCACAGAGCCCTGTGAGGTTTTCTCATAAGAACATAAGAAATTGCCATGCTGGGTCAGACCAAGGGTCCATCAAGCCCAGCATCCTGTTTCCAACAGAGGCCAAAAACCAGGCCACAAGAACCTGGCAATTACCCAAACACTAAGAAGAACCCATGCTACTGATGCAATTAATAGCAGTGGCTATTCCCTAAGTATAATTGATTAATAGCCATTAATGGACTTCTCCTCCAAGAACTTATCCAAACCTTTTTTGAACCCAGCTACACTAACTGCACTAACTGCCTTCTCTGGCAACAAATTCCAGAGCTTTATTGTGCGTTGAGTGAAAAAGAATTTTCTCCGATTAGTCTTAAATGTGTTACTTGCTAACTTCATGGAATGCCCCCTAGTCCTTCTATTATTCGAAAGTGTAAATAACCGAGTCACATCTACTCGTTCAAGACCTCTCATGATCTTAAAGACCTCTATCATATCCCCCCTCAGCCGTCTCTTCTCCAAGCTGAACAGCCCTAACCTCTTCAGCCTTTCCTCATATGGGAGCTGTTCCATCCCCTTTATCATTTTGGTTGCCCTTCTCTGTACCTTCTCCATCGCAACTATATCTTTTTTGAGATGCGGTGACCAGAATTGTACACAGTATTCAAGGTGCGCTCTCACCATGGAGCGATACAGAGGCATTATGACATATTCCGTTCTATTAACCATTCCCTTCCTAATAATTCCTAACATTCTATTTGCTTTTTTGACTGCTGCAGCACACTGAGCCGACGATTTTAAAGTATTATCCACTATGATGCCTAGATCTTTTTCCTGGGTGGTAGCTCCTAACATGGAACCTAACATCGTATAACTACAGCAAGGGTTATTTTTCCCTATGTGCAACACCTTGCACTTGTCCACATTAAATTTCATCTGCTATTTGGATGCCCAATCTTCCAGTCTTGCAAGGTCCTCTGTAATGTATCACAGTCTGCCTGTGATTTAACTACTCTGAATAATTTTGTATCATCCGCAAATTTGATAACCTCACTCATCGTATTCCTTTCCAGATCATTTATATATATAATGAAAAGCACCGGTCCCAATACAGATCCCTGAGGTACTCCACTGTTTACCCTTTTCCACTGAGAACATTGACCATTTAATCCTACTCTCTGTTTCCTGTCTCTTAACCAGTTTGTAATCCATGAAAGGACATCGCCTCCTATCCCATGACTTTTTAGTTTTCGTAGAAGCCTCTCATGAGAGACTTTGTCAAACGCCTTCTGAAAATCCAAATACACTACATCTACCGGTTCACCTTTAGCCACATGTTTATTAACCCCTTCAAAAAAATGAAGCAGATTTGTTAGGCAAGACTTCCCTTGGGTAAATCCATGTTGACTGTGTCCCATTAAATCATGTCTTTCTATATGCTCTATGATTTTGATCTTGAGAATAGTTTCCACTATTTTTCCCGGCACTGAAGTCAGGCTCACTGGTCTATAATTACCCGGATCGCCCCTGGAGCCTTTTTTAAATATTGGGGTTACATTGGCCACCCTCCAGTCTTCAGGTACAATGGATGATTTTAATGATAGGTTACAAATTTTAACTAATAGATCAGAAATTTCATTTTTGAGTTCCTTCAGAACCCTAGGATGCATACCATCCGGGCCAGGTGATTTGCTACTCTTTAGTTTGTCAATCTGGCCTACTACATCTTCCAGGTTCACAGTGATTTCGTTCAATTTGTCTGAGTCATCACCCCTGAAAACCATCTCTGGAACTGGTATCTCCCCAACATCCTCATTAGTAAACACGGAGGCAAAGAATTCATTTAGTCTTTCTGCAATGGCCTTATCTTCCCTAAGAGCCCCTTTAACCCCTCTGTCATCTAATGGTCCAACCGACTCCCTCACAGGTTTCTTGCTTTGGATATATTTAAAAAAGTTTTTATTATGAGTTTTTGCCTCTATGGCCAACTTCATTTCAAATTCTCTCTTAGCCTGTCTTATCAATGTTTTACACTTACCTTGACAATGCTTTTTTATCCTATTTTCTTCAGATGGATCCTTCTTCCAATTTTTGAAGGATGTTTTTTTTGGCTAAAATAGTCTCTTTCACCTCACCTTTTAACCATGACGGTAATTGTTTTGCCTTCCTTCCACCTTTCTTAATGCGCGGAATACATATGGATTGCGCCTCTAGGATTGTATTTTTAAACAATGTCCAAGCCTGTTGAACACTTTTAACCTTTGCAGCTGCACCTTTTAGTTTTTTTCTAACTATTTTCCTCATTTTATCAAAGTTTCCCTTTTTAAAATTTAGTGTTAGAGCTGCAGATTTACTTATTGTCCCCCTTTCAGTTATTAGTTTAAATTTGATCATGTTATGATCACTGTTGCCAAGTGGCCCCACCACCGTTACTTCTTTCACCAAATCTTGTGTTCCACTAAGAATTAAATCTAAAATAGCTCCCTCTCTTGTAGGTTCCTGAACCAATTGCTCCATGAAGCAGTCATTTATTACATCCAGGAACTTTATGTCTCTAGCAAGTCCTGATGTTACATTTACCCAGTCAATATTGGGGTAATTGAAATCTCCCATTATTATTGCACTGCCAAATTGGTTTGCTTCCCTGATTTCTCTTAGCATTTCATCATCTGTCTGACCATTTTGTCCAGGTGGATGGTAGTATACTCCTATCACTATACTCTTACCCAACACACATGGGATTTCTACCCATATAGATTCTACTGAGCATTTGCTCTCTTGTATGATCTTTATCCTGTTGGACTCTATACCCTCCCGGACATAAAGTGCCACACCCCCACCAAGTTGATCCTCCCTATCATTGCGATATAATTTGTACCCTGATATAGCACTGTCCCATTGGTTATCCTCCTTCCACCAAGTCTCTCTGATGCCAATTATGTCAATCTCATCATTTGCTGCTAAACACTCTAACTCTCCCATCTTACTTCTTAGACTTCTGGCATTGGCGTACAGACATTTCAAAGTGTGGTTTTTGCTTGTTTTAACAACCTGCTTTTCAGTTGTTTGGGATAATTCGGTAATTATTAGCTTTGGTGATTTTTTACATATAGGTATATGAACAAGTTAGACTGTTTGCATTTTTAAATAGTCAATAAGGTAGCAGTAGGTAGGCAGTGAATACACAAGTTAGACTGTTTGTATTTTTAGTCAGTCAATAAGGTAGCAGTAGGTTGGCAGTGAATAAATAAACAAGTTAAACTGTTTGTATTTAGTCAGTCAATAAGGTAGCAGTAGGTAGTGTGTTTATTTTTTAAAAGTCTGCCTGACTATTAAAGTGTCCTCCAGACTTTTAAAGAGCTAAGTGTTTTATTTAATAAATAACTGAGTGCATTGTATTGAAAAACAAAAAAAAACACAAACACCCCCCCCCCCCCACAAAAAAGTAGCCAGAAGCTAGAAATAAGCTAGAAGCAGTATATACCAAAGTAAAAAAGTTGAATAGTTCAGCTCAGTTACTCACCTTGGAAAGGTGTTGAGGTAGTGTGATTAGGTTTGAATAGGGAACAACATTTGTTAATCAAGGGAGCTGTGAGTCACTCAGGCTGACTAACTAAAGTTAGACTGTTTGTAATTCCCAACCCAAGCTCATCCCTTAATTTATAGGCAGGTGCCACTTGCACAAAAAAAAACAAAAAAAAAAAACCCCATCAACAAAAACTTTATTGAGAATTCGATCAGACCCCAGTAGGCCACTAC
This sequence comes from Rhinatrema bivittatum, assembly GCF_901001135.1. NCBI lineage: Eukaryota > Metazoa > Chordata > Amphibia > Gymnophiona > Rhinatrematidae > Rhinatrema > Rhinatrema bivittatum. The sequence continues at coordinate 222,698,071 of NC_042617.1, read as the reverse complement.
CAGACATATAGTGAATTCACTAATACATTTAAAGGAACTTAGACACATTCCTACTCCCATAGCAACCTAAAACTTAACTAGGAACTGATCAAAATTGAGATGAAGGCAGCAGTCCAGCAGCAAGAGGGGGGCTTCCCAGTCTTTTGCATCGAGTGTCACATGTATGATTTTTTACCCACCGGTGAGAAGTTGTACATGTGCATGCGATGCAAAGAGCTCCTGGCTCTCAGAGAACGAGTCCGATCTCTGGAGGCTAGAGTGGCAGACCTGGAGGAGCTGAGGGAGACAGAGAGGTATATAGATGAGACCTTCAGGGACATAGTAGTCCAGTCCCAACTTCAGACTGGCAGCCCTGGTGCTGCCTTGGAGGAAGAAGGTCTCATAATGGGAGAGCACCAACCAGATGTAGCAGGAAAGGATCCTGTAGCAAGGACCTGCTCTCTAGGTGATGCATTGTCCTTTCGCACTGAGGATATCTCCCCAAGGCCTACTGCCCAGGAGGGAAGGGTTAGGTCGGCCGTCATAGTTGGTGATTCGATTATTAGGAATGTAGATAGCTGGGTGGCGGGTGGGCGTGAGGATCGCCTGGTAACATGCCTACCTGGTGCGAAGGTGGCGGACCTCACGCGTCACCTAGATGGGATTTTAGACAGTGCTGGGGAGGAGCCGGCTGTCGTGGTACACGTGGGCACCAACGACATGGGAAGATGTGGGAGGGAGGTTCTGGAAGCCAAATTTAGGCTCTTAGGTAGAAAGATTAAATCCAGAACCTCCAGGGTGGCATTCTCTGAAGTGCTCCCTGTTCCACGCGCGGGTCGCCAGAGGCAGGCAGAGCTCCGGAGTCTCGGTGCGTGGATGAGATGATGGTGCAGGGAAGAAGGATTCAGTTTTGTTAGGAACTGGGGAGCCTTTTGGGGAGGGGGGAGTCTCTTCCGGCGGGATGGGCTCCACCTTAACCAGGGTGGAACCAGACTGCTGGCGCTAACCTTTAAAAAGTAGATAGAGCAGCTTTTAAACTAGAACAAAGGGGAAAGCCGTCAGTCGCTCAGCAGCGCATGGTTCGGAGAGATGTATCTTTAAAGGATACTAATGATGCATTAGAATTAGGGCATCCCGACAGTGAGGTTCCAATAATTAGAAAAGTAGTCCAAGTGCCTGTAACTAAAAACTCACCTGAGCTAAAAAATTCTAACTTATCCCTATCAATTAAAAAGCAGAATAAAAATACAATCAAAAAACAAACTTTGAAATGTTTGTATGCTAATGCCAGAAGTCTAAGAAGTAAGATGGGAGAATTAGAATGTATATCAGTAAATGATGACATAGACTTAATTGGCATCTCAGAGACATGGTGGAAAGAGGATAACCAATGGGACAGTGCTATACCAGGGTACAAATTATATCGCAATGACAGAGAGGAGCAGTCGGGAGGAGGTGTGGCGCTTTATGTCCGGGATGGCATAGAGTCCAACAGGATAAACATCCTGCATGAGACTAAATACAAAATTGAATCTTTATGGGTAGAAATCCCTTGTGTATCAGGGAAGACTACAGTGATAGGGGTATACTACCGTCCACCTGGTCAAGATGGTGAGATGGACAGTGAAATGCTAAGAGAAATTAGGGAAGCTAGCCAAATTGGTAGTGCAGTAATAATGGGAGACTTCAATTACCCCAATATTGACTGGGTAAATGTATCATCGGGTCACGCTAGAGAGATAACGTTCCTGGATGGAATAAATGATAGCTTTATGGAACAATTGGTTCAGGAACCGACGAGAGAGGGAGCAATTTTAGATCTAATTCTCAGTGGAGCACAGGACTTGGTGAGAGAGGTAACGGTGGTGGGGCCGCTTGGCAATAGTGATCATAATATGATCAAATTTGATTTAATGACTGGAAAAGGAACAGTGTGCAAATCCAAGGCTCTCGTGCTAAACTTTCAAAAGGGAAACTTTGATAAAATGAGAAAAATTGTTAGAAAAAAACTGAAAGGAGCAGCTACAAAAGTAAAAAATGTCCAAGAGGCGTGGTCATTGTTAAAAAATACCATTCTAGAAGCACAGTCCAGATGTATTCCACACATTAAGAAAGGTGGAAAGAAGGCAAAACGATTACCGGCATGGTTAAAAGGGGAGGTGAAAGAAGCTATTTTAGCCAAAAGATCTTCATTCAAAAATTGGAAGAAGGATCCAACAGAAGAAAATAGGATAAAGCATAAACATTGGCAAGTTAAATGTAAGACATTGATAAGACAGGCTAAGAGAGAATTTGAAAAGAAGTTGGCTGTAGAGGCAAAAACTCACAGTAAAAACTTTTTTAAATATATCCAAAGCAGAAAGCCTGTGAGGGAGTCAGTTGGACCGTTAGATGATCGAGGGGTTAAAGGGGCACTTAGAGAAGATAAGGCCATCGCGGAAAGATTAAATGATTTCTTTGCTTCGGTGTTTACTGAAGAGGATGTTGGGGAGGTACCCGTAATGGAGAAGGTTTTCATGGGTAATGATTCAGATGGACTGAATCAAATCACGGTGAACCTAGAAGATGTGGTAGGCCTGATTGACAAACTGAAGAGTAGTAAATCACCTGGACCGGATGGTATACACCCCAGAGTTCTGAAGGAACTAAAAAATGAAATTTCAGACCTATTAGTAAAAATTTGTAACTTATCATTAAAATCATCCATTGTACCTGAAGACTGGAGGATAGCAAATGTAACCCCAATATTTAAAAAGGGCTCCAGGGGCGATCCGGGAAACTACAGACCGGTTAGCCTGACTTCAGTGCCAGGAAAAATAGTGGAAAGTGTTCTAAACATCAAAATCACAGAACATATAGAAAGACATGGTTTAATGGAACAAAGTCAGCATGGCTTTACCCAGGGCAAGTCTTGCCTCACAAATCTGCTTCACTTTTTTGAAGGAGTTAATAAACATGTGGATAAAGGTGAACCGGTAGATATAGTATACTTGGATTTTCAGAAGGCGTTTGACAAAGTTCCTCATGAGAGGCTTCTAGGAAAAGTAAAAAGTCATGGGATAGGTGGCGATGTCCTTTCGTGGACTGCAAAACTGGCTAAAAGACAGGAAACAGAGAGTAGGATTAAATGGGCAATTTTCTCAGTGGAAGGGAGTGGACAGTGGAGTGCCTCAGGGATCTGTATTGGGACCCTTACTGTTCAATATATTTATAAATGATCTGGAAAGAAATACGACGAGTGAGATAATCAAATTTGCAGATGACACAAAATTGTGCAGAGTAGTTAAATCACAAGCAGATTGTGATAAATTGCAGGAAGACCTTGTGAGACTGGAAAATTGGGCATCCAAATGGCAGATGAAATTTAATGTGGATAAGTGCAAGGTGATGCATATAGGGAAAAATAACCCATGCTATAATTACACGATGTTGGGTTCCATATTAGGTGCTACAACCCAAGAAAGAGATCTAGGTGTCATAGTGGATAACACATTGAAATCGTCGGTTCAGTGTGCTGCGGCAGTCAAAAAAGCAAACAGAATGTTGGGAATTATTAGAAAAGGAATGATGAATAAAACGGAAAATGTCATAATGCCTCTGTATCGCTCCATGGTGAGACCGCACCTTGAATACTGTGTACAATTCTGGTCGCCGCATCTCAAAAAAGATATAATTGCGATGGAGAAGGTACAGAGAAGGGCTACCAAAATGATAAGGGGAATGGAACAACTCCCCTATGAGGAAAGACTAAAGAGGTTAGGACTTTTCAGCTTGGAGAAGAGACGACTGAGGGGGGATATGATAGAGGTGTTTAAAATCATGAGAGGTCTAGAACGGGTAGATGTGAATCGGTTATTTACTCTTTCGGATAGTAGAAGGACTAGGGGACACTCCATGAAGTTAGCATGGGGCACATTTAAAACTAATCGGAGAAAGTTCTTTTTTACTCAACGCACAATTAAACTCTGGAATTTGTTGCCAGAGAATGTGGTTCGTGCAGTTAGTATAGCTGTGTTTAAAAAAAGGATTGGATAAGTTCTTGGAGGAGAAGTCCATTACCTGCTATTAAGTTCACTTAGAGAATAGCCACTGCCATTAGCAATGGTTACATGGAATAGACTTAGTTTTTGGGTACTTGCCAGGTTCTCATGGCCTGGATTGGCCACTGTTGGAAACAGGATGCTGGGCTTGATGGACCCTTGGTCTGACCCAGTATGGCATTTTCTTATGTTCTTAACTATGTTTGCTTTTGATGGAACCTCTCTGTTGGGATGCCCTAACTCTCCTGTTTCATTAGTATCCTTCAAGGATGCATTTCTCCGAACCATGCACTGCTGAGTGACTGTCGGCTTTCCCCCTTGTTCTAGTTTAAAAGCTGCTCTATCTCCTTTTTGAAAGTTAGTGCCAGCAGCTTGGTTCCACTCTGGTTAAGGTGGAGCCCGTCCTTTCGCAAAAGTCTCCCCTTTCCCCAAAAGTTTCCCCAGTTCCTTACAAAGCTGAATCCCTCTTCCCTGCACCATCGTCTCATCCACACATTGAAACTCTGGAGCTCTGCCTGCCTTTGGGGACTTGCACGTGGAACAGGAAGCATTTCAGAGAATGCCACCCTGGAGGTTCTGGATTTCAGCTTCCTACCTAAAACTTAACAACTTAACAAAATATACTTATTAAATTTTTCACTGTCAAATTTGCCCATTTCGGGTCTCATAAAGTTTGTCACCGGCCGGTGACAATTTAGTTTTCGCTAAAGAAAATACCAACTTTCCATCGACTGATGTCGACTGAAAAAATGTCATCAGACTTCAAAAAGTGCCCAGCCTGCAACTGAACTATGTCCATAATGGACCCGCATACCGAATGCGTTCGGTGCCTTGGAGGAGAGCATGACATCGCTGCCTGTCCAAAATGCCAAGAAATGACGGTAAAAGGCAGAAAACTCTGCCAAGAAAAAATGGCACAAATTTTTCAGATTCAATCAGGACCTTCACCGACGACTTCCACAAAGTCATCGCCGGTAGGCCTCACAAAGAAGATCCTGATGAAGAAAAGACTTTCGGAGGGTTCGGAGATTGCCTCTTCTCCAACACCCTCCACATCATCGACAAGGTCGGTATCCGAACCACGATCGAAGCACAAGCACCGACGGCATCGATCGATCCCGCTGCTCCCGCTGCTGGGGGAACCGACCCCTAAGAAGCAAAGGACTTCCTCAACTGCGGTGCCATCGGTTCCGGAATCGATACCGTCGACATCGCAGCAAGTATCAACTCCGATTACTGACTTGACTGCTTTAATCAAACAAATAGTCACTGATGCCTTGCAGCATCGAATTCCGGCATCATCGCCGATGCCGACCATAGTGTCTATGCCGACCACCGTGTCGATGCCGGCGGAATCGCCGATGTCTATGCCTTCGATACCGGCTTCACAGCCGATGCCGGCGACTCCACCGATGATGCCGACACCTCACTCGATGCCGGCATATACGCCGATGCCAGAGATGTCTTCATCAATTCCGCTGACCACTTCTTCGATGACGATCCCGGTTCCATTATACACACCATCGATGCCATTGGTTCCTTTACAATTCCCGATGCCACCCAGACCTATATCATCGATGATTCCAACACAATCGATGTCTCTCTATACTATGGCACCGTCTACAGCACCTCTGCCAAGAAAAACATCTACCACTAAAAAATCAGTGGCAAAATTCAAACATTCTTCACTCAAAACTACTTCCACTCTTCCAGACCCTTTTAGTTCGGAAGCACAATTATACAGTATCCTCACTAAGAGGTATCAAGACCTTCTGGCTTGATTACCCATAATGCCTGGACAAGAAGAAGATGAGAGAGAGGCTTCACCGGATCCTCAAGATCCCTTGCAAGGACCTTCAGGAGTACCTCCACCTCAAAGGCCAGAACCTCCTCAGTATCACATACCTACTTCTGATACTTGGTCAGACACAGAATCTGAGCCTTCCTCAGAAGATTTCTTGTCTGATGCCTCTCCACCTCAAGCCAAAAAGCAGTCACCTCCAGAGGACCTCTCATTTTCTTCTTTTATTTAGGAAATGTCTGAGTCCATACCCTTTCAACTCCAGGCTGAAAAGGATGAGAGGCAACAAACACTTGAAATACTGCAATTTGTGAATCCTCCTAAGCACAATCTGGCCATCCCTGTGCACGAAGTGCTTTTACAGCTTCAGCAGAGGATTTGGGAACATCCATGTACAACCCCTGCTGTGAATAAGAGGGTAGACTCTACATAGCTGGTTCAAGCAGCTCCAGGATTTGAAAAGCCTCAACTTCTTCACAATTCCCTTGTGGTGGAATCTGCTCAGAAAAAATCTCGCAGAACCAGGACTCATGCCTCTATCCCTTCAGGAAAGGACAGTAGATTCTTAGACCTAATGGGACGGAAAATCTACCAAGGAGCCATGCTCAATTCAAAAATTGCTGCATATCAGCTTTACATGACGCAGCACCAGAGGAATCTCTGGAAGCAGATTGAAGAGTTTTTACCCTCTCTGCCTCACCAACACCAGGAGGCGGCACAAGTCATTATTCAAAAGGGTTTGGATGCAGGAAAGCATGAAGGGAGGGCAGCCTACGATGCTTTTGAAACATCCTTTAGAACAGCAGCATCCGGCATCAGTGCCAGAAGATGGGCCTGGCTAAAAGCTTCTGATCTGCGCCTTGAAGTCCAGGACAAATTAGTGGACCTTCCCTGTCAGGGAGATAATTTGTTTGGAACCAAAGTATAGGATGCCGTCGCCCAGCTTCGAGAGCATTCAGAGACACTAAAACAACTCTCTATGCTGCCTCATGACCCTGTAACCCACACACCTTGCAGGCCATCACGAAGAGAAGCGAAACGTCCCTTCTATCGCCCGAAGAAATACTATCCTCCCGCTTCTAGGCCAAGACCTCCAAGGTCTCAGCAAAGACCACAACAAAGACAACAGTCTGCGAGACTCCAACCACCTCCCCAAACAGGATTCACCTCCGGTTTTTGAAACAAATCTCAGAGCACAAAGCCAATATCCCAATCCCTATGCCACCTTGCCAGTCGGAGGGAGAATATCCCATTTCTACAAGGAATGGACAAACATAACCACCGATCATTGGGTACTGTTCATAATTCGTCAAGGCTACCGCCTAGACTTCTCATCTCTCCCTCAGGAGTTTCCACCACAAAACTCCCAGCTCAATCACATTCTTCAATTACAAACAGAATTATCCGCTCTTCTGAAAGCAAAAGTTGTGGAACATGTACCACACACTCAGAAGGGCAGAGGATTCTATTCCCGGTATTTCCTCATTCCAAAGAAAACTGGAGGCCTACGTCCCATTCTAGATCTAAGAAATCTCAACAAATTCTTAAAGAAAAGTTCAGGATGGTTTCGCTAGGCACAATGCTTCCACTAATACAAAAGGGAGATTGGCTTTGTTCTCTGGATCTTCAAGATGCTTACACACACATTCCTATATTCCCACCTCATCGCAGGTATCTGCGATTCACAGTAGGACATCAGCATTTCCAATACCGAGTGTTACCATTCGGCCTGGCTTCAGCTCCCAGAGTATTCACCAAATGCCTGGCAGTGATAGCAGGACATTTACACAAACAAGGTGTCCATGTGTTTCCTTATCTCGACGATTGGCTAGTCAAAAGTCAATCACAACAAGGAGCAATCAATTCTCTGCATTACACAATCGCAATACTTCACAAGCTGGGATTCCTCATCAATTATCAGAAATCCCACCTGAACCCTTCTCATCTACTCCAGTTCATAGGAGCAGAATTAAACACAAATACTACACAGGCCTTTCTACCAGAAGATCGTGCAGTCACACTGTCCCTGTTGGCGCATTCACTTTCCATGCAACAACAAGAGACAGCCCATCAGTTTCTTACCTTACTAGGCCACATGGCCTCAACAGTTCATGTCACTCCTATGGCACGACTCGCCATGAGAATAACCCAATGCCATTCAACCATTACATTATTCAATCCAAGTAACCCACCAACTACGCTCATCACTACATTGGTGGACAATCAAGGACAATTTACGCAAGGGCCTACCCTTCCAAAAACCGGTCCCTCAGATAACATTAACTACAGATGCATCCACCTTGGGCTGGGGAGCTCACTTGAATTCTCTTCAAACTCAAGGAACTTGGACAAAACTCGAAGCTACATATCAAATCAATTTTCTGGAACTTCGAGCTATACGTTATGGGGCGGATTTTAAGAGCCCTGCTCGCCTAAATCCGCCTAAATCCGGGCGGATTTAGGCGAGCAGGGCTCTGCGCGCCGGTGCGCCTATTTTACATAGGCCTACTGGCGCGCACAGAGCCCTGGGACTCGCGTAAGTCCCGGGGTTTTCAGAGGGGGGCGTGTCGGGGGGAAGGCCCAATCCACGCGGCGTTTTCGGGGCGTGTCGGGGGCGGGCCCGGGGGCGTGGTTACGGCCCGGGGCGGTCCGGGGGCATGGCCGCGCCCTCCGGACCCGCCCCCAGGTCGCGTTCCGGCGCGCTAGCGGCCCGCTGGCATGCAGGGATTTACGTCTCCCTCCGGGAGGCGTAAATTCCCCGACAAAGGTAAGGGGGGGGTTTAGACAGGGCCGGGCGGGTGGGTTAGGTAGGGGAAGGGAGGGGAAGGCAAAAGAAAGTTCCCTCCGAGGCCGCTCCGATTTCGGAGCGGCCTCGGAGGGAACGGAGGTAGGCTGCTCGGCGTGCGCCGGCTATACGGAATCGATAGCCTTGCGCGCGCCGATCCCGGATTTTAGCGGATACGCGCATATCTACTAAAATCCAGCGTACATTTGTTTGCGCCTGATGCGCTAACAAAAGTACGCCAGATCGCGCTATTTGAAAATCTACCCCTATGTGCTGCATGCGTTCAAGGACTGCCTTTCACACAAGACTGTTCTGATCCAAACAGACAATACGGTAGCCATGTGGTACATCAACAAACAGGGAGGTACGGGCTCGTATCTCCTTTGTCAAGAAGCTGCACAAATTTGGGACTGGGCCTTGAACCACTCAATGTTCCTACAGGCCACTTATCTAGCAGGAATTCAAAATGTGCTAGCAGATCGACTCAGTCGTCAGTTCCAACCACACGAGTGGTCCCTGAATCCCTCAGTAGCGACCAAGATATTCCAACGTTGGGGACAACCAACAACAGACCTCTTTGCGTCGCATCTGAATCACAAAGTGGACAACTTCTGTTCTCTACACAAACACAAGAACCAGCCAGCCAAGGACGCTTTTGCTCGCCCTTGGAACTCAGGCCTACTATATGCGTATCCTCCAATACCGCTTATAACGAAAAACTCTGTGAAGCTACAGCAAGACAAGGGGACCATGATACTCATAGCCCATACTGGGCCTCGACAAGTATGGTTTCCCACACTGCTAGACCTTTCAGTCAGGGAATCCACTACGCCTGGAGTAGCTCCCAATCTAATAACTCAGGATCAGGGTCGGTTGCCCCATCCAACCTTCAATCCCTATCCCTGACAGCATGGATGTGAAAAGCTTAATCTTACAACCACTCAACATCTTTCAACAAATGTTCTCAAGTGCTTATAGCTTCACGCAAACCTTCCACAAGAAAGAATTATTCTTTCAAATGGAAAAGGTTCACTTTGTGTGCATACAAAAAATATTGATCCTTTCACTTGCCCCACTACTTCTCTTCTAGACTATTTGTACCATCTTTCAGACTCTGGTCTTCAGACTTCATCAATCAGAGTACATTTGAGCGCAATCTCAGCTTATCATAACAAGATGGGAGATGCACCTATATCCACACAACCTCTTGTCAGTAGGTTTATGAGAGGTCTAACTCACCTTAAACCACCAATTCGGCCTCCAGTCACACAATGGGACCTGAATCTGGTTTTAACAGCATTAATGCGTTCTCCCTTTGAACCCATTCATTCTTGCGATCTCAAATTTCTCACATGGAAGACTATCTTCCTTATAGCCATCACATCAGCGAGAAGGGTTAGTGAGTTACAAGCACTTGTCACTTATGAACCTTATACAAGTTTCTCCATGACAGAGTGGTTTCTCCGAACCACCCAAAATTCCTTCCTAAGGTAGTTACAGAGTTCCACTTAAATCAAACCATAGTTCTACCCACATTCTTTCGAAGGCCTCATTCTCACCAAGGAGAAAGAGCTTTACACACTTTGGACTGCAAACGTGCGTTGTCCTTTTATCTAAATCGCACTACGTCCCTCAGAAACTCCAATCAGCTTTTTGTCTCTTATGATCCAAATAAGCCAGGTAAAGCAGTGGGTAAACAAACTCTGTCCAACTGGTTAGCAGATTGCATATAGTTTTGCTATGAAAAAGCAGGCCTTCCTCTCCAAGGGTGAGTAAAGGCGCATTCAGTAAGAGCAATGTCAACCTCGGTAGCACATTTTCGTTCAGTGCCAATCATAGACATTTGTAAAGCAGCAACATGGAGTTCTCTTCACACCTTTGCAGCTCATTACTGTTTGGACAAAGAAGGACGACAAGATTCAGCCTATGGACAATCTGTCTTAAAGAACTTGTTTCCAGTTTGATCCCAACTCCTTCTACAACCAACCTGCTGTGATCTTTGGCTGCATCATTTCCTCAACAACGCGTCACTGCTACCTGCATGGACAATGACTCAGCCTCTAGCTTGCTAATCACCCATATGTGAGGACTAGCATCCTGCTTGTCCTGGGATAAAGCAAAATTGCTTACCTTGTAATAGGTGTTATCCCAGGACAGCAGGATGTAGTCCTCACAGAACCCACCCGCCACCCCGCGGAGTTGGGCCTCAGACCTTTATTATTTTAGTTTGCTAACGCTTATTGCTACATACCAGACTGAAGTGAGACCCCTGTGGCAGGGAATATCATGGCATGCCGGGCATGCTCAGTAGCCCCGGGCTGCCAGTTAAAAGCTTCTAGAAACTTTGCCAGAAGTTTTCCCGCATTAGGGCTCCGTGAGTGACGTCACCCATATGTGAGGACTACATCCTGCTGTCCTGGGATAACACCTATTACAAGGTAAGCAATTTTGCTTTTCCCTATATAGGGCATCCACCCTGCCGGGTGTCGACGCCTTCCGGCTGAGAACACTGGCGGTCTCCAGCTAATATCAATTGGCAGGGTAATCCTGTTCATTTAATTGATCGGTCAGTCACACATATATCCATAAAGCTTTTGCAAGGAAGATTACTGAATTGTTGCACTTCCTGCGGGGGTATATGTACCCGTGCTGACGTCAGATCAGTCTCCAACTGCTAGCACGAGCTTAACCTACAATTCCCTTTTAAAAAACATACCTCCTCCAGACCCATCAGAGAGTCTTACAGAGAATCACTTCATGTACCACACTTTAAAACATTTCTACACAAATCCCTCAGAGACCGAGCCTTCTCCACAGCAGGACCACCTCTTTGGAACTCCATCCCATCGGACATGCGACAGGAACCCTGCCTACTAACTTTCAGGAAAAGGCTTAAAACATGGTTATTTAAGAAAGCCTTTCCAGACCCCAACTGAACCCTAACTCACCATCAATTCACTATCAGACATTAATATTACACTGTAATACATACCATTGTAAATAATTGCTTTCTGTTAAAATTCCTATCGCCTTTTTTCTTCTTCGGCTCCCAGTTGTGTACATCCCTGTTTTATTGTAACTGCAACATTTCCAGTTTCGCACTTGTCAAAGTTCTATTGTATTTATTCATTTTACTCACCCTTTGTTTAATGTAAACCGGCATGATGTGATGCCTATCATGAATGCTGGTATAAAAAAACACTAAATAAATACATTTTATAAAAGTTTCCCTTTTGAAAGTTTAGCATGAGAGCTGTTGATTTGCTTACTGTCTCCATTCCAGTCATTAATTCAAATTTGATCATGTTATGATCACTATTGCCAAGCCACTGTTACCTCTCTCACCAAATCCTGTGCTCCACTGAGAAATTAGATCTAAAATTGCTCTCTCTCTCATTGGTTCCTGAACCAATTGCTCCATAAAACTGCCATTTATTCCATCCAGGAACTTTATCTCTCTAGCATGTCCCGATGATACATTTACCCAGTCAATATTGGGGTAATTGAAATCTCTCATTATTACTGCACTACCAATTTGGTTAGCTTCCTTAATTTCTCTTAGCATTTCACTGTCCGTCTCACCATCTTGGCCAGGTGGACAGTAGTATACTCCTATCACTATACTCTTTTCCCAACACACAAGGATTTAACCCATGAAGATTTGTTTGTGCATTTAGTCTAATGCAGGATGTTTATCCTGTTGGACTCTATGCCATCCTGGACATAAAGTGCCACACCGCCTCCCAGATGCTCCTCTCTGTCATTACAATATAATTTGTACCCTGGTATAGCACTGTCCCATTGGTTATCCTCCTTCCACCATGTCTCTGAGATGCCAATTAAGACTGTCTTCACTGCTATACATTCTAATTCTCCCATCTTACTTCTTAGACTTCTGGCATTAGCATACAAACATTTCAAAGTGTATTTTTTGTTTGTATTTTCATTCTGTTTTTTAATTGATGGGGATTAGTTAGAATTGTTTAGCTCAGGTGAGCTTTTAGTTACAGGCACTTGGACTACTTTTCTTATTATTGGAACCTCACTATTGGGATGCCGTAATTCTAATGCATCATTAGTATCCTTTGAAGATACCTCACTGCTGAGCGACTGTCGACTTTCCCCTTTGTTCTAGTTTAAAAGCTGTTCCATCTCCTTTTTAAAGGTTAGCGCCAGCAGTCTGGTTCCACCCTGGTTAAGGTGGAGCCCATCCCTTCGGAAGAGACTCCTTCCCCAAAACGTTCCCCAGTTCCTTACAAAACTGAATTCCTCTTTCTTGCACCATCATCTCATATAGAAACATAGAAGTGACGGCAGAAGAAGACCAAACGGCCCATCCAGTCTGCCCAACAAGCTTTCACACCTATTTTTTTCATACTTATCTGTTACTCTGACCGCTGAGGTCAGGGCCCTTATTTGTAACTTTTTGGTTCCAATTCCCTTCCACCCCCACCAACGATGCAGACAGCAGTGCTGGAGCTGCATCTAAGTGAAGTATCTAGCTAATTGGTTTGGGGTAGTAACTTCCGTAATAAGCAAGCTACTCCCACGCTTGTTTACCTTGCCTGTGCAATTCGGTCCTTGTTGGTTGTCTGAATATAAATCCTCTTTACTTCATTCCCCCCTGACGTTGAAGCAGTGAGCTGCGCTGGATATGTATTCCAAGTAAAGTATTGGGCTTAATTGATTCGGGGTAGTAACCGCCGTAAAAAGCAAGCTACTCCCCTGCTTTTTTGTGGATGCAAATCCTTTTTTCCACATTTCCTCTTGCCGTTGAAGCATAGAGCAATGTTGGAGTTGCATTAACTGTGTGTATGTTTATTAAATAAATCAGATTGAATAATCCGATTTATTCAATAAATATAAATCTCATCCACGCATTGAGACTCTGGAGCTCTGCCTGCCTCTGGGGACCTGTGCATGGAACAAAATATAGCAAATTGACCACATGGTATACACCCTAGAGATCTAAAAACTCGGATGAAATTGCCAACAGAAATTACCAATAATTTTTACTGAGGGTGATCAATGTAACGCCAATCTTTAAAAAGAGCTCCAAGGATAATTTGGTCAACTATAGGCCAGTGAGCTTGACAGTACCAGGAAAGAATATAGAAACTATTATAAAGAACAAAATTACAGCGCATATAATTAGACATACTTTAATGGACAAAGCCAACATTAATTTACCAAAGGGAAGTGTTGCCTCACCAATCTATTTCATTTTTTGAAGGGGTTAAAGATGTGGATAATGGTGAGCCAGTGGATATCGTATATTTGGATTTTTAAAAGGTGTTTGACAAAGCCACTCAATGAAAGACTCCTGAGAAAATTTAAAATGTCATGGGATAGGAGCAATATTCTATTGTAGATTTCAATCTGATTAATAGGAAAACAGAGTAGTACTAAATGGTCATTTTTCTCAGTGGATGAAGGGAAATAGTGGAATGCCTCAGATTTGTACTGCGACAGATACTTTTTAATATATTTATAAATGATCTGGAAAAGGGAATGAAGTGTAAGATAAATTTGTAGACAAAATTATTCTGAGCTATTAAATTACAAGCAGATTGCAAGAAATTGCAGGAGAGCCTTACAAGATTGGGAGATTGGGCATCCAAATGGCAGATAAAATGTAATGTGGACAAGTGCAAAGTGATACACATAGAACACAGTAATCTAGGGATCCAAGATGGCGGATCTGAAGAGACACACATAAGGCTGTTCCTGTGGTCCTTTCCTGATTTTTTTTTTTTAATTGAAATGCACACAGCGAGGAAGAGGTGAGCTAAGGAGCGTGAAGCTTCTTCCGCTTCTCCGGTTTTACCTATTCAGGGCCCGATGGACACCCATGTGGTCTGGGAAGTGTTTACTCCGGGAGTCGGCTTGCAGCAGGGTGTGCGCGGGAGGAAGTTGAAACCGCCACCCTGCATGAGCTCCATACAACTCTGCCCTTGGAGGACCAAATGCCTCCAGAGAATCCAGCAGAGGTGAGACTCTCCAGTCAGTTATATACCTTGCTTTTCGGTGAGGAAGAAGAGGGCAATAATTCGATCGTGGAGAGTAGGAGAGATCATGAAAGCTTCTCGAAGTCTCCTGAGGAACCTGCTGGTACATGAGAGGCTACAACCAGCACAGCCATTCATCAGTCAGAAAGGGAAGTACCGTTAATTTCTTTACCTCCTAAGAAAGATTTGGTTAGACCTCAAGTAATGTCTTTGGACACTATATGGGAAGAAATTCAGACTATAAATGAGAACTTATTCCATTTGTTGCTTTTGTAAATTATATGGATTCTCATTTAAAATCTGTTGAAAAGGTGGTAGAAGAAAATAAAAATTCTCAAAATTTTGGATGAGCAATTTAAAGAATCCTTCAAACTTCAACATAATATTATAAGAGAAAACCAGATGTTTTAAATAAAACAAAGCAGTTGGAAAATCAAATAAGTGGAAACAGCTTAGATTTATTAATTTCCCCAAAGATCCTTTGGTGTGGCCCAGGGATATGTAGAAAAAAATCTTATTCAATCTTTGCAAATTTCTGAATCAGCATTTCCAGTCATGTCTAGAGTATATTATATCCCTCCTTATAAGAAGATCTCTGACACTCGGAAAGGACTTCAAGTATTTGAATACTTACACCAGTGTTTCCTGAATTAGATGTTACTAATATTCTGGAAACTAAACAAAAAGACCAGGTTATACCTTCAAAGTTGATTATGTCTTTCCTGCTTGAATCAGATAAGGATTGGATACTTCGGATGTTCTTCCGTCATCGTTCAGAGACATTTTTGGGTTTAAAAGTTAGTGCATATCTGGATCTTGCAAGGTCTACCCAATTTAGGAGAAAATTATTTCTTCAATTGAGGCCTCAGGTTTTACATCTTGGAGCCTTTTTCTTACTAAACTTTTCATGTAAATGTGTAATTAAGCATCAAAATAATACATATATGTTTTTCTCTCTTCAACAGCTTTCTAATTTTTTGAAAGAGAAAATGCCTTCTTTTTCTAATTCTTCTCCTTTGGTTATTGAATGAGTGCTTATTAGGCTGTAGTTTAACTCGTTCATAAATATAGCTTCCTGTTATCAGATCCCTATTTCCTTAATTTTGTTAGTAAACTGTACCTGTGGTTGTGCTTGGACCCACACATTGAGGAGGACTTTATATGCAGAATACTTTGATTTAATTTTATTTCCTTTGTAATTTAATTTTTTCTTGTTTTTTCCTTTCCTTCTGTATTTCTGCTTGCAAATCATGTTTGTTGCTTGAAATGTAATGTGAAAATTCAAAATTTATTTATTTAACTTCTTTTAATATACCGATGCTCAAGACCAGGTCTTATCGTACCGGTTTACAATAAACTAGGGGGGAAACCAGTTAACACAGAAAGCGAAAGTTACATTAAAACAGGGAAAGTAGAACAAGGCCGTTAGAAGAAAAGTGATAGATTAAACAATTTCTAACTGAAGAGCAAAGCAGGTAAGTGGCGAGCAATTGCTTACAGGGTAAAAAATAAAATATATACAGATAGCATAGCGGTGTCGATATGACAAGTTATTTGAGTGAGCAGTTCTAGCATAACAGTTTCTTTGTGAGGCGGAAAGAGGACGCAACCGAGGAGTGGTGGTCCGTGCGGGTTACCATAAGGCTTCTTCAGTGATATGCTTGGGGGAACAGCCATGTTTTCAATTTTTTTCTGAAGGTGAGATGACAATGTTCCTGGCGTAGATCTGGCGGTAGAGAATTCCAGTGATGTGGTCCAGCGGTTGATAGCGCTCGTTTTTCAATGGAGTTGTGTATAGCGGATTTGCTAGGGGGAACCTGGAGGGAGCCTCTGTATGCAGATCTGGTTGGCCTTGATGAGGAGTGGAGTTCGAGGAGTATGGTAAGTTGGAGAGAGGATTGCTGATATATGGTTTTGTGGATGATGGTCAGTATCTTGAAGAGTATTCTGTAGTAGATGGGAAGCCAGTGTAGTATTTTTAGAATCGGTGTGATGTGGTCCATACGGCGAGCGTTTGTGAGGATCTTGGCTGCAGCATTTTGCAGCATCTGAAGAGGTTTGGTAGAAGAGGCAGGGGAGACCAAGCAGAAGTGCATTGCAATAATCAATCTTTGAGAATAGTATGGTTTGAAGGACAGAGCGGTAGTCATGGAAGTGTAGGAGAGGTCTTAACTGTTTTAGGACCTGTAGTTTATAAAAGCCTTCTTTAGTGGTGGTGTTAATGAATTTTTTAAGGTTCATTCTGGAGTCTAGGGTGGCTCCAAGGTCTCTCACTTGGCTTACTAGTGGTATAGTTGTGGTGCTGGCTAGGGGGTTATTGTCATTGGGGGAGATGACCAGAAGTTCGGTTTTAGACGTATTGAGAACCAGGCTGAGGCTCGTGAGAAGGAGATTGATAGCGTGAAGGCAGCTGTTCCAATAGTTCAGAGTGTTGGAGATGGGATCCTTGATGGGGATTAGGATCTGCACGTCGTCCGCATAGTAAAGTAGGTGAGATTGAGGTTATTGATTAATTGGCATAGGGGGAGCAGATAGATGTTAAATAGGGTCGGGGAAAGAGAGGAACCCTGGGGAACTCCTTATTTGGAAGCTACGGGGGGAGATTCTTTGAGTATTTTTACTTTGTAATACCTGTCGCTTAGAAATGATTTTAACCAGAGGAGTGCCGAGCCTGAGATACCTATTTCCATCAGACGGTTGATGAGGATTGTGTGGTTAACTGTGTCGAACGCTGCGGAAATGTCTAGAAGAGCTAGCAGGTAGGATTGACCTTTGTCAAGGCCCATCAGGATGTTGTCCGTTAATGAGAGTAGGAGAGATTCTGTGTTTCTGCGTTTCCTGAATCCGAATTGTGATGGATATAGAATGTCGTGGGAGTCGAGGTAGTCTGTGAGTCGAGTGTTGACCAGTTTTTCCATTAGCTTGGCTATGAAAGGTAAATTGGCAATGGGGCGGAAATTTATAGGGTTGGATGGGTCCAGGTTAGGTTTTTTTAGTAAGGGTTTCAGAGAGGCTGTTTTTAAAGTGTCTGGGACTGTTCCTTGAGGGAGGGAGCAGTTTATGATGTCGGCCAGAGGTTTGGCGATGGTGTTCGGAATTGTGAGAAGGAGTTTGGTCGGAATTTGGTCTTTTGGGTGCGATGAGGGCTTCATTTTCTTGATGATAGATTCGATTTCCAAGGATGATGTAAGATCAAACGATTCTAGAGACTGTTTGTGTATCGTTTGAGAGAAGTTTTGGCTAGGTGGAGGCTGGGAGTTTGGAGTAGAGTTGGAAGATGTCAGCGAAATAAGTAAATTTTTGATTTTGTTGTCAAAGAAAACTGCCAGCTCTGTGGATTTGTTTTGGGCCTCTTCTTCTGGGATGATAGGAGGAATAGGGGTGGTGAGTGCTGCAACATATGAGAATAGTGTTTTTGGGTCGTATAGGAAGCCGTGTATTTTTTTGGTGTAGAAATTCCTTTTGATACGAAGAATGGTGGCCCTATAATAGATCATTGCAGTTTTGTAGGAGGCCAGAGTGGTAGGGGAGGGATCCTTCCGCCAGCGTTGTTCTTTATGTTGTAGGTCTTGTTTGAGTTTTCTTAATTCTGTTGAGAACCAGGGTTTTTGTTAGTGCAGGCAGGATTGATAACTTTGGAAGTCAAGGGGCATGTTTTATCAGCTGCTGAGCAGGTGATAGTTAGCCAAGAGTTCTTAGCAGGGGCCGCATTTGTGAGGTCCAAGTTAGTTAGGTCCTTGGTGAGGATGTTGCTGAGGGCTTCCATAGAACATGGTTTTCTGAATTGGTGGTCATTTTTTTCTTTATAGATGGCTCAGTTACTATCAGTGAGTGATCTGACCAAGGGATGGGAGTACAAGAAGGAGGCGAAGTGGGCGAGATCGAATCGTTTGTGAATATTAAGTCTAACGTGTGTCCTGCTTTGTGCTTGGGTTTATTAATAATTTGTTTGAAACCCATGGCCTGGAAGGAGGAAAGGAGGGCTTCGCAATTGGTGGAGGGAGAAGGGGAGTCAACATGAATGTTGAAGTCTCCTAGCAGGATAGCTGGTGAGTTTGTATTGATGTGTTTGGCTACAATTTCTATGAGAGGGGATGGGTCGGATTCTAGGAGCCCGGGGGGGGGGGGGGGGGGGGGGGTGTACATAAGACAGATTTGAAGCTGGGTAGATTTGAATAATCCAATTTCAAGTTTGGTCGATGATTTAATTGCTTGCTGGGCTAGTCTCAGTTCTTTTTTTGCGGCTAACAGTAATCCTCCCCCTCTTTTTTTTTAGTTCTGGGGATAGAGAAGAAGTCATATAGTTGTGTCGGTAATTGGTTGATTAGAGGTGTATCAGTGTTTTTCAACCAGGTTTCAGTAATTGCACATAGGTCCGGTTGAGTGTCCAGGAGGTAGTCGTTGAGCAAGTGAGATTTTTTTTAAGAGAGATGGGGAATTGAGGAGGGTTAAGGTGATTAAAGATAGGCCTAGGAATTGGGTTAGAGGGGAAATCATGATGGGAATCAGTGATCTCTTTGATCGTTGGAGATTGAATATGGGTGAATTGACTGTTGAGGGATGAGTGTGGGATAATAGGGATAGGGAAGGTTTGTATCATGTTAATTATTGTAAGAGTTGGGATGATAGTTTGAGCCAGGGGGGGAGAGGAGTGGTTACTGGAAACGAGGAGCACTGGATGGTTGCTGTGCTAGATGGGTGCTGGGAGGTAGGTTGGTGGTGGTTGTGGTGAGAGGAGGGACTGCCGATGATATGAATTGGGTAGGCTTCTGGCACGCTGTTTAAGTGGTGTGGTGTTGTCTCCAGGCGGAGAGAGAACTTGGTGATTCTAAATTAAATTAGTGCTATAACCTACTTTGAATGTGTAATCTTCTTCCCCAGGTGGTTGCTGGAAGTAGTGAACGCTGATATAGTAGTGTGATGGCTCAGCGGTGGTGGATTTGCTGTCTGAAAAGGTGGATTGCTGCTTCTCTCTTCTCCCTTCTCTCAGTGGCTGCACGAAGGGGCGCACAAAGGGGCCTGCCCCTTTGACGCGCTCCTTTGGTGCGCGGCGCCGAGGGAGCTTCTAATTTAAACTCCCTCTAATAATAAAAATTATAAAAAATTATAAAAAAAAAACCCCCCACAGTAATCTAAACTGTAATTGCACAATATTAGGTTCCATATTAGCAGTCACTACCCAGGAAAAGGATCTAGGTGTCTTCTTGGACAGTACTTTGAAATCCTAGGCTTAGTGTGCAGCAGAGGTCAATAAAGTAAATACTGTTAGGACATATTAGGAAAAGAATGATGAATAAAACAAAGTTTCATAATCCTTATATCACTCCATTGTTCAACATCTAGTGTATAGTTCTATTCAGTCCATCTAAAAAAATATATAGCAGAACTGGAAAAAACTCAGAAGAGTGACTAAAATGTTAAAAGGAATGGAAAGGGTAAAAAGGTTAAGGTTCTTGAGCTTGGAGAAGAGACAACTAAGGAGAGATATGATAGAGATTTATAAATTATGAGTGGGGTGAAACTTGCAAATGCAAATCTGTTCTTTCAAGACTAGGGCAGGGGTGGTAAAACTACGGCTCTCTGGCCAAATTTGGCCCATTAGTATCTTTATTTTGTTCCACCTATCACTTGTAAAAGTTAAATTTGGTGTGGCCTGGTCGATGCTCCAAGTTGCCTGCCCAAGCTTTGTCTTTGACATGCTGAATCACACAACATCGGGCCTTGACTGATGTCAGGCAGATCAGATTGTCAGCACCATTTAATGAGGTACTGGAAGAGTTCCCAACTCCTGCCATCAAGAAGAGGTCCTGTGCTGTGCTGCCATGAAGTGATGAGCTTGCGGGGTTCCCACCCCCTTCCAGCAAGAAGAGACCTTGTGCTGTGGCACTATGGAGTGACATACTGGCAGGGTTCTTACCTCCTACCAGCAAAAGGATATCCTACATGGTGAAGGGCATGAAGTTGACCTGCCAGTGGGAAGAACACAAGAATCTGGGGAGGAGGGGTGAGACACATGGTGGGTTGGGAAGGGGTATGAGTAAGGGAGAGAAAAGGGGTGAGGATGGGGGAACAGGAGGACAAGATGGCCGCTGCCTGATCTTCATGTTGAAGTGCTCCTCTGGCTCTTTTCTTGGAATATTTTTCTAATTTATTTCAAATGCCTCATACAAAGAGGAAAACTTGGCTGAGGGAGATTTCAAGCTCCTCTCCCGTTACCGAGCAATTACAACCTCAGACACTTTTTTTGCGGTATCCCTATTAGAGACGGCAGAGGGGAGAGCTGCTATGGAGACCAATGCCAAGCGATTGTTGCCTCCATTGGCTGAAGTAATATCCTTAAGCCACGGCGAGCCGAGAGTGTGTCCACCTCCAGCTTGGATATTTCTGAACTTAGATCAAGAAATGTTAATATCTTTAAGGCCCTGAGAAGGGAAACCATTTTGGTCTCTCCTTCGGTGAATCCGCTTGGAACGGATTCCATGGGCCTCTCTTCTGTTTTAAAATTGCCTGAGATTACACTCTAAACAATTTCAATATTGGGCTGAACAGAATTTTACCGTTTTGTCCCACGTCCTGGCCGAAGGTGGTGAGTTGATAAACATTCAGACTATGCCCTATGGAGTCCTTTTCTTACATGCAATTACACCACTATGTCCGCTCTCTTCCACACAATGATATCACCTTGGCCGTGACGAGGAAAGTAGATGACTTTCTGTACAGTGGGAGACGTAGGGTATCTCCTTGTTTTAGAAGGGATGGATCTCACTGGGTTCATGGGACTGGATAATCAGTATTGTAGAACGGTGGGGTCTGGAAGGGGGATTTACATTGTTGGTGGCATCTTACGAATTGTGTTACCAATTGATTAAAACCATATCTGCCAATAGCAACATATGGGAAATGTACCATAAATTCCTGCACAGGGCTTTCATCTCCCAAGTTATGGCATTTAAGGCCAAATTGGCGACCTCAGATTTATGCCTAAAATGCCGAATGACCAGAGGTTCTCTGTCTCATTCCTTTTGGCACTGTACGGTGATTTCCAACTTTTGGAGTCAACTTTTAAATTTTCTAAAGCGCCTACTGGGGATTTCCCTCCCCATAAGCCCGGAAACGATGCTATTTCATATGGATTTCCAAATTTTTATACACAAAGAGGAACACTGGAGTCTTGCACGTAAAATGTTAATTCAGGGCTTTCTGGAGGAAGTAACGTCATTGGGAATGATGGCAGCTTAAGCCCGGAGCTCCTCCTGATGTTGGACGACCATCCCTGGTATTCGCGTTAAATACCCCAGACATTTGCTTCCTTAACCTAAGGACTTGCGTTGGATCCTGTCCGGATGGCGACCAGAAAGAAATCCGTTGATTTCCAACAATATTCCTACCGCAAACTAGCGGGAGACCGAGAAGAGCAGCAAAACAAAATGGCGGGCGCCATGGAAGATGAAGACGGCGGGCCCGAGATGGACATGGAGTGAGATATCTCAGCGTCAGCAGACTCGATTCCTACAAGAGTGGAATTCAGAACCTGGTTCAGTGATTTGCGATTAGACTTCAAGAATCATAAAAAAGACATCATGACAGCTATTAAAGATATGAAAGAAGATATAGCTGACATTGGGCGCCGGATGGATGAGACTGAAATTCGGCTGGATGCACAGGCGGAAGACTTTAAAACTTTGGAGAACGATGCGAAGGGAATCCATAATACCTGTGCTGACTTGGCCACTAAACTAGAAGACCTCGAGAACCACACAAGAAGAAATAATTTACGGTTTAGAGGCATTCCAGAGTCAAGCGACACCCAGAATTGTGCAGACATTATACAAGAAATCTGCGTCTCTTTACTGACTGACTCTGAAAGCGCTGACACTGGCGCACAGACTAATATCAAGATTGACCGGGCGCACAGAGCACTAGGTCAAAAACGGCCGAATCAAGCCAAAGACATCATTGTATGCTTCCATAATTATAAAGAAAAGGGGAGAATTTACCAGAAGGCTCGGCAACAATCTACCATCACTTGGAGAGGGCATACAATAAATATCTTCACGGATTTGGCAGCTACTACCCTCAGGAAACGTAGGAAATGAGAGCAGTTACGGCCCTCCTCAGGCGGGAGGCCATAAGATACCGGTGGCTATACCCTTTTGGGCTTCAATTTATGAAGCAAGGAACTACTTATAGGATTCATTGCCTGGAGGAAGCGGCGAAAATACTTACGGAGGCAGGATACTCACCTCAGGATGTGAAGAATTCCACACCAACTCCGGCACCAACTTCCAGGAGAACTGAGCATCCATGCTGGCAGAGGGTTGACCGAGGAGGACGGCGTCTGCAGCGAAATCCTTCAAGTCCCTTATCCACTCCTAAAGACGCCACTTGAAGGGGACTGGTATACTTAGGGATCCATTAGATTCTGTTGATACACTTTTTAGTGGATGTTGGCTCTTGGGAGTCCTTTTTCTGTGTTTACAGTTAGATATATATTATAAAGCTATTCCGTTCATATTTCTCATTAATCTGGGGCATTAAGGTCAGAAGGTTGGCAGCCTTCAATCTGGGTGATGTTAGTGTTTGTGGTTTCATAACCTTTTCAGGGCTAGGGATGGTCGTCTGAGTTACGGAAACTTATGAGTTCCTGATGACTTTCCTGCCTGGTTACTTCTCAATCCTCCCTAAGGGGTTGATTGTTATTGGGCAAGGATGGGGAGGGCGGGATAGGGGACCTAACTGCTCGGATGAGTATTCACTTACCATACGTCTGAGCAGGGGAGGGAGTTGTGGGGATACTTATGAGAATGTGATGCATTTTCTATTGTAGAGCCAGGCGCTTTCAATGTATATGGTTATGAATCTTTAATTGGGGGTACACGGTTTTTTTTTATGTTTGACTGTGATAAACGGTTTGTTTGCTTGATGTCTGTTTCATAGATGTATGCAATAATTGTACCACTCATTGTATGGCAAAGTTGTACTGATTTACTGCATCACAATAAAAACACTTTAATTTAAAAAAATAAAATAAAAATAAAAATGTTAATTCAGGGGATTCATTCAATCCTAGTGGTTTTGGTGTGGGGGGACTGGGAAGATAATGTATGTTAACTTCTGGTATTTGGTTCCCTTTGTATGGGATTGTTAGATGTTTTGGATATTATGTGTATTGGATACTGGATGAATGTAAAATCTAGTAGCTGCTTATATACAATGTTGACTTTTGTTCATTAATAAACAATTTATACATAAAATTGCCTGAGATTATTGAAGGTGGAAGCAGCCCCATGGGTGAAGGAGACGGGAATGTGCAGGTATGCTTGCCATTAACACCATTATTTGAGAAACCGAAAGAGATAACTTTGGAGTCTGTTTGGTCTGCCTTAATTTCTATTGAGAAAGCTATTACTTCTTTACTATAATTCTGGAGAGTAATCAGTGAGTTCTGGTTACAGAAAAGCAAGTTGGATTATTGGCTTCTAAAGTAACTGAGATGGACACAAGAATTTCTAACTTGGAAACAGTGCAGCATAAATTTGTGCAATCAGATATTGTTTCTTCTAAGAAAATAGAAAACATGGAAAATGTTTTAAGAATCTTAAATTTGAGAATCTTAAATTTTCCTTATGTAAGGTTGCTTCCTCCTAAGGAACTATTTAATAGCTATTTAGTGCAGATTCTTAAATTTCCATCAGAAGCTGTTCCAATGATAACAAAGGCTTATTTTTTGTCAAAATCAGAGGGAGGTATACTTAAAGATTCTGAACCTGTTTCATGTAAAATGCATTCGAATTATTGGAACTATCTCAAGAGACGGCTATTCAGAATAGAGCCACTTTTTTGATAATGTTTGCATTCTTATCCGAGAGAAATTCTATGTTGAAATTATTTTTCCGGCATCGTCATCAGTTATTCTGCAGCCAAAAAACTTGGATTTTCCCTGACATTACCAGGTCAACCCAAGAACGCAGGAGGAAATTTCTTTCTATGAAATCTGAAGTCTTAAGTATAGGCACAAAATTTGATTTTAGATTTCCTTGTAAATGTCTGCTAAAATACCAGAATTTTAATTACATATTTTTTTAACCTTCTCAATTACGGGTATTCTTGGACTCCCATTCCTAATGTTCTCCATGCATAGGCTCAGCATTATTTTGTTTAGGGGGTGTAAGTTCAGGATTAATTATGTATGACCATGTTTCTTGTTGTAATCACTTTTGTTAAACCCTGTCCTCCTCTATTTCCTATTAATTAATGAGACAATATTTGTAGGGGAATTTAAAATTTCATTTTGCAAATTTCATGATTGTTTATATCACAAATCTTGTCATATTTACTGGTACAAGTAATATTTGTGTTTTTATGTTAAAAATTCAATAAAAAGAAAAAAGGAATGAGGATGGTGAGTGACTGAGAGGGAAGGGAAGAGTGAATGGGAGAGGGTGAGTGACTGGAGTGGAAGGGAGGGAGTGGAGGGAGGGAGAGGGTAAATGAGAGGGAAGGGAGTGAGAAGGAGGTGCAAGTGACTAAGAATGAAGGAAGGGAAGGGGATTGAGTGGGAGGGCGAGTGACAGAGCAGAGGGAAGGGAGTGAATGGGCAGGAGGGATTAGTAACAGAAAGCAAGAAGGTGTATGTGAGTGAGGGAATGAATGACTGAGAGAAGGAGACTGTTGGGAGAGTGAGTGACTGACAGAGGGGAGGGGAGGAAAGGGGTGAATAGAGATGAGGGGGTGAATGACTGAAAAGTGAGTGAGAGGGAATTGGAAGAGGGGAGTGAGATGAGAAGGTAGAAGAGGGGATGCGAGTGTGTGAGAGAGAGAGAAGAGAAAGTTAGTTTCCCCTACCTCCCCTCCACTAATCCACTACAATCTGACAGTGACTGGAAATCAAGTTCATAGGTATGGAGAGAAGTACATTTTTTCTATCCTTATTTATTTAAATGGTGATCTACAGAGGTCTACTGTTATGGGTAGATTAGCACTATAAAGAAATATAACAAATTACCATCAAAATATACTCAATAAATTCATAAATAAGCATAAAGGAAATATGTAAACAATTAATGGTATATAAGACACAAACTCACAAAAATTGCATCGATATAATCATTATACAGCTTTTAAACACATATCCAAAAGATTGAACATTTCAATGAATTTAATTTCTAATCATGAAAACAAAATTTTTCAAGCAGGATGATAGTCCTCACACATGAGTAACATAATCAGATGGAGCCCCAATGTGGAAATGTCAAAGTTTCTAGAACTTTGCTAGCACACTGAGCATGCCCAGCATGCCCTATACCATGTATCCACGTGGGGACCCTCTCTAGTCTCTCTTTTTCCACAAAATTGTAAACCTCGTGATGTGAATAGCTCACTCTGGCTATTTTTTGGCCTTGTGGAAAATTGTGGTTTTTCTTGTTTTTTTCGCTGTTTTTTTTTTCCTCTTTGCTCCATTGTGGGTCCCTCTCGGTGCCCTCCCGTAGTGTTTCCTAGTCAGGATTTTTGGTTATTTGGGTGAGTTTCTTTTCGCGGTCGATTCCCCATGGCGTAGGTTCATCAGTGCCCGCCAGCCATTGTTGCTCCGGCTGCCATTGCTTTTGGTTTCTGACACGACCACCTCCAGTTTTCGGCGATGCCCCAGGTGCCCGAGGACCATATCCATCATTGATGGAGGAGGATACTTGAGATCCTGCAGTTTGTGGAGCCTCCTTAGGAGATCGTGGGGCTCCTGGGTACATGAGAACCTTACAGAGTTGCTGCTAAGAATATGAGAACAACCCCTCACCGTGGCTCCCATTAATAAGAAGGCAGACGGGGTCTATCTCATCCAGAAGACTTCTAGATTCGATAAACATCAGCTGCCCCACCAGTCAGTTGTGGTTGAATCTGCCCTCAAGAGGGCCAAGCGCTCTTGGACTCTGTTCTTGGCTACGGTTCTTTGTGAACCGGTGGCCCAGTATAACCTTGGACCAGTGGGTTTTGTCCATCGTCCGTCAGTGGTACCAATTTAATCTATTAGTTGTCCCACCAAATTACCCTCTGTGTCCAGTTGGCGGCCGGTAGCGCATCAAGTGAATACTACTAGCGGAGCTCTCCTCCCTCTTAACGGCCATAGTGGTCTAGCCGAAGAGAGTGCGATCAGAGAAGGCTTGGGAATCTGAAGGCAAAATTCAACTTGTGCCAGGCCCTATGTGATCCCTGAATCCCAGGCTCAATGAGAGAGTGCTTTGCAGGATGTCTGTCAGGTCCTAGCAGCAAAGCAAAAAAAAAAAATATATATATACGAATGTATATTGATAATAAATCATAGTTCTCTTCTTGTCTGGTGGTGTTCTTTCTGCTGCTGTCAGTCTGTCAAAGCGTTGGATGACAATAAAGTTACAGCTCCTGCTTTTTATTTTTGCTAATTGTGATTGATTCTTTCTCCTTGTGACCTCATTGAAATCCCCAGTGTGTCTGGGATAGAGGGACAGAGACTGAGCCTGTGCCAAGCCACCCTATCTGTGTTGAGGAGTCAGGTGCTGGGATGGGTTTGTGAGGATCAAGCCAGGGAGCAAGACACTAGCCAGAGAAGATCTCACTGTCTTGCACTCTCCTGCAGCATGCTAACCAGAGGAGTTCTTACTTGCACTCTTCTGCTTTCAGATATGCTCCATAAGTAGGGAACCTGATGGAAATTTTAAAACTGTAAAAAGTTGCTAGATTTGTAGCTAAATTGTCCAAAAATAGCTAAATCTCCTTGTCTCATTTACAGTTCTAAAATCTCCATTGTCTTCAAAAAGTTGCCAGATCTAGTGACAGCATTGCTAAATGAACAACAATGGTTGTTTCTCTATCACCAACTCTCCCCTCCCCCCTACCTTGTGATTCCATCAAAGAGTTGCTACCTCCTCTGATAATCTCCATCTGAAGTATGAATGCAGGGCATTATAATCTTGCAATCTTGCAGTATTTACTGGCCCCATGCAGTTCATCCTTCACATAGAAGCTGATAGAGAGGAATGAAGCCACAGGTAAGATATGCTGCCCTCTGACTCCTGCTTCCTAGGGGGAGGTGGGGGCGGGGAAGACCTGTTAGAGATGCTGATTATGCCTGGAGAATGGGAGAAGAGATGTTTTGTGCTTGGATGGAACATCTTCTCTCTTCTACTTATGGAGGTCAGATGGAAGGGAGTGTGTGTTGAGATTGTGGGGAGGGTGTGTTCGTGTTTGTGGGAAGAAAATAATGACTGGAGTTCAATTATGAGGGGTGTGAATGGGAGGTGTAAGTGCATGTAAAGGGGGTATGAGCATAGCCAATATATGAGGATGGGGGTTGTTGGTGTATGGAGCTTGGGGAAAGTGTGAGCATATGGAAGCTGGAATGACCAGTAGCGTAAATTTAGAGGTCAGGAGAGGGTGTGAGCATAAGGAGATAGAGGTGGATGGTGTCAGGTTTTAGAGATTTGACTGAAATAAAGTATCTAGAATTTAGCAGATTTGGCTGTATAGAGGTCAGTGGGATTGTGTGTGTGAGCGCATGGCATGCAGGAGGGGTTCGTGAGAGTATATGAAAGTGGGGATTTGTATGAATGCATGGTTAGATGGACTGTGTAAGAGTGTAAGAAAGTTAGGGAGAAGGTTTGTGGGAAGAAGATATGTGGGCACAGGGGCGGATTGGCCTATCAGGGCTTTGGGCATGCCCCGGTGGGCGAGTCACCCCAATCACATGATAGGTGTTGGTCGCGGCAACCTGTGCCTAGGACGCTGAGACTTAGGGGGTGCTGTGGCAGGCGGCAGAATTTTGAAAGGGCAAAAAGTGCCCTTTCAAAATTCTGCCAGCCCCTGACTCGCCCTGCCTTCCCCCCCAGTGCCACCCTCCCGACGCCCCCCCCCGGTGGTCCAGCGGAGGGCTCGGGAGCGATCTGCTGCTCCCGGGGCCTCGGCTGCCACTAAGCAAAATGGCACCGGTGGCCTTTAGTTCCACCATGTGACAGGGGCCAACCAAGGGCACCGGTAGCCCCTGTCACATGGTAGGAATTGTGTTCCTGGCCTACCCTTTCGGTTTGAAAAAAATGGCGGATCTGTAAATATGGGTAGACATCTAGCCCAGAGAGTTCATATTTGTCTTGAAGGGTAGAAAATGAAATAAATTTGTCACCCTCCCACAGCTGTCCGAAACAGTGGATTCCTTTCCCTAGCTATTGTTGAAAAGGGCCAGGAGAGTTGCCGGCCTGGAATAAGCGATTAGTGTGGATGCTGGAGCTATAATAATATCTTCGGGCGCCTGTCAATTGTTTGCGCCACTGTTCCCATATTAAGAGAGAGTTTTGGGTCGAGTGTGTCATACTACTCCATGTTAGGAGCGTACTCCTGGGTTGCCATATTAAGGATCGCAGGGGAGTCCTGCCAAATATGGCTTGCTCTATGGCTACCCATTGTTTTTGTTCCCCTCTTCTATTCCAATCAAATATGGCCCTTAGCTGAGCCGCTGCATAGTACCCTTGTAGATTAGGGAAGCTCAGGCCACCCCTCTCTTTTGGACGATACATGACCTTTCTTGACACCCTCAGCGGTCGTTTTTTCCAAATGTACGAGAAAACTCGCCGCTGCCATCTGATAAGTACTACTTTTGGTATAGGAATAGGCAATGCCTGAAATAGGTAACCTAGGCGGGGTAGGAGGTTCATTTTCACTGAAGCAATTCTACCAAACCATGATAGGTATAGCCCTGACCACCTATCTAAGTCAGCAAAGATTTGGTGTACGAGTGGTGGATAGTTAAGTTTATAAAGATCTCCCGGGTCTTTACTGATATAGACCCCTAAGTATTTAATTTTGGTGGTAGCCCATCGAAACTGAAACTGGGATTGCAGGGTCACTAGGTCGGGAGCAGATAGTGTAACATTTAATAGTTCAGATTTTTCAATATTAAGCTTAAACCCCGATACCGCCCCAAAGTTGCTAAGTTCGTCAAGAGCCCCCCTCAGGGAAGTGCCCGGCTCAGACAAGGTAAACAGGACATCATCGGCGAACAGGGACATCTTATACACTCGATCCGCAATCTCTACGCCCTTAATGTTGCTGTTAGCTCGCACTCTGACCGCCATAGGTTCCAGAAACAAAGCAAAAAGTAGCGGCGACAGGGGGCAACCCTGCCTCGTCCCTCTCTTAATATGGAAGGCCTCTGAGTAAACCCCATTAACCTTAACCCTAGCTGTCGGCATAGTGTAGAGCTGTTGAATCCAATTAATGAATTGATCCCCAAAGTTCATGGCCCGCAGGGTGGCGAACAGAAAAGACCAGTGCACCATGTCGAAGGCTTTCTCCGCATCTACCGACAACAAAACCATAGGCTGGTGCTCCTTGCGAGCCCACCACATTAGGTTAGTGATTTTGCGAATGTTGTCGGCCGCCATCCTACCTGGGATAAAGCCTGCCTGGTCAGTGAGGACGAGTTTCGTCATAACCCTGTTCATTCTGTTCGCCAGTATTTTAGCGATTAATTTAAGGTCAATGTTGATTAGGGATATGGGCCTATACGATCCGCAGTGGGTAAGATCTCTCCCAGGCTTTCCCAGGATTGTGATCCCTGCCTCATTAGAGCCTGGCCACAGCTGTCCTCCATCCCTCAGGGAATTAAATAACTCCCGCAAGGGCTCCAATAGAGAAGCAGAGAATGTTTTGTAAAATTGTGGGGTAAATCCATCGAGGCCAGGCGCTTTATTCGCCTTGAGATCCCCTATAGCCTGTTGGATTTCGAGCAGGGAGATTTCCTTATCCAAAGCATCTTTCTCTGCCTCAGTTAAAGATGGAAGGGTAACAGAGTCCAGGTAACCCTGGATATGATCTGAGGGAACATGGGTGAGCGCCGCATACAGAGATCCATAAAATTCCTGAAACCTACTACGTATTGCTGGGGGGGACGTGAGGAGTTCCCCTGCATTATCTCTGATTGCTATTATCTGGTTTCGTGTTTGCTTAAATTTCAAGTACCTAGCCAATAACCTCCCCGAGCGGTTGCCCCATTCATACTTTTCAACCTTCATGAGGAATAATTGGGCTGCCAGTTCCTTGTCAGTAATTGCCCTCAGGTCCTCCCTCGCTTTCTGCAATTGGTTATAGACCCGTGCTGACAGAGTTCTTTTATGTTCTTGCATTAAGTGTGTTATCTCCCCCAATATTCTCTGCTTATCCTGCTGTTGGGCTTTTTTTACATGTGCACCCCTAGATATAAAGCAGCCCCTCAACACTGCTTTAAGGCAGTCCCACAACAAAGCAGGCGCCCCATTATTAGTATCAAAGTACTCCCGTATCGCGTCATGGATTTGTTGACAAAAATTTGTCATTCAAAAGAGAGTCATTTAGTTTCCAGGAGGTAAATCCCGTACCATCTGAGGTCACCTTGATTTCCGTCACAACGGACGCATGATCCTACCAAGTTATTGGATTAATATCCATAACACTGACCCTATTCATCAGTGACCTATCAAGTAAATAATAGTCAATACGGGAATACTTTTGGTGAGGAGCCGAAAAAAAAGTATAATTTCTAGATAAGGGGTTCCTCTGCCTCCATCCGTCCACAAGATTCCATTTAGTCATCAGGGATTTTAGACACTTCCTATGGGGCTTGGTACCCTCGTGTGTACCTCCGGAATTGTCTATGCTTGGGTCTATGGTTAGATTATAATCACCCACTACCATAATCGCTCCCACCCCCTCTTTGTCTAATAACGCATCTAGCTGCTGGTAAAAATCTTTCTGGTTAGTATTGGGAGTGTAAATATTCAGTAAAGTAAAAGTGGTACCCTGACAATCAAAACAGACCATCAGATACCGTCCCATAGGGTCACCTATGTATTTATGGATTGTAAAATCCTGGCCCTGTCTAAATAGTGTGCAAACTCCTGTATATTTAGATGCCTGGCAAGCCACCGAAAAGTATTTGTGGGAAAACATGGGCCAATTAAGGAGATGTTCATAACGCTTTTTTAAGTGCGTTTCCTGCAAACATATCACCATTGCCCCCTGGTCCAGTATGTCTTGCCTGAGGAACTGTCGTTTGCGGGGTGTCTGTAACCCTTTAACGTTAAGGGAAAAGAACCTCAAGGCCGCCATGTTACATTGAAGGTTATCTTAGCTAATTGGCGCAGCGGGATACCAACCCCACGGATATTATCCATATGATATTGATTCTGCCTCTCTGCCACTTGAAAGATTATGGGGCTATACATATGTGGCCATGTCCCAGGTTTATGATAAACACAGTTATGGTTGCCCATCTGGAACAGTACAATACACTTTCTCACACTCCCTTTTCCCTCCCCCTCCCCCTCCCCTTTCTTATTCCCTCCTGCATGTGCCAACCCAGTTTGGCTTGTCAGGAAAGGTATTTGAGAACAGTGAAGTCTGTATGGCAGAAAACTCAGACTCCAGTGTCGCCTATATCCGATCGAAGGTCAATCAGACCCATAGCATAACATAACTAAACTTGTGTCATAACCATATTTACGATTCAGCGCGGGAACTGCGCTGATAACTGCTGCAATACTCCAGCTAGTCACTTGAATAGCTATCCTCTGCATTTATATTATACTTAGACTCTATAGTCCATTCTGTCAGTCCCCCTCGGAGCGGAGGGTGCCGCTTGCGTTCCGCCTCAGCCTACGACCGCCGTTCTCCACCCATCTCCAGCGGGGAGCCTCCGGTCTCTCCCTCTGTTGCTGTGGCGCAGTTAGTTGGACCTGGAACCCGGCTGTAGTCAAAATGGCCACCGCCTCCTTCACATTAGTAGCTTTCGTCGTAGCTCCCTGGATTGTCACAGAAATGCCCACCGGAAACAGCCATCGGTAACGGAGGTTTTCCCGCCGGAGAACTGAAGTCACAGGTTGGTATTCTTGCCTTCTTTTCAGCGTTAGTGGGGAGAGATCAGCAAAGACTGATATCTGGAGGGATTCCCACTCCCATGTTTTCTGCTTCCGTGCCACCGCCAGCACACGTTCCTTTAGCGGAAAACGGAGAAAGCAAGCAATAATGTCTCTCGGCTGATTGCCGACTCGGGGTCCCAAAGTGCGATGGACTCTTTCAATATCCACATCCTCCGGACTGTCCGAGTGCTCTCCATGCTGCTCCTGTACTAAGAAAAATCTGCACAGGGTGCGAATCACCTCAGTACAGTCCTTGTAGGAATCTGTCTCCGGTATGCCCCGGAATCGAAGGTTACACCTTCTGTTCCTGTTCTCCAGGTCTTCTAATTTAGCAGAGAGTTCCACTGTAGTTTGGTGCAGGGAAGAGACCTGTTGCTGGAGTTTGTCTATTTTGACTTCTTGGGCATCCAGTCTGATGTCACAGTCATCCACCCGCCGGCCGATGTCCGCCATTTCCTCCCGGATCTCGGCCATTTTTTCTAACATTTCATGTTTATTGTTTTTCATGTCTTGGCGGAGGTCCTGGAACCATTGTCTAAATTCAGTCCTCGTAGGCATTATAGAGTCTGAGTTTGTCATTGATTCCGCTATATCTTCGTCCTGCATGTTTTCACTACTCAGCAACACCGGCATGGCGCCCGCCATGGAGGCCTCGAATCCTCCTTCCCCCTTGGTATATGAGAATTGCCGCAAATCGGTGCCTTTTCTTTTAGCTGTCATTGATGTCTGGTGAAACCTATTTGTTTAAGGCAAAATTCGTCCAGTGGAAGGGTGGATGGATACTGATTGATCGTGCTGATTGCTCTAGGCTCGCTGGAGCTCTAAAGTCAAGCTGTCATTCAAGCTCGTGACGTCACAGTCTCCCCCTTGTTTGTTTGTTTGTTTTTAAGCATAATTTAAGCATGAAGACTAGAATAGTTCCAATCTGAAATGGTTTTGCTTTTTTTTTTTTAAGCCTTTAGAAAATGTATATTTTTAAATGACTAAGACTGGAATGTTCCCATTTAAAAGGGAAGCTGACTAAGGATGTCTTTCTGTTCCATATCTCCCACATGAATAATCATACGACTGATAGTTTAAAGAAAGACACTTGCTTTATTGCCGGAAAGAGTAAAACAAGAGAAGCTGTACGGTGTGGGTGGCTGTCCCTTGGGAGGACAGAACCTGAAGGAAGGGTGTCATTTCGCCTTCTGATAGGAATGTGGATTTCTTATTTAACGGTTGGGAGCATCACTTTCACTTTTAGTAGAAGTGAAAAATGCTGCAAGTCTGAAAGCAAGGTGCTTCTGTGAGAGTGTAATGTGTATGTGAGATAGGGAGGGTGCTTCTGTATGTGTGTGGTGTGTATGTGAGACAGGGAGGGTGCTTCTGTATGTGTGTGTGGTGTGTATGTGAGACAGGGAGGGTGCTTCTGTATGTGTGTGGTGTATATGTGAGTCAGAGAGTGTGCTTGTGTGTGTCAATGTGTGTGTGCGAGAGAGATGGAGCATGTTTTTGGCTGGTTTGTGGCTGTGAGAGAGGGCATGTGTGTGATTGAGAGCTTGTGTGTAAGTGAAATAGAGCATGTGTGTGATTGAGAGAGACTGGCCAGAGAGGTGATGTGTGTATTGAGAGAAACTGATCAGGGAGATGATTGGTATGTATGTGCTTGTGGTTGGGGAGATGATTAGTGTATTAGAGACAGAAACTGGTCCTGA
Organism: Rhinatrema bivittatum; assembly: GCF_901001135.1. NCBI lineage: Eukaryota > Metazoa > Chordata > Amphibia > Gymnophiona > Rhinatrematidae > Rhinatrema > Rhinatrema bivittatum. The sequence goes on along the minus strand of NC_042617.1, from coordinate 222,663,846 downwards.
GGGTGTGACTGGTGTGTGTGTGAGAGAGAGAGAGAGAAGAGACTGGTTGTGGTCCCTAAGGAAGAAGACTGTGAGGACAGCTTTAGCAGCTACTGCTGCTTCTGGTGTGGCCTGCAAGGGAAAGGAGTAGGAGAACTGCTGGAGAGGGTAAGTAAAGGTGGCTTTTTAAGTTCATTTTTCTTGATTGACTACCATTTTAATTATTGGGTAGTATGTGATGTTTCTGCTGTTTGAAATATTTTATTGATGTTTGGAGAATTTTAAATACATTTTATGAGTTTTTAATTGTTGGATATTATTCTGTTCATAGTTGTTGTGAAACATTTATTCTGCTTATTAGTATAGTTATACAATTATTTCTGTGTTGGGATCTATAGCTGCTTGGCTAGTTCTGTTTTCCTAATAGGAGGTGTATTGGTGTTTAGGGCCTGATTTAATATTTGTAGTGTTGCCTTTTCATAGGTAGGGTTGTTACTGTTTGAGTGCATTCCATAATACAAGTGTAACTGTGTGCAGATTAATTTATGTGCATTACTGCAGATCCTGGTGGTATGTTAGGTCGATTCTGTGTATGTGACAGAGGTGAGGTATTTTACTGTATCAGTCTTATTTGTTGTATTTTCTCAAGAGGACATGCAATAGTGATAAACTGCTGTCTTTTCATGAGTAGGGCTATTGAGCCTGGTAGTTGGAGTTTGTGTTGCTATTACTGAGATGACACTAGAACCAGAATATATTTTTTGTAAGGTAAGTTATACGGGGAGTGTCATAATTCTGCTTTACATCCATAATTGTGGGTCATGGGGGTTCCTGTGGATGCAAACTGTACTTTTACATTTAGCCTTATAATGGTCATGTGTTCAGTGTGTCATGCATGTAAGAGCCATCAGTCAGGTGTGTCCCGACAGAAAAAAGGTTGAGGTCAACTAATTCATGACCATTTCAAGGTGACTGGAATTAAAAGTTCCCAGGTATGGAGAACCGGGGATTTTTTTTCTATCCTTATTAGTTTTAATTATTGATTATTATTTGGTGTCTGCTGTTTTTGAAATATTTTATTGGTGTTAGGGAAATTTTCAAAAATTTGTATATGAGTTAAATTACTGGAGGTTCTATTCATCAGCAGTTTTGAAATATATATTTTTAGTATGATTTTCCTATTGTGATTGATGTTTTATAGTTCTTGATTTTATTGTTTGATGTTTTATGAGGAATGATGGTATTTTCTGTTTTTTCCATTGCTGCATTACATACAGTCTAACTTGTTGTGATTTCCAATTTAGTTTGTCTGTGCTATTCTGTGTATATTTTATAGTCCCTTTATTCTGTATTTGGTGACTCACCAAATTGTATGTGTAATTGGGTACCCATGGGCCAGTATGGAGAAAAATCCCCCAGGCCACTATTTTCCCACAATCCGCCCCTGTGTGGGCATACAGAGGCCAGGGAGAGGGAATGTAAGTGTTATGTTTGGCCTCGAAAGGCCTTGCATTCTGTTATGTAGCGGCCTCGAAAGGCCTTGCATTCTGTTGTGTAACGGCCTCGAAAGGCCTTGCATTCTGTTATGTAACGGTGGTTTTAGTGTGCCCATGGGCCTCAGCCCAACCCCGGCCATCCAGGGCCGAACCAAGGGTTGTCGGTGGCTCCGCATGGCTGGACACTCTACCCTCTGCCAGGCCGGCAAGCTCCCATGGCCAAACATCCAAGGATGTTGGAAGGTGAATGGTCCTCTGACCATTCCGGGCCCTTTCGGACCTGCTGTGAGCAGCAGGCCTTGCCTGAGGTTGAGGGCAGACGGGCCTTGACATGAAGACACTGGAGTTGATGCAACGGCATCACATGGCACGAAGACACTTGGCAGAAGACGTGACACCAGGGCTGTGGATATAAGACACCAGGATCGATGCGGACAGCATCGCAGACGAGACACTTGACAAGGATGATGCAGACGGCATCCAAGACGAGGATTCATGGCTGGGATGATGCAGACGGCATCCGAGGCAAGACACATGGCTGGATAAGGCAGACGAAGACACTTGGCATCAAGGCAAGACACAAGGCATGGACATTGGCACTGTCTCTCAGGGCGCCCTACTCAGGCCACCCGCGGGACTGAGTCGCGGACCACCCTGTCCGTTACGCGCCCTACACAGCCCCAAGGCTGGTCGCGGACCACGACGGGAGTGGGACAGCGCAGGAAGACACATCAGGCTTCACGGCTCAGGAGCACAGGATAACCGTCCACTGGTAGCCTAGTCCACCCAGGAACTACATCTGGGGAACCCCCGGCCTACCGGTACCAGAAGGCTCCAGAGCGAGGACGAGGCGGAGTGAAGGGAAGAACGTCAGGAAGGCAGGAACACCAGGACGAAGACGAAGAAACCTGGACATGGACCTCAGGCGAAGACATGGACATGGCATAGCATGACGAGACGACATCAAGGTGAGGAGCTCCACAAAGAAGACCTTACATGGGCCCTGGGAGGCAGGAACCTCCAGGGTGAAGACCAACGACGATGCAAGGCAAGGCAGAATGAACGAAGCAGCCCTATATAGGGCTCAGGCAGGAAACAGTCTTTAGGTGGGGCCCAGACACTTCCTGTGTCTGGCCCTTTAAATATAGAAGAGAGACGCGGCCGCGCGTCGCAGGAGCAGGGCTGTGCAGGGCCCTGGACAGCGGCCTGCACAGCGTCTCTATGCCAGCAGCGTCAGATGCTGCAGAGAAGGCAGGGGAGAGCCTGGACGCAGGCTCCGACGTCGGCAGCGGCTCCAGCCGCTGCAGGAGGCCCCAGGGGCAGCTCCTGCCGCTAGGAAACACCGGGGCTTTTGCGGCCTCCAGCTGCGAAGATGAAGATGACGGGGGCGTTCCAGCCCCGAAGAACACCGCGGTTCCGGCCGCGGACCCTGAAGAAAGTTCAGGGTGGCCTCCGGGCCGCGTGGGAGGGAAGCAGAGCGCGGCTCCAGCCGCGTGGGAGGCCTGACGGCGGCGTCCTGCCGCGTCGGGAGAAGATGCAGCGAGGGTAAGTCCATGCCTGCTCGCGGGGGGACCCGCGGGCAGAGCCAAATCATAACAGTAAGCTTGTGGAGGATGGGGGAGGAGGGTATTTGTGTGTTTTTGGATTCTGTTGGAGAGAGGGCGGGACGAGGACAGGAATTGAATATGCAGAGAAGGAAGCATTATGTATTCTTTTTTTTCGTAGGAAAAAAGCAGTGGTTTTATCATAGAGTGCTAAATTTGTCTCTCTCCACATATTTAAGTCCCAGATCTGTTTGTTTTACTGTATTTTAAAATTCATACACATTTATAACTTTTCTTCTAATTCTTTGAATTATAGGCAATGGTGGCTTGTTATCCAGGTGATGGAACAGGATATGTGCGGCACGTTGATAATCCTAATGGAGATGGAAGATGTGTAACGTGTATATATTATCTCAATAAAAACTGGGATGCCAAGGTATGTGATTAATCTACACATTTTAATATTAAACATACTGCATGGATATATTTAAGGGGGTAACTTTGTAAGTCTGGCAACATTTTAAATCCAATATTTTCCCTTTGAAAATGTTCCCACCTAAACTACTGGCAAATAATTACACCTGCTAATTTGTGTACAGGCTTTTTTCAGGAAAATGCAAAAGTATGCTTGCACATGCTAACTTTCCCCCAACACCCCTATGGGGAATACATCAGCTCACTGCGGATAAACTCATGTGCGTACAAGCTATATACCTATATTAGGTAGGCAGTTTTATAACTGACCATTTTGCAGGTAAAACACTGTTTTATCTGCAAAAATGCCTTTGAAAATTACTTTCTAAATGTTTTGTAAAAAATTTCTAGATGTAAGCTATATCCTTGCATTAGGGCTAAATTGATATTTCAGTGGCAATTGCCTCCCTTTCCTTTGGGCTACTAGCTTGATTGGAACAGACTTGTTCTGACTGTGATGCTAGTTATCCACCTTCCCCCAAAATCTAGCAGAGACATCAGAATGCTAGCCTTTGTCTAGGAGCCACAAGCCACAGCTCCCTCTGGAACTTTCAAGTGGATGCAATATCATGCGTGTAAAAAACGTGCATCCAAAATGGACTCACATTTTTTGAACACGCGACATTCACCTCTCCTGGGCGCTCGATGCAATACGCAAATGAGCTGCTGCACTAAAAGGGACAAGCAATGGATAATTTGAGCATCCCTAGCGCTCTGCATCAGGTGCTCAGGAGAATTGGCTGTGAGTCCACAACAGCCTGGTGAGAGCTCCCTCCCCACCCCCTGGCAGGACTGTTCCTGATTGGTCCTTTTTATTGATAATTGTCAGTGAAAAGGACCCGATCCCCTTTCAGGACAGCTTTCTGAAAGGGGATTGGTCCTTTTACTGACATGATAGTGAATTGACCAATCAGCAGTAAGTGAAGCAGTGAATAAATTAATATTAAGTGCCCTGTGTGTGCAGCTTACCAAAATGGATGCTCAATTTATAAGCGCCATTTTATCCCGCAGCAGCTATTTTACTGGCACAATATGAGCACACAATATACACGGCCCTGAGCATGTATACTGTGGATGTAAATTGCGCGCCCTGAAATCTATTTATTTATTTATTTGCATCAAGGCTTTTTTTTTTTTTTTTTGCATGTAGTTCTTCCTACTTTGTATTGCAATGATGCTAAGTAGGAGGAACCACAGAAAAGCAGGGTTTTTTTTGTTTTTAAGTTGAGCCCTTGCCACGTGGGAAGACTTTACACCTGCTCCGGGCAGACGTAAAATTTGACTGATGCACTTGGGCGCATGGGGAATTTTTTGCTTTGCAGGGTAATAGTTAATAGCCTCATCTATATGGAATTTTTTACATGTGATGAGCACTATTAGCTGTGTACGAATTTGTATACACGTTTTGGACGTGTAGATCCCCTTATTGCATTGGGGGTTATGGACATACGTCCAAAACACGTGTCCAAGTGCTCGTTAGGCTCAGCGCGCTATTTCATCGGCCTGTAAGTGTGCATCCCCCCTGGGTCTAGCCATTGCACTTTGGTTGGAATTCTTCCATCCCTAGGAAATATGAATGCTGCATTCATAGCATCTCCATTATTAGCCAGGTATGGGAATAAAGGTGGCACATTTCACTCCCTCCCTAACCTTTCAAAAATAACATAGCAACAGGTGATTGTATGTGCAGGACTGACTTTTCTGCTAATCCAGTCATCCTGCCATTATCCACACCCTTAGACCTGTGATCCTCCATACTACCCCCCCCCCCCCCCCCCCCCCCCCTGCCTCCATACCCTCAGTCTTTTCAAATGCCTCCTTCTGGCCACTTCACAAATTCTTTGCTCTTCAAAGTTCAACTCAGAGTCTTGACTCTTGATGCCTCTCTTCCTACTTGGCAGTTTTTCTTCTTCTCCCTGTAGGTCTGTACTCCTATGTGTACACCCTCTCATGCCTCTACATGCCGGATGGCCCCCTTTCCCCACTTCCCGTTCATAGGTCTTTGAGCCATTGGTCTTTTCACATATCCCCAGACTGCCATCTGCACCTGCATACCTCTACTTTCAAAATCATAAAAGGTCTGCAACAGTGGTGTTTGCTAATTGTTGTTCTCCATTGTTTAATACCTTTCAGAAGTCATTAAATAAAGTTCAAATAGTATATTTACCAGCTCACCGTTTTCTACATGTTTTTACACATTCAAAAAACTAAAATAAATAAATAAATAATTTCCTGGCGTGTAGCCAGATGGACTCAGAACGAATGGGATAGTATCCGCATGCTAGCAGTTGGAGACGGATCTGACGTCAGCACGGGGGTATATCTATCCCCACAGGAAGCGTAGCAACTCAGTAATTTCCGTCTCCAAAGCAATTTGGAGTGCCTGCACGCTAGTTGAGCGTGCTTTCCAAGACTAGTCCGATTGGCATGCCTTCAATTTGCTCACAGACTGAAGAACAGAGCAGTTAGAGTGATGTCCGACAACGCCACCACGGTGGCATACATCAACCGTCAGAGCAGAACCAGAAGCAGACAAGTATCTCTGGAGATCGCCCCACTGATGGCTTGGGCAGAGGCGAATCTGCAGGACATCTCCGCCGTCCACATTGCCGGGAAGGACAATACCACAGCAGACTTCCTCAGCAGAGAAAGCCTAAATCCGGGAGAGTGGCAGCTGTCACCCACAGCCTTCCAGATGATTGTGGATCACTGGGGGATTCCGGACATGGATTTACTGGCGGACAAGTCCAATGCTCAAGTACCCAGATACTTCAGCCGCAAGCGCGACCCGTTCTCTCACGGAATCGATGCCCTGGTTCAGCCATGGCCTCCAGGGACTCTGCTATACGCCTTTCCTCCGTGGCCTCTGCTGGGCGCCATCATCCACAAGATTCAGAAACACCGGGGCCTAGTTCTTCTACTGGCACCAGATTGGCCAAGACGACCCTGGTACGCAGACATAAGAAGACTACTGGCAGGGGAGCCTCTCCCACTGCCTCCTCTCCGGGACCTTCTACGTCAAGGTCTCATCCTCCACGAGGATCCAGCTCAATTCTCTCTTACGGTCTGGCCCTTGAGAGGGCTAGACTGAAGAAAAGAGGTTACTCGGAGCCCGTGATTGATACACTCCTCCGAGCTCGCAAGTTTTCCACATCCCTCACCTACATTCGCATCTGGAGAGTATTCAAAGCATGGTGCGACACTCATGGCACCAATCCCCATGTACCCACAATCCCTATTGTGTTGGATTTCCTGCAGGATGGACTTCAGAAGGGTCTCTCCCTCAGCTCCATCAAGGTTCAGGTGGCTGCTCTGTCTTGCTATGGTCCCAGGAGGGATAGCAAGACCATCGCCATGCACCCAGATGTTTCTCGCTTCCTGCAAGGAGTCAAGCATATTCGTACGCCACTGAAGTGGCCTGTGCCTTTGTGGAACCTCAACCTTGTTTTGGATTTCCTCGAGGGGTCCACCTTCAGACCCCTTCGGGGCCTATCTCTCCGTTCTCTAACCTTGAAGATGGTGTTCTTGCTGGCTGTTTGTTCAGCCCGCTGCATCTCAGAGCTACAAGCACTGTCTTGCCATGATCCATTTCTCAGAATCATTCCGGAGGCTATCCATCTTCGGACGGTCCCCTCCTTTCTACCGAAAGTGGTTTCACAGTTTCATCTTAACCAAACCATATCCTTGCCGACCACGGCGGGTCTGAAGAAATCTGAAGAAGGGCGTTTATTACGCCATCTCGACATTGGCAGATTGCTGCCCAGATATTTGGAAGTGACACAACAACTACGAAAGACGGACCATCTGTTCGTCCTGCACAGCGGGAAGAAGCAAGGTGAAGCGGCCTTGTGGCCCACCATCGCCCGCTGGATTAAAGAAGTTATCAGAGCAGCTTACGTAGAAGCCGGGAAGTCTCCGCCTCTACAAGTCAAGGCTCATTCTACCAGAGCACAAGCAGCATCCTGGGCTGAATCCAGGTTGCTGTCGCCTGCAGAAATCTGTAAAGTGGCGACGTGGTCCTCCCTCCATACCTTCTCCAGATTCTACCGTCTGGATGTCCAGGCCAGGGAGGACTCAGCATTTGCGAGGGCGGTACTACATGGTCCTCAGGCAGCCTCCCGCCCAGGCGGGGAGTAAAGCTTTTGTACATCCCATTCATTCTGAGTCCATCTGGCTACACGCCAGGAAATGTTGAGATTGATACCTGATAATCTCCTTTTCCTTAGTGTAGACAGATGGACTCAGCATCCCGCCCAGCTGCCTGTGTACATGGGTTTCACCGCTTCAAGGTAAGCCATGTCTTCTGTTCCATAAGAGCGTACACTCTACCTGGTGTCAACGCCTTCCGGTTGTGAATGCTGGCGGTCTCCAGCTACTATCAATCGGTCAGGGCAATCCTGTTTCACTTTTCACTGAGCGTCAGTACACATATCCATAACAGCTTTTGCAAGGAAGATTACTGAGTTGCTACGCTTCCTGTGGGGATAGATATACCCCCGTGCTGACGTCAGATCCGTCTCCAACTGCTAGCACGCGGATACTATCCCATTCGTTCTGAGTCCATCTGTCTACACGCCAGGAAATGTTGAGATTGATACCTGATAATCTCCTTTTCCTTAGTGTAGACAGATGGACTCAGCATCCCGCCCAGCTGCCTGTGTACATGGGTTTCACCGCTTCAAGGTAAGCCATGTCTTCTGTTCCATAAGAGCGTACACTCTACCTGGTGTCAACGCCTTCCGGTTGTGAATGCTGGCGGTCTCCAGCTACTATCAATCGGTCAGGGGAATCCTGTTTCACTTTACACTGAGCGTCAGTACACATATCCATAACAGCTTTTGCAAGGAAGATTACTGAGTTGCTACACTTCCTGTGGGGATAGATATACCCCCGTGCTGACGTCAGATCCGTCTCCAACTGCTAGCACACGGATACTATCCCATTCGTTCTGAGTCCATCTGTCTACACTAAGGAAAAGGAGATTATCAGGTATCAATCTCAACAATAAAAAATTAAGACTAGACTTACCTTTGCTAAAACCCTTCCCCCATTAACCCATGTCTATCTAAACGGCCAATGATTTTGTTTTTAAGAATGGCATCTACCATTTTACCCGGCACTGACATTAGGATTACTGGTCTGTAGATTACCAGGTCACCCTTGGAGCCCTTTCTAAAAATCAGCATCATATTAACCACCTTCCTGTCTTCAGGAATCATGGATATTGTAAATGAAAAGCTACAGATTATTAACAACTGGTTAGCAATTTCATGTTTTAGTTCTTTTAGACTCTGGAATGCCGTCCGGTGTCAGTATTATTTGTTACTCTTTAGTTTGTCATTTTGATCTTTTATATCCTCCATTGTCATAGATATTTGTTTTTTGGTGGCAGCTCCAACATCAAAGAATGTTTTAGAATGTAAAGACTGAGATAGAACTTTATTCATCTTTTTTGCTATTTCCTTCTCCTCCCTGAGTACCCCTTTTGCCTTTGTCATCTAGTACTTGAAAAATATTTTATTAGTTTTTGACTTACTGGCAAACCTTTTTTCGCAATCTCTCATGGCCTGTCTAATTACTATTTTACATCTATGTTCTTGCCTATTTTCATCATTTAGGTCTGCTTTCCTTTTTTTTTTTTAACGAATGCCCTTTTAGCTTTAACTGTTTCCTTTATTTCACCATTAAATCATGCTGGCAGTCATATGGTCTTTCTTCAACATTTTTTAAAAATAGATTTGATATGCTGGGTCAGACCAAAGGTCTATCAATCCCAGTATCCTATTTCTAACAGTGGCCAATCTAAGCCATAAGTATCTGGTAGGAATCCAAAAGGTAAATAGATTCCATGCTGCTTATCCCAGGGATAAGCAGTGGATTTTCCCAAAAAATATCTTTTCTTCCAGGAAGTTGTCCAAACAATTTTTAAACCTAGCTACACTATTCGCTTTTATTGCATCTTCTGGCAACAAATTACAGCATTTAATTATGTGCTAAGTAAAAAAAAAAATATATATATATATATTTTCTCTTGTATGTTAAATGTTTTACCTAGTAACTTCATTGCGTCCTCCTAATCTTTCTACTTTTTGAAATACAATTTGCATTTACTCATTCCACTCCACTCATTATTTTATAGACCTCTATATCTCTTCTCAGCTGTCTCTTCTCAAAGCTGAAGAACCCTAACCTCTTTAGCCTTTCCTCATAGGGGAATCGTTCCAACTCCTTTATCAGTTTTGTCACCTTTACATATATAGAAACATAGAAGTGACGGCAGAAGACCAAACGGCCCATCCAGTCTGCCCAGCAAGCTTTCACACCTATTTGTTTTCATAATCTGTTACTCTGACGGCTGGGGTCAGGGCCCTTATTGGTAACTTTATGGTTCCAATTCCCTTCCACCCCCACCATCGATGCAGACAGCAGTGCTGGAGCTGCATCTAAGTGAAGTATCTAGCTAATTGGTTTGGGGTAGTAACTGCTGTAATAAGCAAGCTACTCCCGTTTGTTTACCTTGCATGTGCAATTCAGCCATTGTTGGTTGTCTGAATAAAAATCCTCTTTACTTAATTCCCTCTGTTGCTGAAGCAGTGAGCTGCGCTGGATACTTATTCCAAGTCAAGTATCATGCTTAATTGATTCGGGGTAGTAGCCACCGTAACAAGCAAGCTACACCCATGCTTATTTGTTTACCCAGACTATGTAATTCATTCCTAGTTGGTTGATGCTGATAAATCATCTTTTCTTCATTCTCTGTAAATCATCTTTTCTTCATTCACCTTTCTCTGTATCTTTTCCAGTTCCGTTATATCTTTTTTAAGATGCGGTGATCGGAATTGGACACACTATGCAAGGTGAAATTGTAACATGTTGCAATACAAAGGCATTAAAATATTCTTTGTTTTATTCTCCATTCCTTTCCTAATATTCTATTTTCTTTCTTGGCTCCCATAGCATACTGAGAAAAGGATTTCAACACATTGTCCACAATGATGCCTAGATCCTTTTTCTGGGTGGTGATTCCCAGTATAGAATATTGCATCATGTAGCTATAACTTGGGTTGCTGTTCCCTACGTGCATTGCTTTGCATTTGTCCAGATTAAATGTCATCTGCTGTTTGGATACCCAGTCTTGCAATGTCCTCTTTTAATTTCTCACAATTCTGTTGTGATTTTACAACCTTGAATAATTTTTGTATCATCAGCAAATTTGATTGCCTCATTTGTTCCCATCTCTAGGTCATTTATAAATATATTAAAAAGAGGTGATCCAAATAGAGATCCCTGGGACACTCCACTATTCCCCTTTCTTCATTGAGAAAATTCACCACTTGTTTGCTATCTTTTTTTTTTTTTTTTTTTAATTAAAGATTTTTATTAAACAGACAGTGAATCCAATGTGATACATACAGACTGAAATGGAAGGTACATAAGCATTAACAAGAAATTGTAACAATCGTGTCTGTGTCAATAAGTAATAAATCCCCCAGGCAATATGGGGGGATAGAAAAGAGTAGATTCACATTCAAACTGTTTGCTATCTTTTAACTAGTTCTCAATCTACAATTGGACATTGTTTCCTTTTCCATGACTTTTTAATTTCCTCATGAATCTCTTATGAGGGACTTTGTCAAATGCTTTCTGAAAATCCAGATATACTATATCAACTGGCTCACCTTTTATGAGTTTTTTGCTTTCACATCAAGCTTCTTTCCAAAGTCTATTTTTGCCTTCCTTATTAGTGCTTTGCATCCACCTTGCCAGTGTCTCTGCTGTTTTCTGTTTTCTTCATTTGGATCCCTATTCCATTTTTTTTAAAGATATTGTTATTACAAAATATCTCATCTCACTTTTTATCGATGCCAACAGTTCTTGGCCTTTTTTAATGCTTGGAATATATCTGGTCTAGACTTCCATGTCTTATGTAAACTCTTGACCTTTGCAGCTGCTCCTTTCAGATTTTCCCTAATCATTTTCCTCATTGTATCGTAATCTCCCTTTTGAAAGTTAAATACTGTTGTAGAAGATTTCCGTAGTGTCCTTCCTCCAGTTAAGTCAAATTTGATTATGTTATGATCATTATTGCCAAGAGGCTCCAACACCGTTACCTCTTGCACCAAATCATATGTTCACCTAAGGATTAGGTCTAAAATAGCTCTCTTCTTGTTGTTTCTTGTATCATCTGCTCTATGAAGCAGTTGTTTATTTCAGCTACCTCCTGTGCATGTGACATTTACCTAATTAGTACTGGGGAAATTGAAATCACTCATTGTAACTGTGTTGCTAATTTTCAGGGTCATTCATCAAAATGCGTTATATCATTAAGAAAGGTGGGAGGAAGGCATTAAGACAGGTGGGAGGAAGACAAAACGATTACTGGCATGGTTAAAAGGTGAGGTGAAAGAGGCTATTTTAGCCAAAAAAAAAATCATTCAAAAATTGGAAGAAGGATCCATCTGAAGAAAATAACTTGACAATGCTTAGGCTTTTTCTTAAGTGTAAAACATTGATAAGGCAGGCTAAGAGAGAATTTGAAATGAATTTGGCTGTAGAGGCAAAAACTCATAATAAAAACTTTTTAAAATATATCCGAAGCAAGAAACCTGTGAGGGAGTCGGTTGGACTGTTAGATGACCGAGGGGGTTAAAGGGACTCTTAGGGAATATAAGGCCATTGCAGAAAGACTAAATGAAATCTTTGCTTCTGTGTTTACTAACGAGGATGTTGGGGAGATATCTGTTCCAGAGATGGTTTTCAAGGGTGATAATTCAGATGAACTGAACTAAATCACTGAGAACCTGTAAGATGTAGTAGGCCAGATTGACAAGCTAAAGAGTAGCAAATTACCTGGACCAGATGGTATGCACCCCAGGGTTCTAAAGGAACTAAAAAATGAAATTTCAGATCTATTAGTTTAAATTTGTAACCTATCCTTAAAATCATCCATTATACCTGAAGACTGGAGGGTGGCCAATGTAACCTCAATATTTAAAATGGGCTCCAGGGGCGTTCCAGGAAACTATAGACCAGTGAGCCTAACTTCAGTGCTGGAAAAATAATGGAAACTATTCTGAATGTCAAAATCACAGCGCATATAGAAAGACATGGTTTAATGGAACACAGTCAGCATGGATTTACCCAAGGCAAGTCTTGCCTCACAAATCTGCTTCATTTTTTTGACGGGGTTAATAAACATGTGGATAAAGGTGAGCCAGTAGATATAGGAGTAGATTTTAAAAGGTTGTGTGCGGGCATACATGTGTGCGCGCTACCCGGCATGCACCCATGTATGCCCGATTTTATAACATGTGTGTGCATGTTATAAAATCCTGGGTCGGCACGTGCCAGAGGGTGCACAATTGTGCACCTTGCACGCGCCGAGCCGCGCTGCCTTCCCCCGTTCCCTACCCTCTCCACCCCACCTTCCCTTCCTTTACCTCCCCCACCTTTTCCCCCCTACCTTTTCCTTGTTTTCGTTTTTATCTCGAAACTTACTTCAGCCCTGGGGTTGAAGTAAGTTGTGCGCGCCGGCTGACTGCTGGCGCGCGATCATTGGCACAGCGGCAAATATGGCATTTCAGGTGTTGGGCTTGGGGAGAGGAGTAGAGTAGAGAGAGAGAGAGCCTCTGGGGTGCCACACATACTAGTCTCCTATTTATACTGCTATAGGAGGGACAGCTAATAACTCAAGGTGAGGTTTTGGTGGTGGTCTAGGGTTTTGGGGCCAGTTTTACATGCAGAATGAAATGTACGAACAGCACAGTAGACCCCAGTGAAGATTTGACAACATTTGGAGTGAGGAACGTCACACAAACCCTGAGGGTTCTATCAAGCTAGGGCAGGAGAACATTGAAGAACTCTCATCTTTGTGTGACGTTCCTCACTCCAAATGATGTCAAATCTTCACTGAGGTCTACTGTGCTGTTTGTATGTCTCTCTGCATGTAAAACTGGCCCCAAAACCCTAGACCACCACCAGAACCTTACCTCGAGTTATTAGCTGTCCCTCCTCTCTCTCTTTCTCTCTTTCTCTCTCTCACGTTGGTAACTCTTTTCACTCTTTAATATGTAGCGCCACCTTTCCACCAATTTGATCTATCTTATTTCAATATAATTTGTATCCTGGTATCAGTGTCTCATTGGTTATCCTCCTGCCTCCAGGTCTCTGAGATGCTAATTATATCTCTCTCTCTTCATTCAAAGCTATACATTCTAACCCTCCTCATCGTATTTTCTAGACTTGTACATTTGTGTACAGACATTTCAAAGTATGTTGTAATCAAAAACAGTCCTGCCAAAGGACCTTTGTTTCGCCATTAGAATTTTCTTTAGGGATCTTATTGAATGTAGCTTTAATGCAATCTGTCTAGACCAGGGGTGGGCAATTCTGGTCCTCGAGGGCTGCAAACCGGTTGGGTTTTCAGGATATCCCTAATGAATATGCATGAAAAAGATTTACATATGACTGAGGCAGAGTGCATGCAAATCTCTCTCGTGCATATTCATTAGGGATATCCTGAAAACCCGAGCGGTTTGCGGCCCTCGAGGACTGGAATTGCCCATCCCTGGTCTAGACCAATGTCCAGAAAGAACATATTAGACCTGGTACACTTATCTTGCTATCACTGATATGATCAGAATAATTCTTAAAGTTTCAAATTCATAAAGGAAAACTTGTTTAATTTTAATTGTCTTGCAGAAAGAGAAACATTGTGCTTTAACAAAACAACTTGTTCTCTTAGGACAAGCAGAATGGTAGTCCTCAGATGGTGCCTGGCCCGGAAAACTTATGTCAAATTTTCCAGAAATTTAACTGCGTACACCGAGCATGCCCAGCATGCTCTATACCATGCGTCCACGCGGGGTCCCTCTTCAGTCTCTTTTTTTTTTTTCCACAGAGCTTTTTGCCTTGCGGTTGTTGAGCTTGTGTAGCTGTAACTTTGGAAAACTTTCACCTCTCTTTTCGGGTTTTTTTCTCGCGTGCGGTTCCTCTCTCTGTTTCCTGGTGTGTAGTCAGGTTTTTCAATGGTTCAGTAAGTTTCCTTTCACTTTTGTTCTCCATGGCGGCGGTGCCTCGGTACCTGCCGACGTCTGTTGCCCATCACATCCATTGTTGTTTTTCACCCCTTCTTTTCATCTCACCATGACTGCGTCAGGTTTTTGTCAGTGCTCCCAGCGTCCAAGGACTATGTCCATCATGGACCCACATGATATGTGCATCATCTGCCTGGGGGCATTGCATGATGTCCGTAGGTGCCGCCTCTGTGACCAGATGACCTCGAAGGAACATTGTGCTCACCTCGACAAGATGGAGAAGCTCTTTGGGGCGAGAAAGTCTTAGCCATCTGCATCGGTGGCATCAACGCTGAAGGATCATGGAGCTGCACCGATGGACACCAATCCATCTACATCGGTAGGGGCGTCCACTCCATTGATGCCGCCGGTGGATAGGGGCACCAGGGACCAGCTGCCCCAGGTTAAGGACATCGGGTTCATCGTCTTCGACCTTGGCACCGGGAAAAGAATGGGCTGAACACCAAGGAAAGCCAAGAAGCATCGGCACTGGTCGCCTTTGATGCATGGTGCCAGGCTCAGGTCAGTGCCGGCGCTTGCCGTGATGCCCTCAAAGCGACCACGCAGCGAGGAGTGCCTATCCTCCATCAGTACCAGGGATCCGCGACAGTCTCCACCGGTCCTGGTGTCAGTCACCGGTCCACCTCAGGGCTCCGAGGAAGATCTGTTCACACCTCCTGCCTCCCAGTCTGTGTTGGCATTGGCAACATTTGAGGAGGAGTTGGATTACAGAGTCCAACTTGCAGTTGATCAGGTACTGCAGGGCATCGAGCCAGTGGCACAATCAGCACCGATGCCGTGTTCTCTCTCTGTTGGAACAGCTGCTGAGCATCTTGATGTGCTCATTGTAGTGTTACCGACCCAGTTTTCACCGGTTCCCAAGGGCCATCGATGTCTGGGAGGGTTCCAATGCATTCCCCGCCCGATGCGGTGCTCGATGTCAGTTTCTCTGAGGAGGAAGCTATGTCAAGGCCAGCATGAGACCGTGGCCTGAAGCCCCCTGTCCAGCTTTGCTGGCATTGGTGTCACCGGTGCCCAGGCCTCTAGATGAAGGCTGAGCACCCAGGGCCATGTCCCCTGTAGATTTCAGTGAGGATGCGGCCCTATATGACACTGGATGGGAAGTACAGTGCGGAATGCTCCCTAGAGGACTCAGAGGGTCTCCCCTCAGAACTGCCTCCCTTACAGGTTTTGTAAGGCGATGGTGAAGGCCTCCCATGACGGAGGAAGATGCCAGACACAAGACACTGGAAATCATCCAGTTTGTGGAGGCTCCTAAAAGAGATCATGGCAGTCCCGGTGCACGAGATCTTTAAGGTGTTGCTGCTGAGGATTTGGGAGCACCCCCTCATGGTTCCTTCCATAAATAGGAAGGTGGATGGGGTTTACCTCATCAAACAGGCCAATGGATTCGAAAAGCGTCAGCTGGCACACCAAGCTGTGGTGGTCTAATCCACTCTCAAGAAAGAGATGCTCTGGGACACATGCTTGAGTGCTCCTGGGGAAGGATCACAGGGTTTTGGATGCTTTTGAGAGGAAAGTCTTTCAGGGGGCCATGCTCATTGCCTGCATTGCCTCCTACCAGCTATATATGAACCAGTACTGTCGCAACCTCTGGAAGCAAATGCAAGAGGCAGCCTCAACTGCAGCTAGACACCTTTCTGTTGCTGGGGTGCAAAAAACACGAGGTGCGTGCCATCTATGATGTTTTCCAAATGGCACCGAGAGTCTCTGTAGCGGGAATCTGTGCTTGCAGAAGGGCATGGCTGTGGGCCTCTGATCTCTGACCGGAGGTACAGGAAAGACTTGATGATCTGTGCACAGGAGAGAATCTCTTCGGAGACAAGGTGAGGTCCACTTGCGGGATCATCATGAGACCCTCCAGATCCGCCCTCCTCAACCAGGAGGTCTGCAAGGATGGATCAGAGGAGGTCTTTCTACTTCCAGAGGAAGTACTATCTTTGGGCTCTTAGCTCCTGTTCACAGAGGGTGAGCTCTTGTAGCCATGCCAGGCAACAGTGTGCTCCAAGGCCCCAGTCTGCGCCACAGCCAAATCCTGGGACGGAGTTTTGACTGGATCATGGGGAGCATAAGTTGTACCTGAGACAATGGACCTGCCAGTTAGTGGCAGGTTCCGGTTCTTCGATAATTGGTGGCCCAGTATAACCTTGGACCGGTGGGACTTGTCCATCGTCCATCAAGGGTACAGATTAAATTTATTGGGTGTCCTGCCAAATTCTCCTCTATGCATGTTTTGGAGCTGTTAATGCATCAGGATATACTGTTAAGGGAGCTCTTCGCCATCTTTTTTTTTTTTTCAAAATAATTTTTATTAACAATGGGAATTATAAACCATCACTTCACACATACCAGTAAAGTACAATTAGACCTGACAGAGTCAACATCAACTAACATGATGTACCAAACAATAGCATAGGCACAACAATTATCAACAAAATCTCGGTGTTGTCATCCCCTCTTCTTTTCTCTTTTCTTTCCCCTCGCACGCAACCTTCCCCTTATCCCAAATATACATCCGCATCATTCACTCCGCTCTTATACCCTCATACCTCTTCTACACTCAACCATTCATCTTTTCCATATCCATCCAATCACACATCCTCATACAGAATTCCCCCCTAACCCCCCTCCTGCCCCCTGAGACCAGGGAATTCACTCCCAAACTTTATTATAACCAACATTTAACAGTCCAGCTTGTACATCCGAGGGCAACAGCACAAAACAAGAATGCCAACATTCCTCATACGATTTATCTCGCTTTTGGCTTCTGGAGAGTGCCCTGCCACTCCATCTGCATAAGAGATGCCATGCTGTGAAACCATGCCACAACAGAAGGTGAAGTCGCAGGTTCCACCCAAACTGACAAGATGGTGCAGCACGCCAACAGAGTGGCCAGTCGACCAAACTTTGCCTTAGAGAGATTACATGGTGTTGTGCTGGTGAGGGGGTGTGTCATCAAAATGCATCCTGAGGTATGCATGGCAATACCTGTGCATTGAGTAATAGTTCCCAACACAGTAGTCCAAAACAATTTGAGGATCTGACATTGTAGGAGGTGATGTATAAAAGTACCCTCCTTCCTGTCACACTTGATACATAATGGGGAATCTGTAAGACCCATCCGAAAGTGGCGAACGTCATCGTAATAAGTCAGATGAAGAATTCGAAATTGCAATTATCGAAGCCCCACATCTGGATTGTGAATGTTTAGTGTTTTAAAACAGTTCAGCATGTGATCCTTATTAACTTCCTGGGCCAAAATAGTAGACCACTGTCGCTCCAGTGACTGCAAGTAATCCTGGGCTTTAAAGGACTGGCCCAGTTGTTTCCAGCCTGCTATGGTATTGGTGAGGCATGCCATATCGAAGACTTTGGTCGCAAAAAACAGTTTCCGCTGCCAATTCATCCGGTGTCCATTGAAGAGACTGCAAGTAGTGACGGACTTGCAGATAGGTAAAGAAGTGGCGGGGTGACAGACTGTAAGCCTTAGACAGCGTTTGAAAGTACAGAATGGCATGGGACTCAGGATCATACAAGCCCAGCTTTGAAAAATTCCACTGCAGTCACGCCCGGAAGCGGTAGTAACAAGGATGACATACCAGTCAAGCCACGAAGCTTCCTCAGCCACCTCCAAGCACGTATACAAGAATACAAAGCTGTCTGGGGAAGTCCATAGTAAGCAACAGCGAGGGTCGTAATTGCAGAAGATGGAGGGGTGACCATGGGGCAGTAATTCTACTCAGCAACCCTGCCTCACAATAACAATAGGTGTCAGTAAGCCACTCTCCCACAAATCTCAACTGGCAGGCATCATTGTATAGCCTAAAATCCAGCAATCCATATCCCCCCATAAGCCTAGGGTGCTCAAGAGTGGTACATTTTATATGCACGTTCCTACCCCACTACATAAACCTTGAGAAGCAGGAGCGCAGAGGTTGTAAGTCTCTGACTGAGAACCAGAAAGGAGGCATGTGAATGAGATAAAGAATTTTAGGGACGATAACCATTTTCAGGAGAGCACACCTGCCAAAAAGAGATAGTGGGAGTGAGCTCCATGCCATTAACTATATCTGTACTTTGGTAATTATTTCAGAGATATTTAACTCATACAATAAACCAAGATTCCTTGGGATCCAGACCCCCAGATAGCAAAGCTTTCCACGCAAATGGGAAGGGTCCAAAAATTGGAAGAAGGATCCAACAGAAGAAAATAGGATAATGCATAAGCGTTGGCAAGTTAAATGTAAGACATTGATAAGAAAGGCTAAGAGAGAATTTGAAAAGAAGTTGGCCATAGAGGCAAAACCTCACAATAAAAACTTTTTAAAATATATCCGAAGCAGAAAGCCTGTGAGGGAGTCAGTTGGACCGTTAGATGATCGAGGGGTTAAAGGGAGGGTGGCCAATGTAACCCCAATATTTAAAAAAGGCTCCAGGGGTGATCCGGGTAACTATAGACCAGTGAGCCTAACTTCAGTGCCGGGAAAAATAGTGGAAACTATCCTCAAGAGCATATAGAAAGACATGATTTCATGGGACACAGTCAACATGGATTTACCCAAGGGAAGTCTTGCCTAACAAACCTGCTTCATTTTTTTGAAGGGGTTAATAAACATGTGGATAAAGGTGAACCGGTAGATGTAGTGTATTTGGATTTTCAGAAGGCGTTTGACAAAGTCCCTCATGAGAGGCTTCTACGAAAACTAAAAAGTCATGGGATAGGAGGCAATGTCCTTTCGTGGATTACAAACTGGTTAAAAGAAAGGAAACAGAGAGTAGGACTAAATGGTCAATTTTCTCAGTGGAAAAGGGTAAACAGTGGAGTGCCTCAGGGATCTGTACTTGGACTGGTGCTTTTCAATGTATATATCAATGATCTAGAAAGGAATGCGACGAGTGACGTTATCAAATTTGCAGATGATACAAAATTATTCAGAGTAGTTAAATCACAAGCAGACTGTGATACATTACAGGAGGACCTTGCAAGACTGGAAGATTGGGCATCCAAATGGCAGATGAAATTTAATGTGGACAAGTGCAAGGTGTTGCATATAGGGAAAAATAACCCTTGCTGTAGTTACACAATGTTAGGTTCCATATTAGGAGCTACCACCCAAGAAAGAGATCTAGGCGTCATAGTAGATAATACATTGAAATCGTCGGCTCAGTGTGCTGCAGCAGTCAAAAAAGCAAATAGAATGTTAGGAATTATTAGGAAGGGAATGGTTAATAAAACAGAAAATGTCATAATGCCTCTATATCGCTCCATGGTGAGACCGCACCTTGAATACTGTGTACAATTCTGGTCGCCGTATCTCAAAAAAGATATAGTTGCAATGGAGAAGGTACAGAGAAGGGCAACCAAAATGATAAAGGGGATGGAACAGCTCCCCTATGAGGAAAGGCTGAAGAGGTTAGGGCTTTTCAGCTTGGAGAAGAGACGGCTGAGGGGGGATATAATAGAGGTCTTTAAGATCATGAGAGGTCTTGAATGAGTAGATGTGACTCGGTTATTTACACTTTCGAATAATAGAAGGACTAGGGGGCATTCCATGAAGTTAGCAAGTAGCACATTTTAAGACTAATCGGAGAAAATTCTTTTTCACTCAACGCACAATAAATCTCTGGAATTTGTTGCCAGAGGATGTGGTTAGTGCAGTTAGTATAGCTGGGTTCAAAAAAGGTTTGGATAAGTTCTTGGAAGAGAAGTCCATTAACTGCTATTAATCAAGTTTACTTAGGGAATAGCCACTGCTATTAATTGCATCAGTGCATCAGTAGCATGGGATCTTCTAGGTGTTTGGGTAATTGCCAGGTTCTTGTGGCCTGGTTTGTCCTCTGTTGGAAACAGGATGCTGGGCTTGATGGACCCTTGGTCTGACCCAGCATGGCAATTTCTTATGTTCTTATGTTCTTAAATGATTATTTTGCTTCCGTGTTTACTGAAGAGGATGTTGGGGAGATACCCGTATCAGAGAAAGTTTTAATGTGTAATGATTCAGATGGACTGAACCAAATCACGGTGAACCTAGAAGATGTGGTAGGCCTGATTGATAAACCGAAGAGTAGTAAATCACCTGGACCGGATGGTATACATCCCAGGGTTCTGAAGGAACTAAAAAATGAAATCTCAGACCTATTAGTAAACATTTGTAACCTATCATTAAAATCATCCATTGTACCTGAAGGCTGGAGGATAGCTAATGTAAACCCAATATTCAAGAAGGGCTCCAGGGGTGATCTGGGAATCTACAGACCAGTGCCAGGAAAAATAGTGGAAAGTGTTCTAAATATCAAAATCACAGAACATATAGAAAGACATGGTTTAATGGAACAAAGTCAGCATGGCTTTACCCTAGGCAAGTCTTGCCTCACAAATCTGCTTTACTTTTTTGAAGGAGTTAATAAACATTAGATAAAGGTGAACCGGTAGATGTAGCATATTTGGATTTTCAGAAGGCATTTGACAAAGTTCCTCATGAGAGGCTTCTAGGAAAAGTCAAAAGTGGCTATGTCCTTTCGTGGATTACAAACTGGCTAAAAGACAGGAAACAGAGAGTAGGATTAAATGGACAATTTTCTCAGTGGAAGGGAGTGGGCAGTGGAGTGCCTCAGGGATCTGTATTGGGACCCGTACTTTTCAATATATTTATAAATGATCTGGAAAGAAATACGACGAGTGAGGTAATCAAATTTGCAGATGATACAAAATTGTTCAGAGTAGTTAACTCACAAGCAGATTGTGATAAATTGCAGGAAGACCTTGTGAGACTGGAAAATTGGGCATCCAAATGGCAGATGAAATTTAATGTGGATAAGTGCAAGGTGATGCATATAGGGAAAAATAACCCGTGCTATAGTTACACAATGTTAGGTTCCATATTAGGAGCTACCACCCAGGAAAGAGATCTAGGCATAGTGAATAACACATTGAAATCATCGGTTCAGTGTGCTGCGGCAGTTAAAAAAGCAAACAGAATGTTGGGAATTATTAGAAAGGAAATAGTGGATAAAACGGAAAATGTCATAATGCCTCTGTATCGCTCCATGGTGAGACCGCACCTTGAATGCTGTATACAATTCTGGTCACCGCATCTCAAAAAAAATATAGTTGCGATGGAGAAGGTACAGAGAAGGGCGACCAAAATGATAAAGGGGATGGAACAGCTCCCCTTTGAGAAAAGACTAAAGAGGTTAGGTCTTTTCAGCTTGGAGAAGAGACGGCTGAGGGGGGGATATGATAGAGGTGTTTAAAATCATGAGAGGTCTAGAACGGGTTAATGTGATTCGGTTATTTACTCTTTCGGATAATAGAAAGACTAGGGGGCACTCCATGAAGTTATCATGTGGCACATTTAAAACTAATCGGAGAAAGTTCTTTTTCACTCAACGCACAATTAAACTCTGGAATTTGTTGCCAGAGGATGTGGTTAGCGCAGTTAGTTTAGCTGTGTTTAAAAAAGAATTGGATAAGTTCTTGGAGGAGAAGTCCATTACCTTTTATAAATTAAGTTGACTTAGAAAATAGCCACTGCTATTACTAGTAACAGTAGCATGGAATAGTTTTTGGATATTTGCCAGGTTATTGTGGCTTGGATTGGCCACTGTTGGAAACAGTATGCTGGGCTTGATGGACCCTTGGTCTGACCCCTTATGGCATGTTCTTATGTTCTGAAGAGTGTTGCAGCGTAGGGTCCAGAGCTAGAGCCTCAGATTTAGAAAAGTTAATCTTCAGTCCAGCTATTGCTCGAAACCGTCAATTTGGGCACTCAAGCCAATGAAAGCACATGGACGGGCGTGACTGGAGAGGGCACAGAATAGTGGGCTCTTACCTGACTTCACAATCTTCACAATCTTCAGATGAGGGCTGAGCCAGGAGAACCGGGACCTGTGCGGGGGGGACCGCTGCAAGCTGTTTTCGCCGCCGGCTGCTCCCTCCGGAGGACGGCAGAGAAGGGAAGGGGCTGAAAGCAACAAAAAGTAAGTTGGTAACATGTCAAGTCGCTTCAGGGGGAGGGGATTTTAGGTTTTTAGGTTTCCTTTTGGGGGAAAGTTTGCCGTCTACCCTTACCCCTGCCTCTAACGCAGGGGTAGGAGTAGGCAGTAAATTAGCAGGTTAAACGCGCAGCAAAACGGCAGGGTAAAAAAGCGATAGTTGGGGCGCGCGTTATTGTATGGGAGGGATTAGCTAATTCGATCGTTTACATGTAATATACATGCCACGGGCAGAAGGGGTTACCCGGTGATTTAAAGAGGCGTTAAGAGTAGGTTAAAGGGGATAGTATATCGCGGGTTGGACTAACGCGGCCGAAAAGTGAGTAGAAAGCGGGTTAGGAGCAGGGTAACCGCGGCCGCACTTTACTGTATTGACCTGTAAGTTAGCCAGCATTCTACTTGCCCTATTGCCATATTTGTATAATCGATATTAGTAGTATCGTAGCGATTTAGAAGCTCTTTGGTGTGAAAGGGAGTTTAATGTTTCTTGCGCTTGCTCTACCTGACCTTTGGTAGCGGACGTCATATTAGCCATGTACTGCTGCTGTGCGGTTTTGAGCACTGTAGTAAGGCGGAAAATCTCTGCATTACGTTGCTTATTTACCTTGGCAACATAAGCTATAATGTGCACACGCATCACCGCCTTCCCAGCTTCCCATAACGTAGCCGGGGACCTCCATATACTCCCTCCAATGGTTTTGTAAATACATGTGAAATGGCTTATCTAAATCCAAGTCAGGTTGCATACACCAGGAGAAAGGCCCCTCTGACCCCCGTCCACACTTCATAGTGATAGTAACTGGCACATGGACGGAAAGAGAGATAGCGCCTATATTAGGGTCCACTACCCGAGAGAACATTGCAGTCGAAACTGATGGGGATTGGAAAAAAAGATAAAATCCTGCTCAGTTGGGTGCAGCACCCGCCACATATCAAGCAACTGCAGTTCCTGATACAGGAAATTTACCCCCAGATGGAGGTCATTGGTGGCAATAGGAATGGGCGGTTTACAATCTAGATGCTTATTCACCACTGTATTGAAATCCCCACCACCACCAAAGTGTAGTCCGACAGACCACTTAAGAGGCCTACCAGTCCAGTAAAGAACTCATGAATGTAGCTATTGGGCGCATATATATATTACAGAACGCCACTTGCTGCTGATGGAGAACCCCCGCAGCAACCACATTTCTTCCCTCTTTATCGTGGCACACCCGAGTGAGCTGAAACAACAATTATTTGTGAATAAGGATGGCTACACCTCACATGCGGGATGATAAAGAGGAAAATACACATTGTCCCACCCATTCTCTTTTCAACTTTCCATGTTCCGCATCAGTGAGATGTGTTTCCTGAAGGAACACTACCTGTGAATGCAGGCATCGAAACATGGAAAGCATTTTTTTCCTCTTTATCGGAGAATGAACCTCGTCCACATTTAGGGGTCTAATTTTAACCATTTGCCATTTTCACTACATGAGCAGTGTGTAAGTGATGGGGCCGCAAGCTATAAACAAATTCTCAGGGCCTCCCAGCCTGAGCTCCAAGACCCATCAAGATCAAAAACAGCATATTTATTCTCTGGTCTCTACCTCGCCCCCCCTTCCTCCATATCCTACGCACACTCCTCATCCCACCTCACCCCGCCACTCTCACCACAGCCACAGCCACATAGACACTATACACATACTCCAAGAGACACAGGGTCTCTCCCACCCAGGAAGCATACAAATCCAGACAGAGAGGTACCCCCCTCTGGTCCCCCTCCTAAATCAACCAATACACATAAAAGAACTTATAACATATTATAAATTCAAGTAACTTAAGCCTGCCTGGCCGTGCTCTATGTCTCTGATACTCCAGTGAAATCATTCAGGCCTGGCATAATAGAGAGCAGAGCATACAAATGTTGGTAACAGCCATCTCTGGCACTTTAAGGATCGCTTAGATCAGTGGTCCTCCCTTCCCTACCAGGGAGCCAACCACCAACTCTTCCCATGCAAAATTTAAATGCCTGCGTCAGTAGGCATCGTTAGACAGAAAATAGGGGTCAATCAGTCCGCTCCATGATTTTCCAGCATTGCTAAGAATGATGAGGCTTCCTCTTTCAAGGTAAAGAAAAACACTTTATCGTGGTGCACCCGTACCTTTGCTGGATAAAGGAGGGCGAATCGGATCCCTTGTTTGTGTAAGTCAGAGCAGGCCGGGGACAGCATCTTCCTCTGCGCTGAAGTAGCCACTGAGAAGTCGTCAAAGACTTGGTATTCCATGAGGTCTGCTGTTGAAAGGCACGGAGTAGTTGTGTTTTGTGTGACCAGTTTAGAATTCGCGCCATGACCGGTCTAGGTTTGCTGGTTGTCTTCCGTGGTGGGCTCACATGTTGAAACCTTTCACAGTGCAATTTATCATCGGGCAGCGTCAGAGCTAAATGACTAGGGAGCCAAGTCTCCACAAAGTTTACCAGCTCCCCCTCCTTCACCGATTCTGGCAGTCCAATGATTTTAAGATTATTCCGCTGGCCTCTATTTTCCTGGTCTTCCATTCTATCCAGCAGTTCTTTTTGCCGGGCCTGTAGCTCCACCATGTGGCACTCTGATTCTGCCAGCTGGTCCACATAGTCAGAGAGTACCTGCTCTGCATGGTCAAGCCGCTTAGACTGCCCCTCCAAAGTGCCTTTGATATCGTCCATTGAGGTCTGGATTTTGATCAGCTGTGCATTCAGCGCCATGGTCACACTCTGGGAGATTTGCTGCAGCATTTCATCTGATATTGCCGCCAGCATTTTGGGATTCTTCGGTGCGGACACCATTTTGGGAGCACTATGACGGTCCGCTGGCGCATTCCAACCTTGTCGCCCCAAATTTAACCTGTGGGGGCACTGACGTTTAGGAAGCCCTCCGGAAGAAAAGTGATGCAAAATCGCTGTTTTAAAGTGTATTTATGCTGTTAAGCCAAGGAGGGGGGCTGCGGTGCTCTATCCCGGGGCTTCCGTCCTACTAACGTCATCGCCGGAAGTCCCGCTCTCCACCTTCTTAATGGCCAGAGCAGTCGAGCCTGTCCTACCAGGGCAAAGGGGGCGGGGATTTTACTCCTGGTACTTTGTGATTCCAAAGAGAACAGGGGTATTCTGACCCATCCTATACCTAAAGGCCTTGAACAGGTTTCTAAAAAGAGAAAAGTTCAAGATGGTTTCCCTGGGCACTCTGATTCCCTTTCTGCGAAGAAGGGACTGGCAATGCTCCCTCGATCTGAAGGATGCATACACACACATGTTTAGAAAACTTTCTACTATTTTTCCTGGCACTGAAGTCAGGCTAACCGGTCTGTAGTTTCCTGGATCACTCCTGGAGCCCTTTTTAAATAAGGGGGTTACATTAGCTATCCTTCAGTCTTCAGGTACAATGGATGATTTTAATGACAGGTTACAAATTTTTACTAATAGGTCTGAAATTTCATTTTTTAGTTTCTTCAGAACTCTGGGGTGTATACCATCCGGTCCAGGTGATTTACTACTCTTCAGTTTGTCAATCAGGTCTACCACATCTTCTAGGTTCACCGTGATTTGGTTCAGTCCATCTGAATCTTTACCCATGAAAACCTTCTCCAGTACGGGTACCTCCCCAACATCCTCTTCAGTAAACACCAAGAAAAGAAATCATTTAAACTTTCCGCGATTGCCTTATCTTCTCTAAGTGCCCCTTTAACCCCTCGATCATCTGACGATCCAACTGACTCCCTCACAGGCTTTCTGCTTCGGATATATTTAAAAAAGTTTTTACTGTGAGATTTTGCTGTGAGTTTTTGCCTCTATGGCAATCTTCTTTTCAAATTCTCTCTTAGCCTGTCTTATCAATGTCTTGCATAAACGTTGGCAAGTTAAATGTATTATCCTATTTTCTTCTGTTGGATCCTTCTTCCAATTTTTGAATGAAGATCTTTTGGCTAAAATAGCTCCTTTCACCTACCCTTTTAACCATGCCAGTAATCATTTTGCCTTCTTTCCACCTTTCTTTTTTTTTTTTTTTAATTCTTTATTTATCATCATTTCAATTAATACAAAGAAATTTTGCATAGAATCACAAGAGGTGTAGTGTATTGTTCTTCACATAAGATTCTCTAAATCATGATTTACAATAACAGGAAACATAACAATCTTACAACCTCTCTACTTCGTAGGAAACTTGGGAGGAACAGAAGTAAAGGAGAACATAAGAATATATTAGCAAGTAAGGCTAGGTTACACATCATGTACATTTATAGGATCCTGCTCTACAGGGGTGCAGGTCATGCTCTCGTGCCTCTAGGAAGGCCTGAAGTTGTTCCGGACTGAAGAAAACATATGTGTTCCCTGAAAGTTTTACAACACACCTGCAGGGGTACCGTAACACATAGGTTCCCCCAAGTGCTAAAACTTTAGGGCGCATTGAAATAAATTTTTTCCTTCGCATCTGCGTTGGTTTTGCTAAATCTGGAAAGATACGGACTAGACCTCCCAAAAAGGAAAAATTTAAATTTTTGAAATAATTCTTCATGATTAATCCAATATCACTTTCTGAATAAAAAGTCACAAAAAGAGCAGACCTCTCTATAATTTCAACAGCAGATGTCTCTAGGAAATCAGACAGATTTTCCATGTCTGTCCCTATATCAGGCACTATTGAGGTACTCCTTTGTCTTAGGAAGAATATTTTTTTAACAGGGGGAACCTGTTCAAGAGGAATCTTTAATATCTCAGTAACAAACTTTTTGAACGTCTGCAAAGGCAACTCCCCCATAACTTTAGGGAAATTTAAGAGTCTTAAATTTAAGTGTCTCAATTAGTTCTCTACAGACTCCAATTTTCTCAGAGATGATAGTCTCTCACTCACAGAAACCGCACTTAAATCTTGTAGTTTTTTTACATCCTCAGTTACCTTTGTTAGAGCTTTTCCTTGATTCGTTTGGTCAGTCTCGATCTTGTTCATTCTTTTAGAAACTTCCTCCAGTTTATAGGCCTGTCTATCGAGCTTCCTGGCATTTCCTGCTACCAAGTCCCAAAGGGCATCGAGCGTAACAACCGCCGGTTTTGAAATTCTCTGTGGGATAAACGGGGCAGTCAGCTCAGTTGACCTCTCTCCGCCAGCTTCACTCTCCACCACTCTCACAGCTTTGGCGGAGGAAGGAGGAGAAACAGCCCCCCCCTCTGCAACAGCTCTGGGCTTGCCTCCCAACTGAGCATGCTCTAGGGGGTTTCCCGACAGCGTCTCAGCAGGCTCAGGCTGCAGCAGTAGAGCTGCTTAAATCGGCGTCTTAGGATCCGGAGGCGTCAGCGATAATTCCCCAGGTGAGTATGGGGCTCCTTTCCCTTTCTCACCAATGGGGGTAGACGTCCTCGCTCCTGATGTCGCGGTCACATATTGGTAAATTAACCGCTGCCCCTCGAGATTCTTCGGGGTGGGAGGAAGATCCAGATTCTCCCCTTTCTCTTATGGGGCATTATTGTTCAAGAAAACTGGGTCGCAGGAAACTTTAAAAGACGGAGGCTACGGAGCCACTCAATATGCGACTGCTCCCGCGGCCATCTTAGTTCCTCAGTCCCATCTTTCTTTCCACCTTTCTTAATGTGTGGAATACATCTGGATTGTGCTTCGAGGATGGTATTTTTTAACAATGACCATGCCTCTTGCACACTTCAGTTAGTCAGCCAGAGTGACTCACTGCACTCTTGATTAACAAATGTTGGTACCTATTCAAACCAAATCACACTACCTCAACACCTTTCCAAAGTAACTGAATTGAACTTTTCAACCTTTTTACTTAGGTATACACTGCTCCTAGCTTGTTTCTAGATTCTGGCTACTTTTGGTGTTTTTTTTTTTTTTTTTAAATACAAACACTCAGTTCTGCTTATTAGCTGCCTTACAGACTTTTAAAAATAAACACACTACCAACTGCTTACTAGCTGCCTTATTGACTGACTATTTAAAAATACAAACAGTCTAACTTGTTTATTCATTCAACTATTTCCTCAAGTGATCCCTCATTTGAAAAGTCCAGCTGAATATCATCTGCATATACCATAAAATAAACGCCTAATTCCTGCAGCAACCAACAAAGAGGGAGCAAATATAGATTAAAAAGCACAGGGGAATAAGCAGGAGCCCTGGGGGCTCCAGGATGAATTATCTTGCCCTTCTAAGAATGAACAGAATCATCGGTAAACTCTTCCTTCTATCCCCATCTCTCTCAGCCTTTGTTGTAAAACAGTCAAATAGAGAATCAAAAGCTTATGACACATCAAACAGAACTACCAGAACTGCATGTCTTTCATCTAAAGATCTCAAAATATAATCGGAGACTAATACTAACAATATATCTGTTCCTTGCTCCTTACAAAATCCACTTTGTCATTAATGTAATATATTTACTTTCAACATAGTCATTCAACTGATTCAGTACAACTTTCTCTAGTACTTTCCCTAAAGAGGGGAGCACTGAGATAGGGCACTAATTGCTTGGTTCCTCAGGGAGGAAATATAAAATTGAGCGAACAATCCCCCTTTTAAACTGAACTGGTATCAATCCTTCCTTCAAGGAACTTTTAACTACATCCATAACTGTCCTAAGCATTTTTTCTGCAAGATTCTTAAGGAACCATAGGGGCACACATGCAGAAGGCTAAATGTTTTTTAATAATGTAAGACTCTTCTCAACCTCCGAGGAGACCACTAATTCAAACTCGCTCTAGGAAAGATCCTCTCGCAGCAAAACATTTTCCTCAGCCTGAGGGACAAACTGTAATTCTGCTGCAATTTTACTTTATTTGTATGCACAGTAAGCTGCAAAACATTTACAATCCACTTTCTGTACATTATCACTACCCTCCACAAGCTCCATTAGTCTGGAAACTAAGTCAAATAGAGTTTGAGGGTGGTTCAGGAAGGCCTGTAACTGCATCCTTTAATACTGTTTCAATAATTAATGTCTATATTGTTGTCCAATTAAAAGATAGTTCTTCCTATGATCCTCCCCTTTCTTTCTGTTTGACGCATCTCTCTCTTCTTTGTTAACAATGCCAAACAATACCATGGGACCCATTTCTATAAACTTAGGAGAGACAGTGTTTTTATAGATGTTATTTTGTCTAGGGTTTTACTTAAAATGGTTTCTAATGACTCCACCCGATCAGTAACTGAACTATGATTATGGAGGATTCTCGCCTCTTCCCATTCCCTCCTAAATAAATCAAAACCATTCTTCCCCTTAGTGGTACGATACCTTTCTATGATCCCACACCTGGGGCATCATTTTAGTGAAGGTAAATGACATCATAAAGTGGTCAGACCAAATTAATTCTTCTAGCTGTATATCCTTTATTAAATCCTATGACTCAAACTTTGAAGGGACAAGCAAGAGATCCAGGGAATGGCCTGTCGGTATGTTGGACTTGAGGATTAACTGTGATAGCCCAATGTAGCTTGGATAGCATTTAAAAATTCCCTGCCTAGGCCTTCATTTCCATTATCAACTCTCACGTTAAAATCCCCTACCACCAACAATTTGGGGTAGATTAAACGCAACATGGCAGTAAAATCCATCATATTCTCTATAGATGTTCCTTCACATCCTGGGGATCTATATATTAACCCAATCGCCCCCCCCCCCCCCCATAAGCACTACTATGTTTTCACTGCCCTTTCCCACTTTGAGATGTTTGTCGAACATCTAAATTATCCTTATAAATAAGCATGATGACTTCTCCCCTACGACTCTGTTTGGCATGCGCAAACCACCTGTACCCCAGTGGGCACACCTGATTCAGTAACATAATGTCAGCTTGTGGATGCCAAGTCTGTTAATTTAAAAAAATCCTGCTGTTCACTAAAAAAGTAAAAATCAATTCACTTTTAGCCTTAATGGAACAAACAGCATAAAATACAATTACTCACTGAAATAGTCCAGTAACCATATTCTGCTTAAAATATATCAAGTTTTAAATACAAACTCCATTTTGACCCTTTCTAATCCCTCCCAACCCAGCCATTCCATATCTCCTTTCCCCAGTAAATACAGGAAACTGAACAGACATAATAAACATTTTATAAATAAAACAGCAGAGAATAATTTCTAACCATACCATTAAAGGATATAAAATTCCCCCAAAATTTCCAACAAGGTTCAAGTGAAGGTACGCACAAAGGGGCGTGGCTCTTCACTGGTGGCTTGTTTATGGGCTGAGTCGTCGTGGCTGTTATGATGTAATGACATCTGTGTTCCTGTTTGGGGGGGGGGGGGCGGCTGGGCTGGGCTATGGACACCAGAGGCAAGGGCAAGCTCTCTTTCACCTTTCATCTCTTTTGAACTGCACAGAGCACACCCATTTTCATTTCCTGTATCTGCAGCTCCAGGCTGACAGTTTAACTGCGTGCAACTTCCTCTTTTGAATTTTCACTGTGTAGGTCTCTTAAGTTTCTTTTTTCTTTCAAGCAATTCTTTTTGAGATTTTCCTAAAGAGTTTTTTAGACTGGCTTTGACAGATTTATCCTTTCTAAATGAAATTCACACTACCCGTACTGATAGGCTAACCATTCACCTGCACTAACTTTTTTTCTCTTTCTTTTAAAATCTTCTCCAGGTATACAGTTTTATCCCAATCAAAGGCTCCCTCAAGGGGAAACTGCATCTGCCCACTATCTTTAGTGCTAGAATGTCATCTCTTCAAGTAAGTAGCATTGGTGGGTTCACAGTGGTGCCACATCCAGTTGGATACTGTTAACAGGTGGCTCTGGTATAGGCATAGAAAAGCCAAAACCCATGACAAAAATAAAAATCTAAATCATCAGGCACTCCCTCTATTATGTCCCAGCCACACTATCACTCACTATCACTCCCCTATGTCACCAACTGGCAAAGATAAACCAGGAGTCCTCTTTTTTTCCCAATCTGAATCTCCCCTTCCTCTTGGGCACACTACAAACACTAGACATAGGTAAGACATCACAAGAAACAATTTTTAAGAAACAATTTTTCTCAGACACTGCACTAAGTGTCTGTTACCCTGAAACCTGTAATATGGGGACTCCAACTCCAGGCCACCCTCCCCAAGCACTTCTCCCCCCTCCCTAGCAGAGACTGTAATCCCCCTGCACCAGCTGGTGGGGGAGATAGCAATTATCAGATGCACCAAGATGGGGACTCAAAACCCACCTTTTTCAAATGGGGACACAACCCCTTTTATCCAGAACCCTGTTCCCCTCCCATAGGCAAAGGGTAGAGATATCCCGCCAAAACCGAGGAGAGACCCCCCAAAAGAGACAAAAGCCACAAAGGACACAGAGAAAGCCAAAGTAACATAAAAAACACCATACCAGAAAAATACTGGGGGAGAGCTGGAGAGGAGTAAGGGGAGCAGCTGGCACACCAAAATCACACAACCAAAAAGAAAAGGTGGAGGATGCAGGCAACTGTGAATGCACAGCCACAGGCAACCAGCCATGGCTCAGAATCCTGGAAATCCTCAGTAGCAGGTAAATCGTCGGCCATAAGGAAAAAGAATATAAGGAAGCAAAATTATCACAAAGCCAGAGAGATACAGGGAGAGAAACACCTTTCTCTATTCACCTGAGCGAATGCACCAAAATTGTGAAAAATCCCGTAAGTGGATTTCCCTTGGCTTGGCTTTGTGCATTTCTGTCTGTATCAATTTAAAAGCTTTAAAGAAAACTTTGTAACCACTAAATTAAACAGAATGCAATTAGCTTAATTTCTTATTTTATTATCTGATCGTACACACACAATTAAAACAGGCCACCAGCAGCAATCCAAGATATGAGAGATCTGCATGGCCGAGCAGCAATTCATAACTTATAGATGATCTTAAGACACGGATAGCAAGCATTTGAAAAATCAACAGTCAGCATCTCATACTCTACATGAAAATTAATTGCATTCTATCAATATGCATTGAATTTCAAGACCTTATAACTAATTCATGTAACTAATTCCTATGCATAAGTTTACGTTTTTCCTAAGAAATTACAGTTTACTTTTTGGAATAAAAAGCTGTATCTCCATATATGGTTAATCTTAGCTACTAAAGAATATATAAATATATAGTTCCTAGCAAGCTGTAGCTACGTCATTTTCAGTACTTCTGCCTTCAGCTGTTTCTAGCTAGGCCTAAAAGCGCATTCTTTTTCCTTATGATGGCAGTTAAGTTATGCTAAGGATTTCAAAAAGGAAATCCTGAAACTTCCCACACAGTCTGCTTTCTTAAAGTTCCTTACTTGGAAAGTACTGTTCCTAGTGGCCATTATGTCAGTTAGAAGAGTCAGTGAGCTTCAGGCATTGGTCCATTATTTGCTGTACATATAATTTTTCTGTAACAAAGTGGTGCTCCACATTCACCCCAAATTTCTGATAAAAGTTTGTCTTTCATCTGAATCAAGCCTTTGATTTTTCTAAAATTCATACATATAAAGGGGAGAAGGCCCTACATTCATTGTATTGTAAAATGGCCTTAGCTTATCTGAAGAGAACTCAACCACATTGTCAGGCTTTTCAACTTTTCATCTCTTATGATCCTAATATACTAGGAATAGTGGTTGCCATGCGCATGTTCAAATTGACTGGTGCACTTTGCTAAGTTCTGGCTGCCCTCTAGCTCAGACTGTCCTCTAGATCAGACTGTCAAGGCTCCTCAAGTGAGAGTCATGGCTACCTCAGTGGCTCATCTGTGAGCCGTGCTTATCAAAGACATTAGCAAAGCTGCAAATTGATTGTCCATTCACACGTTTGCGTCCCATTACCATTTGGGCGAACTATCAAGAAATGATAACTTTGGGCAAGCATGTTTGTTCCAACTCTTCACACAGTAGTTAGAGTTGCTTTTTCAGTAAGTGCTCCATCACGTAATCCTCAGCTTGAGATTCCCCACATGTCAAGGGTAATTCAGCTCTGCTTATTGACGGGAAAAGTAAGTTTGAATACCATACATGGGGCGCCCGGTAGACAACAGGATGAATTAGCCATGCTTAATATGTCTGCCTCACTGGAGAATCAACTATTTAACTAAAGCTAAACTCCTCAGCCAGGTGATTCCAAAACAGGGTAGTATGGAGATATATCTATCATCAGATGAGATGCTTTCCTCTGCCCTCTTGATTTTCTCAGCAGCAGGGTCCTCGTGCTCATTCTAGGCAAGAGAGGGCACTCAAGCCATATTCAGCACACCAGCCAAAGCCTGAGACGGCGTTTTGATTGGATCATAGAGAACATCGTTCAGTAAAAGTGCCAGAGGACCTTCCTGTTGGTCCAATGTAACGTGGAAACTTGGGGGCAACACAATCGATTAGATGCCAAGGAATGTCCATTTAGAATCTTTATTTGGAGACGTGTTAATCCAATAAAAAAAGCCCGACTCAGGCCGAGTTTCGCCCCCACACTGGGGCTGCCTCAGGGGCTACAATACACAAATAGCAAATAAAACTTAACAATACAAGACAGACATAAATCAAATATAAAATCATAAATACATATAAATAGTAACATATGAAGTGGACCATATAAAATGAAACACATAAATTGAGACACCATAGGAAATGTAGCTTGACAATCAGAACGAAAGAGTATGAATGTATGAAAAAATGAATGATTTTACCTAAATGAAATATCTTATATATGTATGATGTGAAGGATTTAAAACTTGAGACATTACTTTTGATTCATATGTGACTTGATGAACAGGGGGGCCACGCCGAAATCTATGTATATAGCGACTTATAACCACGATTTATAGAAAACTAACAATTGAAATAAAGCGCGGGTGGAACTGATCTGAAGGTTCGCAAAGCTACATCGATCACTCAAAAAATATGTAATGTAAAAGCTATCTAAGCTAAAATTGTATCTACGGGTGCGGGTATGAAATCAAACAATAAACCTTACTTGGAGTGGTATGCCAGCAGCGTACCGGTCTTCTGAACATGATTAAGAGTTTGATGGAAACAGACATCTTTAGAACGCTGCAATGCGTGCCAAAACTACTGTCACTCAAGGCTGTGAGCGTAGGGACTGGTAATCTTAATGTCTTAGTTCAGACACCCGCGGCTGCGATCAGTTTCTTAAGTCCAATCATCTGGAGAGCGATACAATTGTCCAACAGATCTGTATGCGAGTCCATGTCAGTTTCACGTTTTCATTTTTTTTTTTTTTCACTTCAATATTTCTTGATTTTTATCCACGGATATAACTGTATCCAATTGGTATATCACTTTTTGTTTAACTTTCACTTTTGTTGCTTAAGCAGAGTTGTCATTTACGGGTAGTTTTGTCCACGCCCACAGCCTTGAGTGACAGCTGTTTTGGCGTGATTCGCAGAGTTTTTAAGCGCTCTGCCTTTAGTTAGACTTCCGATTATGTTTAGAAGGAGACCGGCGCGCTGTTTGAAAGCCACCCTGAGTAAGTTTCATTGTTGCACCACTTACAACATAGATATCCTTGTGGTTATATGTATTTTTGGTTAAGCTTCAGCCGTGCTCCTATTTGTTTTTTATGCACTTAGCTGCGTTTCATAGTTTTTTGCTATAGTTTTCAGCGCGGCCCCTTCTATAGTTAAAATTCCAGTCTCATTTTGCAAGCTTTTTTCATTCTCATTGTTTTTCATTTTTATTTTTTATACCATTTCTATTTTACCAGTCCCTACGCTCACAGCCTTGAGTGACAGTAGTTTTGGCGCGCATTGCAGCGTTCTAAAGATGTCTGTTTCCATCAAACTCTTAATCACGTTCAGAAGAAGACCGGTATGCTGCTGGCATACCAATCCAAGTAAGTTTTATTGTTTGATTTCATACCCGCAGCCGTAGATACAATTTTAGCTTAGATAGCTTTTACATTACATATTTTTTGAGTGATCGATGTAGCTTTGCGAACCTTCAGATCAGTTCCACCCGCGCTTTATTTCAGTTGTTAGTTTTCTATAAGTAGTGGTTATAAGTCGCTATATACATAGGGGTAGATTTTTTAAAACGGCGCATTCGCGTACTTTTGTTTGCGCTCTAAGCACAAACAAAAGTACGCTGGACTTTAGTAGATACGCGCGTAGCCGCTAAAATCCAGGATCGGCGCGCGCAAGG
The DNA here is from genome assembly GCF_901001135.1 of Rhinatrema bivittatum. NCBI lineage: Eukaryota > Metazoa > Chordata > Amphibia > Gymnophiona > Rhinatrematidae > Rhinatrema > Rhinatrema bivittatum. The sequence continues at coordinate 222,628,150 of NC_042617.1, read as the reverse complement.
CTGCCGATTTTGGGCAGCCGGCGCGCGCCGAGCCACGCGGCCTCGGAGGGAACTCTCTTTCGCCCTCCCCTCACCTTCCCCTACCTAACCCACCCCCCCGGCCCTATCTAAACCCCCCCCACCTTTGTCCGGGGATTTACGCCTTCCGGAGGGAGAAGTAAATCCCCGCGCACCAGCGGGCCGCTAGCATGCCGAGACGCGACCCGGGGGCGGTTCTGGAGTGCGCGGCCACGCCCCCGGGCCCGCCCCCGAAACGCCGCATCCCGCCCCCAAAACGCTGCGTCGATCGGCCCCACCCCTGACACACCCCCGACAAAAAAACCCCGGGACTTACGCGAGTCCCGGGGCTCTGCGTGCGCCGGCAGGCCTATGGAAAATAGGCGCGCCGGCGCGCAAGGCCCTGCTCGCGTAAATCCGGGCGGATTTACGCGAGCAGGGCTTTTAAAATCCGCCCCATAGATTTCAGCACGGTCCCCCTGTTCATCAAGTCACATACGAATCAAAATTAATGTCTCAAGTTTTAAACCCTTCACATCATTTCATTTTTAAGCCATATTTATGTCTATAGTTATATTGTAGGAGCCACATATGCGTATTAGCACACTGTTGTTTTTGTCTATTCCAGTATTTCCCGATCCCAAAGAAAACAGGACGACTTCATCCCATCCTAGACTTCTTTAATTTTATTTCTAGATCGTTTATCAACATTACTAAGTGGTTTATAACGACACATCCATAAAGGATAAAACACAGATTAAAAATATTAATATAGCATGATTCAAGCTAAAAACAGTCAGTGTATAATAAGAAATAAAAACATAATAAAGCAAAACATAAAACCATAAAATCTAAAAAAAAAAATACATAAATAAACTAAGACATATAACTTATCTGAGAATCCTGTGAAATTGCAAATCCATTACTAACTAGCCCTGCAGAGCTATGGCTCTTTCACTGGTCCAAATCAAACGCATGCTTTAAATATCATTTGTTTAAAACCTTCTGAAAAAAGTATTCTATAACCATCTTTTGAAATTTAAAAAGATGGTTCGGCCTTAATAGCTACTGGTAAAGTAATCCATATAGCTGATCCCTGGACAAAAGATAAGATTCATTGAGTCTTATGATTTTGATCTCAAGCTTCTTGTAGGGCCTTGAACAAGTTCTTAAAGAGGGAAAAGTTGAAAATGGTTTCCCTGGGCACCTTAATTCCCTTAGTAGAAAAAAGGGACTGAATCTCAGCGATGCTTCTCAGCCCAGTCCTAGGGGCACACCTAATCAACTTAACAACACCTAAACAACTTAATTGTTTAAGTCTTTTTTTTTTTTTTTTTTTTTTTCTCCTTTATCTTTTGGTCATCAATGTTACAACGTTATTGTTAAATTTTGAACTTATGTACACTGTTCCAAGTTTCATAACCTTGTTCTATGTAATGCCTTTTGGCAATTTTCATGTTCTGTTTCAATGTAAACCGATGTGATCTTTATTTCATATAGGAACACCGGTATATAAAAATATAAAAATAAATAAATAATCAGTCAGGCTTTCAGGATATCCATAATGACTGTGCATGAGAGAGATTTGCATGAACTGCTTCCAACGTATGCAAATCGATACGTTGCGGATATTCTGAAAACCTGACTGATTAGGTGTGCCTTGAGAACTGGGTTAAGAAGATCTAAAGGGTCCATCACCCACATAGATATTTTCAGGTCACAGAAAGTATCTCAGATTTGTAGTGGGGGAACACTTGGCAGCACTACGTCCTTTCACAAAATATCTGTGGTGGTGGTACATCTGTGCAAGCTGGGGATACATATGTTCCCCCTATCTAGATGATTGGTTGTTCCAAGGACACATCTCGGGGGTGGGCTGGGGGTGAGAAAGTTAAAAGCTTTATTGTATTTCTGTTCAATGTAGTGCAATATAGTACAATCTAATTCACTTTAGCTTATAATGTTCTTTCCTGATTTATGCTATGCTTGCTGTGAATAAAGATAGAAGCTACTATGTAGATTATAGTAAAAATACAAAATAATTAAATAAATTTGTACAAGTTTGTACATCAGTAGACATCTTGGCTCCATGGACAAGATAAAAGATAATATTTGGTAAAAAAATAGATATAATAATGTGCGATCCTTTTCTATCAGTAATAAAATGTGTTGTGCTTGTAGGTTGTTGCAGACAGAACCTAGGTCAGGCTGACCTGTTGATTAGTCCAGACCTAAAACCTATGGATCCCATAAGCTGAAAAGTTTGTCAGCCATTGATTGCTGTACAGACTATTCGTGTGGTTGGAACACTCTGCTGAGTTGATCTGCCAGTGTGTTGGAGATGCCTGATAGACAGGTGGTCTGTAGAACAGCTTGATTTCTTTCTGCCCAGTTCCAGATTTTTAAAGCTTCCTGACAGAGAGGACATGATCCTGTTCCTCCTTGTTAGTTGATATAAAACATGGCAACTTGGCCATCTATTTGAATCAGGATTATCTTTCCTTGAAGGAGATAGGCAAGGTTTGATACAGCATATCTGATTGCTCTCAGTTCTGATAGTGGCTCTCTTGAAAAGTCCAGATGCCCTGTGTTCGAATGATCCTATTGTGGGCTCCCCACCCTTTGGCGGAGGCATCCATTGCCAGTACTACTTGATAGGTGAGCAAATGAAGAAGGGCTCCTTTCTTGAGAGTCGACGGCACAGCCACCACTGCAACTCATTTAATAGTTGCTGTGATTTGCACAGGCAACAAAAGTGGTTGAGTTAGTTGATTCCATTGGGTACATAGTTCCCACTGGAGATAACTGATCTTTTAACCAGTTTTCCGTCCAAAATAGAACACTTCCCCCTAACCCATGACTTTTTAATTTCCTAAGAAGTCTCATGAGGGACTTTGTCTAATGCTTTCTGGAAATCCAGATTCACTATATCAATTGCCTTACCTTTACCACATCCACCATTTACTCCACTACAAACCCCTCTTCCCCCTCACACACTCTCCTTGCTACCACATCACACCCCCCCACATCATCCCAGTCCACCGATCCCCCAGCATCATTCAGTTCATTTGAAACCACCACTTGCATTGAGATAGAATCCATTCTCAAGAAAATCAAACCCGCCTTACATCCCTCAGATACCATCCCCACCAAAACCCTTCTCACCATCCCCGATACCATCTCCAAACCGATTGCCGACATTATCAACTGCTCTATCTCATCTGGCTCAGTTCCCAACCCACTTAAACAAGCCATAATCAAACCCATTCTAAAAAAACCCACCCTTGACCCATCTGACCCTGCCAGCTACTGTCCCATCTCCAACCTAAAAAACAAAGAGGAAGGCGGTCTAGGAAAGCCGTGAGGAACAGAATAAAGAGTAGCCGAAAGTCCTTCAAAAAATTTCTTTATTGATTGCCCGACTCTAGGCCTGAGTTTCGCCCACCAAAGGGCTGCTTCAGGGGCTATAAAAATAAATAATAATAAGAGTATTTAATCAATTCTATGACTACAAAATATAGTTAATTAAAATTAATTAAAATAAATTAAAATGAATAAAACAGACGCAAGGAAGGCTCTAATAGAACATTCAAATTATACAATAATAAATAATTGAAAAGTTGTTAAATGGAGTACAGTAGAAGGCAAAAAATAGGAGGAGGAACTGGGAATAAGACACAGCAAGATTGGGACAAAAAAAAAACCTTAAGCAAATATCTAAAGCATTCTTGGTGATTCATAATATATTATTGAATACTAAAATTCAATGCTTAGGGATCATACCTGAATAGGCTTTGAAATGTCACATTCTTAGGTTCTTAGCTCGATTGGTTGGAATACATCACAGGCTTAAATATAAAAACAACTATTAGTATAAAAATTGATGATAAAAATAGGTGTTAGAAAAATGGCAACATTGTAGGTGATAATTACCTCACTTATGTATCGTCAATGGGCTTACAGGTTTGCCCTGTCCATTGATGTAGGCAGGTATTGTATATCCATCCAGCAATCGGGGGTTCCCTCGATTGTGGTTTAGAGCAGCTTCAAAATTCAACTAGAATAATATGTGTGGAACCCAAGTTAAATAACCAATATCATTAGTAAATAGGCAATGCCCTTAATCTAATTGATTTATTAAAAATATAAATATATTATGCTAATTCGCTGAAAAGATTTTTTAACTGTCAAAAAACAGCGGTGCCGCTTACTTTGAGATTTTGTAATTAATTTAAAGATTCTCCAAATATAGTGACGATAAGCAACTCCTCTTGTTTCGAATGGGTTTATTTAGAAAACAATTTTTTTTGGACATAATGGCAATGTTTTTCTGATACCCGATTATAGGACAAAAAACTAAATAACAAATCTGTTAGAATGAAACTGTGTGTAAATGTGATGTTTCTTATTTCATTCCAAGTGCGAAGTGACCAATGGGTGTAAATTTGTGATCTTCTATGAATGGAAAATATCTCACAATCTTAGCATACATAATTACCAAAAAAGTGCTCGTGCTTACAAAACTAGATCAAAAGCAATGAAAGTGATAATTAAATATATAGGTGATATATTGCATATATCTGACAAGTGCACTGAATGCAGTAAATGAAAAAATGAAAAAAATATATAAGCGAGTCCTTGTATCGGTTATTTCTAAGTGGCTTTCTAAAATTAATGCAAAGGAAGCATTATCAGAGTGATTATTGTGCCAAAAGGTTAAAACGGCAGTGCAAATCAACTTCAAGCAAAAACTAGTACCATTGTATATGCATCTAAAAAACGCAAGCAAGTACTTATATCAGCTGTTTCTGTTTCACTGTCAAAAGTTAGTGCAGAACCGGCAATGTTGAAATAAGTGCTGTGCCTAAAAGTAACAACAATAGAATAAAGCAAACGGTGGGTGCAACAATAATATTGACTCAAAAGGACCAACTTGTGATACTTACAATCTGTCAACTTTAGGAAAAAATTCTCACTTTACATTGCGTATCATAATAAAATGCCGCAAACTATTGCTTATATCAGCTATATCTGTCAAAAATAATGCTGAAACGGCATTAATGGAGTAAATGCTGTGCCGGTGAATAAAATCAATAATGCTAAGCAAACAACAATTTTAACTCAAACAGACCCACTTAAATTACTTACGATGCGTCTAGCGTTCACGAAATTCAACTAAAAGGGGGAACAGCAAAACAGAGTGTCTTTTATGCTGAAGTTTGGTGCCAAAACAAATGTCAATCAAATTGGAAGGGGCAGGGAAAAACGTCGATCTCCAAGAGGGTTGTATTATTGTCATAAAAAGGCAGCTAAACAAATAAATAAGAAAATTACACTAGTAAAAAGTCGATTAAGGATAAAAATAAAACAAAGTTGTAAAAATTAGGGAAATGTCAATCAACTCATGGGGGCGGAGTTTCGCTAAATGAAACTGTCAATCACCTACATATCTTTCCTCATAGATAAAATCTGGTGTCACATATTCTTCCATTTAAATGAATTTAATTCCCAAACGATCTTATTATCCAAAAACACCTAAAAAGGTGAATTGTTTGAGCTACTCAATTGATAAAAATTGCTAACTAAAAAATGCTGACTAAAAACAATGGGTAGGAGGTATCAATCTATTAATAGAAACCGGACACACTCTTTCATTAAATCTATTTATCCTCCTACTCACAAATCATCGCAATTGTTGTTGTATTCATAAAAATTAGAATACATAAAAATATTAAAATTATTAATCAAAAAATTCATGGAGGTATCAATCTATTAATAAAAACCGGACACTCTCTTTCATTAAATCTATTTATCCTCCTACTCACAAATCATTGCAATTGTTGTTGTATTCATAAAAATTAGAATACATAAAAATATTAGAATTATTAATCAAAAAATTCGTAAAAAATCTAAAACACCTATTGTCCTGTGATGTACTCCACGAAAAGAGCAACCTTGAACCTAGATTAAAACAAATGCTTAGAAGGAAAACCAACATCCTATTATAAAAAAACGGAATAATCAATATCTAAGTTTAAACCATATGGTGATATCGTATTAAAATCATAAATCAATTTCTGTTCTTGCTGTAAAAGTATTTTATCTAAATCACCTCCTCTCCAATGCATAGAGGGTTGCAACAGAACACAAAATTTATAGTCATTAAATTTATGGTTTGCCTCTAGTGAATGATCAACTAGAGGTTTAGACACAATTTTCCTGTTGATGTTACTTTTGTGTTCTATAATCCTTTTCCTGAATTCTCTAACTGTCTTACCAATGTACATCTTGTTACACGGACATATAGCTGCGTAAATGACACCTTTACTCCTACAGTTTGTGAATTGTTTTAATAAAAATTTCTTGCTAGTACCTGGAATGTCTACATTGTTGGTTTTATATTAACATTACATACTGAGCATGCATTGCATGGTCTATGTCCTGCTGGTCTGATGTCAACTGACTGTTTCTGTGGTAGAGCAGATGGAGAAACAAAATCTTTGATGTTTTTAGACCTTTTATTCGCTATTAATATCTCTTTATCTTTGAACCCATCTATCAATTGAATCATTGGCCAGTGACGTTTCAGAATTCTGATTATATTGTGAGACATATGTGTATATGTCAACGGACAAGTGATCTTGAAATTTTGTCTCTTATTCTTGGGTTGAAGACGGTCAGATCTTTTTTGTTTGAGTGTTCTATTAAGACCACTTGTTACATACTTCTCTGGATAATCTCTGTCGAGGAATCTCTGTTTCATTTCTACAGCTCAAAATTTAAATGTCGCATCATCTGTGCAGAGTCTTCTAAGTCGTAAGAATTGGGAATATGGTAAGTTGTTCATTAGAGACCTATTGTGACAACTGTTGAAGTGCAGAAGTTTATTGGAGTCTTTGGGTTTTCTGTAGATGTCCGTGTGAAATCTACCCTCTTTTAAAGAAATTTGAATGTCTAAAAAGGAAATAGAACTTTTGTTGAATTGCATTGTGAATTTAAGATTAAGGTCTAATGTATTGAGCCAATTGTAAAACTCTACCAAATCTTCCTGATTGCCATTCCATAATAAAAATATGTCGTCTATATACCTTTTCCATATAATTATGTTAGCAGACCATCTGTGTACTGTCAAAAAACTTTCTTCAAATTTAGCTACATATAAATTTGCTATGGAAGGAGCCATAGCAGAGCCCATTGCAACTCCTTTAATTTGGAGAAAAAAATCTTTAGTAAATTTGAAAAAATTGTTTGTTAAAGCTATTTCTGCCAATTCTATAACCAATTGGTTCGGAATGCGTCTGTGTACGTTATGATTCAGAAGTTGTTCGGTTACGATCTCTACAGCTGATATTTGCGGAATGTTTGTGTATAGGGATTCAATGTCCATGGTTACCATTAACATCTCATCTTTCACTTGTGGAAAATTCTCTAAAATTGTAATAAAATCGGACGAGTCTCTAATATAGGATGGAATGGAAGGGACTTGTTTTTTGAGAAATGTATCTACAAAAGTGGACAAAGGTTCAAGCAATGAGCCAATTGCTGAGATGATTGGCCTTCCTGGTGGTTCACTTAGAGATTTGTGGATTTTAGGTAAGACGTATATTGTTGGGAGAACTGGATGATTCACGGTCAGAAATTCAAATTCCTTATTTGTAATAAAATTTCCTTCTTTCGCTGTTGCAAGTAATGTGTCTATCTGATTTTTAATTTTTTGTGTGGGATCACTAGACAATTTGCAATAAAACGATTGATCGGATAGTTGTCTTTCAATCTCTGCTATATATTTTGTCCGGTCCATAATCACTATGGACCCTCCCTTATCTGCCGCTTTAATCACAATATTACCGTCATTCCTCAAATCTGTAATGGCATCCATTTCTTTTTTCGTCAAATTACGATAGTGTTGTTAGTATCTTTTTGTTCTTCTTTTGCTAAGTCATTTAATACTAGGGTCTCGTAGGTATGTATAATTGGGTGAACACCACCAGGGGGCACCCATTTACTTGGACGTTTTACAATTGAAATGTCAGTGTTCGTTTGGCCAGTGCTTGAAAAAAATTCAAGTACCTTAAGTTTTCTGGTAAATTTAAATAAGTCAACGCGGGTCTTAAAAGCATTGTATGTTGCTGTGGGAACAAATGATAAGCCTTTGTTCAATACTCTCTCTTCGTCTTGACTCAATGTCCGAGAGGAAATATTGACTATCTTATTGTTTGTTTCTAATCTCGATAGTTCCGAAATGGATTGTGAAACTGATTGTATCCCTGATTGTATGGCTGGAACTGGTTGTATCCCTGATACTGAAAACCTCTCCCTCTCCCTCTGCCTCTCCATCCCCCTCTTCCTCTTAAAAAAGGGGTTTCCCATTTTTTGTTCTGAATTCCATCCTGTTCTGAATTCTTTCTCCAAATCCTATTGACTTGTAATACACGTGTGTCCCCTCTATCCTGTCTTACACATTCAATTTCTGAACTGAAGAGGGGTGCTGAGGGATCTATTTCATCATCTGTGGTGCTACGTATGCGCTTTGCATTTCTATCTCTGTTGGGACTGGAAATGTCGTCTTGTCTGTCTTCGTTATATCTTTTTTTATTGGTATGTGGTGGTATTTTGTCATTCTTGTAGAAGAGTTTATGGAAAGGTTTATTGAAGCCACCGAGCACTTTTTTTGTAATTATGTATGCTAAGATTGTGAGATATTTTCCATTCATAGAAGATTACAAATATACACCCATTGGTCACTTCGCACTTGGAACGAAATAAGAAACATCACGTTTACACACAGTTTCATTCTAACAGATTTGTTATTTAGTTTTTTGTCCTATAATCGGGTATCAGAAAAACATTGCCATTATGTCCAAAAAAAATTTCAAAGCCTATTCAGGTATGATCCCTAAGCATTGAATTTTAGTATCAATAATATATGATGAATCACCAAGAATGCTTTAGATACTTGCTTAAGGTTTTTTTTTGTGTCCCAATCTTGCTGTATCTTTTATTCCCAGTTCCTCCTCCTATTTTTTGCCTTCTACTGTACTCCATTTAACAACTTTTCAATTATTTATTTTTGTATAATTTGAATGTTTTATTAGAGCCTTTTAATTATTTATTGCCTTTCATTGTACTCTATTTAAGAACTTTTCAATTATTTATTATTATATAATTTGAATGTTCTATTAGAGCCTTCCTTGCATCTGTTTTATTCATTTTAATTTATTTTAATTAATTTTAATTAACTATATTTTGTAGTCATAGAATTGATTAAATACTCTTATTATTATTTATTTTTATAGCCCCTGAAGCAGCCCTTTGGTGGGCGAAACTCAGGCCTAGAGTCGGGCAATCAATAAAGAATTTTTTTGAAGGACTTTCGGCTACTCTTTATTGTGTTCCTCACCATCTCCAACCTACCCTTCCTGTCTAAAATCCTAGAAAAAATTATCAACACGCAACTTACAAGTTACCTAGATGAACACCACATCCTATTCCCATCCCAATTCGGTTTTCGCCGACACCACAGCACTGAAACCCTCCTCATCTCCCTCTCCGACCATATCCTGAGGGCCCTGGATAAAGGACAATCATATATTCTGGCTCTCCTGGACATATCCTCAGCATTCGACACTGTCAACCATAACATATTAATTGAGCGCCTTAGAGATATTGGGATTTCCGGCTCTGCTCTCCTTTTGGATCCAATCCTACCTCACCAACAGACAATACCGAGTAAAAAGTGGTCACTGTATCTAAACCTGTAAGCCTATTGCAAGGTGTTCCCCAAGGCTCTTCACTCTCCTCCACCCTCTACAACATTTACCTCCTTCCCCTCTGCAAGCTACTATCCAAAATTGGCCTCCCGCACTTCATATATGCGGATGATGTTCAGGTACTCATACCCATAACCAATACTCTTCCAGAGGCATTAAACACATGGAACTCTGCCCTCACAACCATCAACTCCCTACACTCTGACAACTTCCTCGCACTCAACACAGCCAAAACAGAGCTCCTATACATCTCCCACACACACAACTGCTACAGCCGCACTCCCAAATCTCACTCCCCTCTGTCTCATTCGCTCATCACATTCGTAGCCTTGGCGTTATACTAGATAACCGCCACAACCTTCAAAAATTCATTAATTCCACCCTGAAAGACGGATTCTTCAAGCTCCACACCCTAAAAAAACTTGAGGATCCAGGCATATTTGACCCTATAGAGAAGCGACTTTTCAGAACATAAGAAATTGCCATGCTGGGTCAGACCAAGGGTCCATCAAGCCCAGCATCCTGTTTCCAACAGAGGCCAAAACCAGGCCAAAGAACCTGGCAATTACCCAAACACTAAGAAGATCACATGCTATTGATGCAATTAATAGCAGTGGCTATTCCCTAAGTATAATTGATTAATAGCCATTAATGGACTTCTCCTCCAAGAACTTATCCAAACCTTTTTTGAACCCAGCTACACTAACTGCACTAACCACATTCTCTGGCAACAAATTCCAGAGCTTTATTGTGCGTTGAGTGAAAAAGAATTTTCTCAGATTAGTCTTAAATGTGCTACTTGCTAACTTCATGGAATGCCCCCTAGTCCTTCTATTATTCGAAAAGGAAAATAACAGAGTCACATCTACTTGTTCAAGACCTCTCATGATCTTAAAGACCTCTATCATATCCCCCCTCAGCCGTCTCTTCTCCAAGCTGAACAGCCCTAACCTCTTCAGCCTTTCCTCATAGGGAAGCTGTTCCATCCCCTTTATCATTTTGGTTGCCCTTCTCTGTACCTTCTCCGTCCAGTTCTCCAGGCCACTATACTATCCAAGCTTGATTATTGCAATGCTTTGCTCCTTGGCCTCCCCAAATACACCCTACGACCTCTGCAGATACTCCAAAATTCAGCAGCACGCATCTTCACCAATGCCCATCAGGGTGAGCACATCACACCAGTCCTCAAACACCTACACTGGCTGCCCATCAGCGCCCAGATCATATACAAATCCCTCACTATCATGCACAAAACTATCTACAACCTTGACATGCCCTGGTTCAAAGAACATCTTCGAATCCATACCTCTAACAGACCTATCAGAGCACAACACTGTGCAACGCTACATACTCTTTCCCCTAAAACCGCAAAGCTGAAGTCTACCAAAGAACGTACTCTATCCCTAGCTGGTCCCTCCCTCTGGAACAAGATGCCCCCCCACCTCCGCCTGGAGCCTTGCCCAAAAAGATTTAAACAATATTTGAAGACCTGGCTCTTTAAAGACATCTACACCTAATTCTCCTCAGCCCTTCGCCTCCTCCCCCCCCCCTGAAAATTGGTAATCTATTGTTAATTTCTTTTATATATTTGTAAATCTCTTGTATATACTTGCACATGTTGCCCCTTTCACTCAGTTCACCCCCCTTATCCTGTTCCTTGTTAATTCTGTTGACAACTGTTCCCTGTGAAGCTTTTTGCTATGTTGAGTTATCTGTAAACCGAGATGATGTTCCCAACGTATCTCGGTATATAAAATGCTTAAAATAAATAAATAAATGTTTATTTATGCTCTCAAAAAAATGTAGGAAATTGGTGAGGCAAGACTTCCCTTGGCTAAATCCATGTTGGCTTTGTCCCATTACAGTATGCTTATCTATATGTTCAGCAATTTTGTTCTTTATGATAGTTTCTACCATTTTGACTGACATAGATTTCAGACTCACTGGTAGTCCAATAAATAGGTATTACCTTATATATTTGGTTTTACTTTTTACCCTTATATTTCTGTGCATTCAAATGGATTAACAAGACAACCAAAATAATTTATCCCAGAATATCCCAAGTATAAAGAGGAGGCAGCAAAACACTGCACGGAGCGGCAGTAGCCACAGAGGCATTCACGGAGCAGGATGCCAGTGGCCAGTGGTTGGTGTTCCACCTTTACGGAGCGGAAGGATGGAGGACTGCCATCTCCAAATTAAAAAAAATAAAAAACAGGGGTGGGTAAGTATGTAAAATTAACGGAGAGTTCATAGGCTATAGGTATTACCAATTATTAGGCTTATTCAATATTTGTTGATAGTTAATGTGGCTTTCAATGCATACTTCACTTTTAATGCATATCCAGCATAGCTCTCTGCTTCAACGGCAGGGGAGAAGAAAAACTGATACTTCACGCATATCCAGCATAGCTCTCTGTTTCAATGGCAGGGGAGAAGAAAAATTAATACTTCACGCATATCCAGCATAGCTCTCTGCTTCAACGGCAGGGGAGAAGAAAAACAACCAATAAGGGCTGAATAACATAGTCTGGGTAAACAAATAAGTATGGGTGTAGCTTGCTTGTTGCGGCGGTTACTACCCCTAACTAATCAAGCTTGATATTTCACTTGGATGAAGCTCCATCACTGCATTAATGGTGGGGGTGAAAGGGAAATAGAACCAAGGGTTGCTAAGAGCCAAGAGAAACAGATAAGTATGAAAGGAAAGAAGTGTGAAGCTTGCTGGGCAGACTGGATGGGCCGATTGGTCTTCTTCTGCCATCATTTCTATGTTTCTATGTTAAAACCTTTTTGCCTACTATCCATTCATTCTTGTTCAAATAATAAATCCTCATGATGGATGGATGGGGGAGGAAGTAATAAAAAGTGTTAGGAACCCCGGCCGTGCTGGCCCGCGATCGGGTCCCCTCACTGGTTCCAGCCGTAGGCTTAGCTCTGCCGCCGCTGCCGCTTCCGACCGCCGACTCTGCCCGTGGCCTACTCTTGCGGCGCCCTGAACGCCGCCGACTCCAGCTCCTTATGGTCCCTTCTCTAGGCGCGCGTGCGCACAGAGTCACAGGATTTAAAGGGCCAGCAGCGGGAAAATTCCCTGCGGCCTGGGCTAATGACGTCAGGCTAGGCAGGTATTTAAACCCTGCCTCTCTGCTTCCAATTCGACTCAGCAACGGGTCCTGCTCTCCTGAGAGTGTGAGTTGTCTGTGTTCCTGATCCCCTGCGTTCCTGACTCTGCCTTGCTTTGTTCCTGATCTCTGGTTCCGGCATTCCAGTTCCTTGCCTCCGGTTCCTGCCTTGCTCCTCGTCCCTTGGATTGCTTTATCGGTTCTGACTCCTAGCCTGGTACTTGACTCTGCTTGATCTCCTCCTGCCCTGACTCCTTGCCTGGTACTCGACTGCTTGATCGCCACCGGCCTCTACACCTGGACTCCCCCGATGCTGCCTCTATCTTCGCTTACTGGTTCCATGCCTGGGAAGACCCGCGCCTAAGTCCTGCTGGCCCAAGTACCCAAGGGCCCAACCTGCGTGGAATGAGGGCTGGTATAGGTGAAGGTCCTGTTGGGTCTTCTCTCCCAGAACCAATGCCCAACAAGGACCTCCAGGGGCCACCCCCTGGGGGTAGCAACAACCTCATCTCAGCTCAAGGGTCCACTTTTCCAACAGATTGCTAAGGCCATGGACCCAGCGGAGCTGTCCTGCCTACAAGGCCATTCCTGGCCTGGCCCAGCGACTGCAGTAACAACAGCAGTACTGGATGTGCTAGCTGCGACCGTGGAATGCCTGGCGAATCGACTGGACTCCACCCCATCTTCCAGTTCCCAGCTGGTCCCAGTTTCAGTACCCATGGCACCCATGGTGAACCTCCACCTGCCGGCGCCACCTTGCTACGCAGAATATCCCCGGCAGTGTCGGGGCTTCTTAAACCACCGCTTCATGCACTTTTCCTTACTGCCAGCCCAGTTCTCCAACGACAGAATCAAGGCCACCTTTTTTCTGTAGCTCTTGGATGGCAAGACGCTCTTGTGGGCCTCTCCCCTCTGGGAACGAGGTGACCCCTTTCTTCATGACCTCCCATGCTTCGTCCAAGTGTTTAAACAGGTCTTTAATGAGCCTGGAAGACAGTCTACAGCCGCTTCCGAGCTTCTGCACTTACAACAGGGGTCAAGCCCCTTGCCGGAGTATGCGGTAGAATTCTGCACCTTAGCATCTGAGTTGGGATGGTGAGAGGACAGCCTCTGGAGTATCTTTCTGGAAGGGTTGTCTTTCAGAATTAAGGACTAATTGCCTGCCCGGGATTTTCCGGACAATTTGGAAGCCCTGATTGACCTGGTCGAGTTGACCGAAGACTATAGCAACGCCTTCGAGAATTTCACCCCTCCCACAGACCAGTGGTGCTAGTTCTGTCCTTCTAGCACCACCACCGCAGCTGTGCCCAAGACACCCCTTATGGAGGACCCCATGCAACTGGGGCAGAGTCTTTGACCCCCGAAGAAAGACAGTGATGGCATACCTTAGGCCTATGCCTGTACTGCGCTGGTAAAGGCCACTTGTTGTTTCAGTGTCCTGAGAGGCCGGGAAATGCCAGAGCCTAGGAGTCCGCGGGGAGATGACTCTGGGCTGCACCAATTCTGCTTCCCAATGTATTGTGCCTGTGACCTTCCGCCATGCCCACGGGGACTTCACTACCCAAGCCCCGATTGACCCCGGCACTGGAGGGAATTTTATCTGGCGGAGCTCGTCGCACATCTGGATCTGCCCACATTACTTAGAAAACCACCATTGACCATTTCTTCCATCTGAGGGGATCCTCTTCCCAGGAGGATTACCCACACTACCGCTTATGTAAGTCTTCGCACAGGGATCCTTCACGAAGAGGAGCTCACCTTCTTCATCCTGGAGAAGATGATATACCAGGTAGTCTTGGGTCTTCACTGGCTCCAGAAACACTCCCCTCGCATTGACTGGCAGATACTGCAAATAGCCTCCTGGGGTCCTCCATGCCATTCATCCTGCCTCCAAGAGGTGCCTCGCTTTGGTCTTCTCCACAGTACGCTGATTTTGCAGACGTTTTTTCCAAGTAGAGGACAGAGACACTCCCTGAACCTTCGCCCCTTTGACTGTGCAATCAACCTCCTTCCAGGTACCATGCCCCCTCGAGGGCGAGTATACCCTCTATCACTACCAGAGACCCAAGCCATGGCCAAGTATGTTCGGGATAACCTTGACAGGGGCTTCATCAGACTGTCCACAACTCCAGTGGGAGCTGGCAAAGAAGGATGTGTCGTTGCGGCCCTGTATCTATCACCGCAGGCTGAACACCATCACCAGGAGAGACCGGTATCCGCTGCCACTCATTCCCGAACTCTTGGACCGTCTACAGGGGGCCAAACTATTCACAAAGTTGGACCTCCGAGGCGCCTATAACCTTGTGCGCATAAAGCCAGGCGACGAATGGAAGACCGCCTTTAATACAAAAGACGGCCACAAGAGACAGCCCTTTGGCCTGTGTAACACACCAACGATATTCCAACACCTTATGAATGAGTTCTTCCAGGACATGCTCCACTCCTGTGTAATCGTGTATCTTGAAGACGTACTGATATTCTCCAAGGATCTCACTTCCCATCGCAAGGAGTTCAGACAGGTACTTCAACGCTTACGGGTCCACAAGATTTTTGCCAAACTAGAAAAATGCCTGTTCAAAGAGGAGGCACTTTCCCTTTTTGGCTTCATTGTCTCATCCACAGGCTTTCACATGGACCCTGTTTCAGGTTTTTCTCTATTTTGAGTTCCCATCAGAATTTTTCACCTTTTTTTTTTTTTCATTACGGGGTCCTGCAGTCTTCCTATAGTATCCCTAGGTAGGTTTTTCAACGTTTCTTTAATGTAACATCGGACTAGTCACAGGATGCTTCCGTGACCGGCCCCACTTAACCAGGATGCTACCATTCCCTGCCTTCCTCCAGCCCACCATTTCCACCCCTAGGCATGTGCGAATGCCGCATGCTAGCCAATAAAGGCCCCATGGCAGGAAAGCCCAGCAGCAGCAACTTCTGATGACATCACATGGCTGGCCCAGCCATGCTTCTTTTAATGCTTTAACAGATCCTCCTGTGGATTCTTGTGTGTTTTTCTGTGTTCCTGCTTTTCTGCTTCTAGTTGCTGTGCTCTTCTCTTTGGTTTTGCTCGTCTGCTCCAGTCCTTGCCTTACCTCGTCCAACCTTGCCCCAGCTTTGCCTAGTTCCTGCCTTACTGTGTCTTGCTTGTGCTCTGCCTGACTCCCAGTTCTGATCCCTGCTTTAGCTTGACTTTGCTTCTTGACTTTCATCTGCCCTGACTTCTGCTTAGATCTCGTCATTGGCCTGATTGCCTCCTGCTGGACCTAGTTTTTGTCCGATTGACACCCACCCTGACCTCGGCCTGGATTTGACTGCTTCCTCCAACTTTGGCCTGCTTCCAGTCTTTGCCTGACTGCTCTCTGCGGGACCTCTGCCTGTCCTGCTGGCCCCTGGAACCCAAGGGCTCAGCCTGCAAGAAACGGGGCTGGTATAGGCAAAGTGCATCCTTTGTCCCAGTGGAGTGTGTGTCTGCTAGGCAGCATCAGTCACGCCACAGCCAAGGGCTCACACTTTAATTTTCCTTTCGTGGTCGTTTCCCTTCCTGGTGGCACTACCGTCAATGACTGCTAAAGATGAGTAATTGGGAATGAACTGGCATTAGTAATTTGTGAACAGGAATTTCTGGAAAGCTTTGAGACCTACTGTTCAGTGCCATCCCCGAATTGCAGCAATCTTATCCGGATCCATACGAAAGACCTTGATTAGAGATGAGGTATCTCGGTAAGAGTGGCTCAGTCTGGTTGAAAGAACTTTTTTCTAATTTGGCATATAGGTGATTTTCTTGCAGTTGTTGGACAGCCTTGACGTGTTCTTTATGTTGAATGAGGGAATGTCGAGGTATACCAGAATGCATGATTTCAAGAGATCTGGTAGATCTCATTTACTATATGTTGGAACACTGCAGGGGCATGGCAGAGTCTCAGTGGCATTATGAGGAACTCATAAGAGGCCATCCCTAGAGTTAAAATTGGTCTTCCACTCTTCTTTCTAGCAGATCCTAATTAAAATGTCCCTTAGAGATCCAGCTTCGTGAAGACAGTGGCACCCTACAGTCTGTTAAACCGTTCTGAAATAAGGGGTAGCGGGTGCCTATTTCTTTTGGTAATAGCATTGAGGCCACAGTAGTCAATACAAGTTGAAGGGACTCATCCTTTTTCCCTCTGAAGAAGACCTCAGCCCCCACCAGATAAGTGGAGATTCAAACAAATCTACATTCAAGATTTTCCTTAGTATAGTCTGACATGGTCTGTGTCTCCAGAACCGATAGAGGGTAGGCCCTGCCATGAGGACCTTGCCAGGAAGGAGGTCAATGGCATAGTCATAAGACTGGGGTGGTATGTCTCATCTGGCTTCTTACTGAAGATGTCCATACAGACTGCATATGCTTATGGAAATATAGGCGGTGCCAGGAGGGTAGCCCAGGCAACAGTCAGAGGCGGTAGCACTGGTTGCAAGCACTTGCGGAAGCATGTGGTTCCTTACTGAGAGATCTCAGTCGATGTCCAGTTAATCTTCGGATTATACTCCTGAAATCACCAAGGCAACCCCATAATAATTGGGTTCATGTACTTAGGCAGATGAAGTTCCTGGCCACTCTGGAATCCAAGATTGCTTCAGTGGAATTCTCTTGGGTATTGGTCTTCAATAAGAAGGGACCAGCATTTGTGGAGAAGGAGAGGGACCAGAATGACCTAGAGCTGTGACCCCAACTAGAATTAGGCTCAGGAGTTTCCCTGACTTCTCCAGGCATGGTGTGGCATAGTGTCCTGTTCTGCCACAGAGGTCGAGGCGCCTGCGTCTCTGCTTTTCTTCGGAGAGTTTAGCTCTTCTGAGCTGAATGGGGTTCTCTTGGGATAAGGTCTAGCCTTGCTTCCTGGGAGCCTGATGGGTGACTTCTGGAATCGAGGATTCAATCTTATGATGCAAAGGGCGATGAGGTTGTCCAATCCTGTGGGTGCAGCCTTCCCGGCCAGCTCATTCTCTAATATGGTTGGCAAGATCCTGACAAAAAATACCACCAGGCTTTCTTGGTCCCATCAGAGCTTGAAGGCCAGGGTCCGGAACTAGATGGTGTAATCTCCTACTGACATACTACCCTGGCAAATGCAAAGGAGGTCCACAGTCAAGGAAAAAGAGCATCTAGGCTTGTCGAAGACCTTGTAGAACTGATCTAAGAATATCTCAAGGTTTGCCATGAAGTGTTTGTTATGCTTCCACAAGGGGAGAAGCCCAGTCCAGGGACAGGATAAAGGTCACTTTGGTCCGATACTGGTTGCTTGTAGCTTGAAATGCAGCAGGCATTGGCTGATCAATCCATGGGAAGCCTTGGGATCACCATTGTACCTGGCCGGTGGTGCTAGATGCGGAACCGAGGCCAGCATGCGTACCAGCTCTGGAGGTGGCATTGGACGTATCACTGGTGGTGCCTGGCCCTGCAGAGCTTTGAGGCATATGGTCATCCCTTGCAGCAATCCCATTATCTGGGTTAGTTGGGCCTACTGCTGTAGCACCATGAGTCAGGCTAGGTGCAGCCTGGGAGAAGGGTAGGTCTGCCGAACCTATGGTCTTAACAGTCTGTCACAGAGTGTGAGTCCTTGGGTTATGGTATGGTTGGTACTAAGCTCGTGGGATTGGCTGGGCCTACATTCAACAAGTAGACCCGCTGCAGCTGTGACAGAGAGGCTTCACCAGCCTCTTCCTCCGCAGGTTGAGCCCTTGGGTTCCAAGGCTGGCTGGACTTGGATAAATATCCACAGCAGGAGAACCATCCTCAGATCAGGCAATCAGTAGTTAAATAGAATCAGTAGCCAGGCAATGGGTCGAGACAGAAATGAAATCTAGCCAAGGTCAGGGAAGGCAGCGGTCCAGACAGGGTTAGAATCTGAGTAGAGGTCGAAACACGAGGATCAATCCAAGGAGGCAAGGAGAGAGGAGGACAAGAGCAAGGAAGGACTGGAAGAATGACAAGGCAGGAAGTGTAGAGTGTAGAGGGATGGAGTAATTGATTCATGTGTTTGCTGCATGGACACTGCAAATACTGAAAAGGACTGTTTAATAACAAAAAGAGCTAAAGACTTTGAAGTTTCTATGTTTGTTGAAATACAAAACATATGTTGAAGACTGATGAGAATCTGAATAGTAAACAAAATGTATTCTCCCAGGACAAGCAGGATGGTATTCCTCACAGATGGGTGACATCATCAGATGGAACCCTATCACGGATGCCACTAACCCTGTGGCCACAAGAGGTTCCCCCTTCAGTCTTCTTTTATCCACGGAGCTGTTGCCTCAGGTTTTGTGGAGCTCTGTGAGAACTTTTTTCCTCACAATTTCCTCATGGAACAATTTGACTGGTTTTTTTGTCAGTTTCCCCTGCCATCGGGTTCCCCCATCGCAAATCGCAACTCCGGCATCCAGTAGGTGTCTTTTCATGTTCTTGCGGTCGGTTACCAATGGCCACCGACCGCCCGCCACCCCTTTTTCAATGGCGACCAGTTTTAGGAAGTACCTTGAGTGTCCGCGGACTATGTCCAGCACGGACCCACACGACGTCGCGTCCTGTGTCTCAGGCCTTCCCACGACATCTGTCTGTGTCCCAGTTGTGCTCAGATGACCCCCAAAGTCCAGCGTGCCCACCTGGACAAGATGGAGCACTTGTTTGGTTCAAAGCAATCGGCTCCATTGTCCCCAGTACCGAGTATGTCAAGTCGTGGGGATCAATCTGCCTCGGGACCTTCCCCTTCGGTGCCCCACTGCGATGATCAGGGGGGGCAGGAGATCGCTCCTCACCAGCATCGGGAAATTTGAAGACCTCTGCATTGTCGTCCTCGGCACTGGAGAAGGACCGGCACTGACGGTCATCATCGTCCGGTGCTGGCACAGACATCGGAACGGCCTCGGCCGAATCCCTTCTGAAGAGGCCCCGAGGGGAGGAGGCCCCATCCTCTTCCAGACCCGGGAGCTCAGGGCGTTCCCCACCGATATCGGTGCTGGGCATCGAGCCTCCATGGACCCCCGTGGACGCTCCGGTGACGCCCAGCCTGCCTCCTACTCCAGGGTTGGTCTTGTCAGAGAGAAGTTGGACCACGTGGTTCAACAGGCAGTGCTAAATGCCTTTCGGAGTCTCCAGCATCCACCGATGCTGGCCCCCATACCGGCATCAGAACAGGCACCCTCCATGTTGGCGCCTCTGCTGGAAAGGCTGGACGTGCTGTTCTGTCCATTATTGATGCAGCCCGTGCCGGCAGGCGCCCTGGTATCTTGTCCACCACCGGTGCATCCCCCTGTCTCGATCCCGATTCCAGGCTCCTCAGAGGAGGAAGATGCAGCCCCTTGCCCATCTCCACGGGCAGTACCACCGATGCTGGATCCCGTCCCCGGGCCATCGGGACTCCCGTCACAGGTCGCGGTGCCTTCGATGCCGGTGCCACTGTTGTCTGTTCCACTTCACCGACCATTGGTGCCTGCGCCCCATACTTTGGGTCTTGGCCTCCCTTCTCAGCCCAGGCAGTTTTCTGGTAAGGAGGAAGCCCCCTACGACCCATGGGAAGATGCCTCCTCTGAGCATTCCTCGGAGGCCTTTGAGGATATCCTGTCGGAGCCTTCCTCACCAGATGAGAGATGGCGCGCGCCTCTGGAGGACTTATCCTTCGCGAGCTTTGTCTGGGCGATGGCGGAGACCATTCCTTTCCAACTTCTGACAGAAGAGGATGGCTGCCACAAGATAGGATTACTGCCTCAGTGCTGCCTCAGGGATTACTGCCTCAGTGTTCTTCCAGACTCCCCAACCTCCCTGACATGGAGCCTCGTGGAACATGCACCAACCCTCGAGTTAAAGCTCTCAGCCCTGCTATGGTCCAGATCCGTGGAAGCTATTCCCCAGGCTGAGCAAGGCTGGGAGTTCTATATTTTCTTATTCCAAAAAAAACAGGCGGCCTCCGTCCCATCCTCGACCTCCGGGCCTTAAACAGGTTCCTCCACAGAGAGCGGTTCAAAATGGTATCCCTGCATATCCTACTCCCGCTTCTACATCAAGGGGATTGGCTCTTTTCTCTGGATCTACAAGACGCCTACACACACATTGCCATTTTCCCACCTCATCGCAAATATCAGTGATTCGTGGTAGGTCACCAGCACTTTCAGTGCAGGGTTCTTCCCTATGGATTGGCCTCCGCACCCTGGATCTTCACAAAGTGCCTGGCAGTGGTGGGAGCACATTTGCACCGCAAAGGCGTGCACGTATTTCCATATCTGGACGATTGACTCATCAAGAGTTTTTCGAGAGAGGGAGCCCTTCACTCCCTGAACGTGACGTTACAACTCCTCCAATCACTAGGGTTCCTAGTAAACTACCCAAAATCCCAGCTGACTCCGTCCCAACGACTCAGCTTCATTGGGGCGAATCTGGACACTATGGTAGCCAAAGCATTCCTTCCCTTGGATGGGCTGGCCAGGTCCATCAGTTCCCGGCAGATGGCCTCCGCCCATCTGCTCCTGAAGTTACTGGGTCACATGGCATCGTAGGTGCATTTACCCCAATGGTTCGCCTGGCCATGAGGGTCACACAATGGACCCTATGGTTCCAGTGGCACCAAGCCTCTCAAGAACTTTCCACACTCGTCTGGATAATCAAACCTCTCCAACTCTCCCTTGCCTAGTGGGCGCAGAAATCCAACCTCAGCAAGGGACTACCTTTCCAGCAACCTGCTGCTCAAATACTTCTGACCATGGATGCCTCCAACCTAGACTGGGTGGCCCATGTCAACGGCCTCCACATGCAAGGAGTGTGGTCGAAGCCTGAGGTGAGATGCCAGATAAACTTTCTGGAACTCTGAGCAATGCAGTATGCACTCTACGCATTCCAGGACTGCTTGGCCAAATAGGTTGTCTTGATCCAGACGGACAACCAAGTGGCCATGTGGTACGTGAACAAACAGGGGGGCACAGACTCTTATCTCCTCTGCCAGGAGGCGGCGCAGATTTGGGCCCGGGCCCTGACACATTCCATGCACCTGCGAGCCATCTACCTGGCAGGCTCCGAGAATGTGGTGGCAGACTGCGTCAGTTGGACATTCCACCCCCATGAGTGGTCCCTCAACCCTTTGGTGGTGGAAAGGATCTTCCACCAGTGGGGTCAGCCGGACGTAGATCTCTTCGCGTCCCCGCAGAACCACAAGGTGGACCACTTCTGCTCCCTGCACAAGGAGGGAAAGGGACCAGCAGTGGATGCCTTCACCCACTCCTGGAGTGCGGGCCTCCTATATGCGTACCCTTCAATTCCGCTAATAGGCAAGGCTCTTGTGAAGCTACAGCTAACCCCGCATTGGCCGCATCAGGTCTGGTTTCCGATTCTCCATGACCTGTCTATCCAGGAGCCCATTCGCCTGGGTACCTCACCCAATCTCATCACGCAGGATCAGGGCAGGCTACGCCACCCAAACCTCCGGTCATTGGCCCTCACAGCCTGGATGTTGAAAGGCTAGTTCTGCAATCCCTTCACCTTTCGGACAATGTCTCACAAGTCCTTGTAGCTTCATGTAAGCCTTCCATACAGAGGTCCTACCAAGCAAAGTGGAGGAGATTCTCGTCCTGGTGCGTGGAGGAGGGTCTTGACCCTTTCACTTGCTCCACACCTAGGCTTTTAGACTACCTCTGGCGCCTCTCGGAGTCTGGGCTATAGACCACTTCAATCCGGGTACATCTGAGTGCCATCAGCGCCTACCATCGGGAAATGGGTGACACTCCTGTCTTAGTGCAGCCCTTAGTGGAGCGCTTCATGAGAGGCTTACTACAACTGACGCCTCCACTGCATCCCCCTGTTGTGGCATAGGACCTCAATTTAGTGCTGGCATGGTTCATGTGGCCTCCGTTTGAGCCCCTGCGCTCCTGTGAGTTCTATTATCTCGCCTGGAAGGTCATCTTCCTAGTGGCAGTTATTTCTGCTCTCAGAGTCAGTGAGCTGCAGGCCCTAGTGACCTATCTGCCTTACATGAGGTTCTTCCACGACAGGGTGGTGCTATGCACCCACCCTAAGTTCCTGCCTAAGGTGGTGACTGACTTTCATCTAAATCAGTCCATCGTGTTGCCCACTTTTTTCCTGAGGCCACACTCTCATCCAGGTGAGCAGGCTCTGCATACCTTGGACTGCAAGCGTGCTCTGCGGTCCACCCAACTCTTTGTCTCCTTTGACAAAAATAGACTTGGAGTTGTGGTGGGCAAGCAGACCCTCTCCAATTGGTTGGCGGACTGTATTGCTTTCTGCTACCAGCAAGCAGGCCTTCCACTCAAGGGCCGAGTGAAAGTGCACTCAGTGAGGGCCATGGCAGCATCAGTGGCGCACTTCTGGGCAGTCCCTATTGCCGAAATCTGCAAGGCCATGACATGGAGTTCCCTAGGTAAGGACAGTCGACAGGACAGCATCTTTGGCCAGTCTGTCCTCCATAGCCTATTTACAGTGTGAGAACCCAACTCTCTCTACTTAGGGCCCAGTATGAGTTTCAGTCTGACCCTGTTGTTACCAACAGCACCCCTGTTGTTGTGCCTGCTGCACGTTATTGGGTGCTTGTTGGCCTAGGGTGTTCTGGGGGCAGCCTGCAGCTTGGTATTCACCCATCTGTGAGGACTACCATCCTGTTTGTCTTGGGAGAAAGCAGATGTGCTTACCTGTAACAGGTGTTCTCCCAGGACAGCAGGATGTTACTCCTCATGAAACCCGCCCGCCACCCTGCGGAGTTGGGTTCACCCGCATTTTATTGTTTTATTATTCGCTCGTATTTTTCTCTGCTTTGAAACGAGACTGAAGTGAGACCCTATGTGGCCACAGGGTTAGTGGCATGCTGGGCATGCTCAGTGTGCCAGTCAAAGTTCTAGAAACTTTGACAAAAATGTTCCGTGACAGAGCTCCATCTGATGATGTCACCCATCTGTGAGGATTAACATCTTGCTGTCCTGGGAGAACACCTGTTACAGGTAAGCAACTCTGCTGACTTCAAGAGAAGAAAATGCAGACAGGTGGTGACTGTGGTAAAAATACTACAGACGAACAACTGTTGCTAAGTACACAAATAGCTATGACTCGATATGGCCTCCATTATATAGCCTGGCTGTTCATATAAGATGTTGTATATGAAGTCCTTTTATGAGAGAATTCGAGCATACTGCATTCTCAAGGCATTTAAAGGTATTCTCAAGGCATCTAAATATTATAAAAAAGCACTGTTAAACTTGTATCATTAGAGACAAAGAGACTGAAGGAAGAAGACATCTCTGTATATTCAATGTTTCCCCTCCTACATGCATATATCTCCTGATTTGGCCTATCAGAATGATTCAGAGAATGTGTCAATGCAGAGATAAAAGATAGGAATTTGGGGGGCGCTGTTCGCCACGAGACGAAATGGCTGCTGGTGCCTGAGGTTCCGGTCCTGGATTTCTCTTGCGTTGAACTCACTGCTAAATAACAAGTTACTTTCGAGCTTCCGGTGGCACCAAAGATTTGGGCAAGCATTGCTGAATATAAAACCATAAAGAAAAGGGGAAAAGGAGTATTAATCGCTGCGAGCCAGGAGAGCTACTGATAGCTGCGGTTTCCTCCGTCCCCTCTCGATCGCCATATTGCCGCGAATAGACTAGACTTTTACATAAGTGGGGCTCCCGCCTTAACTTCCCTTCGGGTGAGAGCCGCGGTACACTCCAGGAGAAGGGGGAAACTGAATGTAAGAGTGCATCTAGCCGAATAGCACCAGGACGCCAGAAAAATCGGGAGGGTGACCACCAAAGAAGAAGGCTGCGTGTGCCTGAGGATACTAACCCCCCTTCTCTCGGACTTTTTCGCCTTAAAAAAAAAAAAAAAAAAAGAAGAAAGAGGGGAGAGAGAAGAGAAAAAAGAAAAAAAAAAACAGAAAAACTTTTAAAAACGCGACTTCTGCTGAAGTATTGGGGCTCCCCCAAGAATATCGCAAAAAGTTCAGAGGTGCTACATGCGGAGAAGCGGGAGAGCTATTAGGGAGTGTAGCCTGAGCTCTGTCTTACCCCCGGACGCCATTTTCGCCGCACACATAATAACAGAGGGAGAGGGAGAGGACAAAAAATAAAAAAAAAAGGGAAAAAGAAGTCTGATTCCTGTCACAGCCCTGAATCGGGTGAGAGCCGCTATCTGAAGAAGGCAATGCATATCAACTGTTAAATAAACACTCAGCTGCAGAGAGGAAACAGGAAGGGAGCTGCTGTCTAGGGCTCCTGCTCCTCTATAAAATAATAAATTTGCCATGAAAAAGACACGGTAATTGGACTTTAAGAACAATATCAGATAGGACAGGGAAAAGAGATATTACAGTGGGTCGGGAGTTTTTTTTTCTTTCTCTTTCAGAGGAGGAGTAGCTGCTTCACTAATAATAAAAAGAGAAATTGGTATCCCGGTGCAGGCAGGTTGCGGCAGACAGGCTTGAGACGCTGCTTTCAACACTCACTCATTTAAATACAATAAAGTCAGGCAGTACTGATTACCAAGGGTGAAAGCGTGCAGCCTAGCAGACATACAGGTGCCGAGGAAACAGCTGCAGGCATTTGACCATCGCTTTGCATTAGGGAAGAGTAGCCTTTTTCCAGGAGATCCTTCCAACTGACTACTACCTTATACATTGTTTATGAGGGCACTCTCTCCGGACTGTGTTTCTTTTTTTTCTACTGAGAGCTCTTTTAGTGGGGCTGTCCCCCTTTCCCCTCCCCACCCCAAGATCATCTTCCATTGTTGCCATTACATTCTAAACTACAATTCTATAGCAGAAGAGGATAAGTAATAAATATACGTCACAAAGTTTAAGCAGTCAACTTACACAGAACATTTCCAGTGGCAAAATCTCAGCAGCGACATCTGCGCAGTTGATAACAGAAGCATAAATGGGGCAGCAAAGTAGATGGATGTAGACTTCTCCTGCTGAGCCCAGCCTTGTGATCCAACCCCATCCTTCACACGCTTTTTGGGCAGACAAATTCTCACTTACCTGAATAATTTGCATTCTCCTTCCGTTGCTGGTATGGCTTCCCGGTTAGTTAGGAAAGAGAAGGATAAGGAAAAAAGCCGAACCCAGGACCCGCCATCGCCTGTGGCGGGGGAGATGGCTGGAACTTCAGCCCCGATCAATAACCTGGCAAATATCAAAGAGGCAGTGACCGAAGCGCTGGGGCCAGAATTGAAATTAATTGCTGAAAAGCTGGCGGAACTTACAAACACTCTGAGTGGCTATGAAAAACGAGTATCTGAGGTTGAGGGCAGGGTGTCGGAGGTGCAGGATGGTCTCCTGGGGGCACAGAAGGAAATAGCGGTTTTGCAAGCGTCCCTGGCACAACAATCGGCGAGGGTGGAGGACCTGGAAAACCGGTCACGTAGGTCAAATCTACGTTTCATTGGACTCCCAGAGACCATTAAGGAATCTGATCTCTCTGCTTTCTTAGTAACCTGGTTACAAGAACAACTTAACCTTCCGGCAACCAATGGCCCACTACGCATTGAAAGGGCGCATCGGCTAGGCCCCAGGAAAGATGGCGCCACACGCCCCAGAGCAGTTATCGCTAAGTTATTAAATTATGCCCATAAAGTGGACATTTTGCGAGCAGTCCGAGTGGGGCGAGTACTTACCTGTGAAAATCAGCGGATTCTACTCTTTTAGGACTTCTCAGCTGGAGTCTCAGCGCAGCGGCGCCTCATTGTTCCAAGCTCATCTCTATGGGTTTGCGCGCGACTTTATTGTATCCTGCTCGCCTGAGAGTAGTGACCAACGCCGGCGTTAAATGGCTGGAGTCCGCGGAAGACGCTCATGTGTTTGTCCAGGAACAGGCTGCACGGGATAAGTGAACTTTGTCGGCAAGTAGAGAAGAGGAGCAAGACAAGTGCAGCCGGCGGGTCAAACTTCCTATTAAGGAGGGAGCCTTAATAAGGATTAATTAAACTTTTTATTACTGACTAATTAGATCTTGCCCGTGTGACTGTCACGCACATGGGAGGTGACTGTTCAGCTTTATTTTCTTGGAGGCGGCAGTCAACAGCCCTGGGTTCAACAACCCAGATAAATCTATGTCGTGATGATCTCTCTACGCCTATCTTAGTATGAGGAATATTACTGCAACTCCAGTGGGGACGTCGATTTTTTCTGATGGGGAGCTTTCTGGATTTTTTTTTGTACTAGTTAAGGCCAACATGAATTGGGGCGATATGCGGTATATACCACTATATTTTACCCCAAGAAGACTGAGTAGAGTGGAGAAGGAATATCGTAAAGATAGGATGTTCATGTGTAGTTGATCATTTATTACGTCTCTTAATGTTTGCTGACACTGTTATTACGTCTGGTTCCAACTTGTTATGTTAGGATCAATAAATGGAAGGATGGGGTTGGGGAGGGGGGCGGGGGATTCAAGTTTGATACAGGCACTTGGGAATTTTAATGGTGTGTTGGGTACAGGTTGGTCGAGTTGAGAATTGTTGGGATGGGTTAGGGTGGGGGGAGTTTTGAGGTAGGAAGGTACATGTTAACCTCCGTGTTTCACTTCGGTGTATTCCCTGTAAACATGCAAATCTCGTTTGTGTTTTCTTTCACCACATGGCCACAGATAATGCGAGCGGAGGCTTTGGCTGGGAGGGCTTCTGCTTGGGTTAAAAAGATGTTTATACTGCAATATCCTTATCCTTATGCAGACGCGCATAGTGTCCTGGAATGTGTGCGGTCTACATACCCCAATTAAACGGTCAAAGGTCTTGCAAGCATTAAAGCACCACGCAACTGACATTGGGTTTTTGCAGGAGACACATCTTTCAGATGCAGAACATGCAAAACTATGTAAAGCATGGGTGGGTAGTGTCCACTTTGCCTCTGCCACCACCCGTTCGGCGGGGGTGGCTATTTTGATTAATAAAAATTTGCCGTTTCAAGTTCAGAGGGAGATTAAAGACCCTGAGGGCCCTATATCATCTTGATAGGGGAGCTGAGTCATCAATCGTTGATTCTATGTAACTTATATGCACCAAATACTTATAGCCCACAGTTTTTTCAAGTTCTGTACCGGCATCTCCTTCCTTTTATGGCTGACCATCATAGTGGGGGGAGATTTCAACACGATTAGGGATCCGAAGCTGGATGCTTCCCAGAATCGTCGAGGGGAACGTGGCATGGGTAAAGGGCCGGCTCACCTTGAAAACGCTTTGCACTTGGTAGACGCGTGGCGCACCCTTCACCCGGGGGAAAAAACCTTTACCCATCTCTCCAGAGCCCATGCAACTTACTCCCGAATAGATTTTTTCCTCACTAGTGCGCATGCCTTTTCCAGGATTCAGGAGGCTGGTATTGAGGATATTTTGATCTCGGATCATGCCCCTGTTTGGGTGGACTTCCAGTCTGCGGCCTCCAACCACGTGGCTCGGACCTGGAGGTATCCTTATTACTTGGCTGAGGATAGACATTTTCATAAATTCCTAGAAGAAAGATGGTCTGATTATGCTGCTCTGAATCACGTACATGGTGAACAACCTGTTCTTTATTGGTATGCTGCTAAGGCAGTTATTCGGGGGGATATTATCTCATACACTTCACATCGTCGGAAGACTCTTAATCAACGGGTATTACAGTTAAATCAGTTACGCAGGGCTAGGGCTCGTCTCCTTCATTCTAATACTAGACAGAATAGGGATGATTATTTTTCTTTGCAGTGTACCTTAAATACGGTACTACATCAGAGAGCAAAGAAGAGTATATTATATTATCAACACCAGCTTTATCAGCATAGTAACAAGGCTGGTAAATTGATGACTCATCTGATTCGATCTGCTAGAGCGACTAGGTTTATAGCTGGTCTAAAGAACACCAGTGGGCAAGTGGAGACACATACGCGATCTATATTGCGCCTTTTTAGAGAATACTATCAGCGCCTCTACCAGGCCGAAAATTGGTCGGAGGAGGCCTGCTCACGTTTTTGTGATTCCCTTTCTATTCCCAAGCTTACTGAGGAGCAAAAACAGGCTTTGAATTTACCTATCTCCGAGGCGGAAATTCGATTGGCAATACACAGGTCCAAGAGGTTGAAGACCCCGGGACCAGATGGGTTTTCTGCAGAATTTTACAAGTGTTTGGTCGATAAAGTAACGGGACCATTGGCTTCTTTGTTTTCGACTCTTATTCAGCAGGGGGCATTTCCTTATCAGATGAATCATGCCCATATCACTCTTATTTCCAAAGCGGGGAAGGAACCCCTGTTACCTGAGTCGTATCGACCTATCTCTTTATTAAATTTTGACCAAAAGTTATTAGCCAAGATATTGGCAGACCGTCTGGCCGTTTTTCTCCCCTTCTTGGTGGGATCGAACCAGGTGGGCTTTGTTAGAAAAAGATACGCTCTTTCCAACATCTGTCGGGTCTTAGTGGCTATGGAAATGTGTCGACATATGAATACACTCCCCATTTGGTCATTAGTTTTGATGCCGAAAAGGCATTCGACAGAGTTGAATGGAACTATTTGTTCTACATTTTAAGGCACATGGGGTTTGAGGGCTTCTTTTATCAGGCAGTCCAGTTGTTATATAGTGGCCCACAAGCAACAATCTTGGCTAATAGGGGTCGGTCGGAGATATTCCCCATACTGAGGGGCACACGTCAGGGATGCCCACTGTCCCCACTTCTTTTTATCCTGCAATTAGAGTCTCTGTTGCTAGCGATACAAAAGGCTCCAAATATTCGAAGGGTGCGTTTCAACACGGAGATTTTTAAATGCGCTGCATTTGCTGACAATCTCCTAGTTTTTCTTACTGAGCCCGTATCTTCATTATCATTCCTGATTAGCTTGTTCGGTTCTTTCGGAGCTTTTTCAGGATTTCGGCTCAATGAAAATAAGTCATCTGCGTTGGCTTTCCCGGATGCCTTGCGGGAACGCTGGCAGGGTACCTTTCCACTCCAATGGGCTGAGGGTTTTTTTCGATATCTGGGAGTTCATATTCCTACCGATCCATCCCTAGTCTATCAAGTTAATGTTCTGCATTTGATACGGACAACACAGGACACACTTGCTGCGTGGCAAAAGCTTCCTTTATTTTTGTGTGGCCGGGTAAATCTGTACAAAATGGTTATTCTCCCTAAGTGGTTGTACCTTCTTCAAACTTTGCCTCTTCATCTGCGAGTGCGGGATGTGGCTCAACTAGATCATTCTCTACGACAGTTTCTATGGCGGGGCGGTAGGGCGCGGCTTCCTTTGTCTTGGCTGCAACAGCGCTGGGGTATGGGGGGATTGGGGGTGCCGCATTTAGCCTTGTATGAACTGGCGTGCAACTTGCGAATCATTCGAGATTGGGTGCTAGAAGCCTCATCTCATACTAGTTTCGTCGCGGAAAGTGCCTTCCTCCACCCAATTAATGTGTGCTATGCGCTTCAGGTAGAAGCAGCGAAGCTTTCCCCCTTCTTGACTCAATCCAGGATAGTGCAGCCGATTCGACAGGCTTGGGTAGCAATGACAAAACTCCTTTAAATGCCTCGTGTTAGTGCATACTTGCTACCAGTGACGGGTAACACGGAGTTTTCCCCAGGTTCTACCTCTCGGGCCTTTCAGAGGTGGAGGGAGGCGGGTATTACACATCTGGGGCATCTATTTACTGAACAAGGGACTCCGATCTCTTTCACTGATTTGCGTGAGTGCTATGGAAGGAACGTGGTTTCTGAATTCTCTTATTTGCAAATCACTCACTACATTAAGACTATACCAGCTGCGTTTCTGCGGCCCGCAGCCTTTCAGAGATTGGAAAACTTATTGGATCTCTCAGGAACTCGGACCCCCTCCCTGTCACAGTATTATAAAAGGCTCTCCAAGTTGAGGAATGTAGAGATTTTTGCTACACTTGCAGACCGTTGGAACAGGGATGGGGAGTTTGTGGTTACTTCCTCAGTCTTACAAGTTTGTTATGCTCGGGTTGCCAGGATCTCGTATAATACCTACTATCGTGAGTTACAATATAAATTTTTAGGAAGGGCATATGTATCGCCTCAGATGGCGCAGAGGCAACAGATTGCTCATTCAGGCTCTTGTGCCCGATGCCAGAAGGAGCAGAGCACCTTGGGCATGCCCAGTTATTAAAGCTTTTTGGACCAAGATGGCTCATTATTTAGCGATGTTTAGCATATTTCAATCCCGGTAGCGCCCCTATGGCTCCTGTTTGGGTGTATACCCCTTTTAAGAATACGGGATCCTGGCACCCGTTTATTGCTGCAAAAGGCTGGTGTGGTGGGGAAGCGAGTGATACTTATGGGCTGGCGTGGAACAGATTCGCCCTCTTTCTGGACCTGGAGGAATCTTTTTTTATGCCATGATGCATATGGAACAAATGTCAACTAGACATTCTCCAACATCTAGAAGGCGATTTCTGAGTATATGGGACCCCTATATTCAAACTCTTCCACACCCTGCCAGAAGTCGGATTCTTAATGAGTACGTATAGCTTTCAGATGCCTAAGCTTTGTGGTGACCTCTCTAAGACTTGATTTGACAGTTTTTGATGTTCTACTCTTGCTTTGTGGAATACACCGGAGATCCATTGTAAATGTTTATCGGAAGGGAGGGAGGGGATGGGAGGTGGGTGGGTTTGGGACCATATGTGTATGGAAATGCTGCGATTGGCCTGGGAAGGGTGAAGGGACCAACCCTCTCAGGATGTTTGTAATATGTTTTTGAAAAGACCAATAAAATTGTTTACAAAAAAAAAAAAAAAAAAAGATAGGAATTTAGAATTGCATCACCCTCTATTTTGCACTTAAAGATCCTTAGACAATATTATGAGAGAAGCTACAGTACTTATACAGTATACATTATATAAACTGTAATTCATAATAAGTGATGGCTTGTTTACTTCTTGTCATCTGTTATCAAGTTTGTTTAACAATATATTATTCGATGTCCAAAACAATGACAATTTTTCTAAATTTTCATAATCAGAATAAATCTAAACATTCTTTTCAACATTGTTTTGTAAAGTTTTTTGAAAATTCAATAAACAGATCATTAAAATAAAAAAAAAATTAAATTTTTATAAAGTTAGAAGTTTCGTTTGTTATATTTCCTGTTACAGAAGGAGAGCAAGGCAAGAACAGGGCCAATGCTGGAATAAGACAGGTGCAGGGATAAGACTGGAATAGGCAGGAATTGAAGGTACTAGAGCAAGGTAAGACAACTGGAGAGCAACAAATGCTGGCCATGGGCAGGAGGGTCTATTGCTGAAGCATCAAGCAAGGTCCGGGCAACCCTTTAAATAGTGAGTCACTGTGATGTAATTAAGAAGCACCCATCTGGGCTTTCCCGCCAGTGGTCATTTATAGATTAGCATAGCATGTGCGCCTAGGGAGGGGCGCACAGATGAGAATCATCATTGAAGCAGTGTCTTTGGGCCTGGGCCTGCTGCAGTAAGATGCGCCAGCCACAGGATGAGCACCATGATCAGCATAACTTTGCAATTTGCCATCACAGCCAAGCAAATGTCAAACCTATAACAAAATTACTGCTAAAACATTTTTATGGGGTGAGCAACCTTCATAATTCAGACAATGCTGCTTGAACATGCTTTGCTTTTGGACTTGGCCGTAGAAGCAATTCTGTGCTTTTTCTCCTAGTGTCTGCATAACAGTACTCCAGACCATAAAAGTTGGGGCCCAGTGTTGGCTGTCATCTGAATCCAATTCCCGGTTTCCCCCTTGCTTTTGAAGTTGAGAGTGATGCTGTAGTTGAGTCAAAAGCATCAAGGTTAATTGGTTAAGAGTAGTAATCCCCATGCCTTCTGTTAAGGGTAATAACTGCCGTTCCATACAGGTTATGTCCATGCACTGCTTTCTTCATTTTCATTCTCTAGTCTGTAGGGATCCACCGTGTTTATCCCATGCCGTTTTGAATTGGTTTACTGTTTTTGTCCTCATCACATCTTTCAGAAGGGCATTCTAGGCATCCACCAACCTGTCTTTAAAGAAATATGTCCTGATGTTGTTCCGCGTCATCTTCCTTGGACTTTCATTTTGTGACCCCTAGTTCTACTGTTTCAAACAGAAAAGGTTCAAAGTTCATAAATCATTTAAACCTTTCAGGTATCTGAATGTCTGTATTATATCTCCCCTGAACCTCCTCTCTTCCAGGGTATACATATTCAGATCCTTCAGTCTCTCATAAATCTTCTGATACAGACCCCACACTATTTTGGTCGCCCTTCTCTAGACCACTTCCATCCTATCTCTATTCTTTTTCAGATATGGGCTCTGGGACTGAACACAGTACTCCAGGTAAGGCCTCACCAAGAGCCTGTATAACAGCATTATCACCTCCTTTTTTTTTTTTTTTTTTTTTAAATGGTTATTCTTCTCTTTATGCAGCCCAGCTGTTAAGCCCCTCACCGCTGATCTAAAGTGACTCAGCATAGCCTATGGCAGCATGCTGTTCCAAGGACCCGGGATACAACTTCCTCCAATTCTGGACTGCCTTTATAGGTCCCCTTCCTCTGGTGCTGGCTGATGATGTCACATCCTCTAGAATTATATAAGGAACTCTCTTGCAACCAGCTAGTGCCTCAGCAACAGGTCTCCTGGTGCCCTTGTATGTTGCTATCCTTGTCTAGTTTTTGCCTTGTGTCTTGTTCTGTGTTCCTGTTTTGGTTCCTTGTGTTGTCCTTCTTTCTGTGTGCTCTGTTCTTTGTCTGGTTCCTTGCCTGCCTGCCCTTGCTCCTGGCCCTGCTTGTTTTCCTTCCTTGCTTGTCCTGTTGACCTTGTCTGTTTTATCTGACCTGTATGTCTTGGACTGACTACTTGGATCCTGACCCTGGCCTGGTCCCTGACTTTGTGTCTACGCTCTGCCCTGTTACTTATTCTGCTGTCTGCTGCTTGCCATGACCCTTGCTCAGATCGGACTCTCACTCAGCTTAGCCCCAGAGACCCACCTAAGTCCTTCTGGCTGCCAGAACCCAAGGCCTTAACCTGTGAGGGATGCAGCTGGTATTGGTGAAGCTCCAGTTGGTCCAGCCTGCTGTCGGCATAGGCTTAGTGAGTTTGCTCACTAGGTGACGCCAATTATGCTGCTACCAAAAGGGTCCACTTCTTTTACAGTATCACACCAGCATTCTTCTGTCTTTAGCTATCGCCTTGTCATATTGGTTTGCTGCCTTCAGATCACTGGACACTATTACCCCAAGGTCCCTCTCCCAATCAATGCACATTAGTCTTTCACCCCCCAATCAGATACAGCTTTCTTGGATTATGGCATCCCAGATGCATGACTCTGCACTTCTTGGCATTGAATCCAAGCTACCAAATGTTTGATCTCTCTTCAAACTTTCTTAAATCACTTTTCATTCTCTCTACTTTTTCAGGCATGTCTCTGTTGCTGATCTTAGTATCATCCGCAAATAGACAAACTCTACCTTCTATCCCTTCTGTAATGTCACTCACAAAGATATTGAAAAGAACCATGTCTCTGTAACAGCAGCAATGTCTAAGTCCACTTCCACCATTAGGGCCTACAGGTCTGGGATTTTATTGTGCAGACTATGAGCATTTGTGGTCATAGCTTTCCAACATTTCTCCCTTGTTTTGCTGCTCTTCCTAGTCACCTTTTCTGCTTTTTTGAACTGATTGATTTTCTCCTCCTACTTCTTATATTGCTTAGGGGTGACATGCCAATTTCATTGGCCACCTCCTACCACCCTTGCTTGCTAGTTTAAATTCCTGATAATGTATGATCTGAATTTCTCAGTTAGCATCCTCTTTCTTGTCACAGACAAATGTAGGCCATCCTTACCATTTAGCCTTTTTTTCCTCCATGCATGTTCCCAGCCTCCAACATATCCAAAACCACTTTTACACCAGGCTTTGAGCCAGGAATTAAAATGATCTATATGGCATAGCCTTTCCTCTCCCTTTCCATAAACAGGTAATACTTCCGAAAAGGCAATAGTCTTTGCCATGTATCTAATCTTCTTCCCTAGATTTTGGAAATCTTTATGTACTGCCTGGATGATTTCTATTGAAGTCATTGGTCCCCAGATGGATGATAACATAGAAACATGACGGCAGAAAAAGACTATATCCAGTCTGTCCATCTATCCAATTAATTTAACATTATAATTCTCATCACTTCCTTAGAGATCCCCTGTATTTATTCCATGTTTTCTTGAATTCAGATACCGTTTTTGTCTCCACCACTTCCACTGGGAGGCTATTCCACACAGCCATTATCCTCTCTGTAAAGAAATACTTCTTAGCGTCCAGTCAGATGAATCCAGAACAAGTGGGTTATGCACCTCTACCAGCAGATGGAGACTGAGCAAACTGATATCACAATATATATACCCCTGCAGTGTCAGCCTGCCAGAATTCTCTGTCTCCAGCAGTTGATGGATGTGCATCTCCCTACTGGGGATTTTTGAGTAAGGAGAATTGAGGAAATAATTCGCCCCGCTCTCCTGCGGTGATACCAAATGGTCCCTCCCCCTAGTTGAGAATTCATGAGGTGATTTCCGTGGTCCCTCAGATGAGTGCCTTGGTCCAGTAGCTGGTTTTCAGCTGGTGTGGACTTAGCTGCTTAAGCAGCTGAAAGCCAGCGGGTGCAGGAAGCCGAGCGCAGCAGTGACAGCACATGCCTTTTCCCCCTGCAGCCAGAGACTGTCTCTGTACTCAGGTAAGACTGAGCTCCAGCAAGTTTAAAAAGAAATGCAATATACAGAGTCTTAGAATGAGGCTTTTGTTACGTAGGGCTTACTCTTTCCCCCAGTCTTCCTGCTTGGTGCACCATTCCAACGTTTGTCCCGCTCCGTGGGAGGTCGATGGACATGGGCAGCCTGGCAGATTGAGCAGTCTACTTTAGGCTAGGCCCCGCTCCAAGGCGTTTTCACTGCATGCTGTGTGGTAGGCCACAATGGCATTTTACGCACTTTCTCAGGCTGCCCTCTTCAAGATTGTTGGTTAGGCGTGTTAGCCCGATTTTTGGCCACACAGTTGGGCCTTATAGTCTGTGCATCCAAGATATGCGGTGCTGTAGTGGCCACATGCTTACCTGTGTGCATAAGTTTCATTTTCATTCATTTCATTTAATAAAATTTATTAATTGCTTCACACAAAAAAGGCTGAAGCAATGTACAATAAAGCATACATAAAAAAATAAGAATGTGTACATATAACAAAAAAAATAAAGCAACATACTTAAACCCTTTAAGCAATAAAGATATCATAGCATCACATATTGACATCTTATCTACACATAATTGGCTGATCATTAAGTTCAAAAGACCTGCTTCAGAAGAAAAGCCTTAAGACCACTTCTGAAAGTTTTACTGCTAGAATTTAATCATAACTCATCCGGCAAGGAATTCCCATAGAGATGATGCTGCTACAGAAAAGGCTGGTTCTCTAGTGGATGTTAAGTGAGCAAGTCTGACTGACAGAACATCCAGGAGTTCATGCTGATATGAACGCAGTTGGCGAGATGGTTTGTATTTTTAACACATTGGCCCACCCTATAAA
The DNA here is from genome assembly GCF_901001135.1 of Rhinatrema bivittatum. Taxonomy (NCBI): domain Eukaryota; kingdom Metazoa; phylum Chordata; class Amphibia; order Gymnophiona; family Rhinatrematidae; genus Rhinatrema; species Rhinatrema bivittatum. The sequence goes on along the minus strand of NC_042617.1, from coordinate 222,591,748 downwards.
TGATTTGTTGGTTGATTGGTAACCCCTTTAGGTTTACAAGTACAGGGGTTATATGTTGATTTTGCTCTGTACCAGAAATTAAACGAGCGGCAGAAGGCTTCTTCAGGGAAAAAAATAAAAAACCTGGTGACGATGCTCCTCTGACACCAATTTAGGCGAATACAGATCATACCTCGCCTATTACAAGGCACTGGCTAACTGTACCAAGAAAGAATTCTATGCCCAAAAAATTCAAAGATTTAATAATAACCCTAAAACATTATTTTCCATTGAACAAAAGATAATACTACTGATCAAAACAACTTATTATCGACTGATATAATGAACGTGCTGAATTCTTTAAATAGAAAATTGTGAACTTAACGACCATTATTAAACCCACTCATAACCAACAAATTAAGCTTACCCTGAGAGGTACCATCAGATGATCCGCTTTTGATGAAACATCATCCATGGAAATAAAGACTCTAATTAAAAAATGTAATCCTGCTGCACATCCTTTAGACAATATTCTGATTGCATCCCTTAAACCAACAGCCCACACTATATCCATAGTCCTAGCCTCTATAATTAATCTCAGTCTCAAGGAAGGAAATGTTCCTGATCTTTTAAAAAGTGCAATAATAAGACCTATACTAAAGAAACACGACCTTGACCATTCAGATGTAAACAATTACAGACCAATCTCAAATCTTCCCTTTGTTCCTAAACTGTTAGAGAAGGTAGTACAAAAACAACTCACAGAACATCTCGAGAACAACAACATCTTATATCCAGCGCAATATGGCTTTAGAAAACATCTAAGTACTGAAATCCTATTATTAACCCTGTACGATACAATACTTAGAGGTTTTGATAGTGGTCAAAAATTTCTGCTAGTATTATTAGATCTGTCTGCAGCATTCGATATGGTCGATCACACTATTCTAATAAATAGACTTATGGAAATCGGGTTAGTAGATACAACACTGCAATGGTTCGTATCCTACTTAAATAACTGTTTTTTTGAAGTAAAAATTCAAAACTCTACCTCAAAAAAAGTAAACCTAGAATCAGGAGTGCCTCAAGGGGTTATCACTGTCTGCCACACTGTTTAACATCTATATGTTACCAATTTGCCATCTACTGTCAGGCTTGGGTCTGACCTACTTCATTTATGCCGATGACATTCAGTTTCTGGTACTGATTCAGGATTCTGTTGAAAAGGCACTTAAAGCAACATCTATGTACTTATCAGTAATAAAGACATTAAATCACATGAAATTAATACTGAACGTAAATAAACAGAAATACTATTCCTGGATCGAAAAATGTTCACAAACAAGTGCTAGGGGGCGCTCCCCAGTGAGGGATGGAGTGTGTGTGCCTCTGTGGTGAGACGAACCTCATCTGGGAAAGGAGTTCTGAAGAGAAGACTTGGCACTGAAGAGACGAAGGCAAGAGCAAGGAGCTCCGAGGACCTTGACACAGTTCAGGGGAGAGCTCGGAGACAGGACTTGGAGCCAGGTACCCAGAGATGGAACTCTGAGCCAGAACACTGAGGCAGGACTCAGTGAAGGAAGGTTAAAAGCCAGGAACTTCAGGAGACTTTTAAGGCCATAGAGACATCAGGAGATGAAGGACGTGAAGATTAGGCAGACGGGAGACATCACAGGAACTTGGAACTGAAGACGGAAGTCCAATGGAGCAGAACACGGAGTCCAAGGGGAGGACTGCTCCAAGGAGGCTAGCCCCTTGCCAAGGCGACGATGGAATGAGTTCGGAGCCCTTTTGTAGGGCAGGAAGAGGCAACTCCCTGGGAGGAGCTACAGGTGGGGCCCCGGGGCGGAACAGCCGTGGGCCCGCCCCTAAGAGGAAGGGGCAGGACCATGGACAGTGGCCATGTCGCTGCTGTAGCAGAGATGCTGGAGAAGGGCCACAGGCAGGCCCCAATGTTGGAGTGGCGGCATCCTGCAGCTGAAGACAGGCTGAGGAGCGGCTTCCCTGCCGCAGGAGAGACCAGGGACTGCGTCCTCTGGGCCGCGAAGTGGATGTCATCACTGGCGGCCTCCTGCCGTGGAGGAGAGCACGGTGGCATGGCCTGCCGTGCCGAGGAGCAACATGGGCAGTCCGGGGGCGGCTCCAGGCCGTGAGAGGTCCCGGCTCCTGCGGCTTCTGGGCCGCAAAGGTAAGAGGCAGCGGGCCGCATTGCAACACAAAGTCGACAGCTCCCACAACAAAATTGAATTAACAACCTTTACCAGAGACCTTGGTATTTTCTTAGACAGTGAGTTTAACATGAAAAAACACCTTGACCTAAAAGTGAAGGACAGATATCACAAGTTATTAACCCTGAGACACCTAACACTGCTACTACCCACAAACTATTTCAGAACCGTACTACAGCTCTTAATCTTTGCCAATATTGACTACTGCAGCTCCATGTTACTTGGTCTGCCCATCGCCACCTTATGTCCCTTACAAGTCCTACAGAATTCGGCGGCAAGACTGCTGACAGGTAAAAAGAAAATTGACCACATCATGCCCATTCTGATGGCTCCCAATAAAACAGTGGATCGAATTTAAGGTACTATGTTTACTACACAAGATTATTAACGGTGAACAAACAGACTGGCTAAACACGCAGCAATTAATCTACACATCCCAGAAAGAAACCTTCGTTCTGCCGGTAAAGGCCTTCTAACAATCCAATCTGTAAGAACAGCCTTCTAACAATTCCATCCGTAAGAACAGCCCATCTATGTGACGTTTGTAACCGAGCAATTTCCTTAGCAGGCCCCAAAATCTGGAACACATTACCACTATCCCTTTGAAAACAACCAGACCCTAAACTATTTAGGCTAAACCTGAAAACCTGGCTTTTCACCAAAGCATTCGAGGAACAACTCCCAGACAGAATTTGAAATATTAACAGGTGTCCAGGCCTCCTGCCCCATAACATTTATAATTATTTTAGTATTATTTTAAGTTTTAATTTATGTGTTTTACTCTGAATTATTGTATTAGCTTATGTTCTATTAACTTGTAAACCGTTTTGATGGTCCAGCTGAATGAGGGTATAAAAAATCAATAAAATAAAATTGCAAAGGTTGCAATGTAGAAGTTGGCAAACGCCTAAATCTTGGATATCTAGTTAGATGCCTAGGTGTGGGTCTCCTAAGTGTTGGACACCTAAATTGGAAGTATATTAAAAAAAAAAAAAAAAAAATCCCCCCAGCTAAACGCACGTTTCTGGCTGCCATTCAGTGCAATGTCGGCCATAATGCTGCCAATTCCTAAGAACCCTAAGCACCTTTCTCTTTGCTCTTCCTGTCATTTTAGGGTATCTCAGCCAGGAGTGCCTGCTAACTTGTGCAAGCGCTGTTTGGGAGGCTCAGGGAGAATTATCTTCTTCTGATTTCACTAAATGTGGTTCTTCCCAGCTGGATGTAGGTCTGGATAAAGACGACTCAGTTGGGGGCGCCTGAATTTAGACCTCCCCTAACTGGTTCCTCATCAGGGGATGGTAGTTCGTGAGTACCCCTCAGGTGCCTCATGGTTTGGATACTTCTACTTTTTCATGGGTAGAATTTTTCCAGCGGTTGCAATCTTTTCTTCAGTCAGTTTTCAACCGTGTCCTGTGCTCCCAGAGCAGAGGTGCAGATAAGAACCTTGCCTGGATCTTTTATTAAGCAATGGAGTACTCCTAGAGCAACAGAGGAACTTCATGTTAGAAATCCAGATGGCACGGATAATGGTGCCAATCCTGACTCTCTTGAGGATGGTGAAATTCCTCCAGCATTAGAACCATATAAAATTATGCTACAGTTCTTTCATAGAGATGAACTGCCAGCTCTGATCTCCCAGACCTTGGAAATGCTCGGGGTTCCTGGGACAGATTCCATGTCTGATCTGAAGAAAAATCACATTTTGGTTTCTTTGCATAAAGCCTCTTGTTTTTTCCCCATGATGGAGGCCATTCAAGAATTGATTGATCTTGAATGGCATGTCCCAGAGGCTAATTTCAAAGGGGGTCAGGTTTTGGAAGGCCTGTACCCTTTGAATCCAGTGGTAAGAGAGCGCTTACATTTTCTGAAGGTAGATGCACTTGTGTGTGCAGTCTCCAAGTAGACCACTATTTCGCGGAAGGAGGAGGAGGCTATCCTTAATCAAGCACTTGAAGCAGTGACAATGACCTTGCAGATCGCTTATTGTTGTTCCTTGGAGGCCCGCTCTTGTTGGTTTCTCTCCCAGGAGGTTGATGACTCTGGGGTAAGCTCCAGGGCAGTTTTGGAGCCAGCCGCTGCCTTCTTGGCAGATGCAGGCTGTGATTTAGTTCGAACTTCATCCAGAGGAGTGGCTTCTATAGTAGCGGCCAGGCACCAGTTATGGTTGCGAAATTGGTCAGCTATGTGACCTCCAAGGCTAACCTCACCAAGTTACCCTTATAACGGCTTGCTTTTATTTGGGAGTGAGTTGGTGAAACTGGCCAGTAAGTGGGGTGAATCTCTGGTTCCTCATTTGCTGGAGGATAAGAAGCAGACACAACTCTCCTTTAACGTGAGAGGTAGTACTTGAGGATCCAGGCATATTTGACCTTATAGAGAAGCGACCTTTCAGAACATAAGAACATAAGAAATTGCCATGCTGGGTCAGACCAAGGGTCCATCAAGCCCAGCATCCTGTTTCCAACGGAGGCCAAAACCAGGCCACAAGAACCTGGCAATTACCCAAACACTAAGAAGAACCCATGCTACTGATGCAATTAATAGCAGTGGCTATTCCCTAAGTATGATTGATTAATAGCCATTAATGGACTTCTCCTCCAAGAACTTATCCAAACCTTTTTTGAACCCAGCTACACTAACTGCACTAACCACATCCTCTGGCAACAAATTCCAGAGCTTTATTGTGTGTTGAGTGAAAAAGAATTTTCTCCGATTAGTCTTAAATGTGCTACTTGCTAACTTCATGGAATGTCCCCTAGTCCTTCTATTATTCGAAAGTGTAAATAACCGAGTCACATCTACTCGTTCAAGACCTCTCATGATCTTAAAGACCTCTATCATATCCCCCCTCAGCCGTCTCTTCTCCAAGCTGAACAGCCCTAACCTCTTCAGCCTTTCCTCATAGGGGAGCTGTTCCATCCCCTTTATCATTTTGGTTGCCCAAGAAGACTTGACCTTTTGATAATTCTCAGTCCTTTCTTCCCAGACAATCCAGAAGGGGTGCAGGCTCAGGAAGAGGCACCTCCCCGAGCCTGCACAAGACTGACAAGGTGATTTCACTGTTGCAGGAGCTCGGCTGGGTGGTGAACGTAGCCAAGAGCAATCTTCAGCCTACTCAGTCGCTGGAATACCTCTGGATTCAGTTCAACACAAAGCAGGGCAAGGTGTTCCTGCTGGAAGCTCGAATTCTGAAGTTGCTAGCTCAACTCCATCTGTTGTTGAACAATTTGCGCCCGACTGTATGGGCTTACATGCAGGTACGTGGCTTCATGGCGGTGGACCCTGGAAGTGGTACCCATGGGCAAGGGCACATATGCAGCCTCTTCAGCATTTCCTGTCAGGGTGGAACCCGCAGTGTCAGGACTATTCAAATTGGCTCCATATGGTGATGGAGGTCTCCTCCCAACTGCAGTGGTGGCTGTAGGCAGATCATCTACGGAAGGGAGTTTCCCCTGACCTTACTGAACTAGCTAATACTGACAATGGATGCAAGTCTCCTTGGTTGGGGAGTTCACTGTCAGGAGCTGACAGCGCAAGGGCACTGGAGAGCAGAAGAATCTCTCTGGAACATCAATTGGCTGGAAGCCGGGGTGATCTGGCTGGCATGTTTACAGTTCAGCAACAGGCTGCAGGGTCGATCGGTACAGAAAAATGTTGGACAATGCAACGACTGTGGCTTTCATCAATCGGCAGGGAGGTACCAAGAGCCAACAAGTGTTGCAGGAAATAGATCAACTTACAGAATGGGCAGAGGTGCATTTCCAGATGATCTCGGCCTCACACATTGCAGGCTAAGACAACGTAAGAATAGACTTTCTCAGCAGGGAGAGTCTGAACCCAGGAGAGTGGACATTGTCAGACAAGGCGTTTCAGCTGATTCAGAATCACTGGGGTCTCTCGTTTAGGCACATTTAAAACTAATTGGAGAAAGTTCTTTTTTACTCAACGCACAATTAAACTCTGGAATTCGTTGCCAGAGGATGTGGTTAGTGCAGTTAATATAGCTGTGTTTAAAAATGGATTGGATAAGTTCTTGGAGGGAGAAGTCCATTACCTGCTATTAAGTTCACTTAGAGAATAGCCACTGCCATTAGCAATGGTTACATGGAATAGACTTAGTTTTTGGGTACTTGCCAGGTTCTTATGGCCTGGCACTGTTGGAAACAGGATGCTGGGCTTGATGGACCCTTGGTCTGACCCAGTATGGCATTTTCTTATGTTCTTATGTTCTTATGCATGTTTATTCAGCCTGTGCAACTCAGTTCTTGTTGGTTGTTGTCCGAATATAAATCATCTTTACATCATTCCCCCTCCCGTTGAAGCAGAGAACTATGCTGGATATCATTGAAAGTGAAGTATCAGGCTAATATGGTTTGGGGTAGTAACTGCCGTATCAAGCAAGCTTACTCCTCTGCTTTTTTGTGGATGCAAATCCTTTTTTTTTTTTTTTCCATTTCCTCTTGCCGTTGAAACATAGAGCAATGTTGGAGTCTCATTAACTGTGTGTATGTTTATTTAATTAGGATATTAATCTCCAGGTAGTAGCCATCATTCCCGCAAGCCGCCCCCATGCCTCTTTACTTCGTTCACATCCTCTATACTTTATGGATCCACAGTGTTTATCCCACGCCTCTTTGAAATCCTTCACAGTTTTGGTCTTCACCACCTCCTCCGGAAGGGTGTTCCAGGCATTCACCACCCTCTCCGTGAAGAAATACTTCCTGACTGATAAGCAGTTTTGCCAGGTTTGGAAGGATGTGGTGATAGTAAGTGATCGGAATGAGAATTTGGACATCGTCCGCATAGATGTAGTGTGTGAGGCCAAGGTCGGAAAGGTGATGGCAGAGAGGCAACATGTATATATTGAAGAGGGTGGATGATAGGGAGGAGCCTTGGGGGACACCCCGGGTTAGTTTGATGGTGTGGGATTCGTTATTTCCAATTTTTACTTTGTAGGTTCTATTGTCAAGGTAAGATTTGAATCAGTTGAGAGCTGAGCCAGCAAATCCAATTTCAGCTGGTCTTTTTATGAGGATTTTGTGGCTGACTGTATCAAACGCTGAGGAAATGTCAAGTAAGGCAAGGATGTATGATTGGCCGTTGTCGAGACCTTTGATAATGGTGTCAGAGGGAGAGGAGGAGGGTTTCAGTGTTAAAGTATTTCCGGAACCCAAATTGTGAGGGGGAGAGGATATTATGGGCCGGATTTTAAGAGTTACGTGCATAAGGTACGCGCATAACCCTTCTAAAACGGCCCTGCGCGCACCGAGCCTATATTGCATAGGCTTCCAGCGTGCGCAAAGCCCTGGGACGCGCGTAAGTCCCAGAGCTTTCTTGGGGTGGGTGTGTCCGGGGGCATGACGCGGTCGGCGCATCATCCGGGGGCGGTGCCGCAGGCGTGGTTTCAGCCTGGGGGCATGGCCGCGGCCTCCGGACCAGCCCCCGGACCGGAACATGGCGCACGGCAGCCATGAGGTGGGGGGGGGGTTTAGATAGGGCCGGTGGGGAGGGTTAGGGAGGGGAAGGTGGGGGGAGGCGGAGGGAACTGGCAGGGCACACAGGGCTCGGCTTGCACAAATGCGCACTCCCTTGCGCACGCCGACCCCGGATTTTATAAGATTCGCGCGGCTACGCGCATATCTTATAAAATCCAGCGTACTTTTGTTCGCGCGCGTGCGCTGTATTTTAAAATGTACCCCTATGCTTTTCGAGGTATTCAGAAAGCTGGGTGTTGATGACCTTTTCTAGCAGTTTAGCAATGAACGGGAGATTAGAGATGTGTCTGAAGTTGGCAGGCTCTGTAGGATTTAGGGTTGTTTTTTTTAAAATGGGTTTTACTATGGCCTGTTTGAGGATGTCAGGGATGGTTTGAGGATGTCAGGGATGGTTCCATGGGAAAGGGAGGAGTTGATGTCAGCTATGGGTTTGGCTAGGGTGAAGGGGATCGAGTTAAGGGTGTTGGGCGGAATGTGATCAGCAGGGTGGGCTGCGGGTTTTATTTTCCTAATGAGGGATTTAGTTTCAGAGGCGGAAATGGTGTCGAAGGAGTTTATGTTGGTGTTAATATTAAGAGGTGGGATGTGGAGGTTGGGGTTGGGTGGGGGAAGGTTCATCATGATATTGGAGATTTTGTCGTTGAAATATTTGGCAAGGGTGTTGCATTTAGTTTTGGATTCAGCATCATGTAGGGAGGGAAAGGGGGGTTTGGTGAGTTCGGAGACATAAGAGAAGAGAACTTTGGGATCATAAAGAAAGTTGTGGATTTTATGGGTGTAATAGTCACGTCTGGTTTTCTGAATGGCGTTTCTATATTTGTGAAGTGTGGATTTGTATGTGGCAAGGAGGGAAGGCGAAGGGTCTTTATGCCAGTTCTTCTCATTGCTCCTAAGGGTGCGTTTGAGGTTTTTGAGTTCAGATTTGGGAACATAAGAGCATAAGAAAATGCCATACTGGGTCAGACCAATGGTCCATCAAGCCCAGCATCCTGTTTCCAGCAGTGGCCAATCCAGGCCATAAGAACCTGGCAAGTACCCAAAAACTAAGTCTATTCCATGTAACCATTGCTAATGGCAGTGGCTATTCTCTAAGTGAACTTAATAGCAGGTAATGGACTTCTCCTCCAAGAACTTATCCAATCCTTTTTTAAACACAGCTACACTAATTGCACTGACCATATCCTCTGGCAACAAATTCCAGAGTTTAATTGTGTGTTGAGTAAAAAAGAACTTTCTCCGATTAGTTTTAAATGTGCCCCATGCTAACGTCATGGAGTGCCCCCTAGTCTTTCTACTATCCGAAAGAGTAAATAACCGATTCACATCTACCCGTTCTAGACCTCTCATGATTTTAAACACCTCTATCATATCCCCCCTCAGCCGTCTCTTCTCCAAGCTGAAAAGTCCTAACTTCTTTAGTCTTTCCTCATAGGGGAGTTCTTCCATTCCCCTTATCATTTTGGTAGCCCTTCTCTGTACCTTCTCCATCGCAATTATATCTTTCTTGAGATGCGGTGACTAGAATTGTACACAGTATTCAAGGTGCAGTCTCACCATGGAGCAATACAGAGGCATTATGACATTTTCCGTTTTATTCACCATTCCCTTTCTAATAATTCCCAACATTCTGTTTGCTTTTTTGACTGCCGCAGCACACTGAACCGACGATTTCAATGTGTTATCCACTATGACACCTAGATCTCTTTCTTGGGTTTTAGCACCTAATATGGAACCCAACATTGTGTAATTATAGCATGGGTTATTTTTCCTTATATGCATCACCTTGCACTTATCCACATTAAATTTCATCTGCCATTTGGATGCCCAATTTTCCAGTCTCACAAGGTCTTCCTGCAATTTATCACAATCTGCTTGTGATTTAACTACTCTGAACAATTTTGTGTCATCTGCAAATTTTATTTTCTCACTCGTATTTCTTTCCAGATCATTTATAAATATATTGAAAAGTAAGGGTCCCAATACAGATCCCCCACATTTGTACCAGGGCTTTTGGTTTTTTTTGGGAGCCAGGATGTATTGGTTTGGATATGGGTGTGCATAGCTTGTTAGCGATGTTGGAGTTGATTTTAGACCAAGAGGCAAGTGTGATGTCGGGACTAGAGGTATCTAATTCCTTTAGGGCTGTGGTAAATGAGGTAATGAGGTCATCTTGGTTGCATGATTTTCTGTAATGAATAAAGGTGGTGTGGATAGGGTGAGAGGATGGGGTTTTGTTAATGGAGAGGGTAGATTTTATAATAGAGTGATCAGACCAGGGGACAGTTGATGATGATGGGGGTTCTGGCAGGTGAAAGAAGGAGTTGATGAAGATGAGGTCAAGGGTGTGGCCAGCTTTATGGGTAGGGGTGTTGATAATTTGTTTGAAGCCCATGGCGTCTAGGGAATTTAGGATGGCTTCGCAGTTGGAGAGGGAGGGATGCAGTCGACGTGTAGATTGAAGTTGCCTAGGATGATGGCTGGGGAGTCGAAATCTAAGTTTTTTGTCATAAATTCAATGAGGGGGGAGAGGTTGGTTTCTAGGAGGCCAGGGGGGTGCGTAAAGGCATATTTGGAGGTGGGGCGATTTGAATAGACCAGATTCAATTTTGGAATCAGAGTTTGTGGGATGAGGTTGGACGAGGCCACCCCCACATTTTTTTCTAGGTATGTAGAATATATCATAGAGGTGGGTGGAGAGTTGGTTGACGAGGACAAGGTCAGTGGGTTTAAACCATGTTTCAGTGACAGCGCAAATGTCTGGTGTAAGGTCTAGGAGCATGTCATTTAGGATGGGGGGGGGGGGGGTTTTGACAAGGGATTGCGAATTGAATACTAAGATGGAGAAAGCTTTTAGTCCGAGGAGCTGTTAGAGGGGATATAAGTATGGGAATGAGAGATCTAGGGTAGTTGGGAGGGGTAGGTTTTGGGTGGCAATCTGAAAGTTGGGGGGTGGGGAGAGATCGTAAGGATAGGGAAAGCATCCATGGTGGAGGAAGTGAGGGGGGTGTGTGTGGATACAACAGAGGGGAGGGAGGGGGAGGTCTGAGAAGATGGCAGGTGCTGGGTGGGAGGAGGGGGAGAGAGGGGGGTGAGGATAAAGGTTGTGGACTAAGGTGCTAGAATGGGAGAAGACAAGTCCAAAGGAAAGGCAGTCTTGTCTGTAGTAGGACTGGGGGAATTTTTGCTTTGGCAGGAAGTCAGCAGTAGTGGAGAGGTCGTTTGGAAAGATTGTAGGCTGGTAGATGGAGGGCGATGAACGTTTCCGAGGGGTTTGGGGGGTGCGGGGGTCTGTTGTCAGCTGTAGGGCGGGAGGAGGCATATATTATAGGGGAAGCCCGGTAAGGAATATTCTGGGAGAAAAGCAGTCAGTCAAGACTTCTTTAATGTTCAAGTGGGTGCACCAAGGGGCAGGCTCCTTTGTTGCACTCCTTAGGCACGCAACAAAGGAGCCTGCCCTGCTTCGCCCTTTAAAGTGCAGTTGATGTTCCGTTGGTGACGTGATCATTGGGCATTACTTCCATCAGGGAGTGGGGGGGAGTAGTTCTTTGCTTGTCTATTATTTTCCTCTGGTCGCTGCCTCTGACGTTGTCAGGGGGGGGGGGGGCGCGGGATCATCGGCCGCGTGGGGGAGGACCGGTGAGAGGCATCCTCGGGACCCCGGAATGGGCGTTGGGTGTCTCGGGCTCAGGGACCCTGGTGGGTCAGGGCGCCGAATGCGCTGAGCTGCCGGCGCAAGCAGTCACGGTGGAAGGAGGAGGGAAGCAACCGGTTCCTGCTTCGATTCAGCCTCACCACCCGACGGGGGAACCCGAGGAGCCGTCTCCTCAGGAAGTACCAACTCCTCCTCAGTCTAAGGGTCCACATCTTCTCAACTTCTATAACAGATGCCAAGCCCATGGACCCGGCAGAAGCTTCTGTCCGCCAGGCCATTCCAGGGATGGCCCAACGAATTCTGGATAAACAAAAGACCCTGGATGCCCTCGTCTCCACCGTGGAGAACTTGAACCAACGGTTTGATGCCATCGGTCCCATGAACCCTACCTTGCTATCAATACCAGCAGCCGCACCAGCCACCTCTGATGCTCGTCCAGTAATTCGCCTACCGGCCCCTCCGCGTTTCGCAGGCGAGCCCCGCTCCTGTAGGGGCTTCCTTAACCAGTGCAATATGCACTTTCGCTTGCAGCCAACCCTCTTTCCAGATGATGTCACTAAAACAACTTACATCCTCTCTCTTCTCGAAGGGAAAGCACTAGAATGGGCATCTCCTTTGTGGGAGTGTGATGACCCTGTGCTACGCAACTTGAGAGATTTCTGGGAACTTTTCCGCATCTACTTTGGTGATCCCATTCGTGAGGTATCCCCCGGAGCCAATCTCCTTCATTTACGCCAGGGTTCCCGTACTTTCGCTGAGTACGCAATTGAGTTCCGGACACTATCCTCAGAACTTGGTTGGAAATCCAACTGTTTTAGGACCATCTTCCTGGAGGGGCTCAGCTCAAGAATTAAAGATGACCTCGCAGGTTGAGAATTACCAAGGTCTCTGAACTCCCTCATCGACTTGGCCAGAAGCATTGACAGACGTCATCAAGAACACTCCTGAGAGGTTCAGCTCTCTAGGAAAACTTCTAGTACCTTCAGATTCCCTCGACGCTTGCCGTCCCCCAAGGGCGAACCAGGGCCTTCACGGGCGCCAACCGAGGAACCCAAGCAACTGGGCTGAGGTAAACTCTCCACTCAGGAACGTCGTAGATGTATGCAAGGTGGACTCTGTCTCTACTGTGGCGCCGCCGGCCACCATCTGGCCTCTTGCCCGGTGTGTCCGGGAAACTCCCGGGCCTAGGATCTGAAGGAGGACTCTTCCTGGGCCTAGTATCACCCATACCTCCACTAACTCTGCCAGTCGAGTTGACGTCAGGGGACCACAAATTCCACACACTAGCCCTGGTAGACTCGGGAGCGGGGAGAAATTTCATCATGAAGAGTTTAATGGACAACCTCGAAATTCCACTTCTCCGTGCCCAGGTTCCATTGGTCCTCTCGTCTATTCAGGGCAAACTCCTCCCGGGTCAGGTCACCCACGTTACCATGCCTGTCCAGGTTCGCACCAGACTACTTCATGTTGAACAACTATCTTTCCACGTTCTTGAACGCTCTGTATATCCCGTCGTTCTGGGGCTCCCCTGGCTTCAAACGCATTGTGTCCAGTTCGACTGGAAAACCCTACAGCTAACTCGATGGGGTTCAGCCTGCCAAAACTCCTGCCTCAATTCCATAGTTCCTGTGCAATGCTCTACTACCATCGCTTGTCCTCAGGGTCTACCACTACCATACGCGGCCTACACAGACGTCTTTTCCAAGCGAAAGGCGGAAACACTGCCACCACATCAGCCTTTTGACTGCACTATTAACCTCCTTCCAGGTGTAGAACCCCTTACCAAGGACGCACTAAGCCCTCTCACCCTCTGAGACTCGAGCCATGTCATGTTACATCCAGGAAAATCTGGATCGAGGATTCATCCACAAATCGACCTCCCAAGCGGGGGCTGGCTTCTTCTTTGTAGGGAAGAAAGACGGAACGCTTCGTCCCTGTATTGACTACCGGGGCTTAAATGCCATCACTGTCAAGGATCGGTACCCACTCCCCCTAATCTCCGAGCTTTTTGACCGCCTTCAAGGTGCTAGAATCTTCACCAAATTGGACCTCAGGGGAGCCTACAACCTAATTCCTATCGTGGGACGAATGGAAGAGGGCTTTCAATACCAGAGACGGCCACTATGAATACCTAGTGATGCCATTTGGGCTCTGCATGAATTAAATCTTCCGAGATTTGCTATACCATTGTGTAGTCATCTACCTCGATGATATCCTAATATTCTCCACATCCCTCTCTGCTCATCGCCAACACATCTCCCAGGTGCTGCAGCGGCTTAGAGAGAATCAGCTCTATGCCAAACTAGAGAACTGTCTTTTTGAGCGTGAAGCTCTCCCATTCTTGGGGTATATTGTCTCCAGCAAAGGGGTTCAGCATGGACCCACAGAAATTGAGAGCTATTCAAGAATGGCCCCAACCATCCAGTTTGAAGCCACTTCCGCGATTCTTAGGCTTCGTTAACTATTTCTGTTCATTCATCTCCAACTATGACTCTATTGTCACACCCCTAATGGCCTTAACCCGGAAAGGCGCTGATTCCAAGCACTGGTCCTCCGAAGCTATAGCTGCCTTTCTTCGCCTCAAGAAAGCGTTCCTTTGTCAGCCGTGTCTTCATCACCCTGATCCTCAACGCCTGTTTGTTCTTGAGGTGGATGCCTCCTCCGAAGGCGTAGGAATCATTCTCAGTCAGAACTCAGCCAATCACTCACTACACCCTTGCTCCTTCCTTTCTTGCCAATTCACCCCAGCAGAACAAAATTACACCATCGGTGATAAGGAGCTTCTTGCCATCAAGATGGCCTTCGAAGAGTGGCGCCCTTGGTTGGAGGGAGCCCAACACCAGATCACGGTCTATAAAGACCATACAAATTTGGAATATCTGCATCGGGCACAACGCCTCAACCCCCGACAGGCTCGGTGGGCGCTATTTTTCACTAGATTCAATTTCATCCTGCAATATCATCCAGCTGCTAAGAACTTAAAGACAAATGCACTGTCTTGAGTCTTTGAGACCGCGGATACCCCTGAACCTTCCCAGTTCATAATTGAACCATCACGAGTCCTGCTATCCGCTACCAAGACCATCCCTCCTGGGAAGACCTTCGTACCACCTCACCTGCGGAAACGGGTTCTGGCCTGGGCCCATGATTCATGCTGCTCGGGCCACCCAGGACAGCATTGGACATTGTTCGCCCTTCGTCGATACTATTGGTGGCCCGGGGTCACTAAGGATGTTGATCCTATGTAGAGTCGCGCCACATGTGTGCCCGTCACAAGAAACCTCCAGGATTGTACCCAGGCTTTCTCCAACCCCTGCCGGTGCCTACTGAACCGTGGACCCACATCTCAATGGATTTCGTCGTTGACCTGCCCTCGTCCAGCGGCAACACCATCATCTGGGTGGTCGTTGACCGATTCAGTAAAATGGCACATTTTGTACCACTTCCGGGGTTACCCTCCATGCCCCAGCTAGCTCAGTTATTTGTTCAGCATATCTTCAAACTCCATGGTTTTCCCAAAAGCATCCTGTCCGATCGAGGACCCCAATTTACTGCTCGGTTCTGGAGATCACTCTGTCAGAAATTCAATGTCACGCTGGACTACACGTCTGCCTACCACACCCAAACCAATGGTCTAGCGGAGAGGACTGATCAAACCCTCAAACAATTCCTACGTATCTATGTTAATAGCAAACAGAATGATTGGGAAAATTTGCTTCTGTGGGCCGAGTTCACTCTCAACTCGCATCCTTCCACCGGCTCATCCCCATTTCAATTGGTCTATGGCAAGCAACCTCGCCCGCCACTGCCTGTCCCGGTGGCTGTGCCGTCTCCGGTGGCCCAACTTTCTGCGGATGAATTACATCAACTTTGGACTTCCACCAGGCATGCTCTGCTGAAGGCAAACCAAATGGCCAAACAATATTCCGACCGGCGTGAAGGTCCTTGCAACCCGGTCAGAAAGTATGGCTGAGTACGCGGTCCATCCGTTTAAAGCTACCTTCAGTGCGACTTGCCCCTCGGTTCATCGGCCCATTTCCCATCCTCTGCCGCGTTGACACAGTGGCTTATTAGCTTCAACTACCTCCATCGCTCAGAATCCACAACACCTTCCACATCCCCCTCTTAAAACCCCTGGTGTTGACCTGGCCTTCTAGTATGCCTCCGGCACCTCAACCTCTCTCCTTTGAGGAAGACACCACCTATCAGGTTCGAGAGGTACTGGATGTCCGGAAACAAAAGAAGAAATGGGAATATCTTCTGGCCTGGGAAGGGTTCGGCCCCGAAGAGAATACGTGGGAACCTCTTGCCAATATTCTAGATAGGAACCTTCTCTCTCAGTTCCATGGTAACCATCCTTCCAAGCCCAAACCACCTGGGAGGCGCCCTAAAGGGGGGGGGGGGGTACTGTTATAACTTCCAGCTGCGGCCGTCCGCGGCTGGCCCTCCCTACCTCTCTTGGCGGCGTCTGAGTCGCCGCTGACACCTCGACGTTGGCAGGAAGGCGTCCCCGAGACTAGCCCTGTTTTCCTTCCTCGGGGCAGCCCTTCCGGTTGAGCTCCTGCCTTGCTCCCCACTGGGGGAAGCGCTCTCCGATCTCCTCTTCGTGGCGTCTGGCCACCTTACAGCACTTCCGGGTTCGGGCCTCCCCTTAGGCATATGGCCGCGCCACCTGCTGGCTCTTAAAGGGATCTCGTTAGCTTAACCAGCTCCAGCTGCAACAGATAGGACAGGCTTAGGAAAGTATATAAGGAGGCTTCCTTTACCTGGTCTTCGACTTGGCAATGAGTCTGCTCAATCCTGTGAGTCTTCTGGTGCCTCTGGTATCCTTGTTTCCTGTCTCTGTTCCTGGATGAACCTCTGGTGTTTGACTTCGGACTGGCAAGCGGCGAACCTCTGGTGTTTGACTTCGGACTGGCAAGCGGCGATTCTCAGGTGTTCGACCTCGGCCTGAACTTCGGATCTTCCATCTTCAAGGGCCCACCTAAGTCCCAGCGGTCTGGGTCCCTATGGGCTCCTCCCGGGGGGGCCGCAGGCTTCCAGTGGTGAAGATCCAACCGGTTCCTGCTTTGATTCAGCCTCGCCACCCGACGAGGGAACCCGAGGAGCCGTCTCCTCAGGTAGTACCCAACTCCTCCTCGGTCTAAGGGTCCACATCTTCTCAACTTCTATAACAACCATATGTGAGGACTAACATCCTGCTGTCCTGTGAGAACATCTGTTAAGGTAAGCAACTCTGCTATCCTTGTCGGCTCATCCTGATGTGGCCTGTTTTCTGAAAGGAGTGAAACATCTTCATCTTCCTTTGTGGTTTCCAGTGTCCCTGTGGAGTCATAATTTGGTTTTGGATTTTTTGGCAGGTCCTACATTTAGACCGCCACATACTCTGTCCTTGGGTTCTGACCTTGAAAACTGTGTTCCTTGTGGCAATTTGTTCTGCACGTAGAGTTTCCAAACTGCAAGCCTTGTGTTGCCAGGAGACATTTCTCCAGGTGACTCCTGGGGCGGTACAGCTGCATACTGTTCCTTTTTACCAAAGGTGGTCACTAAGTTTAACTTGAATCAGTCCTTCTCCCTGCCATCTCTGGACAGAGAGAGAGATTTAGAGGAGTAGTGTCTTTTGCGACTCTTGGTTGTCAAGAGACGTATCTGGAGGTTACTAAGCTTTTGCGGAAGTCGGATCGCCTGTTTCTCCCAGGACAAGCAGGATGGTAGTCCTCACATATGGGTGACATCATCTGATGGAGCCAGTCACGGAATACTTTTGTCAAAGTTTCTAGAACTTTGACTGGCATCTTTTGGGCATGCCCAGCATGGCAATAACCCTGCATCCAGCAGGGGTCTCCCTTCAGTCTCTTTTTTTTTTCTGCTCAGCTATAGCCATATGGATTTTTGGAGCTCTTCACAGTTCCTTACTGGAATTTTTTCCTCAGGAAATTATCTTTAAAACTTGCCAAAGTTTATACCCCCTAGCGGTCTCCCTTCGCTGTCGAAAACAGAGTCGTACGGTAAGTTTACCCCGTTTTTCGGTCGGTTCCCAGCGGGGACCTCTGTGGGCCTTGTCTGCACCGACCACGACCGGCCTAAATTTTTCGACGGCTACGATGGCGACGGGTTTTCATCGATGCCCTGACTGAGAACTATGTCTATCACGGACCCTCATCTGGTGTCTGGGACCGTCGCACGACATGGAGACATGTACTGATTGTACCCAAATGACTCCGAAGGGCCGTAAGGCACGATTAGAAAAAATGCGCTATTTCACCGCCCATCTCCACAGGCGCCATCGATGCTAACCCCGGCGAAGCATCGATGTCGATCTGAGGCCGAAGATTCATGATTGCTTTCTCAGTCCTTGGCATCTATGTCATTGATGCCAGATTCGGGAAAAGCAGAGCGCTGAGAGAAGCACCGACACAAGCATTGAAGACCGGTGCCTTCCGCTTCCACAACATTGGTGGAGCCATCGACTGAACCACCAATGAAGAAGACCCGGGCTGAGGAGCGTCCGGTGCCCTCAAAGATAGATGCACCGAGGTGTCCCGCGCCTTTGGTGGAAAGGGCTACGAGACTCCACCGGGACTGGTGGACCCTCCAGAATTGCCCGTGATGCCTCCCACTCCAGACCTGGGGCTCACCACCCCAGTGCTCCGAGAGGAATTGCACCGGATGGTGCAAGAGGCTGTGGTCCAGGCAATCCAAGACCTCCCACGACCACTGATGACCATCACCTATGCCGGAACTGGCACCAATGCCTCCGGTGCTGCTGCCTCTCCTGTACAAGCTGGATTTACTCATTGGTGCCCTGCCAGGGGCACCGAGAAAATCACCGTTACCCATGGTTCTATCGACACCCATCCTGCTTTCATCGGGAGACGAGGATACGTCTATGCCGGAGCCCATCCCGGGGCCATCGGGAGTACCACCACCGAGGCCACCAATGAAGTCCCCGATGCCCTTGCGTCCGGTACCAGTGCCGGATCTCGATTTCTCGATGCCAAGACCAGGTCCATCGATACCGGCACCGATACCTGTCAGATCTCGACGTCTGGCTGGAGAAGTGCCAAGTTTTCCACTTGGACCACCAAGGGGTGCAGGAGATCAACCCTATGATCCCTGGATGGATGATTCAACAGAATCCCAGGACTCAACAAAAGTTCCATTGAAGCCATCTCCTCCAGACGAAAGGCGCAAGTCTCCGCCGGAAGAGCTCTCCTTTATCAGTTTTATAAAGGAGATGGTGGAGACTATTCCGTTTCAACTGCAGACGGAAGAGGATTCCAGGCATAAAATGCTGGAAGTGCTGCAATTCCTGGATCCCCCAAAGGAAATCATGTCCGTCCCAGTTCATGAGGTGCTGCAGGATTTGATGCAGCGCAACTGGGAGCATCCTTGATCAGTTCCTTCAGTGAACCGAAAGACGGACGCGATTTACCTAGTCCAACCTTCCCCGGGATTCCAGACTATGCAATTAGCTCATCAGTTGGTGGTGGTGGAGTCCACCCAAAAGAAGGCACCACCTGGGAAGGAGAAGAAATTTCTCAACGCTTTAGGCCGCAGGGTGTTTCACGGGGCCATGCTTATCTCGCGTATTGTGTCATATCAATTATATATGACGCAGTACAACCATAACCTGTTTAAACAGCTACAGGAGTTTGGAGAGTCCCTTCCAGAACAGCTTCAAGACCAACTGAATTCCATTATAAAGAAGGGATTCGACGCGGGAAAACATGAGGTCTGATCGGCATACGATGTCTTTGACACGGCATCCCATTTATCTGTGGCTGGTATCAGCGCTCGCCGTTGGGCTTGGCTGAAGTCCTCCGATTTCCGTCCTGAAGTACATGATCGTTTGGCCGACCTCCCATGCACAGGGGATAACCTGTTTGGAGATAAAATCCAAGAGATAGTGGCCCAACTGAAGGACCATAGTGAAACACTTCGACAGCTCTCAGTGGCCCAGGCGGAGTTTTCAGCTCCCTCCAAGCGCCCATTCTGACATGACGCTAAACGGACGGCTTACAGGACCCGAAAGTGTTATCCACCGGTGACTCGGGCTTGCCCATCCCAGCCCTTCCAGAAGTCTGTTGCGCCAGCCTCGGGCTCAGAAAGCTTAAACTCCTGCCCAACCTGCTGCTGCAGTGGGATTTTGACTTCCACTTTCAGAGCGAAGACCATCTCCCATTACCCAATCTACCTGTGGGCGGCCGCCTATGCCACTTCTCCACCAAGTGGCTGAATATCACCACCGACCGGTGGGTGCAATCAGTTGTCGCTCAAGACTATCATCTAAATGTCCTCTCCATCACGTCTGACACTCCACCTCGGCCAGGGTGGCTCTCTTCCGACAACTGTCACCAACTGCAGCAGGAAGTATCTTCCCTACTGCAAGCCAATGCCATAGAACCGGTTCCTCTCCCCCAGAGGGGGCACGGATTCTACCCCCGATACTTTTTAATCCCAAAAAAGACAGGAGGAATTCGCCCGATATTAGACCTATGGGCTTTAAACAAACATCTTCGGAAAGAGAAATTTCGGATGGTAACCTTGGGCTCTTTGCTTCCACTTCTTCAACAAGGGGATTGGCTTTGCTCTCTTAACCTAAAAGACGCATACATGCACATCACAATTACCCTGACTCACAGGAAATACCTCTACTTCCTGGTCGGGAACCTACATTTCCAGTACAGGGTCCTTCCATTCGGCCTAGCGTCAGCCCCTAGGGTTTTCACGAAGTGCCTGGCAGTAGTAGCTGCATACTTGAGAAGACTGGGCACTCATGTCTATCTTTACCTGGATGACTGGTTGCTGAGAGCTCAGTCATCAGAAGGAGTTCTTTACTCCCTCCATCTTACAGTACGGCTACTATTATCATTGGGGTTTCCAATCAATTATCAGAAATCCCATCTGCTCCCGTCTCAGTACCTCTCCTTTATCAGAGCGGATCTCGATACAATCCAAGGTCTGAGCTCACACACTGGCGTTGTTGGCGCGGGACATAAGGTCTCGTCAAACCATGTCGGCTCGTCATCTACTAGTCTTGCTGGGGCATATGGCATCTTCGGTCCATGTTACCCCCATGGGTCATTTAGCCATGCGAGTAACACAGTGGACATTAAAGTCCCAGTGGTCACAGGCACATCATCCAATGTCCAACCTTGTCCACATAACCAGGCGACTTCGTCTCTCGCTGGCATGGTGGATCCGGGAATCCCATCTCCTTCAAGGTCTACCCTTCCAAGCTCCAGAACCTCAAATAGTTTTGACAACCGATGCTGCCACTTTGGGTTGGGAAGCGCATGTCAACAACCTGCAGACTCAGGGAACCTGGTCAGTGGAGGAGTCGCAACATCAAATAAACTTTCTGGAGCTCCGAGCAATCAGATATGCTCTCTCTGATTTTCGGGACTGTTTGGATCAGGATTGTTTTGTTGAACAAATGGACAACCAGGTAGCAATGTGGTACATCAACAAGCAAGGGGGAACCGGATTCTACCTCCTTTGTCGGGAGGAGCACAGATTTGGGCTTTTGCTCTATCTCAAACCATGCTTCTCAGAGCGACCTACCCTGGCGGGTGTGGACAATGTTCTGGCAGACTCTCTCAGTCGGGAATTTCAGCCCCATGAGTGGTCTCTCAATCCTGTAGTTGCAGACAGTCTATTTTGGACGTGGGGGAGCCCGACCATCGACATCTTCGCGTCTCTGCAGAATCGCAAGGTGGACAACTTCTGCTCTCTACATCGCAGTCGCCACGTTCCACCTCAGGACGCAATCGCCCTGTCCTGGAAGGAAGGCTTCCTTTATGCCTACCCACCACTTCCTCTCATCAGCAAGACACTCGTGAATCTACACACGGAGAGGGGTCTAATGATTCTCATAGCCCCCTACTGACCATGTCAGGCTTGGTTTCCCATCCTTCGGGATCTCTCACTGCGTCCACAGATTCCTCTAGGCTCGGACCCGTCCCTCATATCTCGGAGGAATGGCAAATTGCGCCATCCCAACCTTCAGGCCTTGTCACTGACAGCTTGGATGTTGAAAGGTTGATCCTACAGCCTCTCAATCTTTCGGAATCTGTATCTCAGTTCCTGGTAGCTTCACAAAAGCCTTCTACTAGAAAGTCTTATCATTCGAAATGGAAAAGATTTTCGTTGTGTACTTCAAAGGAGTTAGATCCTTTTACCTGCCCCACGAATCGGTTTTTAGACTACCTCTGGCATCTCTCAGAGTCGGGTTTACAAACCTCCTCCATCAGAGTGCATGTCAGTGTGGTGGCTGCCTTCCATAGGGGTACAGGGGATGTCTCTATCTTGACACAGCCCCTGGTGGTGCGCTTTATGAAGGGCTTGCTTCACCTGAAGCCTCCTCTCCGTCCACCGGCCCCGTCTTGGGACCTTAATGGGGTTTTAGCGCAGCTCATGAAACCTCCGTTTGAGCCTCTGCATTCCTGTGAGTTGCGACATATCACTTGGAAGGTCCTTTTCCTTCTGGCGTTAACGTCTGCTCGCAGGATCAGTGAGCTGCAGGCGCTGGTTACATTCCCCCCTTACACGAAATTTCTTCATGATCGGGCGGTCCTTTGCACTCATCCTAAATTTCAACCGAAAGTGGTATCTGAGTTTCATTTAAATTAATCCATAGTGCTGCCTACTTTCTTTCCAAAGCCCCACTCACTTCCTGCTGAGCGGGCTCTGCATTCCTTGGACTGTAAACGTGCGCTTGCTTTTATTTGGAATGCACTGCAGGCCATAGGAAATCCACCCAGCTCTTTGTTTCCTTTGATAAGTTTAAGGTGGGAACCCCGGTCGGAAAGCAGACCCTGTCCTCCTGGTTGGCGGACTGCATTTCCTTCTGCTATCAGTATGCAGACCTTCCGCTTCAGTACCGTCTGTTGCATACCTTCGTTCTGTACCTCTCATTGATATCTGCAAAGCTGCAATCTGGAGTTCTCTTCATACCTTTGCAGTTCACTATTGCATAGACGAGGCTGGTACACAAGATTCTATCTTTGGCCAGTCTGTTCTACGCAATCTATTCTCAGCGTAATATCCAACTTCCTTCTACACCCGCTGGGATATTCAGGCTGCCCGTATACCAAACAATCACCCCTGTTGTTGTGACTGTTGCACGTCTTTGGGTGTTTTCGGTACATGCGCAGGCATCCTCAGCTTTTTATTCACCCATATGTGAGGACTACCATCCTGCTTGTCCTGTGAGAAAGCAGAGTTGCTTACCTGTAAAAGTTGTTCTCTCAGGACAGCAGGATGGTAGTCCTCACGAAACCCACCTGCCACCCCACGGAGTTGGGTACGCTTGCGATTTATTATGTTATTTTTCGCTCGCTCTTTTTTGCTATACATAAGACTGCTGGATGCAGGGTTATTGCCATTCTGGGCATGCCCAGTAGGTGCCAGTCAAAGTTTTAGAAACTTTGACAAAAGTATTCCGTGATGGGCTCCATCAGATGATGTCACTCATATGTGAGGACTAACATCCTGCTGTCCTGTGAGAACACCTGTTACAGGTAAGCAACTTTGCTTTGTCCTTCACGGAGGTACTAGGCAGGGAGAGCCCACCTTGCGAGCTACAGGAGCTCGCTGGATTAAGGAGGTATTCACAGCTGCATACATGAATGCTGGAAGGCCGTTACCTAGTCAGGTTCAGGCTCATTCTACTGGGGCTCAGGCAATGTCATGGGTAGTAGTTAGATTGTTGCCTCCCATTGACATTTGCTGAACTGCGACATGATCCTTCTTGCATACCTTTTCCAGATATGAAGGTCTGGATGTTCAGGGCTGGGAGGACATGGCCTGTGCACGTGCTGTTTTAACTGGACCGCGGGTAGCCTCCCGCCCTGTTGGAGAGTAGCTTGGGTATATCCCACTTGTTCTGGATTCATCTGACTGGACACTAAGAAATGAGAAATTATTACTTACCTGATAATTTTCTTTTCTTTAGGACAGTCAAATGAATCCAGTTTCCCTCCCTTGGCTGCCAAATGATTGAAGAGTGATCCTCCTGTGTGCCTACTTGTTACAGGGACTACTGGTAAGTGTTACTCCAGTCCTTAGACTAGTGTTATTACATTCTTGTCTGAGCTCACTGTTGCATATTGGCTGAGTATTGGTTATCTGTTTTTAATCAAGTTTTTTGCTAGTCTGTCCACAGTTGCTTTTAAAGAAAATACTGGCAGGCTGATACCAATCCAGGGGTATATGTGCTTGATGGCAGTTTGCTTTATCTTTGTTTGCTGGTAGAGGTGCATAACCCACTTGAGGAGTTTTGTTAGTTTCTCCTTGCCATTGTTGATGGCTATTACTCAGCAGCTCCTTCACATTAATAGGAAGACAGGAGAAATGCAGTGGGCTGTTTACCACAAAACACCTAAAATGTATGTTTCATCATGTCATTTTTGGTTGAGGCTTTGTAACTTTCGGGCATTTATGGTAAGAACTGATCTCTTTTCTAGGTAAATGGAGGTGTACTTAGAATCTTCCCAGAAGGCAAAGCTCAGTTTGCTGATATTGAACCAAAATTTGATAGACTACTTTTTTTTTGGTCTGACCGTCGCAACCCTCATGAAGTTCAGCCCGCTTTTGCTACAAGGTAAGATTTATCTTTTTTTTTTTGTATTAACAAAAGCCGGAGAGCATGGAGCAGTAAAATTTTCCAGTCATTACTTGAAAATAGCACTCTTGGTCAACTTTTCATGACATACCACTCATGGGTTTCATTTCAGTAGACTTGCTAAGATACTATGAATTTTAGTATTTTTATGTAAAAATGGCAAATATATTTTTTATTTTGCCCTTACTAGCCTTGCAGATTTTGCATCCCCTCTTTCTTTTTGTTTTTTACTGGCATTTACATATATAGATTCCATTTAGACAGAATAATTTCATTTTCCATTTGTGCGCAGAGTATATGATATAAATTAAATGTATATAGGCAGGAATACAATTCAACTAAAGACGGAGCGTGAAATTGATTATATCACATTGAAGATGGGGCAAACGGGAGGCCAAAGTATATTCTTGATTATATAGCTTGTGACTCGGTGTATTGATACTGTTATAAGATTTAAACATTAATTCTTACATTTTTCAAAGAAAAGATTTTCTAACTCTTAATTTCAAAATTGATAATTTGATATTCTGCTATGTCTCCAACATGAAGCTGGCATACTGGTTGGTCCTAGACTGCATATTTTGGTCAATAACAGGCTTCTCCTCTGTTAGTGCCTTGTGAGGTTTCTGGAAAGCTTTTTAGGATAGTAAAGCTAAATTGCAATTTTCTATGTTGTAGACTCTGAGTAACCCAAAACTAGGAATCATTGTCAAATATAAATCAATAATACTATTTTGCAATTTTCTTAGCTGTTGATCAGGTTAGTTTTAATGTCACAAAAATTAGTATAAAATTTTGAAAGATAAATATTTTCAAATATATTTATATATTTTAGCATGCAGTGTAATTTTTCTGTTAAGTTATTAAGACTTTTAGGTAATGAGTCTGTCTGCTTTTTTTCATTACAAATACAAGTCTGAATTACTTCCATATAAATTTCTACCCATACCTCAAATTAATATACTACAAATTAATGTAGGGGCATAAGCCTTTAGATGGTGTGCTGAGATTTAGCGCACAGTTTAACGTACATGCTAAAAAGAATTTTAACTCTTACCTGTATGCCTGCCCAAGATCTTTTACTCCGACTATATTTGCTATATGCCAGAAATAAAATCCATTCAAGGGTAGATTTTGGGGTGGACGAAGTGGGCAGTCGCCTGGGGAACTGTGAGCTGGGGTAGGGGCACCCTGGGCACTGCCAGCATCACCCATTGCTGAAGAAAAGCTTAGATGGCTTTGGTGGATCCCATCTCACCTTGACCAAAAAGGCCTGTCATAGGCTTTTCGTCCAGGGCGCTAATTGCCCAAAATCCAGCCTTGAACTTTTGATGTTCTAATGATTCGGGAGTTTTAAAAAAAATGCCACATAATGCTCTGCGGTATAAAAATATGATTTATGCACATAAACTGATTTATGAACATAAAAAATGTTAGTGCAGAAAGCATTTTTGTGTCCATTAATTTAAGAGTACAAGTCCCTGCACTAGAAATCAAGCTTCTGCTCATAGGCTAAACTAATCATGGAAATTTCACTCCACCTCTGACTAGGATTTAAGTTTCCAGTGCTAAGAAAATACAAGTTAAGCCAGTTCACCTCTCTCTGCATTGGTTCATTACCATCAAATTTATATCAGGAAGTGCTTACTTGTACATATACTGCATTGGCAATAAAGTTTGTGCAGAAAAAATTGTACACAACTGCAAATAAACCTGTGCATTCTGCCAAGCACACCTTATTACATCAGCCTTATAGTTCGACATATTTACAAGCACTCGCAACCTTTAGAACTGGAGTTGCAATGGCTGGTGCTGTTGACTGTTAGGGTTTGGATTTAGTGGTACTGCTGTATTAAAAGTTGCCATCAAACAAATAATTAGATTATGTGCCCATGAGTTGAATAATTTGCCTTTCCTAGCATGTAGACAAATGGGCTCAGGTTTATGCTCCCCTGCCATTCTGACGCATGTTTACCGCAGTTATGGCGCCAGTAAGCAAGGAGCCTAAGTGTCTTCCTATTTGTGTTGACTGTCATATTAGGGCTTCTCAGCCTGACCTGGTTTCTATCCTGTGTCAACGCTGCTCAGACACCCAGGGAGAATTGTCTTCCTCGGATTTTGCTAAGCCTGGCTCTTCGCATTCTGATGATCGGTTGGTCATGGCCTTGACTGGGGGGCCACCAGATCTTGGTTCTCCCTTGACTGGCTCCTCCGCTGGCGAGGGCATTTCTGTAGAAACAGCTCCAGTTCCTTCTGAGCTTGATCTACACCCGGCTGCTTTTTCTTGGGTGGAATTTTTTCAAGGCTAATAAGCCTTTCTTCAGGCACAGTCCTCCACTTTACCATTTCTGCCCAGTCGGACCTTAACTGGTGGCTCCTCCCTCTTCCAGCCCTATGCTTAAGCGTCGGGGCTTGACTCTGCTCCCTGCGGGTGTTCCCAATAGAATCTGGATGACACTGATGAGTTTGATCCTGGTTCCCTGGAAGATGGAGAAATTCCTCCAGGCCTGGAACCGTATCGAACTGTGTTCTGGTTCTTTCATAGAGATGAACTGCTGGCCCTGATTTACCAGACCTTGAAACAGCTGGGTATTCCTGGTTTGAATGCTATGACAGAGCCAAGGAAGAATCCCATTTTGATTTCCTTATGTGTAAAGCCTCTTGTTATTTCCTGGTGTTGGATGCCATCCAGGAATTGATTGATCTGGAATGGGATGCCTCAGAAGCAAATTTTAAAGGGGGGGGTCACTCTTGTTTGGGTGCAAGTTGGAGAAACTGGCCAGTAATTAGGGTGAGTCTCTGGTGCCTCAGTTGCCGGAGGATAAGAAACAGTTACAGCACTCCTTTGGTATGAAGGATCATTTCTGGGATTCCAGGCATTTTCATCCCTACAGAGGGATGACCTGTCAGCAAACTCGGCATTTCAGTAAGTCTCAGTCCTTTTGTCCCTGGCAGCCCAAGAGAGGAGCAGGCTTGAGTGGTTGATCTTCCCGAGCTTCCCAATGAAGGGTTGTCGACCTATCTTCTGGAACAGGAAATAAGGGGATGTGTCTCTTTTATCGGAGTTGGGTCAAGATCAGGTTGGATCCTGGAGGTGATATGTGAAGAGTATGCACTGGAATTTCACAGTATTCCTTGGGACATGTTCTTGGGTGTCCCCTTGCCACTCCCTGCAGAAGAAGGTAGTGGAGTTTACTCTTCAAAGGCTCCTCAGACTGAGGGCTGTGGTTCTGATGCCCATGTATCAAGAAATTGAGGCGATATTCCATTTATTTTGTTGGGCCCAAGAAGGAGGGCTCCTTTCTGTTGTGTTTTGTGGGTATGTGGGCCCTTGGCCCAAGATGCAAGTTGTTACTACCTGTGGGAAGGACCCCCACAGGTCTGCACCGTCGGGAGGCGAGGTCAGAGACAGCGGAGAGCTCTGGCTGAGGCAATGGAGAGGTCCCGCGGTACCAAGAGAGGACCCCCTTGGAGAATACACTGGAGGCAATACCTGGGCAGGGACCCTGAAGGGAGGAGTGCCAGACAGACCGCAGAGCGGGGGGGGGGATGTAATGCCATAGGCCAACCCATAGGACAGGGAAGCCCAAGCTGAGCCTCTGGTGATGACGTAGCACCGCCCCGAGAAGCAGGGAAGCATGCAAAGTCTCAGAGAAGCTGGAGAGTGCTACCCCGAGGAGCGGGGAATCCCTGGCAGTCACTGTAAAATGTAAGTCTGGTCCCAAGGAGCGGGAGGCGCGGACAGTCTTGTTCAGGTTGCGGGCGCAACCCCGAGGAGCGGGGAAGCCCCCCTGTAGGACTCACGGTTAGCTGAGATGTCCCAGAGGTAGTCCCGAGGAATGGGAAACCTTGCAGATTAGAACCCAGGAGATGCAGAGCCAGCCCGAAGTGTAGTAGGTGAGGAGAGCGAGTCCCCAATGCGTGCAGTGGCCCCCGAGGAGCAGGTACCAGAAAGGGTCCAAGGCACAAAGTGAGTCTCAGGAACATGTAGGCAGTAGTCGAAGACGTACGAAACTTTTTGCCAAGTCAGCTAGCTGAGAGCGAAGGTGGAGTTTATTAAATACACTGGTCTGATGTTGTCATCAATCAGAGACGCCCCTGAGGTTCACGCTGATGAGGCTTCAAAGGTGGGCCCTAGAAAGGCCCAAAGTCGAGGAGGGTGGCAGCGGCATCCAAACCGCCATGAAGAGTCCCGGGGAATGAGGTGGTGAAAGCTGTCCTGAGCCGCGAGCAGCCCCGGGGAGGGCAGGAGAGCAGTGCAGGAAGTAAGTACACGCAGTCGTCTGTAACCGACGGGCATAACAGTACCTCCCTCTTAAGGCCCCCCTCCCCAGGGGTTTTGGTTTGCAAGGATGCTTGGCTTAGAACTGTCGAATGAGATCCTTGTCCAGGATATTGGCCGTGGGCTCTTAGCTGTTTTCTTCAGGCCCAAAGCCCTCCCACAACAGGAGGCACTCCCATCTCCTGCCATGTTTCCTGATTTATTTATTTATTTATTTAAAGTCTTTTCTATACCGATAGCCGTTCACACATCGCATCGGTTTACATCAGAACAAATAACTTTTGGGCAGGGCCCTTACAAGTAACATTCGAGGACATAATAACTGAACTAATTACATTATGAATAATAGGAGTAACAAGAGCAAATATAGTAAGCAGAGAATATAGATAGAGCTGATTGGTAGAAATAGGTAATTTAAAATTAATAAGTGAGTAAAAGGAACAACTATAATAGAACAAAGTATAATAACATAAATACAATGTAAATAATTTTTTAGCATTCTTACTCAATTGACGGGGGGGGGGGGGGGTATCGGATCCACTTTTCGAATAGTTACTCGCTTAGTGTTGGAGATTTTTTATGAGTGGGGGGAGGGGGTGCAAGGGAGTAGGCTTGTTGGAAAAGCCACGTTTTAAGTTTTTTTTTTAATTTAGGAGTAGAGGTCTCAATGCGTAGTTCAGGCGGCAATGAATTCCATATGGTAGGGCCAGCTAGCGAGAATGCTCTCGCTAGCTGATGTCCAAGACGTCTCGGACTTGGTAGGTGACATCAACCTCGGAGGATAACTGTACGGGATCCGGTGGTTTCTTTGAAAATCCAGAGAGAATCAGAGGCGTCAGCAGGGAAACACGAAATGCATTGTGAATTTTGAGGGAGGAAGTTGGTAGGTAACAGGACCCAGGCAGCTTAATACAGGAAAGGGGTCAATATACCTAGGAGCAAAGCATGTTGAAGGCAGTTTGAGGTGAATTAATTTAGTGCTAACCCACACCTTATCTCCAGGTTGAAACTGGGGTGCTGAGCGATGGTTAGCATCGAAGGCCTTCTTTGATCTCTGGGCAGCTCGTTCGAGCAGCTGCTGGGTACTGCGCCACAGCTGGTGTAATTCTTGAGCAGTTGCCCGGACGTGGACACATGAGAATTTAAAGCAAACTCCGCCCAAGGCAGAAGGTTGGCCCAGTCGTCCTGCTGCAGATTCACGTAGGCTTGCAGGAATTGTTTGAGTCCTATTGGTCCTCTCAGTTTGGCCGTTGGCTTGAGGGTGGTAGGCCGACGGGAAGTCTAAGGATATATCCAACTTCTTGCAAAGAGATTTCCAGAAACATGCAGTAAATTGGACACCACGGTCAGAGAGAATATGTTTGGAGAGACCATGGAGACGAAAAAACAGTTTGGCCAGCTGGGGCACTGTTGGGAGGCTAGGTAGAGCCACAAAGTGCGCCATCTTAGAGAAGCGATCAACAGTGACCCATATGGTGTTCTTCCCCCTGGATGGGTCCAAGGTTTGCTCGGGACAGGAAGTGGCTGCAAGAGCCCCCAGGGCTTCCCAGCTGGAGGCTTATGACGAGCGCATGTAGGACAAGATCCGACGTAGGCTTTGGTGTCCTTTCGAATAATAGGCCACCAATAGTAGCATAGAAGGGTGGAAAGAGTCCTGGACTGACCCGGATGTCCAAAGGTCAGAGAGTCGTGGGCCCACTGCAGCACCTTCTGTTGTAGCGTGCGAAGAACCACAGTCTTCCCTGGGCCTTGATAGACAGTCCACATCAATAGCATGGCTAATTCATCCTGCTATCTACGGAAACACCGTTTACAGTAAGCAAACTTGCTTTATTAAAAAAAAAAAAAAAAAAGAAGCATGTTGTACTTTGTTTTTCAAGACAGCAAACCTTTTTTTTTGTTTTAAAAAAAATAAACCTCAACATGAAGAGCCTTTTAAAATGTTGAGAGAATGTCAGCATGGTTTGGTTGTCATAAAACTGAGCACATGTTGAAAGTGCAAATAGACTGAGACAATTAAAGATGGTATGGAATCAAGGTGTGTTTTGTAACTAAACAATAACCTATCAAGTGCATATTGAATATTTAGGTAAACTTAAGGCATGTAGGTAAACATTAAAGTATATGGGAGATAAACATATATTAGTAATATGTCATGTCATGCAGTGAGAGTTTAGTGAGTAGGTCTATAAAAAGCAAAGTAACTTGCATAATAGCTCTTTGTTGTGAATTGTAGATAAAAAATGTAGTATTTTTTTTTATATATTCTCATGTTTCCTCAAGTAACCTTTCTGATGTGTGTATATATATATATATATATATATATATATATATATATATATATATATATATATATATACAGTATATATTTCAGTTTTACTTCAGCTGTAAGGTTCAGTTTGTGAAGTGCAATCACCATGGGCAATTTGCAGCTCTGCAATTCACCCAGCACCAATAATGAGACCACAACTCAATAGTATAAAACATTATAACAGAATTAACTAAACTTAATCAGTTAGATTTTACAAATACCATACAATTTATAATATACATTATCTAACTGGTAATGAGCAGAGCAACCCAGGCTGAGTGACAGAGTAATCTCAATGCCTCGCAAATCTCTACTCTGCAATCATTAACTGGTCTGCCCAGTGTGTCCTACTGTGCTGCAGATTTTATTGACCCAACTGGAGGGAAAGTGTGTTGCTGCTCAACAGGTTAAATGATGCCTTATCTGGAATGCAGGCCTCATAATCAAGGTCCCTCTGCATTCAGTAGTTCAGTCACTTGTGTAGCCACAGCACAAGACCCTTTGTAGTAAAAAGATTCAATTAGTTTCCAGTGGCAAGGCAAAAGCAAGCAGCCTGTTGCTCTAGAGCAGTGTGTCCAACCTTTTGGTTTGGGGGGGGCCGTATGTGGGCCGGATTAACAATATCACTATTATTAAAAACACTAAATTACAACTTGAGAAAGTTTTAGACCAGTGTAGTCCAACAGTCTACTCTAAAATTTAGATTCTAAAAAGTTTACCAAAGGCTCTCATGTCATATGGATGCAACGTTATAAGCTAATCACATTCATTGGGAAATCTGACACTGCTTTTGTTTATACAAGTAGTCTATGTCAGCTCCAACTGTAGAGCTTGCAATGTGCAAAGATGCTGTTAAATGTTCATCTGTAAGCAGAGACCGTGACTTTGTTTTTGCATTTTTTATTCTTGAAAACAACTGTTCACAGCAGTAGGTGCTACCAAACAAAGCAATTAACTTCTTGGCATCTTGTGACAGATTGGGGAACCTGTGGGGTGAAACATAAGAACTGTAGAATCTCAGAAAATCATGGTCAGTAAAAGCTCTCTTCAAGTCACTGTCATTCTTAAAGTCAGTGAGTTCCATCTGGTATTTATCAGCACAGTCTTTCGGATAAATTTGAAACAGATTACTCAGTAGCTTTATGATGTCAATATGTTTTCTGAAATCCTCGAACCTTTGTTTGAAGTCATCAATCAGTATGACAACTAATTCTGAGTACTTCTCATGTTGTACTGTGTCAGTAGCTCTCATGGAAAGGACTGTCATGTGTACAACTTTCTTCAGAATCAACTGTGAATGAATAAGCTCCAATTTCTCAATGAATGTAACGACATGTTTGTACAATTTGTGCGCCAGCTGATTCTTTCCTTGAAGTTTCACATTTGTCTGCCATATATGTATTCGACTAAGGAATTTTTTCCTGCTTTTTCTGTTTCACTGTAAACCGGCATGATTTGCATTTAATGCAAGAATGTCGGTATATAAAAGTTAAAAATAAATAAATAAATATATTTGGTCATATTGACCAGAAACACCAAGTCACTCACCCATGAATTATCATCTAGGAAACTTATATCCTTCTCTTTGTTGGCCATGAATGTCTTTATTTCATCATGTAAACTCCAGAATCTGGATAGTGTGCCTGACCTGCTGAGCCATCGAACTTGGCTGAAGTAAATCACATCATCATGATCCGAGCCCACTTCCTCCAGAAAAGATTTAAACTCCCTGTGATTCAGACCTCTGGATCGTATGAAGTTGACACTTGATACTTTTTCCATCACATTCTTCGTTTCCAGTTTGTTGGTGCACAAGTTTTCCTGGTGAATGATGCAGTAGTGTATGATGACTTCCTGTGGCACTGATTTCTCCAACAAGGTCACAAATCCATTCCGCTTTCCTTCCATGGCTGGCGCGCCATCTGTTATGCCAATCAGCTTGTTTTCACACAGATTGAACTTCTCCATTACCTACTTGACTTTATCAAAGATCTTTTCTGTTGTCGGGCCCTTCATAGGACAGCTGTCAAGCAGTTCCTTGACAACGGAAAATGTTTCTGTAACTCCTCTTAAAAATATTGCCAGTTGAGCTGTGTCATTTATGTCTGTGCTCTCAACTGCTAAGCTGTAAAACTTGCAAGCATTAAGTCTCTTGATCAAAGTCTCTTGAATGTTTGTCGCCAGGTCATCAACTCTTCTAGCAATAGTCTGATGAGAAAAGCTGACATTTTGCACCAAAGACTTATCTGGGCAACAAACCACATCCGTAAACAGTTCCAAGCATTCCTTAACCAAATTCCCGTCTGCAAATGGTTTTCTTCTCTTGGCTATGGTTTCTGCTATAAAAAAGGTGACCTTTGTTGCTGCTTCAGATCTCTGATTGGCTACTTTAAACAAAGATTGTTGGCTGACGATGCTTTGTTTCAACAAGTTGAAGCGATCAGTTTGTGGTTGACCAACGAGGCTATCAAATTTACTTGCATGCTTTGTAGTGTAATGTCACTTTATGTTGTGCTCCTTTTGAACAGCAATTGGTTTTTTTTGCAAATCAAGCACAAAACTTTACCTACATGTTCCACCACAAAAAAATCATCCGTCCACGAACTTTTGAATACGCAGTTTTCGACATCAACTTTACATTTTTTACTCATCCTACTTCCACTCATAGATGCCGCTATTTTTGCTATCAATATTTACAACGGTGTCTGTACAAGCTGGAATAGACCAAAACAGACTTTAATTCTCTCCCTCTGGCCCCCCTCCTCATGCAACTTCTCTGTGTCCCCTCCTTATGCAGCTCTCCCACACACCCCTCTTCAGGTCCAGCACATCTACAGCTCGTTCACACACACACTGTCCTCTCTACTCATACCCCTCACCTTCCACCTGCTGTGTTCCTGGTCGATCGGCGCCAGTGACAAAGACAATTAAAGGCTTCCTTCACCTTCCTCTGCCGGCATCGAGGCCTTTTCTGCAATACAGCGTCCTGCCCACGCAACAACAGGAAGTTGCATCAGAGGGGAGCGGGATGCAGTATAGCAGAAAGGCCCTTATGCCGGCAGAGGAAAGCAAAGGAAACCTTTTATCGCCTTTGCCGTCGGCACCGATCGACCCGAGACCCAGTAGGTGGGAGGTGAGAGGGTAGAATCAGGGATCTGAGGGTGGGGGAGTATGAGTGGAGAGGACAGTGTGTATGTGTGTGTGTGTGAGCGAGCTGTAGATGTGCTGGACCTGAGGCGGGGGGATGTGTGGGAGAGCTGGAAATGTGTTGGACCTGAAGGGGGGTGTGTGGGAGAGCTACATAAGGAGGAGACACAGAGAAGTTGCATGAGAAGGGGAGGGGGGACAGAGGGAGAGAGTTAGTCTGTTTTGGTCCATTCCAGCTTTTACAGACACCATTGTGGGACATGGGAGGATGAGATTTTGCCCGAGTGGTCTGTCTGCCCCTGTTGTAGCACGTGGCTCAGAATGCGCAGGCTTGTTTTCCCGGAAGTATTTAGTTTTTTTTTCCAAATCAGAGGGGTTTTTTCCCCCATTGGAAGACAGCCGCGACCCCAAATGAGAATTATGTGACCCCATTTGGGGTCGCGACCCACCATTTAGGAACCGCTGCTTTAACGATTGCTAGATATGGAAGGGAATTTTCCCTCACACCCGATCCTCTCCCCGATAGTCCCTGCACCCCTCCCTCGCACCCAATCCGCGGGCCGGATAGAAAGGCTTGACGGGCCGTCCATTGGATAACCCTGCTCTAGAGGTTGTTTCCAACAATCTGCCTACCCCACCCTCTCTATCATCCTGAAATCCCACTATTCGAGCAGCCCTTAAAGAGATAGTACACTGATTGCAATCCTACAGTATTAAGTAATAGTTTACCGTCTTTCACTAAAGGTAGATTAAGGATCCACCCCTAAAACCTAACATCCCCAACAGGTATTTTCATCCATAGCTTACATGTTAGCTCTGCTCAACTGCTCTTGCATCATAGAATTCAGTAGTTGCATAACTGTATATACGTCAAGTGGGTTTCTTTGGTTCGGTTGACCTATCATGCTGTGAGTATATACAATAACCCCTTGGGCAACTGCAATTCAAAATGATCAAATCTGCTAGGCAGTCTTTGTGGTGGTAACTCCACTTTGTCCACAGATTTATTTAAAATACTTTCCTCTCTCAATAATGGTGCACACAGATCTTCATCAATTGTTTTTCTCCAATCACATAGATCATCATGGGGTGCTGATGTGGTATCTACTTCAGGGTCCTTATCCCACAACTCTGGACAAAACTCCTCCTCATTAGGATTTAGTTCACTATGTGACTGAGTTCCACTAGTACATGTATTCTCTTCTGTTTCAGTTAGATCCTGATACCTAATCCCATTACTGGAGTCATCCATATTGTCATCAGTTTTATCCATCTGCCTTATCCTCAGTCGTTTAGTGATAGTGCGTGAATCATGAGTGACATAAGTCTCTTCCAAACCTGAAATAAATCTACACGGTTAAGTAGATCTCTGTGCAAAGTTGTTTCTGGCCTCACCACATAGACTGGTAGTTCTTCAGTTTGTTTCATGTACGTCATGTTGTAAACCATTGTGCTCTTTATTTGGAATGATGGTATATAAAATGGCTAAATAAATAAAATGACAATATACACTGGAGGTTCCCACCATTTTCCAAGTTTGTTTGTTCTTTAATTTCACATTTTTAACCAGCACCCTATAATCCTCCTCCACTGAAGAGGGCATCCCATCTATGCTTGCTGGCTAGTTGGTGCTTCTCAGATTTCTTTGCAGCTAACTTATAAGCATGTTTTAGCCTCTAATGTAACTCTCTCATATACTGATTATGGGTCTTGGCATTGTGACTCATGGTGCTGATGCCAAATATGAGACAATGGGGAAGTTCAAGTGCTATCATTGCGGGTACAATTGTAGGCATGCACAAGTGGGTGAACATATTTTCTCCTTACGTTTATCCTCTAATGTACCCAGCATATCTATTAAAGTTCTATTGAGATCATGTGATGTGTTGAGCTGAGAGGATGCGTTTCTCGCTGGCTCCAGGGCTCCCTCCATTCAGCGCGTTCCAACCCGGCACACAGCTCACTAATCTTCAGCATTCAATATCTGAACGGGTGCAGCATATGTCCATTGTGAGATTTATGAAAAAAACGCCGCTGGTGATGACATCCAAGGGGGGAAAACGAGACAAAGAAAAACTCAAGGCCTCTGACCAGAAAATGGCGGCGACAACCGAAGGTGAGCCGGCCCCCCCTCACGCGGCGCTCACAATTACGGACATAAAAGAGGCCATTAAAGAAGCTTTAGATGACAAGCTGGCCTATATAACCACGCAACTAGGGGAAGTGAAAGACCCGCAGATAGATTAGGCAGAAAGCCGAATCGCTTCCCTGGAGGACACTATAATTATCCATGGGGATAAAATGGCGGATCGAGATAAGCAAGTACTTACACTGCAAAGTAAAATCGATGAACTGGAAAACAGGGCATGATGGGACAATCTCCGATTTTTAGAATTCCCGGAGAAGGTAGATGACCGATCCCTCTGTCCCTTTTTAGAACAATGGATTCCAGCGGCCCTGGCGCTTCCGCACCTCCAGGGAAAACTAATTGTAGAAAGGGCGCATAGATTAGGAGCGAAGAAGGCGACATCGGGTAGGCCCCACTTAATTATTGCAAAAATCCTAAATTCCGCCCATAAAACAGAAATTTGGCGGGCATCTCGTGTGCAACCAGGGCCGCGTTACCAAGATCACCCGATCCGCATCTTCCAGGATTTTTCGGCGGCGGTTTCTGAAGCCAGGTGAAAATTTACTCCTATTTGCTCAGCTCTCCACAACCGGGGCATAAAATTTTCGTTGCTATTCCCAACAAAATTACGAGTCTGGTACCAGGAACGGGCACAATATTTTGAAACACCAGGGGCAGCGCAAGCATTTTTGGATTCCTTACCTAGTTAGGAATACTGCCTGCTGGCAAAATGGCAACCGGAAAGCAACATCTTAAATTTTTTCTTCCGCGCCCTATTATGCATGGACAGGGGATCCAGGTGAATGACTGTACAAGTATGGGAAGCTGCTTGACTCAAGACCGTTTGTTGGTGGCCATACTTAATTTAATAGAGCAGCGGTGACTTGTTGGATCCCAGTCCGTGATGTTCTTACCCCCCTAGTTTTTGTCAATAGATGAGGCCCGGCTTGATTTCGGGGCTGCTTAGACCTCTGGGGAAATCAATGGAGAGCATAGAAATTGTTCATGCTATGGCTGCACAGGAACGGGTTTTTAAGGGTACTAACTCTGCACTACTTCTCTACCCGTTTGACAACTTACGCTGGACAGAACATATTGAGTTTGTATTGCGGCTCGTAGACTCCTTTCTTATGGATTATCACAAGGGTTGGAGAACAATTCCAAATGAACTGGCCGCCTGAAGATTTGATCAACGAGTGTGGAGATGCATTTTTAAGGGCCCCTCTGTCCATCATATACTGAATCGGGCCTGAACCCCCCTACGTTAGATACACCTACAAACATTAAGCCTAAACAGCGGCAACAGGGTAGGGATGTAGCCCGAGGAGAAGTGAATAAACTCCATGAAAAGATCCACTGGGCAGCTTTCAACACCCCATATGCTACTATTAATATTGGTTACTGAGTTCAGAGCTGTTTTTATATTGCATTGACCCAGTTATGTTCAATTGTTTATTGTTTCAAGCAAATGTTGGGATATGCTGTACAATGTTTTTGGAGGGGGGGGGGGATTTGCTTTCCAAAATACTCCATTGACAGCGGGCTGCAGGGACATCGGTTCCTTATTCGCCCACATATCCTATCACCCCGAGGTTTTTTTTTGTAGCCATACACACTGGCTCCTTCAGACTATGCAATGGGAGGGGCCCTGACCACGTCACTGCGTGATCTCCAAATCTCCACTACGGAGCCTGAATGATGAGGTGGATTAGAAGGCAGTGGGAGGGGAATAAGGGGAAAGCAGTAAGGGACAGGGATAGGGGAAAGGGGGATGTTAAAGGGTTAAGAGGGAAACAAGACACGGGGGATAGTAGAGGGGTGGGAAGGGACAGGGATTTAGGGGAAGGGGGGGTTGGGGTAGAAGGTATGTTGGAAATTTCCAAATGATTCACACAATCACTGGACTAATTGTACTGAGTGAGAGAGCCAGTCTCTTCAGGAGATGGACTACCCAGGTGGGAATCCTAGCTGGGGGGGTTCCCATGGGCTATGTTTCTGTACATCCGCAAAGACATACTGTTCAGATATGGACCTTCGACTAATTTTACTCGTTTTGTCTCCTGGAACGTATGTGGCCTTAATTCCCCTATCAAACGCTCGAAGGTGCTTACCATGTTAAAAAGAAAGTCAGCAGCGGTGGCTTTCTTACAAGAAACCCACCTAACAGACCTTGAACATGCGAAGCTTCGCCGTACATGGGTGGGAGATGTGAGATTTGCATCGGCCTCATCAAAATCGGCGGGAGTCGCCATCTTACTAAACCGTCAACTCCCTATCAAAATTTGTCAAGAAATCAAAGACCCACAAGGGCGATATATTATCTTGGTTACTGAACACGACCACAAGAAAGTGGTAATATGTAATATCTATGCCCCTAACAATTATGACCCGGGATTTTTTAGAGGCCTTTATACTCACCTACTCCCATACTCCAATGATACTTTGATATTAGGGGGTGATTTCAACACAATCCGAGAAAATCACCTAGAGATACATCTAAGAGCGGACGTTGTGAGCCAGGGATGGGTAAAGGACCTACTATGTTGGAGAAAAACTTGGATTTCCTAGCGTGTAGCAGATGGACTCAAAACAAGTGGGTATAGTGTGCTCGTGCTAGCAGTTGGAGATGGATCTGACGTCAGCACGGGTACATATACCCCCACAGGAAGTGTAGCAATTCAGTAATTTCCGTCTCCAAAGCAGTTTGGTGCTACTTCACGCTCGCTGAGCGTGTTTCCAAATTCTACACAACTAAATTCCTAGAAGACAACTTACTGAAGACGAGCCCCGCACTCCTGTGGTGATACCATTCGGTCCCTCACCCAGTTGAGTTTCCCGAGCTGACTTCCATGGTCCCTCGGAGGTAGGAGCCTCGGTCCGGTGGCCTACTCGCAGCAGGGATCTAGCCCCCGAGTGAGAAGGGCTCGGGCGCGGCGTAGAGGCAGCCTCGGTCCCGGCGAGGACTTGGCCCCCGAGCGAGACGAGTTCGGGCGCGGCCTAGAGGCAGCGGGTGCACTTCATCGAGTGCGGCGGTGAAGGTACTCACCCTCTCCCCCCGCAGCCGGAGACCGCCCGGGTCGAAGCCGGGAAGCTCCGAAGACAAGGTAAGGCGTACATCTTTACTGTGGTCCCTGAGGAAGTGTGGATTCGTGGGGCCTGCCTTCGTGGCAGCCCGCCGAGGAGGTCGCCATTTTACCTGCCTACTCGCCTTCGCTACCTAGACGCACGTCGTTAAGCGCACGCGGATAGGCGCAAGCTGGCTAGGCGCACGCCGATAGCATAGGCACACGTCCATAGGCGCGCATTATAGACGCACATTCATAGGCGCACATTCATAAGACGCCGTGGGTAGGCACACGTTATAGGCGCACGTTCATAAGATGCCGTTGATAGGCGTACGTTATAGGCGCACGTTCATAAGACGCTGTTGATAGGCGCACGTTCATAAGACGCCATTGATAGGCGCACGTTATAGGCGCACGTTCATAAGACGCCGTTGATAGGCGCACGTTATAGGCGCAAGTTCATAAGACGCCGTTGATACGTGCACGTTATAGGCGCACGCTCATAAGACGCCTGTTGGTGGGCGCAGGTTGATAAGCACACACTCATAAGATAAGCGCATATTAGTAGGCGATACATATTGCAAAGCGTATGGAGCATAAGAGAGCCCACACGTCCGCAGAGCCGGCACCTCCAGAATCAGGCATAAGAGCCCTAAGCCTCTGCTCAGCATGCAACCTCAGAGCCACGCAGAGCGAGGAAGCAGACTCGCTATGTGCCCAATGTGAGGAGGCCATGGGAGTTCCAGGACAGGACCGGTCCCAGGCCAGCGGTTCCTCAGGGAACACTCCGGACTTAGCAGGCTGCGGGGAGCAGCCAGGGAACCCAAGAGACCTGGTGCCCCTAAGGCCAGATCCGGCCTCTCTCTCCTGGGTGGAATTATTCAAGGGGATCCACGCCTTTGTCCAGATGCAGTCTGCTCCTCGAAGGGGTTTTTCTGTTCCGGATGATCCGGCCCCTGGACCCTCGAGACCTAGGCACGGCCACTCGCCACCTGGAAGCCCCACTTATGGGGATTCGGATTGCTCCGAGGAAGATGAGAAGCCCCCCAGGAGGGAGAACTTCCCTCAGAGATAGAACCATATCGGACCATGAGACGCTTCTTTCGGAAAGAGGATCTTCCAGGCCTGGTCTCACAATGCCTATCTGAACTGGCTATTCCGGGCCAGGACACCCCAGGGGACCCTAACATGAACCCCGTGTTAGAGGGCCCGCGCCGAACGGCTCACCATTTTCCCCTCCTACAAGCAGCATAGCAGCTAATAGATCTGGAATGGACTGTGCTGGAGGCCTCATTCAAAGGGGGTCGGGCCTTGTAGGGCATGTACCCTCTGGACCCGGCGTCCAAGGAGCTGCTGGCGTGCCCCAAGGTAGACGCCATAGTTAACGCAATTGTGAAGCGCACCACCATTCCGGTTGAGGGGGGAGCGGCCCTCAAGGATACACATGGACACCATTCTGAAGCAAGCCTTTGAGGTAGCAGCCATGTCCCTACGAATCGCGACCTGCTGCACTTTAGTGACGCGTTCCTGTTTATCGCAGGCTAGAAGCAACACCCCGGGAGAAGACATGGAATCAGCTCTCGCATTTCTCACTGACGCAGCCTCCGACCTCGTCCATACGGCAGCCAAGGGAGAGTCCTCCTCAGTGGCAGCCAGCTCTGGCTACGCAATTGGGCTGCCGACTCTTCCTCCAAGACGCGCCTCACAAGAATGCCCTTTAAGGGAATCCCTACTGTTCGGCAGCGCACTCGAGAACTGGGCTAATAAATGGGGTGCCTCTCCATTACCCCGTCTACCAGAAGACAGGTCGAGGAGGAGCCAGCGTTCGTTTTCTAGACCATCCAGAGGTAGAAACTCTCAGCGCTTCAACCCTTTCAGGGCTTGCTATCAAGCACCTCGTTCTCAGGCCAGGAACCAGCCCTTTCGGGCTAAGCACAAGAGGAGAACCGGCTCGGGTCCTGGTCTCAGCCGCAACCCACAATGACAATCAGCCGACCCATCCGGGGGTAGCAGCCATAGGGGCAGGCTAACCCTCTTCTACCGCAGGTGGGTCGAGATTACTTCGGACCAGTGGGTACTCGCCATCATCCAAGAAGGATATTACCCGGATTTTCTTCAGCTCCCGCCGGACAAGTTTGTGGAATCTCCTTGTTCACCTCTCAAGAAGGCGGCACTAGAAGTGACCTTACAGAGGCTCTGGTACTAAAAGCCATAATCCCAGTGCCTGCAGAGGAGATAAATTCTGGGCATTATTCCATTTATTTCATAGTAGGGCACTTTCAGGCCCGTCCTGGACCTCAAGTCAGTCAACCGACACCTATGGGTCCCCAGCTTTCGCATGGAAACGCTACGGTCTGTCAAGAATGCAGTACAGCCAGGGGAGTTTCTCACCTCCCTAGACCTGTCGGAAGCCTATTTGCATATCCCAATCCATCGGGATCACCAGCGCTATTTACGCTTCAAAGTCCTGAATCAGCACTTCCAGTTCCGAGCTTTACCCTTCGTGTTAGCCACCGCGCCACGGATCTTTACCAAGGTCATAGTAGTAGTGGCGGCAGCACTCAGGAAGGAAGGAATTCTCGTCCATCCCTACCTAGACGATTGGCTGATCAGGGCAAAGTCACCGGAGGAGAGCCACCGGGCAACCAACAGAGTTATAGCTCTTCTGGAAAGCCTAGAATGGGTAGTCAACATAAAGAAGAGTTCCCTACAGCCGTCCCAGTTGCTGGAATACCTAGGGGTTCAATTCGACACCCAGGAAGACAAGGTCAGCCTGACCTCCAAAAGGAAGTCGAAACTCCGGAATCATCTGCAGGCCCTGCTGAGCGCCAGCCGGCCCACAGCTCAAGATTACCTAAAGGTCCTCGGCCTCATGGCATCCACTCTGGAGGTGATACCATGGGTGCGGGCTCATATGAGACCATTACAACGCGCCCTCCTATCTCGGTGGAGCCCGCGATCACAGAACTACACCGTACACCTACCTCTCCCAGCCAGAGTGCGGAATCAGCTACGATGGTGGTTGCAGCCCAGCCACATGAGCCGGGGGTCGAGAATGTCCTCCCCAACCTGGACCCTGCTCACTACAGATGCCAGCCTGAACGGATGGGGAGCACACTGCGAAGAACTCACCGCCCAAGGGTGGTGGAACAGAGAAGAGTCAAGGTGGATGTTAAAAATCCCATTTGTTTACAAGAACAACTCTGAATCTTTTACGTTTCTATTTTTTATTATATGTCATTCATATACTATACATAAGCAACAGGAAAATGGATATACCGACAGAGAAAGAATAATCCTACATACTTACATAATGGCTATAGCTAGCACATTTCTCGCGCAGGAACATTCATGCTTAAAAAAACTGCTTCTTATCAGCTCTACTTATAACAGGTTAAAAAAACCAAAATCAGCACGCCTTCTGGCTTCTGCTTGCAAAATTCACACAACAAAGTTTATTACGCTTATGCTATGTCTCCCTCTTATCTCAACTCTCCCTTGCATCCTTCCCAGATAAGCCGCTTCGTACCCTTGCCGAGCTGTCTCCTCCTCCTCCTCCTGTGTCTCACATTGTTATCTCTGAGGTCCTGCAAGAGTTGTTTATAACTTCTTTTTGCAAAGTCTGGCATTCAAGGCAGGCCTGGTATTTTTCCTTCAGCAGAAATACCATCAGCCTACTCAGCAATGGGAATTGAACCCGGGTATCGACATGGAACATCAACCGACTAGAGGCACGGGCAGTCAGGCTAGCCTGCCTACGATTGGCCCACAGACTTCGCCACAGAGTGATGTCAGACAATGCCACCACGGTGGCATACATCAACCGACAGGGCGGAACCAGAAGCCAAAAGGTATCCCTAGAAATAGCCCCCCTGATGACTTGGGTGGAAGCGAATCTCCAAGACATCTCCGCCGGGAAGGACAACACCACGGCAGACTTCCTCAGCAGAGAGAGCCTAAATCCAGGGGAATGGCAGCTGTCGCCCACAGCTTTCCAGATGATTGTGGATCAGTGGGGGATGCCGGGCATGGACCTATTAGCAGACAGGTCCAACGCTCAAGTACCCGGATATTTCAGCCGCAGGCGGGATCCGCTATCCCAGAGGATCGATGCCCTGGTACAGCCGTGGCCTCAGGGAATCCTGCTATATGCCTTTCCTCCGTGGCCCCTGCTGGGCGCCATTATACACAAGATTCAGCGACACAGAGGCCTAGTTCTTCTAGTGGCCCCGGACTGGCCAAGAAGACCCTGGTACGCAGACATGAGAAGACTACTGGCAGGGAATCCTCTACACCTGCCTCCACACAGGGACCTGCTGCGGCAAGGTCCCATCCTCCAAGAGGATCCAGCTCAATTCTCTCTTACGGTCTGGCCATTGACAGGGCTAGATTGAAGAAAAGAGGATACTCGGAGCCGGTAATAGATACACTCCGAGGAGCACGCAAGTTCTCCACATCACTGACATATATCAGGATCTGGAGAGTTTTTGAAGCCTGGTGCGACTCTCACAGCACCAATTCACATGCCGTGAAGATTCCTGTCATGTTGGACTTTCTACAAGATGGACTTCAGAAGGGTCTGTCCCTCAGCTCCATCAAGGTTCAGGTAGCATCGCTGTCTTGCTACGGTCCCAGGAGTGACGACAACACCATTGCCGAACACCCAGACGTTTCACGTTTCCTGAAAGGAGTCAAACACATTCGCCCGCCACTGAAGTGGCCAGTGCCCTTGTGGAACCTCAACCTAGTGTTGGAATTTCTAGCGGGATCTGCCTTCAGTCCCCTTCGAGGCCTGTCTCTCCGTTTGTTAACCTTGAAGATGGTGTTCTTGCTGGCTGTGTGTTCAGCACGCCGCATCTCAGAGCTACAAGCACTGTCCTGCCGTGATCCGTTTCTCAGAATCACTCCAGAAGCTATCCATCTTCGCATGGTTCCTTCCTTCTTACCCAAAGTGGTCTCACACTTTCACCTCAACCAAACCATATCCTTGCCATCTACGGAAGGTTTGAAGAAGTCAGAAGAAGGTCGAATACTGCGTCATCTCGACATCTGCAGAATACTGGCCAGATACTTGGAAATGTCAGAAGCAGTACGAAAGACGGACCATCTGTTCGTCCTTCACAGCGGGAAGAAGCAAGGGGAAGCGGCCTCACGGCCAACCATCACCCGCTGGATCAAAGAAGTTATCAAGGCAGCCTACGTTGAGGCGGGAAAACCACCGCCTCTACAGGTCAAGGCTCACTCTACCAGAGCGCAAGCGGCCTCTTGGGCAGAAACTAGGATGCTGTCGCCTGCAGAGATATGTAAAGCGGCGACGTGGTCCTCCCGCCATACCTTCTCCAGATTTTAACATCTGGACGTCCAGGCCAGGGAGGACACAGCATTTGCGAGGGCAATCCTTACACGGTCCTCGGGCAGCCTCCCGCCCAGTCTGGGAGTAGCTTTTGTACATCCCACTTGTTTTGAGTCCATCTGCTCCACGCTAGGAAATGTAGAGATTACTTACCTGATAATCTCCTTTTCCTTAGTGTATGCAGATGGACTCAGCATCCCGCCCGGCTGCCGGTATACATGGGGATTCGCCAACTCATGGTAAGCCATGTTTTCTTATATAGGGCTTCCACCCTGCCGGGTGTCGACGCCTTCCAGTTGAGAACACTGGCGGTCTCCAGCTACCATCAATTGGTCAGGGTAATCCTGTTTATTTAATCGATCGGTCAGTCACACATATATCAATAAAGCTTTTGCAAGAAAGATTACTGAATTGCTACACTTCCTGTGGAGGTATATGTACCCGTGCTGACATCAGATCCGTCTCCAACTGCTAGCACGAGCACACTATACCCACTTGTTTTGAGTCCATCTGCATACACTAAGGAAAAGGAGATTATCAGGTAAGTAATCTCTACATTTGTTAGATGTGTGGCGAACCTTACACCCCACAGAGCGAGACTTTACCCATGTCTCACGAGCACACGGGACCCACTCACACATTGATTACTTTCTCATAAGTTCTCAAGCGTTTGTGAGAGTCCGCGAAGCGGGTGTAGATAACATAGTGATTTCGGACCATGGGCCGATA
Organism: Rhinatrema bivittatum; assembly: GCF_901001135.1. Classification (NCBI taxonomy): domain Eukaryota; kingdom Metazoa; phylum Chordata; class Amphibia; order Gymnophiona; family Rhinatrematidae; genus Rhinatrema; species Rhinatrema bivittatum. Next base: position 222,546,751 of record NC_042617.1, on the reverse strand, counting down.
TGGGTGGATCTGTGGGCCTCACTTATATCTCCCACACCAAAAATATGGCGATATCAATATTTCCTAGCCAATGATGGGAAATTTCGGGAATTTATTCTGAACAAATGGCAAGAATTTATAACCTTGAATAAGGAGCACGAATCCAACCCTGTGTTACTATGGTACACGGCGAAAGCAGTGATGCGAGGTGAGATAATATCATATGTTACCCATCATAGGAAAATGCTCAACCGCCGAATTCTAACACTTTCCACACTTGTGCGCCAATCTCGTCTTCACTGGGTGGCTATAGGAACGAAAGAGGCCAGTACGAGACACCCCTTCGATATTGCAGTGCTTTCACACTTATTTTTCTAATTTATACACCACAGAGGGCTAGAATACTACAGCATGTGAAAAATTTTGTGCCCAACTATCCCTGCCGCATTTAACACCAGATCAGAAGGAAGGGCTCAACGTGCCCATTACAGAAGCGGAGGTTAGCCTTGCTATACATCACTCGAAGAGCTTTAAAGCCCCAGGTCCGGATGGGTATACGGCGGAGTTCTATAAGCTCCTGCGGAACTCCATCTCACCCACATTGGCAGGTGTATTCACGGATTTGATAGATCAAGGTACATTTCCCACAAATGCCAATCTTGCCCATATCACACTTATACCAAAACCCAGTAAAGATTTGCTTCTGCTGGAATCATACCGGCCCATATCCCTACTTAATTATGATCAGAAACTGTTGGCAAAGATACTGGCAGATAGGCTGGCGCTTATTCTCCCTAATCTAATCGGGGACCATCAAGTGGGCTTTGTTCGCCAGAGATATGCTTTAGCTAATATACGCAGAGTATTAACAGCCATGACAATTTGCCAGCAAATGTCTAACCCCTATTTGGCCATTAGCTTCGCCGAAAAGGCATTCGATAGAGTGGAATGGGGCTACCTGTTTAATATACTGCACAGAATGGGTTTTGGAGGGTACTTTCTCAATGCGATCCACCTACTATATCAGGACCCACAGGCGGTAATCACCGCCAACGGGGCACAATCACAATCTTTTCAGATAACCAGGGGTACCTGCCAAGGTTGCCCACTCTCCCCATTATTGTTTATATTGCAATTAGAACCTCTCTTACTTGCCATTCAGAACACACCTGATATTCGAGGTGTCCGCTTTGGCCCACACATCTTTAAATATGTGGCCTTTGCGGACGATTTATTGGTTTTTATAACTAAGCCTCAGGCCTCGTTACCTCCATTGATGCGAACAATAGAAAATTTTGGGACATTCTCTGGACTACGATTGAATGCATGAAAGTCATCGGTATTAGCATTTCCAGCGACATTGCAGGTGCAATGGTGTGGGCAGTTTCCCCTATGGTGGGCGGGGGATGCATTTCCCTACCTGGGAGTCCGTATACCAGCCGAACCAGAGCAAATTTATGAGGTAAACATCCCAAGCTTAATTACTAAAACACGAGATATGTTAGCCCTATGGCAGACCCTCCCAATTTCCCTGGGAGGCCGGGTAAATCTGTTTAAAAGAGCCATCGAGGAAGAATAGCCATATCTTTTGCAAAATGTACCCCTTCTGGTGCGGAAGAAAGACCTGGCTAAATTAGAGAGTGTGATTCGTCAATTTATATGGAGGGGGGGGGGGAAATCGAGGATACCACTTTCCTGGTTAAAAAATCGCTGGGGAGGGGGAGGCCTGGGGCTCCCAGATTTGGCTTTATACAATTTAGCATGTAATATGCAACTGATACGGGATTGGCTAATAACCACACCCTTTCATACAGCAATTGAGGCAGACAACGCAGTTATGTATCCATGAGCGCCCTCATATGTGTTGCAAGCTCAGTCTACTAGTCTTCCGCCTTTCCTAAATCAATTGGCACTTATTAAGCCGATTCGGCAAACTTGGATGAGACTCTCGAAATTACTGCAAAATTCTAGAGTATGTGCTTATTTTCTCTCCCTTATAGGAAATGATGACTTTTCCCCGGGATCTCAGTCCGGATCCTACCGCATATGGGCAGCGAAGGGTATTATCTACCTTGGACACCTTCTTAAAACAGATGGAGAGTTAATGAACTTTCAAGAAATTGGTGAATCGTACGGGTTGGGGGCCTCACACATATTCCCCTATTTACAAGTGCGCCACTACTTAAGGGCCTTGCCTGCGGTATCAAAAGAACCTGTTGTCTTTTACACGCTAGAAAAACTTTTTTGTTTTGCCCGCACTAAAGCCCCCTCTCTGTCCAATTATTATAAAGCCATACGTCAAAAGGTAGGGTTGGATACTTGCTCCTTACTGGCAGCTCGCTGGAACCATGATGGAGACTTTATGGTGACCAGCTCTATCTTAAAGGTGGGCTTTAGGCGCATAGCTAAGATCTCTTCCAAACTGGCTAAAAGACAGGAAACAGAGAGTAGGATTAAATGGGCAATTTTCTCAGTGGAAGGGAGTGGACAGTGGAGTGCCTCAGGGATCTGTATTGGGACCCTTACTGTTCAATATATTTATAAATGATCTGGAAAGAAATACGACGAGTGAGATAATCAAATTTGCAGATGAGACAAAATTGTTCAGAGTAGTTAAATCACAAGCAGATTGTGATAAATTGCAGGAAGACCTTGTGAGACTGGAAAATTGGGCATCCAAATGGCAGATGAAATTTAATGTGGATAAGTGCAAGGTGATGCATATAGGGAAAAATAACCCATGCTATAATTACACAATGTTGGGTTCCATATTAGGTGCTACAACCCAAGAAAGAGATCTAGGTGTCATAGTGGATAACACATTGAAATCGTCGGTACAGTGTGCTGCGGCAGTCAAAAAAGCAAACAGAATGTTGGGAATTATTAGAAAAGGAATGGTGAATAAAACGGAAAATGTCATAATGCCTCTGTATCGCTCCATGGTGAGACCGCACCTTGAATACTGTGTACAATTCTGGTCGCCGCATCTCAAAAAAGATATAATTGCGATGGAGAAGGTACAGAGAAGGGCTACCAAAATGATAAGGGGAATGGAACAACTCCCCTATGAGGAAAGACTAAAGAGGTTAGGACTTTTCAGCTTGGAGAAGAGATGACTGAGGGGGGATTTGATAGAGGTGTTTAAAATCATGAAAGGTCTAGAACGGGTAGATGTGAATCGGTTATTTACTCTTTCGGATAGTAGAAAGACTAGGGGGCACTCCATAAAGTTAGCATGGGGCTCATTTAAAACTAATCGGAGAAAGTTCTTTTTTACACAACGCACAATTAAACTCTGGAATTTGTTGCCAGAGAATGTGGTTAGTGCAGTTAGTATAGCTGTGTTTAAAAAAGGATTGGATAAGTTCTTGGAGGAGAAGTCCATTACCTGCTATTAAGTTCACTTAGAGAATAGCCATTGCCATTAGCAATGGTTATATGGAATAGACTTCGTTTTTGGGTACTTGCCAGGTTCTTATGGCCTGGATTGGCCACTGTTGGAAACAGGATGCTGGGCTTGATGGACCCTTGGTCTGACCCAGTATGGCATGTTCTTATGTATTACAGGGAACTGCAATTTAAATTTTTAACTCGGACTTATGTTTCGCCCTTAGTGGCAAAACAATTGACATTAGCACCTTCGGCGTCTTGTGTTCGATGTCACCTTGCCATTGGCACGTTATCTCATGCTTTTTGGTCCTGCCCAATAGTGAAGCGTTTTTGGCGCAAAGTGGCAAATTATTTGGAAGATCGTTTAAATGTGCCACTTCCATTCTCACCTCTATGGTTTTTATTTGGTTGTGCTCACCCATTCGGATAAGAGATCCTGGCTCACGTCTATTTTTCCAAAAAGCCTGCTTAGTGGGGAAAAAAATGATATTGTTGTTATGGCGCTCTGCAGATGCGCCATCTTATTGGGTATGGCGAAACCATCTTCATGCGATGATGCCTATGGAAAGCATGGGGTCATGAGAATCGCCGCGTCTATGGCGAGCATTTCTTAAAACCTGGGACTCGTACCTACAAAGCTTATCACATCGAGCACGTAGTTTATTGATCAACGACTAATTTACTTACTTTATGATATTACTGGCTATTGAGAGTGTTTTTTCTTTTTTTCATTTTCACTGTGTGATTTTTTTACCTTTTACACAGCACTGCCAATGTACCTGGGGAGGGGAAGGGAGGGGGGAAGGATGGGATGGAGGGGAAGGGGGAGAATCTGAGGCAGACGGAAATTGAGTTGTAATAGTTGTTAACGAGGATGGTTATGGAACAAGCCTTCCTCACTGTTGTAATTGTTCATTTATTTGACAAAATCAATAAAATGTTTGAACATAAAGTTCTGTTGAAACATTCCATTGGATTTCCCCAAGGTTGGTATGGAGTAGTTCAAGATTTGGTGCCTGTTATTCTGCAGAGCTCAGAGAAAGTTCAGATTCAGATTGGCTCCTTGGTCACTATGGATTCATTTAGCAAATCCATAATGGCAGATTCAAATTTCCTACATGGTATCAGAAACAGTTCTTGCAGTTTGATCTTTAGTAGGATATGCTTAGGCGTACTTAGTAAAATAAAATGTAATATTAGAATATTTCATACATCCTTATCAGACTCCAGGGTTTGAAAATCAATGCAAACTACTTCTGGTTATGCGCTGAGCCGAGGAAATGCCAGCAGCTGAGCTCTCGCTGATAATTCTTTTAAAAGAATTCTTAGCTGCATCATATAGTTATGCTTGCTCGAACGTATACTTCTAGGGACTCAGTTAAGCAATCAATTCCAGATGTTTGGGCCGAATGGGGGTTAAAAACAAAAAGAAAAAGTATCATAAGAAAGCTGTGGTCCTGTTGGCTAAGGCCACTGAGCCTGCCTCAGATGACGACGTTGAGATCTCTGTATCGGAAGTAGTGAGTGATAGTGCATATGTTTCAAAACTGATGGAAACGTGTGACACAAAAATAACTAAAAAGTTAGACTTGTGCTTGGGGTTTATTGTGGGAAAAGTAGCCCATTTAATGAAGACGGTGAAAGATAATACCCTCTTGGATGAAATGGAGACGAGGGTGTCTGAACTCGAAGACTCCCTAATGGCGGTGCAAACTAAAATTGACAGGATATTTATCTTTCAAAACTGTATAACTAAGACAACCCTTGATAAACTGGATGACCTTGAAAACAGGTCAAGAAGAAATAACATATTTTGGGGTAATCTGAAAATGCAAGGTCTCCATCCTATCTCTTTCTTTGTAAAATGACTGCCAGAGCTGTTAGATATCAGATGTAAAAATGGAGTTACAAAAATTGACAGGGCCCATCGTACTTTTGGCACCAGTACCAGCAGCAGAAAATAGACCATGTGCAATTATTATGAGATTTCATCAATTCGCTGATAAACACATTTTGAAAGCACTGAGGGAAACAGCCTAGCTGAGTTTTATAAAGGAAATAAGATCATGATTTTCCAGGACTTCTCAGTAAAGTTTCAAAAAAAGGGGGAATAATTTGGAAAAAATAAAATGGAGTTGTATTCTCTTGGAGTTATGTACTCATTGATGTATCCTGCAAAGCTTAGAATGTGATGGATAGTAAAGTCACTTTCTGCCCTGATGTTCAGACAGCAAAGAGAATTTTGGTGAGCATTAAGAGCAGTTCAACTATACCGGTAGCAGTGAGTTTTTTTATTTTTGGCACCTCAACTAGATGGCCTAATTATGAGAAGGAGCGGCTGCTTGAACAAACTGTGAAGAATGGATATCCTCTCTGGATGTAAGTTTTTTTTTGTTTGTTTGTTTTTTTAGTTCTGTCTTATTTTTGTGACTACAGTATGGATCTGTTCAAAACACAGGCTTGGATTTATCAAAATGCGGTAAGTACCGCATGTGATAGCCAAAGGGGCGTGTTTTATGCTAATATAGCATTTATCGCCATTTACGCTAATTACCTGTGCGAAGAGCTAAGTTAGCGCAAATTGCAATACCATTTTCAGATTCTGCAATAAGTGCCAGACCTCTTGTATTTCCTTCATTCAACCACCAGGGGACCATTGTTAATGGTCCTAGACACATGTGAGACTGCACCTTGAATATTGTGTACAATTCTGGTCGCCACATCTCAAAAAAGATATAATTGCGATTGAGAAGGTACAGAGAAGGGTTACCAAAATGATAAGGGGAATGGAACAACTCCCTTATGAGGAAAGACTAAAGAGGTTAGGACTTTTCAGCTTGGAGAAGAGACGACTGAGGGGGGATATGATAGAGGTGTTTAAAATCATGAGAGGTCTAGAACGGGTAGCTGGGAATCGGTTATTTACTCTTTCGGATAGTAGAAAGACTAGGGGGCACTCCATGAAGTTAGCATGGGGCACATTTAAAACTAATCGGAGAAAGTTCTTTTTTACTCAACGCACAATTAAACTCTGGAATTTGTTGCCAGAGGATGTGGTTAGTGCAGTTAGTATAGCTGTGTTTAAAAAAGGATTGGATAGGTTCTTGGAGGAGAAGTCCATTACCTGCTATTAAGTTCACTTAAAGAATAGCCACTGCCATTAGCAATGGTTACATGGAATAGACTTAGTTTTTGGGTACTTGCCAGGTTCTTATGGCCTGGATTGGCCAGTGTTGGAAACAGGATGCTGGGCTTGATGGACCCTTGGTCTGACCCAGTATGGCATTTTCTTATGTTCTTATGTTCTTATGAAAGAGAGACAGACAGACAGACTCTGGCCATAATGTCATGGCCCATAGGTAGGTATTTGTATCCCTATGGTAGGCCCACCTAGTAACTCGAGGTGGGGTTTGGGTAAGAGTGTAGGGGGTTAGGGGCCACTTTGACATTCTACGTGACACCTACGAACAGAACAGTGGTCTCTTGTGAAGATTTGCTGGCCTTCGGAGTGCGGAAACTGAAATTTGGGCAAGGTTCTCTCAACCTAGCTTGATTGACTCTCTACCTGGGTAACATCAAGCTAGGTTGAAAGAACATTGCCCAAATCTCATCTTGGAGTGAGTTTCCTCACTCCGAAGGCCAGCAAATCTTCACAAGAGACCACTGTTCTGTTCGTAGGTGTCACGTAGAATGTCAAAGTGGCCCCTAACCTTCTACACTCTTACCTAAACCCCACCTCGAGTTACTAGGTGGGCCTACCATAGGGATACAAATACCTACCTATGGGCCATGACATTATGGCCAGTCTCTCTCTCTCTCTCTCTCTCTCTCTCTCTCCCCCCTCTCTCTCTCTCTCTCTCTCCCTCCCTCCCTCCCTCCAGGCTCTGAACCCATCAATTCAGCTGAAATAGGACGTACGGAGACATCACAAATGGCAATGAAACCTAACCCAGCCCACTCTCCGCCCCTAACTCCTCCTATTTTCTGAATTTGCATCGCACCATACGATATGGTGCGATTGCATGTGGTAAACACGTTTTCGCACGCGGTAAGGGCCTATCGCATGTGTTAACGGGGCTTTTTGCATGCGATAAGCCCTTAACGCATGCGAAAACGCCTTATCGCATTTGATAAGACCCCCACAGATTGCAAACTTTTTTTGTTTTTTTGGACCAGGTGTGCAATTATTAGTTATTTTGGAATGTTTTTGTATTTTTATCCTTTTTCTAAAAGACTGCAGAAAATGTGTGTGGTTGATTGGTGACACTAAGTGATTTTTGTAATAAATCATTTCTCAGACTTTATAAAGATGATGGCAACATTTGCATTATATTTTTTGGCATTTCTTAGGATCAGAGGGCCTTGTGTAATCTTGTGCAAATTCGAGGGAAATATCCTTGATCAAATTTACATTAAGATCTGACTCTCAACAAGTTTTCTTTCCTCAATGATATTAGACTGAAAACTTGGTGTGACTTTGTTGATTTAATACTTTGGACTGAACTTTTTCATTGCATGTTTTTACTCTTTTCTTTACAGTTGATTCACTCCAATGTATTTAACTGTGGTCATTTTTCTTTTATAGTCCTTGGGAGGGAAATTACTTTATATGCACTGTTTGTATGATTTCTCATTTTAATTTTCTTATTTTTAATTACGAGTATTGATAGGCGTATTCTGTTCCACAAACGCATGTTGAAAAGAATTCAGATGGAGGTTGGGTAGGTACAGGAAGGACTGGGGAGGAATGGATGTTGGGTTAATAACTGATCATGGGAGGGTGTTGTTTGGTTGGTTTCCCTGTTCTTGAAGTTGTTCCTACCAGGGGGCCCACAGGAGTCTGAGGTTGGTGATTGTCCAAGGTGGAACTGGGGTTTTCCAGATTTCTCACTGGTTAATGCTTTTCCCCAGTTGGTTACGCGTAGGATTGGTTGGCATTTGGATTGGGGATGTTTTTGGTGTGTGTTTGGGGGGGGGGGGGGGGTAAGTTTTAGAAGGGAGCAGGGGCATAGTAGGGCAAGTACTAAAGTTGTTGGTGCATCTGAAAATTTGCTACTGCCTTGTGATTGGCCCTCTAAGCTGCCTCCCCAGCCTGATGATATCAATAAAGGCCAGACTTGAAATCTCTCCTTTGATATGCTAACATAGGCAACATTAAGCTGACCTTTGATGATGATGATGATGATGATGATGATGATAATGATGTCAGGCTGTGGAGATAGTTCAGACTGTGACAAGTCAGAGCAGGAGTAGCGCTTTGCTTTATTGGTAACTGGTGCTGGCAGTCAAGAATGGCTCAGGGCAATCTGATGCTTCAGGCAAGTGATGGGATGATATGGCTCCATACCCTTACTCCTGTTAAGGTACCCAAAAAGAATACAGCTTCCAATAGAAAGGCCCTCATCAATTCACTATAAACAAAAATGTTTGAATTCTAGTGCCACCTCCAAACAGACACACAAACACCTTCTACTGTCAGAAAATTTGTGAAGTAATAAGAAACCCTTTAAAAAAAGACACTTGGAACCTATATAGAAAAGCTGCAAAACCATAACAAACTAACTCACAGGATTCAAACAGCAGCAACTATGAGAAGAGGTAGCATTGCTACCAATATATCTTCTATTGGAAAAACAGAACAAGCAAGATACGACATGCCCCTCACCTCATTCACACACACAAAGCACAAACTGACCCTTAGCTAATACAAAATTAGGGGCAACAAATTAAAAACAGAGGGCCCAATATTCAAATGGCAGATAGCTGAATATCTGGGTAAACTCAGCAGCTGCTAGATAGCCAGATAAGTGACTTATATTTTAGCCGGAGAAAAAGTGGGTGAGCAATGGACGGATTGGGTTGGTACTACTTAACTGAATAACTTATCCGGCTAAGTAGCGATATTGATACTTAGCCTAAGTTAACCGGTTAAGTCTAGACTTGCTATTGAGCACATCTAGTTAGCTGGATAACACTTATCTGGCTAAGTAGTGTTTTGAACGTGGATATTTAGCGGTATAGCTGAATATCCTTATAATTTAGCTGGATAATCTATATCCAATTAAGTTACTTAGCCGGTTGGCCTTTGAATATCTACCCCAGAAAAATGCAGACAAAAACTGAATGGAAACCCTGAGAAGCCCAACTCTGCATGCAGTACAACACCAGAGAAAAAGAAACAAACTGATTTCCCCTGAACTAAGCAAAATGCAAAGGTATAAGAAATTCACATTCCCAAAGCTGACATATTCCATGCTCTAAAAACTGAATATAAAATATTTTCTTCCTTTTTTGTCTGGGCATTTTATTTTTGTGATTGACTTGGTCCTGGACTCTCACTTCTCTATTCCGCTTTCTATTTCTTCTTTCCTCCTATCTTCTTCCCTTCCTTCCCTATATCTGTCTCAGACCTTGATTCTTCCCTTTATTCTTCATTTCTCTCTTCTTTGCCTTTCTATCTATTCAAAATTAAATTTCATCCTCTTCTCCCCTCTCTAACCCTCCAGTCCCAAGTCTCTCTCTCTTCACCTCTCACTTATCTACCAATTTTACTGAAGAGGATATTGAGGAGTTACCTGTACTGGAGAAGATTTTCATGGGTAATGATTCAGATGGACTGAACCAAATCACGGTGAACCTAAAAGATGTGGTAGGCCAGATTGACAAACTGAAGAGTAGAAAATCACCTGGACCGGATGGTATACACCCCAGGGTTCTGAAGGAACTAAAAAATGAAATTTCAGGTCTATTAGTAAAAATTTGTAACCTATCATTAAAATCATCCATTGTACCTGAAGACTGGAGGGTGGCTAATGTAACCCCAATATTTAAAAAGGGCTCCAGGAGCGATCCGGGAAACTACAGACCAGTTAGCCTGACTTCAGTGCCAGGAAAAATAGTGGAAAGTGTTCTAAATATCAAAATCACAGAACATACAGAAAGACATGGTTTAATGGAACAAAGTCAGCATGGCTTTCTAAGGCAAGTCTTGCCGCACAAATCTGCTTCACTTTTTTGAAGGAGTTAATAAACATGTGGATAAAGGTGAACCGGTAGATATAGTGTATTTGGATTTTCAGAAAGCATTTGACAAGGTTCCTTATGAGAGGCTTCTAGGAAAAGTAAAAAGTCATGGGATAGGTGGCGATGTCTATTCGTGGATTACAAACTGGCTAAAAGGCAGGAAACAGAGAGTAGGATTAAATGAATAATTTTCTCAGTGGAGGGGAGTGGGCAGTGGAGTGCCTCAGGGATCTGTATTGGGACCCTTACTTTTCAATCAACCTAATAAACGAAGGTTGACAGACGTGCCGCAAATGCGCAGTAGAGAGCAGCTCTACTGCGCATGTGCGGGCAAGCACGTCGGTCTCAGCGAGCGTCAGCTGAATTTTCCAACATGGCGGCGGCGTCGAGCAGCAGCGGCGGCGTCGAGCGGCGGCGGTGGCATCGAGCGGCGGCGGCGGTGTTGTCGAGCAGCAGCGGTGGTGGCGGCGGCGAGGAGGAGCGGTGGCAGCGGCGACGGCCAGTAGCGAGGGAGGAGCGAGTGAGAGGGAGGGACTGAGAGGGAGGGAGGAGAGAGAGAGACTGAGTTGAGAGGGAGGGACTGAGAGGGAGGGGGGAGGGAGCGTGAGAGAGGGGGAGGGAGGAAGTGAGAGGGAGGGGGAGTGAGAGAGAGGGGGAGGGAGGGAGTGAGAGAGAGGGGGAGGGAGTGAGAGGGAGGGGGTGGGGAAGAGTGAGGGTAGAGAGAGAATGAAGGGGAGGTGAGAGACAGAGGGATGTGAGTAAGTGGAAGGGTAAGAAGTTGTGGAGCAGAGAAAAAGGGAGTGGAGGAGGGCTGAGGGAGAGGGGATGGATTGAGAGAGGGTCGGGAGTGACTGAGGGAAGGGGAGAGAGGTGGGAGTGACTGAGGGAAGGGGAGGGAGGTGAGAGTGAGGGGAAGGAGGCAGTGGGAGACAGAGGGTGAGTGAGACTGAGTGGAGGGAAGGCGGTGAGTGAACAAGGGGAAGGGGGAGTGAGGGAGAAAAGTGTAGAAGGGTGCTGTGTTCGAAAATGGACTGAAAAAAAAATTTAATGTAGCCCATTTTAACGGGCTTAACGGCTTGTATATTTATAAATGATCTGGAAAGAAATACAATGAGTGAGGTAATCAAATTTGCAGATGATAGAAAATTGTTCAGAGTAGTTAAATCACAAGCAGATTGTGATAAACTGCAGGAAGACCTTGTGAGACTGAAAAATTGGGCATCAAAATGGCAGATGAAATTTAATGTGGATAAGTGCAAGGTGAAGCATATAGGGAAAAATAACCCATGCTATAGTTACACAATGTTAGGTTCCATATTAGGTGCTACTACCCAAGAAAGAGATCTAGGCGTCCTAGTGGATAACACATTGAAATCGTCTGTTCAGTGTGCTGCGGCAGTCAAAAAAGCAAACAGAATGTTGGGAATTATTAGAAAGGGAATGGTGAATAAAACAGAAAATGTTATAATGCCTCTGTATTGCTCCATGATGAGACCGCACCTGTTACGGCTATGCCTGCTTTGTAGCCGCCTCACCACTAGAGGTCCTCCTCGAGCATGTCCTTCTGGCTGGCCCACTCCTTCCTCCCTGTCTACTCTATACACCACTCTTGTCTTTATAACCCTGTCTAGCAGTACCATCGGCGCTTCAGCATCGAGCTCGCCTGGGCTCCCTGCTCTAGCCTTCCGTGCCTTTGTGTTTCTGGCCTACGGGCCTTCTGACCTGACCTGCCTTGCCTTTGTGTATCTGGCCTACGGGCCTTTTGTGCGTGTGTGGCCTACGGGCCTTCTGACTTACCTTGCCTTTGTGTATCTGGCCTACGGGCCTTCTGACCTGATCTGCCTTGCCTTTGTGTATCTGGCCTACGGGCCTTCTGCCTATTGTGTGTGTGTGTGGCCTACGGGCCTTCTGCCTATTGTGTGTGTGTGTGTGTGGCCTACGGGCCTTCTGCCTATTGTGTGTGTGTGTGTGTGGCCTACGGGCCTTCTGCCTATTGTGTGTGGCCTACAGGCCTTCTGCCTATTGTGTGTGTGTGTGTGGCCTACGGGCCTTCTGCCTATTGTGTGTGGCCTACGGGCCTTCTGCCTATTGTGTGTGTGGCCTACGGGCCTTCTGCCTATTGTGTGTGTGGCCTACGGGCCTTCTGCCTATTGTGTGTCTGTGGCCTACGGGCTTTCTCCGCTCTGCTGCCTTCAGGCTTATATGTTTCATGTTCAATGTTAGTGCTGTCCTGGTTTGTCCGTTCAGTTCTCTGTCAGTCTTGTTACCTCAAACCAGTCACTTATACCTCCAGCCATTATCACTCTTACCTGCACGCTTCCTGAATTCATCCTTACCAGCACCCAGTTCCAGTTTCCTGTACACCTTTACCTACATTCACGCTCACACATACCTCCATGCTGTTCCAGTATTCAAGTTCACCCTTACCTTAATGCATCTGGTATCAGGTATCTCCAGCCACTATTAGACCTAGTCTGCTTATTCCACCTTCCCACTTACCCATAGGGTTTACTCATTCCTGCCTGCGCCAGCCAGTACTAGACACTACTGTCTCTCTCCACCCTGAGACACTCCTCATAGCAGTGTTCAATACATGAGACCTGTGCCCAGTCGTAACAGCACCTTGAACACTGTGTATAATTCTGGTCGCCGCATCTCAAAAAAGATATAATTGCGATGGAGAAGTACAGAGAAGGGCTACCAAAATGATAAGGGGAATGGAACAGCTCCCCTATGAGGAAAGACTAAAGAGGTTAGGACTTTTCAGCTTGGAGAAGAGTCGGCTGAGGGGGGATATGATAGAGATGTTTAAAATCATGAGAGGTCTAGAATGGGTAGATATGAATCGGTTATTTACTCTTTCGGATAATAGAAAGACTAGGGGGCACTCCATGAAGTTAGCATGTGGCACATTTAAAACTAATTGGAGAAAGTTCTTTTTCACTTAACGCACAATTAAAATCTGGAATTTGTTGCCAGAGGATGTGGTTAGTGCAGTTAGTATAGCTGTGTTTAAAAAAGGATTAGATAAATTCTTGGAGGAGAAGTCCATTACTGCTATTAATTAAGTTGACTTAGAGAATAGCCACTGCTATTACTAGCAACAGTAACGTGGAATAGATTTAGTTTTTGGGTACTTGCCAGATTCTTATGGCCTGGATTGGCCACTGTTGGAAACAGGATGCTGGGCTTGATGGACCCTTGCTCTGACCCAGTACTTTATATTTCCAGTTTCATTGTTAAACTCTGATATTAAGATATTAGCAAAGGTCTTACGGTTGAGATTGGAAGATCTCATAGTAGACATAATTCATAATTATCAAATTGGATTTATAAAGGGAAGAGTTTCTACGGTGAACACTTGATGGCTCTTTCAAATTTTTGTATGGAGCACAGAGTAAAGGAGTTCTTGGTATGGTGGTATCTCTGGATGCAGACAAAGCTTTTGATAGGATGCTTATTTGCTATTCTTAAGAAATGTGAATTGCCTGAGAGATATATTGCTTGGGTGCAAGCTCTGTACACTCGGTCAAGAGCTAGGTTGCTTTTCAATAGCTCTTTAACATAATTTTTTAATATTCACTATGGTATGAGACAGGAATGCCCACTGTCTCCCTTATTTGCTCTTGTTATAGAACTGCTAACAGCATCAGTGAGATGTGTGCTAATCTTAAAGGATTCAAATTAGGTGGTATAGAGCACAAAATCTCACTTTACTCTGATGATGTGTTTCTATACTTAGCTGCTCCAGGTATCTCTGGACCTGCTCTTATGAATATCTTGAAACACTTTGGGGTATTGTCTGGATACATAATGTTTTAAAGTCTGAAATTATTTTTGTTAAACTCTGGTACACAGATTCCTGAGTCAATGTTTAATTTTATCTGAATAAGGATTCACATATTTAGGAATTTGGATAGTGCCTCTCCATAAAAATTTGTTTGCTGTTAACTTTACTCCCATAATAGCTCGTATTAAAGCTGACCTTTTTAAATGGGGTGACATATATATACTGGGCTGGTAGGATCAGTCTAAATAAAAATGAATATTCTGCCTCAATTATTATATCCTCTCACTTCCCTTGTGGTATTCCAATGACAGTTTTTGAGGATTTACATCGTGCTATAGCTAAATTTATTTGGAATTACATAAGCCAGAATTAAGTTCAGTAATTTATGGTTACTCAAGCAGCAAGATGGAATGGCTATGCCAAATTTTTTATTACGGGCATTCAGGCTGCTTTGTTTAAAATCCTGGTTTAAACCACAGACAGATGCAGCTTGTGAGTGAGAGTTGGCCAGGAATCTTAGTCTTCATTCTTTTTTTTTGTTTGTTTCTTTTTTTCTGGCATCATGCTCCATGGTTCGATCTGTCTGCAGGAAGAATCCAATTATGGTCCATGCTGTGAGGGTTTGGTGTGCTGTTCTAAGCCATCTGAACCTTTCAAACGAAAGAGTCTCTCCTGTTTTTCCAATAAATCAGAACTCTGGTTTCTCTGATCTTACCTTCTTTAGGAGTTTATTGAATTGGGAAAAAAGAGATTGATGTTTATAGCCCAATTGTGGCATGAAGATGGGTTTAGAACTTTCACAGACTTGAAAGAGGAATTTGAATTGGAGGAAGGGTTGATTTGTCTTCAACTGTGCGGGGCTTTTAGAGAGGTTGGTGAATGTATCGCAACCTTTACGTATTCTTATTCGATTTGGAAATATTTCTCTCAGATCCAGATGCATTTGTCAAAGGTGGTACTTTGGTATTTTGCTGGCTAAATACAGCTCGACTATGGGCACTTGCTTAATTTCAAAATGGAACACAGATCTGAATCTGTCTTTGTCACACAAAGATTGACCATGTCTTTGGATCTCAGCACATAAACTTATATTTGTGCAAAGAGGCTTGAGTTAATGGTCAGATTGCTGCATAGAACTTAAAGAATTCCTGGCCACTTTTCTGAAATCTTTCCTGATGTAAATCCCAGCTTGCTGGAGGGGGTGTGGGGAATTAGGCACATATTTACACATGTGGTGGGATTGCCCAGGGTTAATTACTTTTGGAAATTGGTGACACGAGATCTCCAACATTATTGAATACTAGGGATGTGCAGACCAAACGTTTAAGTTCATAAGTCCATAAGTCGAAAGGGGGGGTCATTTGCGGTCAATATGGACATATGGAGAATTCCATAAGTTGAGTCTATGTCCATATGTGCAAATAAAAATTTAAACCCCTCACCCGCCTTAATCCCCCCCCCCGCCCAAGACTTACCAAAACTCCCTGGTGGTCCAGCGGGGTCAGGACGCCATTTCTGAACTCCTTTGCAAGGAGCATGTGAGGTCGGCGTCACGTCGACATGGCGCCGTCACGTGATTCCCCTCGGGTCCGCTCCCGGACCCTCGTTGGGCCCAAAAGGCACTTTTGGCCAGCTTGGGGGGGTCAGGAGGCCCCCCCAAGCTGGCCAAAAGTTCCTTTTGGGCCCAATGAGGGGTCCGGGAGCGAACCCGAGGGGAATCACGTGACGGCGCCATGTCGGAGTGACGCGGCGTCACGTGATTCCCCGCGGGTCCGCTTCCGGACCCCTCGTTGGGCCCAAAAGGCACTTTTGGCCAGCTTGGGGGGGGTCAGGAGGCCCCCCCAAGCTGGCCAAAAGTGCCTTTTGGGCCCAACGAGGGGTCCGGGAGCGAACCCGAGGGGAATCACGTGACATCGGCGCCACGATGCCCAGGCTAGATGCCTCCCACAATGCCCAGGCTAGATCTCCCCTACTGCAATGCAAGCTTGTTCCTTGTCCTAACCTCGGTAGAGCTGGAGCATCATCTTATTCCCAGCCCTGCTTTATGTATTTAAATGTTGTTATGAAGTCACGCTACTCTTTTTGAGAATAAATAATCTCCGAGGTAGCTACAAGAATATTTTGCAACCTAGGCAAACCATCAGTCATGCACCCCCACCTCCCCTTACCTATTGGTGGCAGGTCCCGCACAGCTCTCCATTCATCGTGCTGGTGGGATTTTGCCGCCCCCAAATTTTGCCGCTCTAGGTGACTGCCTTAGTTTTCCTAATGGAAGCACCAGCCCTGCTAACCTCGTTTCCTTTAGCTTCGCTCCCAGACTCTTATTATCTCCTACCTAATTCTATTTTTTGTTCTGTCCGGAACTTTCTACATGAGACATGCCATGCTGGGGTCAGACCAATGGTCCATCGAGCCCAGCATCCTGCCTCTGACGCTGGCCAGTCCGCGTCACTTAAGATGTATCCGGCAGATCTTAATGGGAAGGTCCCTCCCCCGCCGTTGATCGCCATGCCTGCCAGGCTAATGATTGTTATCGGACCTGTCAAACTTGCCAAACCTTTTTTAAACCCAGCTATACTATTAAGCATGACTGCATCCTCAGGTCACGAGTTCCACAGCTTAATTTTGCATTGACAATTGATTTGTTTTCAATCTGTTCCAAGTTATTTTCATGGAGTGTCCCCTGGTCCTAATACATCCTTGAAGTGCCTGGCTTCATAATGTGTATCTGCTTTGTTACTGGACATTGTTTGACATACGTCAACTCTTGCCTTTGTCTTATTGCTTTCTTAAAAATTAAAAAGGATCCTTGGTTAAAAAAAAGTGAGCAGTGTAAAGGAGACCTGCCTGTTCCTCAGGGTCTAATCCTGTGGGTTTATGGGGCAGCCTGGATGGCAGGACCCAAAAGAAGCCTTGAAATTATAACAACAAATTCACCTTTTTTTTTTTTTTTATTGAGATGCTCATTGGAAGGTGCTGAGCTACAGATCACCTCATTGTTTTTTTTCTTTTCCTTTTGCAAAATTAAATGGCTTAGGTGAGCAGTTCAGCCTCCAGGTTGGGCAGCCATTTCGTAATGAACTTAATTGGTTAATGACATTTCAACTTCCCTGCCCGAGCATTCAGAAACATGACAAAGCTCACAAGAGCATAAGGATCATGTACACCAGTGCTCACCTCTACAGCCCGGGAGATTTTAGGCCAGTTCTGGATCTCTGACGACCCCCATTCTGCTGCACTCTGGCACCCACAGGGCTGATTTCAAATGGTTCAAAAGCAGGAACTACTAACGCCATGCAAAAGCCAGGCCTTGCTCCTTGGAGCGGGTCACTTGGCAGCTGTACTGGAGAGGATGCAGGCATTTTTTTTTCTGAACACCCTGCAGTATTGCTAAAAGTGGGTTTTCTCATTTCCCTTGATAAATATTTGCTGAATGCGTATAGGATGCGCATCATTAGAGAAAGAAGTATGCTTACTTTACGCGCCACGTCGGAGTGACGCGGCGTCACGTGATTCCCGGCGGGTCCGCCCCCGGACCCCTCGTTGGGCCCAAAGGCACTTTTGGCCAGCTTGGGGGGGTCAGGAGGCCCCCCCAAGCTGGCCAAAAGTGCCTTTTGGGCCCAACGAGGGGTCCGGGAGCGAACCCGAGGGGAATCACGTGACGTCGGCGCCACGTCGGAGTGACGCGGCGTCACGTGATTCCCCTCTGGTCCGCTCCCGGACCCCTCGTTGGGCCCAAAAGGCACTTTTGGCCAGCTTGGGGGGGTTAGGAGGCCCCCCCAAGCTGGCCAAAAGTGCCATTTGGGTCCAACAAGGGGTCCGGGAGCGGAACTGCGATGGACCACGTGACGTCGGCGTCACGTCGGAGTGACGTGGACGTCACGTGATTCCCCGCGCGTCTGCTCCCGGACCCTCACGGAACTTTTGGCCAGCTTGGGGAGTTTTGGTAAGTCTTGGGGGGGGGATTAAGGAGGGTGAGGGGTTTAAATTTTTATTTAGATCAACAATCGCGATTTCCAACGTATTCAACATAGCTATGTTGAATAAGTTGGAAATCCGATCGTTTACGCCTCATCACTTTTTTAAGTTAAAAAAAAAAAAAAAGTTGCGTTTTACATTTAAGTTCAAAACGAATGCACACCCCTATTGAATACCTTATTCATATCTCCTGAGCGTTGGGGTTATTGGGAAAGTGGTCTGGTTCAAGTGTTCCATTGAAATTTCAAACATTGGTCTCACAATTACTATTGGCTGCTAGATTTACTATCACTACTGTTGTGTTTGTGGCATATTTGTGGACTCTTGGTCGAAGTGATGATGACTCCTCCGACGGGGAGGGGCCCCTTGGGGAACCACAATGATTGGCTAGACTTTTAGTAAACAGACACTGAGGAAAGAAGGCTTTATTATACTGCTGTTGAATCTTGCCCAAGGAATGGATAGTACTGCAGTCCAGAGATATCGCAGTAAGCTCAGACAGTCTCTGTAGTAGATGGTCTCACCCAGATGTAGCAAAGGTCCGGTAGTGTTCCGCAGCTTGGGATAGGCCGTGAACCTGAAGGGTGGAATAAGAAGGGCTGGAGTGTAGTGATATTCACAGAGTAGCAGTGCTGATAAACTTCCTTCGGTAGTAGAATGAAGAGAAGGACCCGTGGTCCGAGGTGCAGGATAACCTGAGCAGAATAGGCCCTCGAGGAGCGAGTACCTAGCAGCGCCGAGGGTTCCTGAAAGAAAGCAGACAGGACCCCCGAGGAGCGGGTGTCCTTTGGTTAGGCAGTTGAACCCCGAAGGGCAGGTAGAAGCGAGAGGCCCCCGAGGAGCGGGTACCCAGAGCTTCCGTAGGAGTGAGATACCACGAAGGGTTGTGAGGAATCCAAGCGAGCAGCTTAGAAGCGGTCAGAGTAGCAAAACCGAAGTCCTTGCTAACTTGTTGTATTGGAGCGGAGCTGAGGTTTAAATACCTGGAGGTACTGATGTCATGCGGTGGGGACGCCCCCGAGGTTCCTGTCATGACGAATTCAAAGGCATAGGCAGTGCGCGTGTGACCTAGGAGGCCTCAGGAAGAAGCATGGCGGACAGGGATGCCCATGCTATCTTGGAGATGCTGAGGGTTTCAGCAGTCAGCAGCAGAGGCAGCCATCCTTCCAAGGGAGGAGGAAAAGGATAGAAGAGAGGTGAGGCAGAGTGGTCGCAGCTGTCTGCGACTGACAGATGCAACAGCTACCACTTGGAAATCCAAACCAGATGTGGAAAAATGGAGGTGTAGACCAGACATATGTGGGTATGGAAAGATTGCATTATTCTTTACTGGGATTGAAATCCAAATATGAGTCAATTTGGAACTGTTTTTCAGAGTACTATGATATATTTATGGTACCTTAAATTTGTTATGAAGTTAATTACCATATATACTTGTGTATAAGTTGGAAAATTTTACCCCAAAAATCGATCCTTAAAATCGTGGTCATCTTATCCATGGGTCAATCCAGATTAATGCCAGTATCGTAATTCAAGATGCATGAGTGAATAATTTGCCCGGGGGCGTGGCGCTGGCCCGGGGGCGTGGTCGAGGCCACCAGACCAGCTCCCGGGACTGGAGGACAGAGCGGGGCTGTCGGCGACGCGCGCAAAGTTACGCCTGCTTTCAGAAGGCGTAACTTTGCCGACAAAGGTAGGGGGGGGTTTAGATAGGGCCGGGGGGGGGGGGGGGGTTAGGTAGAGGAAGGGAGGGGAAGGTGGGGGGAGCGCGAAGGAAAGTTCCCTCCGAGGCCGCTCCGAAATCGGAGCGGCCTCGGAGGGAACAGGCAGCGCGCGCTGGGCTCGGCGCGTGCAGGTTGCACAAATGTGCACCCCATTGCTCGCGCCGACCCCGGATTTTATAAGATACGTGTGGCTACGCGCGTATCTTATAAAATCCATATCTTATCTTATTATCATATCTTATCATATCAAAATCGTATCTTATAAAATCGCGCCTGGTGTGCGAACAAAAGTACGCGATCGCACAAGTATTTAAAATCTACCCCTTAGTGAACTTAATAGCAGGTAATGGACTTCTCCTCCAAGAACTTATCCAATCCTTTTTTAAACACAGAAGATGACGCCATCTATGAAGACAAAGATGAATCAGCATTAGATGATGATTCAACAGATGGAGACAGCGAAGACAACATTTACACTGATGGCATCACCAAAGAACTGTTCCACGATTTATTCAGACTTTCCAATAATGAAGAATTGGACTTGGTAGGATTTGATTAAAAGAGAAGGATTCATTCAGCAGGGACTTTTTTTTAAGTTGTTAAATAATGTTTCTTATGAAATACTTTATTCTGCTTTTAAAACATTTATAGTTACATTTATTAAAATCTATGAATCGCCTAATACATCAGGCCTAAGCGATAAACAGAGGGTACATACATTGTAAAAAATAAATAAATAAAAGCTATTTTCTTATTGGCTTGTTTCTTAGTATGATTTCACCATTTTATTAAGCCCCTTAGGATTTACCCTTTATTTATCCATGGGTGACAGATAAATCTTGATTTTGGGGCCCAAAAATACCCTCAACTTAAACACGAGATCAACTTATACATGAACATATACAGTATTTAAATACAGGCACCCTATTCCACCATCATATTTCAATTTGTACATTCTGTGATCTCAGCTTGTCTGATCTTTTTCCTCATTGCTATAATGCCTATTAATGTTATATACTTAAGCTGTTTGTTAAATAAAAAGATTTAAAAAAAAAAAAAAAAAAAGTTGATGCAAACTAACTCCATGCGAGTGTAAGCTTTTATGTTTACCAAGGGGGCTGTTTTTTCTGCTCTGGCTTTTGTCCACAAACTTAGTGGTTAAAGCAGCGGGCTATGAACCGGGGACCAGGGTTCAAGTCCTACTGTTGCTCCTTGTGACCTTGGGCAAGTCACTTTACCCTCCATTGCCTCAGGTACGAACTTACATGGGAACAGGGAAATACCTATAGTACCTGAACGTAATCTGCTTTGAAGTGCTAAAAAAGCAAGAAAAACGGAATATAAAAATCTAAATAAATAAATAAAAATAAATATCCTCACCCATTGTTCTACTCCATGCACCATTCTCGGCCAATTGATGTATGCACATGCTTAAGTCCACGGTTCATTCAGACCAAGTGACCAGTTTCAACATGTACCCCTTCCAATGCATTCTGATGATAATTTTGTATCATCCGCAAATTTGATAACCTCACTCGTCGTATTCCTTTCCAGATCATTTATATATATATTGAAAAGCACCGGTCCAAGTACAGATCCCTGAGGCACTCCACTGTTTACCCTTTTCCACTGAGAAAATTGACCATGTAATCCTACTCTCTGGTTCCTGTCTTTTAAGCAGTTTGTAATCCACGAAAGGACATCGCCTCCTATCCCATGACTTTTTAGTTTTCTTAGAAGCCTCTAATGAGGGACTTTGTCAAATGCCTTCAGAAAATCCAAATACACTACATCTACAAAAAAAAAAAGTGCAAAAAATAGCAGAATATAAAATCCACTGGTTCACATTTATACATATGTTTATTAACCCCTTCAAAAAAAATGAAGCAGATTTGTTAGGCAAGACTTCCCTTGGGTAAATCCATATTGACTGTGTTCCATTAGACCATGTCTTTCTATATGCTCTATGATTTTGATCTTGAGAATAGTTTCCACTATTTTTCCTTGCACTGAAGTCAGGCTCACTGTTCTATAGTTACCCGGATTGCCCCTGGAGCCTTTTTTAAATATTGGAGTTACATTGGCCACCCTCCAGTTTTCAGGTACAATGGATGATTTTAATGATAGGTTACAAATTTTAATTAATAGATCAAAAATTTCATTTTTTAGTTCCTTCAGTCCCCTAGGATGCATACCATCCGGTCCAGGTGATTTGCCACTCTTTAGTTTGTCAATCTGGCCATCTTCCAGGTTCACAGTGATTTCGTTCAGTTCATCTGACTCATCACCCCTGAAAACCATCTCAGGAACTGGTATCTCCCCAACATCCTCATTAGTAAACATGGAAGCAAAGAATTCATTGCAATGGCCTTGTCTTCCCTAAAGAGCCCCTTTAACCCCTCTGTCATCTAATGGTCCAACCGACTCCCTCACAGGTTTCTTGCTTTGGATATATTTTTAAAAGTTTTTATTATGAGTTTTTGCCTCTATGGCCAACTTCATTTCAAATTCTCTCTTCGCCTGTCTTATCAATGTTTTACACTTAGCTTGGCAATGCTTATGTTTTATCCTATTTTCTTCAGCTGGATCCTTCTTCCAATTTTTGAAGGATTTTTTTTGGCTAAAATAGCCTCCTTCACCTCACCTTTTAACCATGACGGTAATAGTTTTGCCTTCCTTCTACCTTTCTTAATGTGTGGAATACATATAGAGTGCGCCTCTAGGATTGTATTTTTAAACAATGTCCATGCCTGTTGAACACTTTTAACCTTTGCAGCTGCACCTTTCAATTTTTTTCTAACTATTTTCCTCATTTTATCAAAGTTTCCCTTTTTAAAATTTAGCGTTAGAGCTGCAGATTTACTTATTGTCCCCCTTCCAGTTATTAGTTTCAATTTGAACATGTTACGATCACTGTTGCCAAGTGGCCCCACCACTGTTACCTCTCTCACCAAATCCTATGTTCCACTAAGAATTAGATCTAAAATAGCTCCCTCTCTTGTTAGTTACTGAACCAATTGCTCCATGAAGCAGTCATTTATTACATCCAGGAACTTTATGTCTCTAGCAAGTCCTGATGTTACATTTACCCAGTCAATATTGGGGTAATTGAAATTTCCCATTATTATTGCACTGCCAGATTGGTTAGCTTCCCTGATTTCTCTTAGCATATCATCATCTGTCTGACCATTTTGTCCAGGTGGACGGTAGTATACTCCTATCCACTATACTCTTACCCAGCATACATGGGATTTCTACCCATATAGATTCTACTGAGCATTTAGTCTCTTGTATGATCTTTATCCTGTTGGACTCTATACCCTCCCGGACATAAAGTGCCACACCCCCACCAAGTTGATCCTCCCTATCATTGCGATATAAATTGTACCCTGTTATAGCACTGTCCCATTGGTTATCCTCCTTCCACCAAGCCTCTGTGATGCCAATTTTGTCAATCTCATCATTTGCTGCTATACACTCTAACTCTCTCATCTTACTTCTTAGACTTCTGGCATTGGCATAAAGACATTTCAAAGTGTGTTTTTGTTTGTATTAACCTGCTTTTCAGTTGTTAGGGATAATTTGGAAATCATTGGTTTTGGTGATTTTTTTTACATATAGGCACATGGACTATGTTTGCTTTTAATGGAACCTCTGTTGGGATGCCTTAACTCTCCTGTTTCAGTAGTATCCTTCAAGGATACATTTCTCCGAACCATGCATTGCTCAGTGACTGTCTGCTTTCCCCCTTGTTCTAGTTTAAAAGCTGCTCTATCTCCTTTTTGAAAGTTAGTGCCAGCAGCTTGGTTTCACTCTGGTTAAGGTGGAGCCCATCCTTTCAGAAAAGTCTCCCCTTTCCCCAAAAGTTTCACCAGTTCCTTACAAAGCTGAATTCCTCTTCCCTGCACCATCGTCTCATCCACGCATTGAAACTCTTGAGCTCTGCCTGCCTCTGGGGACCTGCATGTGAAACGGGAAGCATTTCAGAGAATGCCACCCTGGAGGTTCTGGATTTCAGCTTCCTACCTAAAACCCTAAATTTGGCTTCCAGAACCTCTCTCCCACATTTTCCTATGTCGTTGGTGCCCACATGTACCACGACTGCCGGCTCCTCCCCAGCACTTCTATAATCCTACCTAGGTGATGCGTGAGGTCTGCCACATTCGTACTAGACAGGCAAGTTACCAGGCGGTCCTCACGTCGTCCAGCCACCCTGCTATCAACAGTCCCTCCTAAGAATGTTGGAAGAACAGGCCAATAACATTCGAACCCTGATCCAACAGCAGCAGCTCTGGTCACTACATGAGGAGGTGGGAAAAGCACCAGTTATACTTAAGAGACCCAGAGGGGAATGGGTGTGCTTCTAGAAGGATTGACTTTGACTAAATTGGGTCCTGAGGATGATGCCAAGGCCTTTATTTCACATTCGAAAGAGTGGTGGAGATAGCTGGTTGGTCCCGGAAGCAGTGGGCTGATAGGTTAGCACCCCTACTGACAGGCGAGGCTCAGGCAGCTTATAGAGCCATGGACAAAGTGCAGGCTGTGGACTATAATGAGGTAAAAAACAGCCATGATCAATCGCCAGGGACTCACACCAGAAGTTTATAAGAGGACGTTTAGGGGGTTTAAGGATGGGAAAAGGGGAGAGACCCAGCAAAACAGTGCAGACATTAAAAGATCTAGCAAACCAATGGCATGCCCCGAGATTCAAAGTACTGAAGACGTGGTAGCATCCTTAGTTCTTGAGCAATATCTAAATATATTACCTTCCCCTATAAGAAACTGAGTGGCTGTCAGGGACCCACTGTCTTGGGAGAGGCTGTCTGATTTAGTGAATGATTCTTGGACTCAGAGGAGGGTCCAATCCTGAGAGGTTCTATTCCTGGGAGCCGCAGAGGATGAGACCACAGGCACCAGAGTGGAACAGACTGAGGAGTTTCCTTGGAGAAAGAGGGTGGAGAAGCCCAGCCCAGCCCTGGAGATTGGAAGAAAGGAGGACGGTAGTCCAGGTTTTAAAGTAAGAGGTTTTCCTTCAGAAGGAAGGGCTGCACTCCAGTGTTTTTACCTGTGGGGAGGAGGAGCATTTTACAAAGGACTGCCCCTATATGGAGTGTTCATTTACTGACTGCGGAAAGCAGGAAATAATATTAAAAGGGTTTGCCAGAGGGGTAGGCATCAATGGGACCCAGATGGCTGCAATCCTAGACAAAGGAAGCCACCAATCTTTGATTGTGGGTCCAGTGGCTAGGGAAATGGGCCTTCTTGAATCCCTATGGGAAAACTATGTCCTCTGACATAGGTAACACTGGGATGGGAGGGGAAGGAAGTAAAGCTAAAACTGTCAGTAGTAGAAAGGCTCCCTGTACCACTGATTTTAGGAAGGGACTGGGAGGGGATGCAAGGCCAATCCTGGACCCAAGAAACGGGTTGCTGTAAGAGCCCTGTCTCGTGGCAGCGATAAGCATGAGGGTCCGATTAGCATGAGAATAGTAGGCTTGAAGCCCGAGATTCTGGAGAAACTACCTCATTTTTGGGATGAACAAGACATGGATACTGTAATTCAGAAGGTGAGAAGAAATATGGAATAAGAGAGAGGCTCTAATAAAGGGGAAGAAAACCCCATATTGTGAGATTATTGGGGGATTGGTGTATTAGATCATTCCAGAGACTAATCAAAGGGCGGGAAGGAAGCAGTTTCTTGTGCCAGAGGTCTTTCAGGGGACAGTACTATCCCTTGCCCATGACTCTCCTATGGTAGGGCATTTGGGAAGCAAAGCCACTCTGGCTCGATTAACAGAGCACTTTTACTAACCTGGGATAGCCTGGGCTGTCAAGGACTAATGTGCCTCCTGTCTTATTTGCCAGAGAACAAATACCAATAAACAAAAACGAAGTCCATTGGTTCCCCTATCCACAGGCGTGGAACTCTTAGAATGGGTGGCAGTAGACATTGTAGGTCCTTTAGGGAAGAGTGCGAGGGGCCATGAATATATTTTGGTGATGATTGATTATGCCACCTGGTTCCTGTGGGCCATTCCCCTGTCCACCAGTTCAGCCAAAGTCATAGCGGGGGAGTTTATCTGAATTTTCTGCCAAATGAGGTTCCCCTGGACTCTCCTAACAGATTGAGAGACAAATTTTATGTCCCAATTACCACAGCAGGTGTGGGCTTCATTTAGGGTCTAACACATTAAGATGGGTTGGTAGAGCGGTTCAACTGGACCCTAAAGGAGATGTTACATAAATGCATCCAGGAGGATTTGTGCAACTGGGACCAACTAATACCATTCCTCTTGTTCACAGTCGGGGTACCTCAGAACTCAAAGGAGTTTTCCCTGTTTGAGCTACTCTTTGGGAGACAGCCTCAAGAAGTGTTACGTGCTTTGGGAAGGTCGAACTCCTTCGGAGATGAACATAGTAATGTAGTACAGCTGAGAGGCAGGTTGCCTAAGACACAACAGATAGCCCAAGAGAATTTTCAGAGTCCAGGAACGACAGAAGACTTATTATGATAAGGGATCCCAAGAGAGAGTTTCAAGTTGGGGATAAAGTACTAGTGTTAGTATCCACTTCCCCTAACCAAATACTAGCCCAGTGGAGGGTTCCCTGCGAGGTTTGCAATTGTCTTGGACCTATGGATTATGAGGCAATACAAGGGAGAAATAGGATCTAGGTCTTTCATATCAATTTACTAAAACCCTGGGTTGAGCGAGATGCGCCAGGTACCGACAGCCCCAGAGATTAGGAAGTAGACCTTGGCCCAGCAGTAGGCCAAGAGCCTGAAAAAGGTATGATACAAGTAGAGACTGGTCTGACCTTAAACCAGCAACAGGACATCAGGACCCTAATAGAGCAATTTCCTGATATTTTCCAATTTACCGAGGAAAACCCAAATAAGTCAGCACAGAATATATACCGGGCTAGGAAAGGTGCAATAGAAGCATCGTATAGGGGCGGATTTTAAAAGGGTTACGCGCGTAACCCTTAAACCCCCCCCCCCCCCCCCGCGCGCCGAGCCTATTTTGCATAGGCTCGGCGTTGCGTGCAAGCCCCAGGACGCGCGTAAGTCCCGGGGCTTTGCTAGGGGGGCGTGTCGGGGGGCGGCGCGACGTTTGGGGCGTTTCGGGGGGCTTGGTGCCGGCCCGGGGGCGTTCCAGGAGGTGTGGCTGAGGCCTCCGGATCTGCCCCTGGGTCGGGTAATGGCGTGCCAGCGGGCCACCGGGGCAGGCGTAACTTTTGCAATAAAGGTAGGGGGGTTTAGATAGGGCTGGGGGGGTGGGTTAGGTAGGGGAAGGGAGGGGAAGGTGGGGGGAGGCGAAAGGAAAGTTCCCTCAGAGGCTGCTCCAATTTCGGAGCGGCCTCGGAGGGAACGGGCAGTGCACGCAGGGCTCATTGTGCACCCCCTTGCGCGCGCTGACCCCGGATTTTAAAAGATACGCACAGCTTCGTGCGTATCTATTGAAATCCGGCGTACTTTTGTTTGCACCTGGTGCGCGAACAAAAGTACGCGCTCGCGCTTTTTTTTAAATGTACCCCATAGTGAATGAGGAAGTCCTGTAGTATTAGTCCCTAAGTCTGATGGATCTTCCGGTATCTGTATAATAGATTTCCGTAAATGCCATCTCCCACTTTGATGCATACCCATTGCTGAGAATTGAGGACTTTCTGGAGCAATTTTGGGGGAGGGGAAGCACACTATCTGTCAAGCTTAGGCTTAACTAAGGGATATTGGCAAATTCCCTTAGACCTGAGATTTAGGGTGAAGACAGGGTTCATTACCCACAGGGGTTTATAAAGTCCTCCTGTGTGGGGTTCATGGGGTGCCCTCCACTTTCCACCACACTATCAACCTAGTATTAAGACGCTACCAGGTGTATGCTGGATGATGTAATAATTTTCTCCAAGGCTTGGCAGGAGCACATCAAACATTTAACTGGGGTACTCCAATCCCTACGTCAAGCAGATTTGACCACAAACCCAAAGACTTGCCCATAAGACCCTTACTCAAAAAACAGAGGCAGTGGAAAAAACTCCAATATCTAAAACTAAAAAAACAGGTAAGGGCATTCTTAGGTTTAGCTGGATACTATAGAAGGTTTATTCCAAATTTTGCTGATCTTACAGCCCCCTTGATCAACATGTTGAAAAAGGACCGACCTACTCAATTCCGGTGGGATCTGGCCACAGAAAAGATCTTTGAGGAAATAAAAGGGAAGCTATTCAAGCATCCCATTCTACCTATCATAGACATCAAGCTACCATTTATTTTACAGACCGATGACTTGTACGTAGGGTTGGGTGAGGTTCTGTCTCAGAGGGTAGGAGAGGAAGAGCACCCTCTGCTATATCTTAGTCGTAAGTTAAAAAGTAATGTGGGACTGTAGGAAAAGCTTTGCTGATATCCAAGTAAATTACATAGAGAGCTCTTCCTTGATCCAATTCTCTAGTCACCCAAACAAAAAAATCAATCAGCTTTATCTGAGTGGACTTTCCCTTGGTGAATCCATGCTGCCTCGGGTCCATCAACTTACTGGATTATAGATAGTTCACTATTCTTTCTTTCAGCCTATAGCTAGGGATTCACCCATCTGTGAGAACTGCTTGTCCTTGGAGAAAGCAGAGTTGCTTACCTGTAACATGGGTTCTCTGAGGACAGTATGATGTCAGTCTTCACAAAACCCACCCGCCTCCCTTCAGAGTTTTTCTCCATGTTCTAGCTATATCATGGATTGAGGAACTCTGCCTAAGGGGCAGTATGATAACTACACTGCACATGTTCAGTAGGGCATGTTTGAAAACCGTAGAATCTTTGAGATCAAAGTTCCAGGCTGGGCTCCATCTGATGATGTCATCCATATGTGAGGACTGAAATCATGCTATCCTTGGGAATAACCTGTTACAGGTAAGCAACTCTGCTTTCAACAGAAAAACAATTTCATTCTTTATATAAACAAAGACAGCAAAAACCTGCTTATCTCAAAAGTGCTACAGACATTCAAAAGTACTGTTCTGACATTGTTCCTGGCGCTTCCTGTTAGATTTGGCAGTTCGTGGGGTGCCCCCCACGAACCACCGCACTCACCTCCCCAGCTGGGCTCTCCCTGCGGCAAGATTCTACACTCCAACACAGCGAGACACCACCAGCTCTGCACGTGGCAGGACGCCACCGGGCCTTTTCACTCTCCTTAGGCGAGCATGTGCTCCTGACCATACTCCTTTTAAAGGGCCGTAGCTTGAAAAGCTCAACGGCACCTGCTGATGACCTCACATGCCAAGCCCTATAAAGGGCTCTCAATGGCCTTCTCTCACTGCCTCAGCAACAGGTCCAACTACTCGTCAGTAGTGCGGGTTGCTTCCCTTTGTTCAATCTTTGTCCAGATTGTCTTCAGTCCTCATCTCGCTTGTTTTTGCCCTTGCCTGCCTGCCTATCTGTTCCTCTTCTCCTTTGGACGGCTACCTGTTTTGACCTCTGTCTGGATTTTGGATACACCTGACTGCCATCTGTCTCTGACCATAGCCTGGATCCCAGATATGCCTGACCATCACCTTCCTACGACTCTAGCTAACTATGGCCCTCCTCTTCTGCTATCAGCAGAGACCCCATCTAAGTCCTGCCGGCCGTGGCACCCAAAGGTTTACCCCGAGGGGAAAATGGGCTGGTATTGGTGAAGGTCCTAACTGGTCTCTGCTTTGCCTAGGTTGGTCTGTCAAAGATAAGATACTGCAGGGCTCCTCCCTGCAGGTAGCATCAATTTTGCCTTGGCCCAGCAGTCCACAAACACAACAGTTTGCTGAGGCCATCGACTTCGTGGACTTGACATTGCTGCAGGCTATCCCTGGCATAGCCTGCAGGCTGCAAGACCAATAAGGTACCCTGGAGCTCTTGGCTGCTGCGATGGACCGGCTCAACAACTGCCTGGAGGCCTTCACCAATCCTTCAGTACTGTCTCCATCCCTCTTCTCCTCCTTTGGATGGATACCTAGTTTTGACCGCTGCCTGGATGCCGGATATGCTTTACTGCTGCCTGCCTCTGACCATTGCCTGGACCACAGATGCACCTGACCGCTACTTGCCTCTGACTATTATCTGGATCCCGGATACGTCTGAACCCTGCTTGCCTACAACCCTAGCTGTTATGCTTGCCGGTCCGCGGGCTTCTCCCGTGAACTGTTGCACTCACCCCATGGCCCGGGCCACTGCCGAGTTCTACCCTCCATCTGCATGGCAGGACACTACATGTTGATGGGCCAAGATGCCGCTGAGGCACTTCACGGCAGGATGCCGC
This sequence comes from Rhinatrema bivittatum, assembly GCF_901001135.1. Taxonomy (NCBI): domain Eukaryota; kingdom Metazoa; phylum Chordata; class Amphibia; order Gymnophiona; family Rhinatrematidae; genus Rhinatrema; species Rhinatrema bivittatum. The sequence goes on along the minus strand of NC_042617.1, from coordinate 222,516,581 downwards.
TGACACACAGCTAGGCCTCACGTCAGGACATTTAGGGCCGGATTTTAAAAGGGTTACGTGCGTAACCCTTTTAAAACGCCCCTGCGTGCGCCAAGCCTAATTTGCATAGGCTCGGCGCTCACACAAGCCCTGGGACGTGCATAAGTCCCGGGGATTCGCAAGGGGGGCGTGTCGGGTGGGCGGCGCAAATTTCGGGGTGTTCCGGGGGGGCGTGGTGCCAGCCTGGGGGCGTGGTCGAGGCCTCCGGACCAGCCCCCGGGTCGGGTGATGGCACGCCAGAGGCAGGCGTAACTTACCCAACAAAGGTATGGGGAAGGTTTAGATAGGGCCGGGGTGGTGGGTAAGGGAGGGGAAGGTGCGGGGGGGGTGGAAGGAAAGTTCCCTCCGAGGCACCTTTGCGTGCGCCGACCTCGAATTTTATAAGATACGCACGAAGATTTATAAAATCTACCCCTTAATGGGTCTGTGGTGGGAAATCCCCCCATTGTTTTGTAAATAATATTTATTAACCATATTGAACTGGTTCAAACTTCAGATAATACATAATGTAACATGAGTTATAGTGATTTGTTTACATCAGATTACAATATCATCAAGTTAAATTGTATTGAATGCAGTTTCTTAATAGGCTTAAAGCATATACATGTTCATGAAATCTCTAATTTTATAATATACCGAAGAAAAGGACACATATGGACCATCATATATATTTGGCTATGCTGGTACTTATGGATAACCTGCCCTCCGCGATTGGTACTGGAGCCATATTGCTGTGAACCGTTGTATTTAATGTGTTTATGGGCCGTCAGTTTATAAAGCTCACATATCTTATCTAATTTGGAAATGAGCAAGGTGGGGTGTAGTGGATCAGACATTTTCCAAGTTGCTGCATTAACACACCTGGCTGCTATCAATGTTTGGTGCATCAATAACCACTCGTTTTTTGAGCTATCTAGGGGCAAATTTAACAAAGCATTTTTGGGTAGCAGGTGTATTTTATCATTCAAAATTTGCTGCATTATCTGTGAAACTGTCCCCCAAAATTTTGCTATATTGAAAAAATGAGCCCTTACAACCACAGCCCCTCCAACAGGAGTCATTGAAGCTAAGATTTCCTTTGAACAACCTTACCGGTGTGTAATACCACCTTAGTAAACTTCTATAGCTGTTTTCAGAGAGTGAAACCGATATTGAACTTCTTTTAGTGTTAATAAAAATCATATCCCATGTTTCGTCCTCAAATTCTTTCCATAAGTCACTTTCCCATGCTTTTATATAGGTGAGTTTCTGACTAGAATCATTGTTAAGAAGGCTATATATTTTTGAGACTCCCCCTTTTATCCTGTCTGCCTGGTCACACCATTTTTCCAATTGAGTTTTTCCTTTAATTAAATCCTCTTCTATTTTTTCAGAGCGGATGAAGTGGCAGACTTGGACATATGAAAAAACATCCCCATCCATGAATTGATACTTTTCTTTGAGATGCTGAAAAATTAGCATCCCTCCCATCTCCCATATATTGCCCATAGTTATAACCTTTTTCATTTTTCAGTCTTTGAAACAGGAGGACTCCCAACCCGGGAAAAATAGACTATTGTGGAACAGTGACGAACTGAAAAAATACTGCCTTCTACCCACCAATTTATGCTGCCACTGTTTCCAGACTTTAATAGTTGTCGGTAGTTGGGGGTATAGCACTTCCAGTTAGCCAGGTGTTCCGTGGCTGCCATGTTATTGCCCAAATGGGCATTCTGCCTAGCAATGCTTATTCTATTGATACCCATCGTTTCTGCTCACCCTTTTTATTCCAGTCTATAATTGCTCTGATTTGTGTGCTGCCATAAAATACCACCCTAGATGTGGGACTCCCAGCCTACCTCATAGTTTATGTCAATATGTAACCGTTAGTTCTTGTAGATTTAAACATTATTCTGAAGATGTAAACTTAGATTTTGAAGACTGTAATCTGTAAGCATTTGTATTCATTGTAAGAATTTGTATTTATTATTTAGCTATTTACATTGATCTGTTACCACTTGGTCCTGTTCTCTCCTATACCTCAAGTTCTAAGTTCCTACAAAGTTAGCCTTGTTATTTTATACCCACTTGTTTGATATAATTTTCCAATATTGGTTCTGTGTAAACCGAAGTGGTATGTACTAGTACATGAACTCCGGTATATAAAAGCCTTTAAATAAATAAATAAATATAGTATCCCGCTTGCTACCCTAGGCGGCTTCCTTTTCCATATGAAAGCAAATAGCCATTTCTGCCAACATTTGAGCGCAGCGGTAGAGACATGTATTGGTAGTGTTTGAAAAAGATATAAAAACTTAGGGAGAAATGTTGAGTTTTAATTCACTCTTAAAGGCGCTTATCCACATAGGACACACAAGGATATCAAATCAAATTTAGTAGAAACAAATATAAATTTATTATTGCATATCCTTGGGAGACACAGGCAGCCAGACCCTCTGCTCATCAGCACTAGCTCCTGTCTCTTATTGTATGCCAGTGAGTGCTGCATTTTATAGGTTTAAAATATACAGTGATGTCTATGAGCCTATGATTATCACTTACTGAGTTTGTCATATTAAAATAAGATGAACTAAACCTATGTTAACCTGATCCCTTTCCACCCAAATTAAGGTCCCCCTTGCTTAAGCCAGATGTTCGCAGCAATCCTCTGATAGTCCTTTGTCCTGTCAATCTTTTCATCCTCAGGGAATATTGGAAAACTCCAGTTTCACTAGGGTCCCTGAAGTCGAGACGGTATTCTGTGAGAACGTGACCTCGTCCATTTGCCCCATGTGACCTCATGACCCTCCATCATAAGTTTGGACAGCTCCAAATGCAGTCCAGATGTCTCCCAGAGTCTCTCCAAACTAGGGTCAATTTGAGGTTCTCGTGGCCAGAATTTGCAGATAGGCCAATGCAGTAAAGGATTTTGGATGAGCCATAGTCTGAGTCATAGTTTCCATGTTGGTTTCAGACTTCAGGCTCACATATATCAGAACATTCATTTTTATTGATGCAATTCTGCCTACCCATGTTAATGGGGCTCTGGACCAATTGTCTAGATCCTTAAATATTTTGGAGGTCAGGGGTATATAGTTCAAACTGAATAAATCCTCCACCTTATTGCTAATTAATATGCCTAAATATTTTATTTTTTGGGGGGCCCATTTGAATGGAAACTGCTGTTTTTAACACTTGAGTTTGTTCCTGTGGGACAGAGATATTTAAAATCTCTGATTTATCAAGATTCAGTTTAAAACCGGAAACAGAACTGAATTCTGACAATGTTTCTACTACATTCGTCAATGAATTTAGTGGGCTAGATAAAGTGAATAAAGACATCTTATGATCGATGCCTCCTATTTCAATTCCTGTTATGGATAATAATGAGTGAATCTTTATAGCCAGTGGTTCTAAGAATAAGGCAAATAATAATGGGGATAGTGGGCAACCCTGTCTAGTTCCTCTCTCAATAGGAAATGGGTCTGAGTAAGCTCAGTTTACTTTTTTTTTTTTACTTTTTTTATTTATAAACATTTTACAATACAAACCAAGAATAATACTTGAATCAGAAATTATAATTCTTTTCACCAATAGGTCACAGAAAAATATACATCAAAAAAACAAATTTACCATATTTATCATTTGCTAAAGTCCTCATTGTTTGGAAAAGTACTCTCAACCTAAAGGAAAATATAATTTTACTTTCAATAAGAAAGATATATAATACAATCAACAATGCTTAGGACATATACTAATTTTATGATCGTGTGACAAGGACCTATTGCACTCCTTCCACTGGTGAAGGGGATAGTACATCTAAATTAGGATGTTTATCTTTCAAAAAATTGCTCAGGCACCATAAAAATATATGTAGTATCTCTATATTTAATGACACATTTGCAATTATACTTCAAAATAAACATTGCCCCCATATTTAATACCCGTGGTCTTAATTTCAAAAATTGTTTTTTCCTGATTTATGTCTACCTTGCGAGGTCTGGAAATACTGAAATTTTTAAACCCATAAAGGGCTCATCACGAGTATGGAGAGCTTTGCGCAAAATCCACTCCCTAGTCTGTTTCTAGAAGGAAAACTACTATTAAAGTGGCAGAATATATCTGCCACTTCTACGAAGATTCAAGTATGTTTATTAGACCCATATCTGGTTCCGGTGTACTGGGAATTAAAACCTGATTTCCCTCCTTATTAGTATCTGTTCTTTTCTTATAGGGTGGGATATAGTAAATCCTCGAAAGTGGTGGAAAAGTTTTCTCAGGTAACTTTAGCATTTGGACCAAATATTTAATCCACATATCACGTGGTGTAATTAAGGGATCCCTTGGAAAATTTATAAATCTCAGATTTTTCCCCCATGTTTGGTTCTCCAATTGTTCCATACGATTTGTCAAATATTGGTTCTAATTAATTAACTTCCCCTGAACTTCTAAGGATTTTTTTACATTTTTCTTCTAAACATAATATTTTATTAATATTCCCTGAAATTTCGGTCTGGATTTTTTCAGTTCTATCTTCCATCCCCTTAGTATAGATTGCAAAATTATTGAACTGCTGGGAGAGGTTGTCATTAACTCTCTGGATCGCATCCCATAATACATCATGTCACTATATCAGGTTTTACTAAATCTTTCACCCTTGGAAATTTCAGCAAATTCCAAAGTTTTAACTTCTTTTCTAAACAGTGGAATATCTGTGCAGTCCTTAACATCTTCTGCTCTGCCTGACACCAAGGCAGCCTGCTGGTCTTCTCTGGTCTATGATCCGATATCTCCAACAAAAAGAAATTATAATGTTCAGCCGGATTTACAGGAGGTCTTCGATCGATTGGGAACAGAGTTGTTTGCAGCTCTTGAGGAGAGCCAGTTTCCACTTCTTCCCGGTCACCCCTCAGTGAGCCCACTCCCGATCCCTGCATGTCTCTTGTTATGTGCAGATCCATCGGGCCGAATAACTGAACTGGAGAGGAGGTAGAAGCAGTGAAAGCCTCCCGCTCCTTAGCCCTCCTTTTTGTAACTGAATGAGGCATAGTATAGGAGGAAAATGATTAACTCTGCCCTCAGGGTTCACACAAACACATTGGTATTGTATCAGTTTATAGCCCTTTCCGATCAATGGAGGCTTCGAGAGGGAAAAGAGAATGATCAAACTTACAGTTTGCAGAGATGGAGATATTGTAACAATGCTCCAAGTTATGAGAGAGTCAAAAACAAAGCCGCGTGCCCCTTTGGCGCTGAGCCGGAGGCAGCTGTGCGCCTCAGGAGGGCCACTTTTAAAGGCCTTTCAGCGGACCCTCCGTGATGACGTCAGGACGCAGGAAAACCAGCTGTCGCCTCGTCGAGGCCAGTATCTCTGTCTCACTCCTGGAATGGCCGCTGGCACAGTCAATCTCCTTCTCTCTCCTCAACCTCAAGCTCCATTTATTTTAGCACATGCTTTAGGGGTTTCATACAACTTAGATAACCATCCCAGAAAAAAAGGGCCAATATTCATTTTCTCCACAGTATGGAACAAGTATGGCCAGTGGACCATATCGAACACTTTTTCAGCATCGACAGATAGTAGAACTGCTGGAGTGTGTCTCTGATGCACCCACCAGATAAGATCAATAATCTTGCGGACATTGTCTGCTGCCATCCTGCCCAGAATAAATCCTGTCTGGTCAGGGTGAATCAGTTTTGCCATTACTTTATTTAAGCGATTGGCCAATATTTTGGCCAGTATCTTTAAATCGATATTAATTAGTGAGATGGGTCGATAGGATCCACATTCCAGGGGGTCTCGACCAGGTTTTGCCAAGATTATCTCAGCTATGTTGGATCCCGAGAATAATGATGCTCTGCTTCATAAGGAATTAAAGAGTTCTAAGAGAGGAGAAGACACTTTTTGTGTGAATTTTATGTAAAATAGGGCCATGAAGCCATCTAATCCAGGTGCTTTATAAGGTTTAAGATCTTTGATCACTTGTATGACTTCAATCAGAGAGATTTCTTTTTCTAAAAATTGTCTTTCTTCCTCGGAAATATAAGGAAGATGAACCTGATCTAGATACGTGTCAATCCTATCCACCTGAATACCTGTGTCTTTCGAATAAGGAGCTCCATAAAACTGCTGAAAACGTTGATTAATTTTGTTAGATGATACCAATATAGAGCTGTTTTCCCCATAAATCCCAGTGATTTGATTTTGGGCTATACGGCGTTTCAGCCGTTTGTGCGAGAAGCCTACTAGCTTTATTCCCCCATTCAAAATGTTCTTGTCTCACGAGGTTTAACTGGTAGGAAATAGCATCTAAGGTTAAAGAGCATAGTGAGTTCCTAGCTTGTTGCAGTTTCAGGAGAACAGAATGAGATGGATTGCCCTTATGCATAGCTTGCAATGAAGCAATCTCGGCCAATAAATTTGCTTTCTGAGCTAATTTTGTCTTTTTTTTTTTATATGTGGCCTGAGATATGAATCTACCTCTAAGTACCACTTTTAGGCATTCCCAGTATAAGGGAGGGTTGCACAAAGTGGCTTCATTAAATTTCTTATATTCCCCAATCTCAGCTAATATGGTGGAACAAAAAGCCTCATCCTCTAATAGAGAATCATTTAATTTCCAATATCTCTTTCCAGCATCTATGTCTGACATCCGTAATTGTACCCACACCGGGGCATGGTCTGACCATGTTATCTGGCCTATGTCTGTTCCAGTGATCTTCTGACTGAGAACTTTATCTATCAAAATAAAATCGTTCCATGAGTATGATTTATGAGGGTTAGAATAAAAAGTATAATTTCTATCGTGGGGATGTCTAGACCTCCATATGTCCAATAGCTCCCATCTCTGTATAAAGGATTTGAGATGTTTCCTCCCATTTTTCGCTCCTAGACCACCTCCCGTGGAATTATCCAAGCGAGGCTGAACTGTCAGATTGAAGTCCCCAGCTAATACCAAATGGCCCTCTCCCTCTGAACTAAAAATGTTATCTAATACATCTATATATGCAATGAACTCCCCATTGGGTACATAGATGTTCAGAAGGGAATAAATCTCCCTTCCTTTTTTTTTTTTTTTAAATTTTTAATTTTCACAAACTTTTACAAATTCTTACAAGAAGAACTCTTTAGCAATCAAGATACATGGGTATTGTAAAAAAATCCTATTTGATTTACACAAAACAGAAATAATACAATTATATTTTAATTCTCTTAACCTATACCAAAACAATATAGGTAATGGGGAGGCTGAAAGTAATACAGAGTGATAATATTAACTAATTAATTAATAATATGTATATGCGGACGACATACAAATCCTGCTTCCCATAGACAAAACCATCGAAGATACTCTAAATAACTGGAATCATCTCCTCACAAAAATATCTCCTCTTCTGTCACAACTGTCACTCTGCCTCAACGTAAACAAGACCGAGATCTTACACATATCCAACAACCACGCATCACCTCTCCATAACAACTTCACACCCAACCCCAACGGGCCACAACTTACTCATGCTACAAAACACCTAGGAATAACCATCGATAATGAGCTGAACTTCAAACAGCACATCTCCACAATGATCAAAGACGGATTCTTTAAACTGCAAACCCTAAAAAAACTCAAACCCCTCCTTCACGCCCAAGACTACTGAACCGTTCTCCAAACAATACTTTTTTCCAAACTCGACTACTGCAATACTCTACTCCTTGGCCTCCCCGAAGCTACCATCAGACCACTACAGGTACTACAAAACACCGCCGCCAGATCCATCACAAACATCAAAAAATATGACCACATCACCCCCACCCTCAAAGAACTACACTGGCTTCCCATCAGCCAAAGAATCCAATATGTTACTACTAATGTTACTACTAATGTTACTACTAATCCAATGTTATTACTAATGTAAATACCTATACCTAATGTTATTCTCTTTCTTTTCTTCTCTCCTCCCAGTTCTATTACCTTGTTATTTGTAACTGCTTCCTTCTACACAAATAGGTTATTGAATTGTTTACTGTACACCCCTGTTATATGTAAACCGGCATGATGTGTTTGCAACATGAATGCCGGTATATAAAAATTTTAAATAAAATAAAATAAATAAATAAATAAATATAAAACCCTAACACTCATCCATAAAAAAATGAACAACAATAAGATGGACTGGTTAAACTCTACCTTACTTCCATACACCCCACATAGAAACCTCAGGTCTATGGACTCTGGGCTCCTCACCGTCCCCAACCCCAAAATGGCGCACCTCACCTCTACCCGAAAATGAGCCATATCAGTAGCCGGCCCCATGCTATGGAACTCCCTACTGCCCCTCCTCAGAAATGAACCTTCTTCGCAAATTTTCAAAAAATACCTCAAAACCTGGCTCTTCCTAAAAGCCTTCCCACCAGAGATTTAGCCCCTTCCATAGGCCCCCCAGCCACTCAGAAATGAATCTTCCCAGCCCACTGTTAACCACCCAATGGTTCCCCTTGTAAAATATAACTGTAAATATTTCTTCCTCTATGCCACCCCTCCCCATCTATCTTCTCATTTTCACATGTTATATGTTCTCTCTAAATTATTTTGTTAATTAACCTTCAAAGTTAGTATGTATATTTATCTTCCTAACCTTAGCATTTAAGTTACTATGTTACAATGTAAAATAAGTAGCCTCTACATTATTTGTGTTCAGTTACATGTAAACCGATGTGATATCTCGATCGAATGTTGGTATATAAAAACTAACAAATAAATAAATAAATAATCATCGTTTCATAGTTAGTAATGGTGCCAAGAGGAGTTTGTGGCTATTTTCTTTATATCGAACCAGCTGTGAGGTCTCTTTGGTGGTGACCGTCTAAGAATTCTCTAAGCTGGTTGGTGTCGAAAAAAACATATTTTTGTTCTGATAAAGAACACAATCCTTGCAAGGATAGCGGAGATCAAATTTTGCACCTAGCTGTAGCACTTCTGATCTTATACTAAGGAAAGTCTTTCTTCTTAGTTGCGTAACTTTAACCAAATCAGGGAATATCCATATTTTCTGGCCCAGAAATAATGATTGACATTTTCGAAAAAATTACTTCAGAATATTATTCTTGTCCATCAAGAAGGCAAAAGACACAAGCAAAGACCTTCTCTGTGTAACCTCCTCTTCTTGAGAACTCTCCAGAATCCTTGAAATATCCAAAGATTCAGATGGCTGTACTTGACCTTCCTGCGCTGCTTGATTTACATAATTAGATTGTGGATGGTAATACATTTTTGTGATAACTGGTAATGCAGCCTCAGGAATTTTCAGTATCTATAGGTGAAACAAAATTCACAACGGGAAAATTTTAAATTCTCAAATTGTGAGATCTCATAGCATTTTCCAAGTTTTCTAGTTTTTTTACAATGAATTTGTTCAGTCTTGACCAAATTCTGTTGAATATTCTCCATTGCAGTAACATGCTGTCCCATGTCTTCCAGTTTTAGACATAGTAGTGATTAAATTGGTATTAACCAGTGGGTCCAAGAAGGCTGCCAGATGCTTTAGCATGGCATGAGCATTCTCGACCAAGTGATTTATTCTTAGTTACTTGTGGAATATCTTACCTTTTGATGGGGAGAAAGCGAAAACCGAGGACACTGTACCCCGCGGCAACTTCGGTAAACCTTCTGACTGGGCCAATGGACGCACACACAGCGCGCAGCGACAGAGGAGCGGGAATCCTGCCGCTGGAGAGAAGAGGAGGGGAATATGAGCTCCCCTCTCTCCCAGGCTCAATATCACCGTTGAGCCCCGCAGAGAGGACCCCGACGCTTAATCCAGCTGCCACGAGAACAGCTTCACAACCGGAGGAGGAATTCCAAGACCAAAGAGTGGAGGAGCTCAGCCCCGCGGGGATTGGGAGGAGCGTTGGTGGCAACTTCAAGCCCAAGGAAAATGCCAGGGCAAAGCGGTAGTGAAAAAGGAGATTCAAGGGAAGAAGCCTCGGGAGCAGATGGGGGAATCCCCGCAACAGAAATACCATCAATGGTAAAGACCGCAAGTTTTCTCATTTGAGACGCTGTGGGAAGCTACAAATGAGATGAGACTGTCTATTTTACAACAGTTGACTCCAGTAATGGAGCAAGTTAGGCGACAAGATGAAAAAATAGAAGTTATTTCGAATACTAATTTGGAATTGGAACAACAGGTTTCTTCTATCAGGACTGAGATAAAAACAATTCCTCAATTAACTTTGATGAAAGGTAAAAATAACACTGCTCTGAAAATAGAAAACCTTGAGAATATGGCTAAAAGTAGAAACTTAAGGTTTATAAATTTCTCCCAGTTACCTTTAAGATCTCCGAGACAGGTCTTTAAGAAGTACCTGATTGATATACTCAAGGTTTTGGAGACAATGATACCACCGATAACAAAGATATTTTATCTACCCAAGTCCAGAAGAGTGCCTGCTGACCAAGAAGGAGAAATGGAACCTTTAAGACCAGTTCGTGACCAGTCTCTTGATCTTTTGGCAATTCTGGAATCATCAGACTTGGAATTAATAATGCAACATTAATAATGACCTGCAACATTAATAATGACTTTGGCACTAGAAACTAACAGGGAATGGTTATTGAAATTATGCTTAAGATATAGGAATGAGAGATTTATGGGAAGTATTATAAGAGCTTTCCCGGATGTCTCTCGTGAGACCCAGAAGAGGAGAAAAGCATTCCTCTTGCTGAGACCTCAGGTCTTGTTGATTGGGGGGGAGATATTTCCTGAAATTTCCATGCAAATGCGTGGTTAAGTATTTACAGAACACTTATGTTTTTTTTTTTATTCCCCCCCCCCCCCCAGTTAACCCAATTCATAGTGGGGAAAATCCCCATAACTCCCGAGGTACCCTGTTTAGATCCTCCTGGTCCCTCATAAAGTGAAAAGGGTTGCTGTTACATATGTCTATTTCCTAATATGAGTTATAAATACTTTTTCTTATGGTTGTGAAGGATTCATCCCCCATTATTGAGGACTTTAAATAGAGAGATTGAAATTGTTATGATTTCCTAGATTACTATTGTAACCGTATTTGTATTGTATAAGTTAAATCTTTTTTTTTCCTATCAAGAATTGTTCTTGTAATTATTGTAAATTGGCATAAATAAAAAAATTGGTATTAACCAAAACTTGGTTTTTTGTTTTAAGCACTGCTTGCGATACTGACATTAAGGAACTCTCAACTGATTTCAACACTCTCCACAATCCTTCAGCAGTCATAAATTCTGGGCACCTAAATCCTGTCTCCATTTTCGGGTTCAAAGAGGCCTTCTCCACCCCCACCCCTACACCCCCCACTGCTGCCTGCTCCTTGTCTCTATGTTTGGTCTGTTCTTAATTCTGACTCAACAGGTCTTACTGCAGCAGGAGTGGCAGAATAGAATCTCTCCTCTGTTCTTGGAGGGTTTGCCGCTCCAAGACTCCACACTCTCTTCTGAGAGTATCCTCCGTAGCGAGGACTCCAGAGATCCCCTCTCTCCTCCCGGGGATCCTTCCACTCTCACCAGGCTCCCGATGCTCTCAGAGCGGGGAGGAGCCGGTCTGTTCGGTTCGCCGGGGCTTAAGGTGGTATCCAAGGCCAGGGAGGAGGCCGCTTGCTCCAGCACGCCTCCTCCACTGGCTGCATCTCTTGGCATCTGTGCCACATCATCAATGAAGAATCCCTCGATACAGGGCTGTAGAGGGTGAATAGCAGGAGAACTCAGTCATCCCACGCAACTTAGCTTTCCTCTTCATGTGAGGCATTGTTTTGAGGTAAACTCAAAAGAAGAAAACCAGTAAATCAAGAAACTGCAACGAGAGCATCTCCACCACCTCCTTACTCGGCAGCCATCTTGATCAGCCATAAATCTCCCTTCCTACTTCAATCTGCAAGAATAGGAAACGCCCTCCAGGGTCCTCTCGAACCTTTCGAATGTGGCACTAGAAATCTTTATGCAACAAAATGCTGACCCCTGCGTATTTAGCTGAGTTATGGAGGCTGCTGCAAAGAATTGCTGGGGGAACAAGGGCCACTGCAATAAATGTTTGTAGCGATGCTTTAAATGTGTTTCTTGTAAGAATATAATAGTAGCGCCTGAGATCTGAGCCTCTGCCCTGAACAGCTTTCGTTTGTGTGGACTATTCAGGCCCTTTACATTAAGTGTCAGTATTTTAACAAAAGCCATCTTGCTACATAGATTAAATAGCTTTCATGTTTTCCCATCTGATTCCCATACTTTCTCCTCTCGTACCTCACAGGCCCTTTGTTCTCCATATTATGCCCCATAGTCTGATGATTATTTCTCCCGATGAATATGATGCTATATTGTAAGATGTAAGCACATACTAGCCTAATAGTAAGAACCTTTATTCAACATGAATCTTGAAACTGCGTTTGACTTACCCTCCCCCACCCCCCCTCGCCCTTACAATGCTGCCATTCATTCATAGCAGATCTGCAAACGCAGATGAAGGTGTATGCATACACAAAACATGTTCCAGCTCTCCTCGAGCCAATGATGTTGAGTAAACAAATAACATTACTAATTTATGCAGTAATCGCCTCTTAAATATAACTTGAACTGTAGTTCGCCCATGAACTGTACAACACAATATGCTTAGTAATTCTGAAGCAACTCCACACCCACCTCTATGATATCTTCTCCCTTCCCAGGCACAAAAAAAGAGGGGGAGGTCTCTTATTGGCCGCTAAAAAAGATCTTAAATTAATCTCTCAGACAGTTAACACCGCCCCCAAATTTGAAATTGGCTTTTTCAAATCTTCACATTTACAAATCTGCCTAGTTTACACCTCCCCTGGCCTCCTTGACCACAACGCCTCCCCTCTCATTGAATTTTTTGCCGCAAACATAGATATGGACATTCCAGCTATCATCCTCGGAGATTTCAATCTCCACGTCGACACCATCCAACTATCCCCCTCCTGCGATGCCCTCCTATCCTCCATCACTGCCATGGGCTTTAAACAAATCATCTCCAGCCCTACTCACAAAGCAGGCCACACCCTGGGTTTGATTTTCACAAACTCCCACCTCCTTCATGCAGACTCACCCACCTGCACCCTGGTCCCCTGGTCAGACCACTCGCTTATAAGAACCAAGCTCTTCTTAAATAAAACACTGACCATCAACCAAAACAAAATAACACCATACAATACAGAAAACCCTGCACTAAGGAGGAGCTAACCCTCGCTCTCTCTAATAACCTTCACAATCTAGACCTCGCCAACGTGGAGGCTGCCCACAACTCATGGAACAAGATAACCAGTAACATTGCAGACAATATCTGCCCACTCATCTCCAAAGACCTAAACTCAAATAACACAAAATATCCATGGTATATGGCTCAACTAAAGGCACTCAAACAAGAATTAAGAACCAAAGAAAAGAAATGGCGCAAGGATGCTTCACCCACCCTGCTAGCTGCATATAAACACACTCTCCATTCCTACAGAACTACTATGCCCAAATTATCCACAACTACCAATATAATGCCAAAGCCCTCTTCTCTTATGTCACGAGCCTCACTAAAACAACATCTCCCCTTATTGTAGAGAATAGGGTTATCAACAAATGTAATGAACTAGCATTCTTTTTCCACAAGAAAGTGGACAAGCTTATGCCACGATTCCCACCCTCCACCTCCCTACCCCACACCACCCAAAAAAACCCGAACATCTCACTCAATTCTTTTGAACCTACCTCCGCCTCGGAGATAGTAGCACTCCTAAAGAAAATGAAACCCTCCTCACACCCGGAGGAAGCCATCCCGACAAAATCACTTCTTACCATCCCAGACATCAGTGCCAAGCCTTTATCAGAAATCATTAATTGCTCTCTTTCCCTCGGACAAGTTCCCTCCACCTGGAAACAAACCACTCTCAAACCCATTTTAAAGAAACCAAACTTAGACCCAGCTGACCCCTCAAACTTCCGGCCTATCTACAACCTCCCTTTCCTAGCTAAACTTAGGGAAAGGGGGTCAACCTACAACTTACGGATCACTTGGAATAACACAACACTTTATTCCCATCACAATACGGCTTCCGTAAATTCTTCAGTACGGAAGCCCTCTTAATATCCCTCTCGGATACCCTACTCAAAGGACTCGACACGGGCCAGTCATGCATTCTAGCCATGCTAGACATCTCTAAGAAATTGCCATGCTGGGTCAGACCAAGGGTCCATCAAGCCCAGCATCATGTTTCCAACAGAGCCAAACCAGGCCACCAGAACCTGGAAATTACCCAAACACTAAGAAGATCCCAAGCTACTGATGCAACTAATAGCAGTGGCTATTACCTAAGTAAACTTGATTAATAGCCGTTAATGGACTTCTCCTCCTAGAACTTATCCAAACCTTTTTTGAACCCAGCTACACTAACTGCACTAACGACATCCTCTGACAACAAATTCCAGAGCTTTATTGTGCGTTGAGTGAAAAAGAATTTTCTCCGATTAGTCTTAAATGTGCTACTTGCTAACTTCATGGAATGCCCCCTAGTCCTTCTATTATTTGAAAGTGTAAATAACCGATTCACATCTACTCATTCAAGACCTCTCATGATCTTAAAGACCTCTATCATATCCCCCCTCAGCCGTCTCTTCTGCAAGCTGAACAGCCCTAACCTCTTCAGCCTTTCCTCATAGGGGAGCTGTTCCATCCCCTTTATCATTTTGGTTGCCCTTCTCTGTACCTTCTCCATCACAACTATATCTTTGTTGAGATGCGGCGACCAGAATTGTACACAGTATTCAAGGTGCAGTCTCATCATGGAGCAATAAAGCAGCATTATGACATTTTCTGTTTTATTAACCATTCCCTTCCTAATAATTCCTAACATTCTGTTTGCTTTTTTGACTGCTGCAGCACACTGAGCCGACAATTTTAAAGTATTTTCCACTATGATGCCTAGATCTTTTTCCTCGGTGGTAGTTCCTAATATCTAACATCGTGTAACTACAGCAAGAGTTATTTTTCCCTATATGCAACACCTTGCACTTGTCCACATTAAATTTCATCTGCCATTTGGATGCCCAATCTTCCAGTCTTGCAGGGTCCTCCTGAAATGTATCACAATCCGCTTGTGTTTTAACTACTCTGAATAATTTTGTATCATCCGCAAATTTGATAACATCACTCGTCATATTCCTTTCCAGATCATTTATATATATATATATATATATATATATATATATATATTGAAAAGCACTGGTCCAAGTACAGATCCCTGAGGCACTCCACTGTTTACTCTTTTCCACTGAGTAAATTGGCCATTTAATCCTACTCTCTGTTTCCTGTCTTTTATCCAGTTTGTAATCCACGAAAGGACATCGCCTCCTATCCCATGACTTTTTAGTTTTCTTAGAAGCCACTCATGATGGACTTTGTCAAACGCCTTCAGAAAATCCAAATATTCTACATCTACCGGTTCACCTTTATCCACATGTTTATTAACCCCTTCAAAAAAATGAAGCAGATTTGTTAGGCAAGACTTCTCTTGGGTAAATCCATGTTGACTATGTTCCATTAAACCATGTCTTTCTATATGCTCTACGATTTTGATCTTTAGAATATTTTCCACTATTTTTCCCGGCACTGAAGTCAGGCTCACTGGTCTATAATTACCCAGATCGCCCCTGGTGCCTTTTTTAAATACTGGGGGTACATTGGCCACCCTCCAGTCTTCAGGTATAATGGATGATTTTAATGATTGGTTACAAATTTTAACTAATAGATCAGAAATTTCATTTCTGAGTTCCTTCAGTACCCTAGGATGCATACCATCTGGTCCAGGTGATTTGCCACTCTTTAGTTTGTCAATCTGTCCTACTACATCTTCCAGGTTCACAGTGATTTCGTTCAGTTCGTCTGACTCATCACCCCTGAAAACCATCTCAGGAACTGGTATCTCCCCAACATCCTCATTAGTAAACATGGAAGCAAAGAATTCATTTAGTCTTTCTGCAATGGCCTTGTCTTTCCTAAGAGCCCCTTTAACCCCTCTGTCATCTAATGGTCCAACCGACTCCGTCACAGGTTTCTTGCTTTGGATATATTTAAAAAAGTTTTAATATGAGTTTTTGCCTCTATGGCCAACTTCATTTCAAATTGTTTCTTCGCCTGTCTTATCAATGTTTTACATTTAACTTGGCAATGCTTATGTTTTATCCTATTTTCTTCAGATGGATCCTTCTTCCAATTTTTGAAGGATGTTTTTTTGGCTAAAATAGCCTCCTTCAGCTCACCTTTTAACCATGATGGTAATCGTTTTGCCTTCCTTCCACTTTTCTTAATGTGTGGAATACATATGGGACTGCACCTCTAAGATTATATTTTTAAACAATGTCCATGCCTGTTGAACACTTTTAACCTTTGCAGCTGCACCTTTCAGTTTTTTTCTAAATATTTTCCTCATTTTATCAAAGTTTCCCTTTTGAAAGTTTAGTGTTAGAGCTGCAGATTTACTTATTGTCCCCCTTCCAGTTATTAGTTTAAATTTGATCATGTTATGATCACTGTTGCCAAGTGGCCCCACCACCGTTACCTCTCACCAAATCCTACGTTCCACTAAGAATTAAATCTAAAATAGCTCCCTCTCTTGTTGGTTACTGAACCAATTGCTCCATGAAGCAGTCATTTATTACATCCAGGAGCTTTATGTCTCTAGCAATCCTGATGTTACATTTTACCCAGTCAATATTGGGGTAATTGAAATCTCAGGAACACTGGTGCAGGAAAAAGTTTTCGATTCCACTAAATACAGTTAAAGTTGTTTTATTGTAGACAAATAACAATTATTCAATTGGGCAACTCCATTCGTGAGAACAAAAGAAACTCAAAATCCCCCGACACGGTCCCGTGTTTCGCGGTGGCTGCATCGATGCTGGACTGTTGCCTTCATCTTAGTTTTATTGAGTTCCAATTAAGTTTAGGAGACACTGTCGACCACAACATACATAATCGATCGCCTCTCCAAAATAGGTATTTCTGGAATAGCCCTCAGCTGGTTTAAATCCTTCCTCAGTAATAGGCACTATATGGTCAAAATTGGAAGCCATGAATCTAACCTCATTAACCTAACCTGTTGGGTTCCCCAAGGTTCTTCCCTCTCCCCTACACTCTTCAACATCTACCTACTACCCCTTTGCCAACTCCTTGCTGACCTCAGTCTAACGCACTATGGGGCAGATTTTCAAAGGGGTACGCGCGTACCCCCTGAAAATCTGCCCCATGCTCCCCCTGCGCATGCCGGCAGCCTATGCAACATAGGCGTGTAAGTCCCGGGGCTTTCCTGGGGGGGCTTATCTGGGGCATGTCGAGGAGGGGTGTGTCATGGCCGGCGCATCATCAGGGGTGTTCCGGGGGCAGGGCCGCGGGCGTGGTTCCGACCCAGGGGCATGGCCGCAGCCTCCGCACCGGAACATGGCGTGCCGGCAGCCAGCCTGGTGCACGCAAGTTGCACCTGCCTCGGGGTAACTTTTCCAACAAAGGTAGGGGGGGGGTTTAGATAGGGCTGAGGGGGTGGGTTAGGTAGGGGAAGGTGCAGAGGGGGGTGGAAGGAAAGTTCCCTCCAAGGCCACTCCAATTTCGGAGCGGCCTTGGAGGGAACGGAGGCAGGCTGCGCGGCTCGGCACACGTAGGCTGCCGATTTTGCGCAGCCTTGTGTGCGCCGACCCCGGATTTTAAAAGGTACGCACGGCTATGCGCGTATCTATTAAAATCCGGCATACTTTTGTTTGCGCGGGTGCAGGTTTTTAAAATCTACCCCTATATTTATGCGGATGACGTCCAAATACTCATCCCCATCACGGAATCCTTATCTAAAGCCCTCAAGACCTGGGACAACTGCCTCACCTCCATTAACCGCTTCCTAACTAACCTCAACCTTGCCCTAAACACTACAAAAACAGAGCTACTCCTCATTTTCCCTGGCCACCATAACCTCCTCTCCCCTGATCAACCGTCCTCCTTTCCCCTGATCAACCCTCCTCCTTTCCACAGCACATCAGAGATTTAGGGGTCATTCTTGACAGCCATCTAAACTTAAAAACATTTATCAACAACACGACTAAAGATTGCTTCTACAAACTGCAGGTCCTTAAGAAACTAAGACCCCCTCCTCCATCACACCGACTTCCGAACAGTCCTTCAAGCCACTTTATTTAGCAAGATTGACTACTGCAACTCCCTACTCTTAGGCCTTCCTGCAATTTCCATCAAACCTCTCCAAATGATGCAAAACACAGCTGCTAGAATCCTCACCAACTCCCGCAGAACAGATCACATTACGCCAATCCTCAGATATCTCCATTGGCTTCCGATCCCCTCCGGAATACTTCACAAGACCCTCACAATTATCCATAAAACTCTACACAACCAGAATATTCATTGGCTTAATGACTCTCTGCGCTATCATACATCCAACAGACCCACCAGAGCTGCCTATAAAGGATCCCTGTCTACAATCTCTCACAAACTCACCCATCACATCTCCACCAAAGAACGCGCTTTTTCCATAGCGGGACCAACATTATGGAACTCTATGCCACCTGAACTATGCCTAGAACACTGTACAAAAACCTTAAAAAAAACCCCTAAAACTTGACTATTTAAACGGGCCTATACATAACAACGCCACCACCCTTCTCTCTCCCAAAAGCCTCCTCTTCCTCCAACCTAGAAGTCTAACTCTATTTAACTTTCGGTGAATTTTTGATCATACATAATACTGAATCTTCTATATAGTTAATAATTCAATCTCTTATCTAATGGCCCTGCTTAAGTCCACCGGACTCTTTCTCTTTCCTCTGCTCCTCCCAGCTTGTTCCTTCATCTCCCTGTTACATGTAACTTTAATTTTTCTCTTTCTAAAGCACGTTTTTTAGAAATCCCTATAATTGTAAATCGATGTGATATGCAAATGAATGTCAGTATATAAAAGTTTTTAAATAAATAAATGCTCATCTAGTAATAGGGAAAATTCACACATACTTCAGGAGAGGAAAAAGAAAAGTCCCCAAAACACCAATGTCTTTTCACCCCTTGCCTGCATCCTTATCTTTGGATTGTCGATGCAATCTTTGGCCTCCTTTGTTAACCCTCTACCATTTCGGGGTGTCTCCACTTTGCACTTGAGGAAATCAGCTGCAGTGGGGATCTTGACTGCGTGGTCTGCTTCCTATAATATGGCCGCTGCTTCCTCCACTGTCTGTACCTTGTATCGTATCGTTACAGCTAACCCAAAAGGAAATAGCCATCGATATCTAATTCCTTCTCTGCGTAAAATTGTAGTAATTTCGCGAAAATCCATCCTTTTCCTGAGAGTCATTGGGGAAATGTCCACAAAGATAGAAATGCTGTGAGAATTCCATTCCCACATTTGTTTCTTGGCAGCCATTAGCACTTTTTCTTTCACCTTTTAACGGTTGAAACAGGCGATGATGTCCCGGGGTTTATTACCCATCTTCAGACCCAGAGATCTGTGAGCTCTCTCATTTTCTACCTCTGGTTCGCAGTTCTCATTATCCGACCCTTGCTTGAAAAATTTTTTACAAAAGCTCTTAAACTGTCTCTGTGCAATCAACATACTCGTCTGATTCCGGGATGCCACAAAAGCACAGATTGTTTCTGCGACTCCAGTTTTCTAAATCTTCCAGCTTGGTTTGAAACTTGGCAGACTCTTGAGATAGTTGCAGACATTGTGTTTGTAATGTATCCATTTTGTTAGCTTGTGCATCGATCCTCGCATCGCAGTCATCAATGCGCCTCCCAATCTCGGCCATTTCTTTGCATATATCAGCCATCGTGGTCAGCAGGTCTTTTTTGTTGGCTTTCATGCTTTTTCTAAGCTCGCTTGAACCATTGCCGAAATTAATCTCTGGTGGGAAGATCGGTTGCATTCATTTCAATGGTGCTAGGACATGTAGCCACCTCTCCTTCTGACGATGTGAGGCTCTCTGTTTCTCCAACTTCACTAGGCCCATCCTCATTGATCACATTTTTAGAGTATAAAAATTGCCTAAAGTCCAGTCCTTTTTTCTTTTGAGCCATCTGGGATTATAGAGCTACTGTTTGTAGATCGTTAATCAAGACCACAGTTCCTTATTCACTGGCGATTTTCTGCTAAGGGCTCGAGGATTCTGAGCTTGGATTTATGCATCCATCTTGCTCTGTGGTGCTAGTGCCCCCCCCCCCCCCCCCCCCACCTCTATAGTGCCCATTGTTGACCTCACAGGCTCAGATCTATATAAAGCCTTCACTTCATCATCCACAGTGCCTCAGAAACAGGTCTCCCTACTCTTTAGTAGTGCGTGTTTCTCCAGCCTTCCTCATCTTCAGTTCCTGTGTTCCTCATTTTCAGTTCTTCGGTTCCTGTGGTCATTGTCTTCAGATATTTAGCTTGTTTTCCTTGCCAGCCCACCTGTTCTGCTCCTTGCCTTCCTGCCCTGTCTATCCATCCCCCTGCCTCTGGGTTCTCTTGATCGCCTCCTGCCATTGACCTTCGCCTGCCACCGGATAAGCTCCGCCTACTCTGACCCAGCTATCTTAATGGATCTCTCCACCATCAGCAGAAATCCCCCACCTAAGACCTACTGGCCCTGGCACCAGAAGACTCAACCTGAGGGGAACATGAGCTGGTAAAAGTGAAGCTCCAGCTAGGCTTCTGCCTCATCCAGGTTCACTTGCTGATGGTGGGGTTCTGCAGGGCTCCTCCCTGCAGGTTGTGTCAACCCCACCTGGGTCTAAGGTCCATGAGGTCCATGAACATAACAGGTTGCTGAGGCCATGGATCTGCTGGTCCTGATATCCCTGCAGACCATCCTGAATCTCACCCATAAATTTCAAGACCAACAGAAGATCCTAGAGATCTTGGCAGCTTCTATGGACCGGCTGGCCATGTGACTAGACACACTCTCTACTTCAGCGGCGCCACCACCGCCTGTGTCAATACGCTGATACGCCGGGGATTCCAAGCAATGCTGGGAGTTTTTGAATCATGCCACATGCACTTTTCCTTACAAGCACCTTTGTTTACGGACATCTTGACAAAGGCAACCTGTTTACTCTCCCCATTGGATGCAACAGCCCTAGCATGTGACTCCGCCTCTGGGAGCATACAGATCCACTGCTGCATAACTTAGAACAATTTATTAAACTGTTCAACACAGTCTTGAGCCTGGCTGTATGGCCACCATAGGTTCCTGACTTAGTCCACCTCTGCCAAGGCTCCAGAACCCAGGCAGAATATGCCATTGAGTTTAGGACCCTGGTAATGGAGCTCAACTGGCGGGAAGATTGTATTATCACAATCTTTCTTGAGAGCATTTTCTCAAAAGATTAAGGATGAGCTCGCTGCTCAGGACCTTCCAGCCTCATCAAACTGACCAGGAAAATTGACTGCTGATTCCAGCAGATGACATGAGAGGTTCACCTTTCTTGAAAGAACATTACATTGGCACCCTAGTTCCAACGGACACTTTCGATTCCGACTCCTATTGCCCCGACTCCTCACACCTCACTCCTGAAAAATCCATGCAGATGGGTCGCAGCCGTTTGGCCCCTGAAGAGAGGCTCCACTGTAAGCATCAGGGCCTATGTTTATATTGCGTTGGCCGGGGACATCTGTTAGCCCAATGCCCGCTGAAATCAGGAAACTCCAGCACCTAGGGTCCAGTGGGAGATGACCCTAGTCCTTACTGTTCCAGCTCCCCCACCTTAAGAGTTGGATTCTATAAGCTTCTCCACACAGGCATTTGTGGACTGGTTCCGGTGGGAACTTTAATATAAAAGAACTTTGTGGATCCACTCCTTATTCCTACAGTTTGGAGGGCCTCTCTCTTGATAATCTCATCCATCTATGGAGGTCCTCTTTTTAACCAGGTCACCCTAACTACAACACCGGTGACCTTATGCACTGGTCACCACCACCAGGAAAAACTCAGTTTACACATAATCTCCAGGGCCATCCATCCCATTGTCCTGGGATTACAATGTTTCCAACAGTATTGCCCACAATTTAACTGGACTACTTTACAACTTACCAGGTGGGGCCAAGAGTGCATGAATTCCTTCCTGGAGCATGTGGAACCTCCATGCCTCTTGATAGTGGCTACCACTCTTCTGGGACTTCCTCAGCAGTATTCAGACTTTGAAGACATCTTTTCAAAGAAAAAGACTGAGATCCTGCCTCCTCACCATACATATGACTGTAAAATTGAGCTCCTTCTAGATACCAAGCCCCTGTGGGGAAGGGTCTACCCCTTGTTGCTTCCCGAGATGCAAGCCGGGAAAACTTGGAACGGTGCCCCATCCAGTGGTATTCCAAGCTTTACAGAGAGATTCTTAGGATTTGCTAATTATTATCATCAGTTTATCCCAAATAACTCTATGGCAAACCCCCTTACTGTTCTTACCCGCATGGGTACCAAAACTAAGTACTGGCTGCCTGAAGCTGTAGAGGCATTTCAAAACTTGAAGAACACCTATGTGGATGGTCCCTGTCTGCGTCATGCATCCCCCAATTGGCCATTTGTCCTAGAATTGATGCCTCTACTCTGGGCATAGGGGTGGTTATAAACCAGCACTCTCCAGAAGGAGTACTTCATCCATGTTTCTTCTTTTTAAAGAACATTTTGCCCATGGAATTTAACTATGGCATCAGAGATCAAGAGCTCCTGGCTGTTAAATTAGCTCTCAAGGATTAAATATCAAGCAGATTGTGTTGAATTGCAGGAGGACCTTGCGAGACTGGAAGATTGGGCTTCCAAATGACAGATGAAATTTAACGTGCATAAGTGCAAAGTAATGCATATAGGGAAAAATAACACTTGCTGTGGTTACACAATGATCTTAGGAGTTTCCACCCAGGAAAGAGATCTAGGCGTCATAGTGGATAATACATTGAAATCGTCGGCTTAGAGTGCTGTGGTGATCAAAAAAGCAAACAGAATGTTAGGAATTATTAGGAAGGGAATGGAAAATAAAACGGAGGATGTCATCATGCCTCTGTATCGCTCCATGGTGAGACCACACCTTGAATACTCTGAGCAATTCTGGTTACCACATCTCAAAAAGGATATAGCTGCACTGGAGAAAGTGCAGAGAAGGGCGACCAAAATGATAAGGGACATGGAACGGCTGTCCTTTGAGGAAAGGCTAAAGAATTAGGGCTGTTCAGTTTGGAAAAGAGACGACTGAGGGGCGATATAATAGAAGTCTACAAAATCATGAAAGCACTTGAACAATTTAATGTAAGTTGGTTATTTACTGTCTCAGATAAAGGACCAGAGGGCACTCCATGAAGTTAGCAAGTAGCTCATTTAAAACAAATCGAAGAAAATTCTTTTTCACTTGGCGCATAGTTAAGCTCTGGAATTCATTGTCAGAGGATGTGGTTACAGCAGTTAGTGTAACTGGATTTAAAAAAGTTTGGATAAGTTCTTAGAGGATAAATCCATAAACTGCAATTACAATAATTAATTAGCAATAGTAGCTTGTGATTTATCTAATATTTGGGTACTTGCCAGGTACTTGTGACTTGGATTGGCCACTGTTGGAAACAGGATACTGGGCCTGATGGACCCTGATGGTCTGACTCACTATGGCATGTCTTATGTTCTTATGACTATGTTGATTCATGTCCTATCTGCACACAACAAAAAAGTGGCATGGACGAACCTGGGGGCTGTTACAGCCATTGTCATTCTCCAGGAACGCTGGACCACCTGTGCATGGACTTTATCGTGGACCTCCTCAACTCAAATAGCGCCGCCGTGATTTCGGTGGTGATAGATTATTTCTCTAAGATGGCATACCTCACCCCTTTATCCGGCCTCCCTTTCACGCCAGAATTGGCATGACTCTTTACTCTCCATGTCTTTCACTTACATGGCTTACCCAAGCACGTATTGTCTGATAGAGGAGTACAATTCACTGTATGATACTGGCGCTCTCTCTGTAAAAAAAAAAAATCTGGCATCATGCTTGGCTATACTACCGCTTATCACCCACAAGGGAATGGACAAGCAGAGCGCACCACAAGTACTCTCAAGGCTTTCCTCCACCAGACAGCCTGGTTTTGCATCCATTTGTACAGTGTCTTGCTACAAGGATAACTAGATACTGGAAAATCTGGTCAAGCAAGGTGGAGGATTAATCAGCTGTAGCAATACGGCAGCGCTCCTGGTGCAGCTGCTAGAAAGAAGGGAGAGATTGGCTCAGTCTTTCTGGGCTGCAGTGAGTGGTGGCACTCTTCAACGACCACTGCCTTGAAGTTTGAGTGTTCTGCATCCTACCTCTTGGCCGTCAGTTCCCTTTCCTCTCCTTTTCAGATTAGGCTTCGTTTATCTGCTAAGCAGCTGCCTGTCCTCGAGGCTCAGGTTCAGTTTTCCTTTTCTGTTCTGGCTTCTGAGGCACTGCAGCTCATGTGGCCACGGTACTACCATGCTGCTTCACTTTGCCTGTGCTGTGCGAGCAGATAAAAATCATTTAAGGTGGATTTAAAAAAACAAAACAAACGAGGGCGTCCATATGCGCATGGTTCCTGGCACGCGCATGAAAGCTCCGATTTTATCTTAGCAGAATGCCAGGAGTACATCAAGTTTATCATATAGACGCTTGTTATAAATATTGACCAGTCATAATAGGCTTCATTGTAAAACCAAGATTGCTAGATGATTTGCCTTATTTTTAATCATCGGTCAAAGTAGAAGGTAATTTTTTTCAAGATATTTTCATTTGCAGTACATGCAATTAGTGCAATTTATATGACTTATCTTATGAACATCACTGTGTACATTGCTGATGGTGTTAACCTCTGAAGCCATAAATTATCAACACGCCCGACATGGGTCCATGTTTTGAACGCTACCGTTCTTTCTCAAGGGCTAAAGATCAGCGTCTATGAGATAAAACAAATGTTATCTCAGAAATAATATGAGCAAACATAACAGTATTTAGAATACCTTTAGTGGGCAATGCATAAACGTTGAAAGGGTAGCCAGCCACTTACTGTATTTGTAGTCCTTCAAGATCTGAGATTTCAAAACATGGCGTTTCCGCGTTTAGTTTCTGTGACAGCGCCGGAAGTGTTGGCTTAATATATGCAGAGATGACGTAGGTAATCGCAATCAATGGTGACGTAGACACTGTCAGGTGAGTGTATACCATTCAACCGCGAGGTTTGTATGATAAGCAGTATGAATTTTGCCGTGGGGATCAGTCCACGCAGAGCCGGTAATAGCTTGGCTGCAAAAAGAACATCTATCCCAAGTCTAATGACCAATGATGTGATCTTCAGAAGTGTTCGAAGGAAAAGGCAAATAAGAATGAATTAATAAGTCTTTTAGATTTTTGCCCCGATTGTAAGCAATTGTAGGAGGACTACTGAAAACAGAATGCATTTTTAAAATGGGCCAATGATAGAAAATTAATTCAGAAATCTGGGATGATAATACGGAGTGAGGCAACACGCATGTTAAAGAAGTTTCTTCTGGTTCTTTATTATCAAGAAGCAACCATTCACGCTCCGCATTATAAGCCCGTTTGTAGGCTTTTTTTTTTTTTTTTTTAACATATTTGGGTGGATAGCCATGTTGTAAAAATTTTTGAATCATGATTTGAGATTGTACAATGAAATCAGTTTTGTGAGTGCATAAACGGCGTAGTCGAAGAAACTGACTGATGGGTAAATTCTTGCGGAGATGAAATGGATGGAAGCTAGAAAAATGTAGATAGGGTGTTTTTGGCACAGGACTTCACAAATAAATTGGAAATAAGATGTTGATCTTCTTTTATGATGAGAATATCAAGAAATTCAACTTGCTGAAAATCATAGTGCATGATAAATTGTAGGTGACTGTCTAATGAATTTAACCATTGTAAAAAAATAATAAGTGAAGATTCATCAGAATTCCAAAGAAAAAAGACGTCATCAATATAGCGATACCAATGGGAAACATTACAAAATTCAGGTGCTCCATACAAAAACCTTTTTTCAAATGCTGCAATGTACAAATTTGCTATACTGGGGGCCATGGTGGCCCCCATTGCAGTTCCTTGAATCTGTTTATAAAAATTATCTTGAAAAATAAAATAATTTTCAGTAAGAGCTAGTTGTGCCAACTTGAAAATGAAATCTGAAGGAATACGATGTGGTCTGGGTCTTTGTTCCAACGTGTCCAGCACTATTTGTAAAGCTGCTGTTTGTGGTATGTTGGTATAGAGGCCTTGGATGTCTAAGGTGGCTAGAATAGAATCTTTTACCTGATGAATAGATTGTAAATTTTTGAACATGTGTTTAGTATCTTTAAGAAAGGATGCTGCTTGAGATATGAAAGGCTATAAAAAGAAATCAACGAATATTGACAATGATTCTAAAAGACACATTAGAAACTGAAAAATAAAAGGTGAAAAATAATAAATAACAATATGCAAAAATAATACTAAAAAACTAAAACTAAAATACATACCATGCCTTATAGACCAAACTTCCTTTCAGTCATGGGAAGCAACTTTGATTTCCACCTTCACATTCCCTAAAAAAATGCAGCATGTAAAATAAAACGAAGGGGTACAGAACTAAAACTTCAAGAGAATTTAAAAAAATGTATATAATTCAAATATATATGTAAAATATAGAGAAATATAAATACGTGTGGGTTGGTATAAAAAAAAAAAGTGAATAACTAGTGGCTGCACCCCTGCTCACCTTGCTCGCCAACCTTGCCGGTGGGTTCTCCACTCTGGACCCTAAGTTACTGTCTATGTGTAAGGATTGGGTGGGTGGGGTGACTGATAATGTATTGACAATCTGCTTGATGACCTAATGAAATGAAGGGCAGAGAGAAAGCTATAGCATTCTGACCTTGTCTCTCCATTTCTTCTTGACTGAGCATGCCTGCATGCCAACTTCAAAGAGCATGTTTTGTGACTCCAAGATGTGCATGTGTGATATAGAAGATCCAGGTGTGTGGGTGATTTGTATTTGCTCTTTGGGGGTGGAGGAATGGGAGTAGGGGTGTGTATGGTGCTCAATAGGGAACGCGTAGTGTGGTATGAGTCCCTCACACCTCCTCACCTATTCCCTCCTGGCTTACTCCTCTAACTCCTGTAACTCACGTTCACAACATTCCTATCTTCTCCTCTTTCCCACCTCTGGCCTCACCTTCCCTCCTCTGATGGGCCTTGAAAATCCCAGTAACTGTTCCACTGCTGGCCTCCCCACTGTTGTTGCTGCTTTTGTGATTCCACCAGCTCTGGCTCAGTGTTGCTGAAGCCAATGCAGGGTCTCCTGCATCAACGTACCAGCCTGTGCTTCTGTTCCAGATGAGCATTGCTATGTAAGCTCAGGTGCAAATATGCTGCAAAGCTCACCTTAGTTTAAGGTTGTGAAAGTGGAATGTGATGGCACAGAGGATTTGAGGATGGGGTTTGTGTGGGGGGCTGTATGTAGGTAGTGGGGGTTTTGTATGTGGGAGGGCATTGGTTGTGTGTGTTTTTTGTGGAAATGTGGATAGGGTAGGGTGAGCGTATAGGTGTGGGGTTGTATGGGTGGTATGTGGTAGTGCTGCAAGGGGCTGAGTATTGACATTGTTTGCAGTGTAAGTAGCTGTATATGGGTGAAAATGTGTGGACGGGTGTGTGTGAAGATCTGTTTTTGTGGTGTGTGCAGTATGTGATACTGTGAGAAGATGAGTGGCTAGGGGTGAATAGAAGAGCAGGAGAGTTGAATGTTTCAACTGGGTTTGCAGGGGTGTACAGGTGGAGCTTCAGTGAGCATGTGTGGATAGTGGTGGTGTGGAGGTTGAATGGGGGCAAGTGTTGCAACAGTGCTGTGCATGGTTTAGGTTGCTGTGGTTAGGGGTGTGTGTGAGGGTATGTCTTTGTGGTGTATGAGGGATAAGTTGCCAGGTGGATTGCAGGGAGAGCTGAGTGTTGCGACTCATTTGTGGTAGTGTGTGTGGTTGTGTGAGGTGCGTTTTGGGTGTTGGTGGTGCTGCTCTCAGCGATGTGAGGAGATTATTGTCTTGACAGTGTTTACGGTGTCAAGGTTTGTGTGGGAGTAGAGGTGTATTATGGTGCTGTCAGTGATGTGAGAGGATTAATTTCATGATAGGATTTATGTTGGTGTGGTTGATTGTGTGATGGTGGAAGCACAGGTTGCTTTGTGGGTGGTATGTGGTGGTATCAGTGGTTTGAGGGTGAATGGGTAGTGTGTGCTGGTATCAATAGTGTGCGGGTTGCGCAAGTGCTTTCTGATGGTGTGTGTCATGTGAGGGGTTGCATATGTATGGGGGTGTGGGGATAGGTGTCTCAGGATATGTTTTTGTAAGGTGTAAGTGAATGGTGTTGGGTAGGGACAGAGGAGTATTTGTGGATTATATGCATTTTAGAATGGGCACTCTTCTCATTGCACTCTCTATTTTGTCATCCTTATTACTGTCTGTTTAATTCCTCTCCCTTTCTTCTTCCCTCCTATACACTCTCTGAACTTGTTCCCCCTCCCCCTGCCTCAGTTCCCTTCTTCCTCTACTCCCTTGGCCACATGTCCTGCAATTTCACAAGTTTGTTTTGTTTGCCAGCTCCCTCTCCCAATGGACTGGACATCACCAATGGGTTGGCAGACGACCCTGATTCCCCTCCGGGAATCTGCATCTGTTCCATTATTGGTTCTGGTTCCTGGGGCTGGCCTGTCAGTAATTCCCAAAATGTTGGAATCTGGGCTGGATTCTTGTGTTTTGTTTACCTGCCTGGTTTCCCCACCATCTAGATCAGTGATTTGCCAGTGTTTATTTTAGAACTGCTGCAGCAGTCCCACATTTTGCAGTCTCTGGAGTTTTGCACATTTTTACTGCTGGTGCCTCCTCTCCCACAGTTGTTTCTGGATCGTACCTGCAGTAGTGGATGCACATGTGCTGTTGGGCTGAAGTGATCACCTGGCACGACAAATATTTTTATAATATAGAGAGATAAGGAAAGTGTAAGTACTACTAGGGCATAACCTATCAGTTCTTCTCACACAAATGTGTGCAGCCAATCACGGATTTTATCAGGAGAATGGCAGAAGCCATTCCCTTTATTTTGCAGATGGAGGATTAAACCAGTATCAAGATTCTGGACATTCTCCAGTTTGTGGAGCTGCCTGAGGAGATCTTGGCAGTCCCAATCCAGAGTGCACAGATGAAGATGTAGGAGAGCCCCTTCTCTGTGGCTTCCACTAAAAAGAAGGTGGGCATGGTGTACCTAATCCAGAAGGCTTTCAAATTCAAATCCAATCTATGGTGATCAAATCTACTCTCAGGAGAGCCATGTGGCATAGGATTCATTCTTTGGTGCTTCCAGTATAGAATCTTGGACCCTGGACACTCTTGGAGAAAGGTCTTTCAGGAAGCTATATTGAATACCCACATAGTTCTTACCAGCTCTTCATGGGCCGTTATATGTGGGACCTATTGAAACAGATGCAGGGGGTTACAGAGCAGCTTCTTCAGAATCAGCAAATGACCCTCCAGGTGTGGAATGGAATGCAGAAAACACATGGTTCGATCGATGCAGTTCTTGAGTCCAGAGGGAATTTGTGTCATGATTACTGGCACCCACAGACCTATCTGGATGTGAGCCTCAGATCTCTGACCCGAGGTCCAGAAAAGACTCGCAAATGTATTGGGGAGAATCTCTGGATATGGGATGAAAGCTGCAATGGCACAGATCTATAAACACTGTGCAGTGCTATAGCAACTCTTCATTCGTGCTCCAGACCTGCTCTCTTCATTCAGGAGGTAACCGAAGGCGGGTCAGAGGAAGCACTTTTTCTACCCAAGGATGTGCTGTCCTTCATCCCCTCAGTTCCAAGTACAAAAGGCCCCAAGTGCCCATCTGAGGCAACAGCAGGCCCCTATGATATAGCCAGCACCCCAATCAACTGCCAAGATGGGTTTTGACTGGCTCACAGAGAGCATAGCCTGCATCCCAGTACCTGTGCCAGAGGATCTTCCAGTCAGAGGCAAACTGAAGTTTTATGTAAATAGTTGGCCTAGTGTCACTTCGGACCGTGGAGTCCTCGGCATTATGTGAAGAGAGCACAAATTAAACATACTAGGGCAAATTTAAAAAGCCATATGCACCAAAACTGGGAGATATGCGCACAAGTTGGGATAGAGTGTGTTGAGTGTTTTGTAAAAGCCGCCCGAGGATGCCCTTATCGCCCACTGCGCGCACAAGTAAAACGTTTCTAAAAAGGAGCATGGGCATGGTCTGGGTGGGGTGTGGGTATGTCAGAACCTGATCAAGAGTTGTGTGCATAAATACTTGTGTCCTTGTGCACACTGGAGAACCCTGGTGCATAAATTTACTTCTGCTATGAATGACGTGTAAGTGGTAAAACAAAGAAATAACAGGCAAAGCAGCAGAGTTTTAAGAGTCGGGCTTAACGGGCGGAAGGATGGCTATTAAATTAGGGGTGTTTGCAGATCCTATCCCTAAACTGGGCACACTGTGAAAATGGCGAATGGCGTCAGTGCTCATACTTTGTAAAATTTCCCCCACTTACGCTATAGAAGCGGCATTTGTGCACATACGCGCATCCATTTAAAATTGCGCCCACATGTATGCGCATCTCTGGGTGCGGGTCGACAAACATGTGCACCTACGTGCCTGATTAAAAGTTACTGTTATTTGGTATCCTGCCAAATTGCCCTCTGGACTCAAGAACTGCATCAGGTAAAGTAGCTTTCCTCCCTCCTAGAGACCAGAGCAATTGAACCTGTTCCATCAGGGGCAAGAAGGTGGGGATTTTACTCAAGTATTTTCTGATTCCAAACAAATCAGGATGACTCCATCCCATCCTACACCTGTGGGCCTGGAACAAATTCAAGATGCTTTCCCTGGACATCTTAATTCCCTTTCTTCAAAAGGGGACTGGCTAGGCTTGCTCGATCTCAAGAATGCTTACACCCAAACAGAGATATTCCCCTGTCACAGGAAACATGATTTGTGTTTAGGAACCATGACTTCCAGTACCACCTGCTGCCCTTTGGCTTAGCATCAGCCTTGCATGTCTTTACGTAAGCTTGTGGTACATATTTTTCCCTGTCCAGATGATGTGCTGGTCAAGAGCATATTGCTGATAGGTTCCACAGAATCGATGCGCAAAACCCTCCAGATGTTAGAATTACTAGGGTTTGTTCTCAACTATGACAAAGCTCACTTGAGCCTGTCACCTCAACTGGAGTTTATCAGAGTTCTGCCAGACATGACTCAGAAAAAAATCTTTTTTCCATAACAAAGGGCTTTCACTTTGATATCCACAGTAGAAAATATTCAGATGTGTGAGTCATCAGCATGGGACATGTTAAGGATGTTGGGCCTTATGGCATCCACTACATGTGTTACTCCTTGGCACATTTCCACATGTGGAGAGCCCAGTGGATCCTCGGATCTCAGTTGCTACAGGCCACTTAGGATCTGTGAATCAGCATTCATATTACTCAACTGTTTAGGGACACCCTGTCCTAATGGTGGGACAAATCCAATCTGATCAGAACTATACTCTTTCAAATGTCTCGTTCACATTGTCCTTTTCATGGATGTATCCAACTTGGGATGGGGAGCTAATCTAGAGGAGCTCTGCAGCCAGAGTCTTTGGTCTGTTCAGGAAAGAAATCATCAGATAAACTTCCTGGAGCTCAGGACGATTCAGTATGTACTGGCTTTCAAAGACTGGTTAGCCAGTAAAGTGGTCCTAGTCCAAATGGACAATCAGATTGCGATGTATTACATCAACAAGTAGAGAGTCTTGAGATTGTATCTCTTATGTCAGGAGACTCTTCTACTGTGGGACTGGGCCATTTTCTCAAGGGCTGGTTCTCAGAATCACGTACCTGGTAGGCATGGAGAATTTCCTGATGGACAGATTGAGTTGAATCCTGGATTTACACAAGTGGCTATTGGACTAGGTGTAATAAGACAGATTTTCTGCCAGTGGAAGAACATAGTGATTGATCTGTTTGCATCTCCTCTGAACAGAAAGACTTGGCTGTTCTGTTCCATAAAAAGGGCACAGCACAAACTAGCCTTGGACACTTTTGTTTTCCATTGGGGAAGAGGGCTCAGTAAACGTATCCTCTAATATGACTAGTGTTGAAGACTATTAAAGCTGAAAGAAGACTGGGGGACTATGGTCCTCATAGCACCCTTTTGACCCAGACAGATTTGGTTCCCCCTCTTCAGGAAGAGGGGGAACCAAATCTGGGTAAGTCCCACCAAATCTGGAAACTGATTAGGCTGGGACTTACCCATACCTCATCATGCAGGATTATAGCAGGCTGCTCCATCCCAACTTTAGGTCCTTAGCTGTCGCAGCCTGGATGTTGAGAGGTTAGTCCTGCAAACCCCTTATTCTGTCTGTGTCTCAAGTTCAGTTAGCTTCAAGGAGGATTCCATAGGAAGTCCTATGGATTTAAATGGAAGAAGTTTACCTTATGTTGTGAGCAGAAAGCTCTAGATCCTTTCTCCTGTTCTACACAACTGCTTGAATACTGCTACATTTGTCTGAGAAATCTCAGTAAGGATTCACAATTAAGAACATAAGAACATGCCATACTGGGTCAGACCAAGGGTCCATCAAGCCCAGCATACTGTTTCTAACAGTGGCCAATCCAGGCCATAAGAGCCTGGCAAGTACCCAAGAACTAAGTCTATTCCATGTTACCGTTACTAGTAATAGCAGTGGCTATTTTCTATGTCAACCTAATTAATAGCAGGTAATGGACTTCTCATCCAAGAACTTATCCAATCCTATTTTAAACACAGCTATACTAACTGCACTAACCACATCCTCTGGCAAGAAATTCCAGAGTTTAATTGTGCGTTGAGTAAAAAAAGAACTTTCTCCAATTAGTTTTAAATGTGCCACATGCTAACTTCATGAAGTGCCCCCTAGTCTTTCTATTATCCGAAAGAGTAAAAAAAACGATTCACATCTACCCGTTCTAGACCTCTCATGATTTTAAACACCTCTATCATATCCCCCCTCAGCCATCTCTTCTCCAAGCTGAAAAGTCCTAACCTCTTTCGTCTTTCCTCAAAGGGGAGCTGTTCCATTCCCCTTATCATTTTGGTAGCCCTTCTCTGTACCTTCTCCATCACAATTATGTCTTTTTTGAGATGCGGCGACCAGAATTGTACATAGTATTCAAGGTGCGGTCTCACCATGGAGCGATACAGAGGCATTATGACATTTTCCGTTTTATTCATCATTCCCTTTCTAATAATTCCCAACATTGTTTGCTTTTTTGACTACCGCAGCACACTGAACCGACGATTTCAATGTGTTATCCACTATGACGCCTAGATCTCTTTCTTGGGTTGTAGCACCTAATACGGAACCCAACATTGTGTAATTATAGCATGGGTTATTTTTCCCTATGTGCATCACCTTGCACTTATCCACATTAAATTTCATCTGCCATTTTGATGCCCAATTTTCCAGTCTCACAAGGTGTTCCTGCAATTTATCACAATCTGCTTGTGATTTAACTACTCTGAACAATTTTGTATCGTCTGCAAATTTGATTATCTCACTTGTCGTATTTCTTTCTAGATCATTTATGAATATATATTGAAAGTCAGGGTCCCAAAACAGATCCCAGAGGCACTCCACTGCCCACTCCCTTCCACTGAGAAAATTGTCCATGTAATCCTACTCTGTTTCCTGTCTTTTAGCCAATTTGCAATCCACGAAAGGACATCGCCACCTATCCCATGACTTTTTACTTTTCCTAGAAGCCTCTCATGAGGAACTTTGTCAATCGCCTTCTGAAAATCCAAGTATACTACATCTACCGGTTCACCTTTGTCCACATGTTTATTAACTCCTTCAAAAAAGTGAAGCAGATTTGTGAGGCAAGACTTGCTTTGGGTAAAGCCATGCTGACTTTGTTCCATTAAACCATGTCTTTCTATATGTTCTGTGATTTTGATGTTTAGAACACTTTCCACTATTTTTACTGTGAGTTTTTGCCTCTACAGACAACTTCTTTTCAAATTCCCTCTTAGCCTGTCTTATCAATGTTTTACATTTAACTTGCCGACGTTTATGCATTATCCTATTTTCTTCTGTTAGATCCTTCTTCCAATTTTTGAATGAAGATCTTTTGGCTAAAATAGCTTCTTTCACCTCCCCTTTTAACCATGCCGGTAATCGTTTTGCCTTCTTTCCACCTTTCTTAATGTGTGGAATACATCTGGACTGTGCTTCTAGAATAGTATTTTTTAACAATGACCACGCCTCTTGTACATTTTTTACTTTTGTAGCTGCTCCTTTCAGTTTTTTTCTAACAATTTTTCTCATTTTATCAAAATTTCCCTTATGAAAGTTTAGCAAGAGAGCCTTGGATTTGCACACTGTTCCTCTTCCAGTCATTAAATCAAATTTGATCATATTATGATCACTATTGCCAAGTGGCCCCACCACCGTTACCTCTCTCACCAAGTCCTGTGCTCCACTGAGAATTAGATCTAAAATTGCTCCCTCTCTCGTCTGTTCCTGAATCAATTGCTCCATAAAGCTATCATTTATTCCATCCAGGAACGTTATCTCTCTAGCGTGTCCCGATGATACATTTACCCAGTCAATATTGGGGTAATTGAAGTCTCCCATTATTACCGCACTACCAATTTGGTTAGCTTCCCTAATTTCTCTTAGCATTTCACTGTCCGTCTTACCATCTTGACCAGGTGGACGGTAGTATACTCCTATCGCTATAGTCTTCCCCGACACACAAGGGATTTCTACCCATAAAGATTCAATTTTGCATTTAGTCTCATGTAGGATGTTTATCCTGTTGGACTCTATGCCATCCCGGACATAAAGCACCACACCGCCTCCCGGGTACTCCTCTCTTGTCAGTGCGATATAATTTGTACCCCGGTATAGCACTGTCCCATTGGTTATCCTCCTTCTACCATGTCTCTGAGATGCCAATTAAGTCTATGTCATCATTCACTGTTATACATTCTAATTCTCCCATCTTACTTCTTAGACTTCTGGCATTAGCATACAAACATTTCAAGATTTGTTTTTTGTTTGTATTTTCATTCTGCTTTTTAATTGTTAGGGATAAGTTAGAATTTTTTAGCTAAGGTGAGTTTTTAGTTACAGGCACTTGGACTACTTTTATTATTATTGGAACCTCACTGTCAGGATGCCCTAATTCTAATGCATCATTAGTATCCTTTGAAGATACCTCTCACCAAACCATGCGCTGCTGAGCGACTGTTGGCTTTCCCCTTTGTTCTAGTTTAAAAGCTGCTCTAGTTTCTGTGCAATTAGTGCTTATCATCAGCATGTAGAAGGAAAATCCATCTCTGTACAGCCTTTAGTTGTCCAATTCATGCAGAGTCTGCTTCATTTGAAGCCTCTCATCATGCCTCCCACTGCTTCTTGAGACTTCAGCATGGTACCGGCCCAGGTGATGAAAGCTCCTTTTGAGCCACTGCATTCCTGTAAACTGAAGTATTTAACCTGGAAGGTGCTTTTAGTGGTATATTGTTGGTGATGGTTACTTTAGCACACCGGGGCAGTGAGCTCCAGGCTCTAGTAACTTATACCAAGTTTCATTATGATTGGGTGGTTCTGCGCATCCAGTCCTAAGTTTTTGCCTTGGGTGGTATTGGAATTCCATCATAATCGGTCAGTCGTCCTTCCAACATTCTTTCCCATGCCACATTTCCACCAAAGTGAACAAGCACTGTACAGTTTGGACTGCAAAAGGGTCTCGGCCTTCTACCTGGAGCAGACTGAAGCCCATAAAAATTTCACCCAGCTTTTTCCCCCCCCCCCCTTTTAAAAAATGTTTAACACCAACAAACTGAGGATTGCCTTTGCCAAGCAGACTTGATCCAGTTGGCTAGAAGATTGTATCTTCATCTGTTATTCCCAGGCAGGCTTGAATCTGGTGGGCCATGTCAAAGCTCACTCTGTCCATCCATGACACCATCCTGGTGGCTCCCCTGCAATCAGTCCCTATGGAGTAGGTCTGCAAGTTTGTGACAAATTAACATCTCACTACTTTTTGGATAGAGATGGATGACACAGGAGGTAGGTTTGGTCAGTCTATCCTGCAGGATCTAAGGTATAGGAGCCAACTCCACTCCCTCCTAGGATTTGGTATTTTTTTGTTCCAGGCTGCCCCTCATAGGATAAGTGTAAAATGTGAAAAACGCTTATTGCTAACAAAAATATTGTTGTGCACATGGGCACTTGTTATTGTCCTCCTTTTTTTGTTCAGCACGGTCTATAGCTAGGGATTCCTATGTGTGAGGACTGCCACCCTGCTTGTTCTTGGAGAAAGCAGAGTTGCTTACCTGTCCAGATGTTCTCTGAAGGCAACAGGATGGAATTCTTCACAAAACCTTCCCATTTCCTCTTGGATTTGGCTTCAGTTTAAATTGCTAATGTATCAGACTGAAGAGGTCCCCATGTAGACACTTGGTATGCTCAGTGAATAGGCACAGTAAAAGGTTTAGAAACTTTGAAGACAAATTTCCTTGCTAGGTTCCATCAGATATTGTCACCCATATATGAGGACAGTCATCCTGCTGTCCTCAGACAACACCTGTTAGAGATAAACAACTCTGCTTTTTCCTATTATCAAGGCAATATGAAATGATACAAGTAAAGAAAATCTCATAGGAACAAGGAAAAAGAAAGGAGGCACAAAACCAATCTTTGTAATATCTTCATACAAGAGTTAGAGTAGGAGAAATACAGGAAGTGTATACTGATTGGCTGCACACATTTGTGTGAGAAGTACTGCTGGGTATGTCAGAACCTAGTATTACTTAAATTTTTATTTATCTTCCTATTTCTGTTTTTTTCACCAGTGCACATGTATTTATATTTCTATATGTTTTATATATTTTTTTGAATTATATATTTTTGAATTCTATTGAGGTTTTAGGTCTGTGCCACTTCCTTTTCATTTTACATGCTGCATTTTTTTCAGTGGATGGTGGACTAGTGCCATTTTTTTTAAAGCAATTTTTCTTCCCATGACTGAATGGAAGATTGGTCTATAAGGCACAATATATATTTCGGTTTTATTGATTGCTTATATTTCTTTTAGTATTTTTATACATTTTTATGATTATTTTTTTTATTTTTTGCCCTTTTATTTTTCAGTTTCTAATTATTATTCTAATATATCTTTTAAGGTTTACTTTGAAGTAGCTGCCACTTCTTACTTAGGAATCACAGCTCTTTCATTCGGAGAGCTGCTCCCATTTTCTCTTCCCCAACTGTGTGAGGTATGTGTTTAAGTAATATTTTTAATATATTTCTTATCATCTTATTATTTTCATTATCTTCCTAATGTTATTAAAAATCTATATAAATAAATACATATATATATATATATATATATATATATATATATATATATATACTCTACATATGTAGAAAGATATTGATATAGAAGGATGGTTTTTACCTGTGTTATCTATGCATAAAGTTTTCTAGTTGTCATACATTTGTTATCCCATTTTTATAGGCTTATGTTAAGAGGTTTATAACCCTGTTGCAGGCAGTGATGCTAAAACATGGCCATGTTAGTTTTAATTTCATCAATTGTTTTTATTTTTATTGTATTGTAATATTTTTATTTAAGTAGTTCTGTAATTTATTTTACATAGAAACATAGAAAGTGACTGCAGAAAAGGACCCTACGGCCCATCCAGTCTGCCCAGCAAGCTTTCATGTTTATCAGTTTCCCATACCCATCAGTTACTCAGACTGCCAAGGTCAGGGTTCTTGTTGGTTACTGTCTGAGACCAATTTCCCTTCCCCCCTGTTGTTGAATCCAAGAGCAATGTGCAATGTTGGAGTTGCATCAGAAGTGTAGTATCTGGCTTTTGGTTAAGGGTCGTAACCGCCGCATGCAAGTTACCCCCACCAAACAAGTTACCTCCATGCTCTTGTGCTTTCCCAGACAGTACAGTTCAGTGTCTTTGTTGGTTGTTGTCTGAATCCAGTTCTTTCTTTCCTCTTTTCCCCCTGCCATTGAAGCAGCGAACAATGATGAAGTTGCATCACATTTTGAAGACTATTTGCCAAGGGTAATATCCACCACACCAGATAGATACTCTCATACCTTACTTCATTCCCCTCCCCCTTGCCTTTAGGAATAGTATTACATTTGTATTTATAGACCTGGTTCGGTTTTTATCATTATTGCAATGTATTCTTATTGTACCTTTTTAGCATTTATTTTTTGTGTGTACTGCTATTTCAGTTGTGTCTCTATCCTTGAAGATTAATTGTTGTCTTTAATTTCTGGCTTGTTTCGATGTAGCATCCCTCTTCATATTTTATGCTTTGGATCATGTATGCTACCTTCATTCCGTAAAATGTAGTACTTGACTTATTGTTTTGTTATTTTTTCCTTTCTTTTCTTACCCATTTGTTTTAATCATTCTGTATATTACTATGGCAATACATGTAAAATTGTCATGCCAATAAACAGAAGGGTGATAAGACTGATCCCTGATGGACACCAGTCAATATTGGGTACCAATGAGAAGTTTGAATGCCCACTTTTACTTGATAAGTCTGATTTGATAAGACGGGTGTAACCAGTCTAGCACAAGCCCAGAAATCCCTATTCATCTAAGACGTGACAGTAATACTTGATGGTTAATACTACCGAATGTAGCTGAGATGTCCGATAGAACTAAAATATATCTGCTGGACATCTTAAAGCTGTACCTAAACACATCCATCATGGGTAGTAGTAGACTCTCTGTATTGTTTAGGGTGAAAGCTAAACTGATAAGGATCAATAATGTCATCATCTAGAGAGTGTTGTAACTGCTTCAGAACTGATTTCTCAACTATTTTAGATACACATAGAGACAAGGTGGGATGATAGTTAAATGGGTCATATCCAATTTAGATTTTTTTTATGATTAGCGTGACTGTAGTCTTTTTTTTTTTTTTAATCTGGAGCATGCCGCCTTCTAAAGAGGCATTTACTAATCTTGTAAGGAAAGTTGCTAAATCATTATGTAAATCTTTTAAGATTACTGTACTGCAAGTGTTAAGGACACATGAGGAATTATTTCCTATATGACTTTTCTTAAGCAGGTGAAGGTACATTTATTTTGTGAGGCTTTTGGGTGAGTTTTGGGGGTTTTAATTGTTTTTTATGCTGTATGTCTTTAGTTTTATAATGTGTATGTTTATACTGTGAACCACCCAGAAAAGATGTCTGGTAATTGGTCAGACAAGAAATTATGGTAAATAAATAAATTTAAATTCCCAGTGATTTGAATTATTTCAGTTTTGGAGATGTACTCAGATTTGTTGCATAGAATGAGTTCTTTCCTCTACAAGAAAGATTTGTGTGTCCAAGGGAAATGTCACAATTTTTTTATATTTTTTGAGTAAGTGTCATGGCAAAGATTTTACTATGGTATTTATTATATTATCATCAATAGGAGAGGAATCATGATTTTGTGTAAGGTGGCATATAATGTTAAATAGACTGGTTGAGCTGCCAGCAGATTGTATTTTTTTGTATTTTCTCTTTTTTTTTTCTTTTTCTGTTGTTGCTCAATAGTTTTTGAACCAAGTGAAGTATCTCTATCTAAAGATGTCTGTTTATGCCATTTTCTGTCCACTTTTCTCAATTCATGTTTCATTTGTCCATACTGTTCATTGCACCAGGGAGCAATGAGTGCATCATATTATGACTGTTTTTAAAGGTGCAGGTTAGTCTGTGGCAGTAGTTAATGTAATATGCTATGTAGTCACTAAATCTATCATAATACTCTGTGTTGGTACAGCTTAGCTGGGTAGCACAAGTTATTTTAATTGATCACAATCAATATGTCCTTGAGCCAAAAATGATATTCCTTTATCACAGCATTTGTTGGCAATTGAAAAGAAATCACTCTTTGGTCAGGCCATAATATTTTGTCAGCTTGTACATTGGGGATGCCTTGTGATTTGAAGGATTCACTTAGAAACACTAAATCGAGCATGTCCTTTATCGTATATGGATTCAAGAATAACTTGTTCCAGTCATGAAGCCAACAAAAAAGAGGCACATACAAATTGTTTGAACAATAAAAGAGTGGTTAAATAATATTTCCTAGCATGTGGATAGATGGATTCAGGACCAGTGGGTTATGCATCTCTACCAGCAGATGGATGCAGAGCAAACTGAAGTCACATAGTCCTGCAGTGATATCAGCCTGTCACTATTTTCCATCTCCAGCAGATAGTGGACATGCATCTCCATACTAGGGATTGCTTCAGATTTTAGAAGAAGAATTTAAAAAAAAAAAAAAAAAAAAGCCCTGCTCTCCTGCGGTGATACCAAATGGTCCCTCTCCCAGTTGAAAATTCCTGAGGTTGATTTCCTTGGTCCTTAAGATGTGTGCCTTGGTCCAGTAGCTGGTTTTTCAGCTGGCTTGGACTTAACTGATTGTACAGCTTAAAGGCAGCGGGTGCAGGAAGCTGACCCTGGCGTTGATGGCAGATACTGTCTCCCCCTGCAGCGGGAGACCATCTCTGTACTCAGCCAGGAAGGGCTGAGCTCAGGTAAGTTTAAAATAAAAAAAGATAAGATACCTTACAAAGACAGTGAAGGAGGATTGTACAGGGATTCTCCTTCCCCGGTCTCCGAGCCCGGTGCACTGTTCCGATGTTCGTCCCGCCCCGAAGAAGGTTCTGGTACAGGGGCTGCCTGGCGAGTTGACTGGCCTCTTTAGACTAGGTCCCGCTGTGAGGCTTTTCCACTATGCAATGGGTAGTAGGCCGCAACAGTATTTTCACACGCTTTTGCTTACGCGTTCAGCTGCCTTCTATAGGACTTTGGATCAGCGATGCGTTTCGGTGTGCACCCAGATTGTGCATCCAGGTTTTGGATGTTCAAAGTCAGCTAGGATGTCCAGGTTAAGCGGCGTCCGGCTTGTACGTGCGCTTATCTTGTGCTCATAAATTGGGTGTATGGTTGTATGTGCTTAGGTTGAGATGCCTAGCCTTATGGCACTTAGTCTTGGCATGCCTAGTTTTTTGGATGCCTAGCTCTTGGGCGCACATATATAAAATGTGTGTGTGTGTATATATGTATGTATATATATATGTATGTATGTATGTATTATATATATGTATATATATGTATGTATATATTGTGATGCAGTACAACCTGGCCAGGGGCAGAAACAGCCTGGACATAGAAAAGCAGAAGTGGGCAGTACCAAACCGGCCCACCGGAGGGCGCTGAGTAAAGTAGCAAAGACTACACTTCCCAGGTTCCCTGAACCGACACCTGACCCCTGGCTGGAGAGGGAGCAGGAACAGGTGGAGGAAATAGGGACTGATCCCTATGACTCAGCAGAGTCTATGGAAGCTGAGGAAGAGGGCGTGCCACCATGGTGGAGCTGGCCACAAAAGCCCGGCTCCTCAGAGTCTCTGGAGGAGGAGATGGAGGTAAGCTGGGGAGAGGAACGCTCCAGCTGTTCCTCTATGGAGGTGGAATAACCAGGAGGTTGGGGGATGGTAAATCCTGGGTTTATACAAGGATGTTTAAGAATGGTTGGAAGGAAATTATGGTTTAAATGCTGTTTAACTCTGAGCTTGCTAAGGAGAACCTAAGCAGTTAGGCTTGGGGTTTGTAAAGCCAACCAGGCATTATTGCAGGGCTGCAGCAGGTGAGGCTACAGGACTACATTAAACCCTTTTTGTGATAAAGACCTTTTTCTCTGTGTACTGTTTGGGAGTGCCAGGACTAGGCCTGGCACTCTGACTAGAGGCCGGGAGGAGTCCATAGCAGCGCTGTGCTTGAGCTGTGCAAGTGGACGGGACGGGGTATATGAGCGAAGCCGGAGGCCTGAAGCCCAGCAAAGCCCCACAGCGTGCTGAGCGGATGGGCGTGATCATGACAATATATGTATGTATATGTATATATATGTATGTATATATGTATGTGTATGTATATATGTATGTGTATGTATATATATGTGTGTGTGTATATGTATGTGTATGTATATATATATGTATATATGTGTGTATATATATATATCTATCTGTGTGTGTGTATGTATATCTATCTATCTATGTGTATGTATATATATATATGATTTGAAAGGTGCTTAATGTTGCAAGCTTTATTAGACAGTGACAAAGAATAAAATTGAGGATATATTGATCAATGCCCTAGTCCATCATTCCTCATCCACTCTTAAGCTTTTAGTGTTATGCATTTATAGCATGTATAAATACCAACATAAAACACTGTCAAAATATATACAGAGTGCTTGTAATGAAACAATAAAACACTTGCAATAGAGCTGACCTTCAAGAAAGATACTTTGCGAATTGCAAGAAAAGGGGATAAAGTTGAACCACAGTCTACAAGAACATAAGAACATAAGAAATTGCCATGCTGGGTCCATCAAGCCCAGCATCCTGTTTCCAACAGAGGCCAAACCAGGCCACAAGAACCTGGAAATTACCCAAACACTAAGAAGA
This sequence comes from Rhinatrema bivittatum, assembly GCF_901001135.1. Lineage (NCBI taxonomy): Eukaryota > Metazoa > Chordata > Amphibia > Gymnophiona > Rhinatrematidae > Rhinatrema > Rhinatrema bivittatum. Next base: position 222,473,989 of record NC_042617.1, on the reverse strand, counting down.
TCCCATGCTACTGATGCAATTAATAGCAGTGGCTATTCCCTAAGTAAACTTGATTAATAGCCGTTAAAGGACTTCTCCTCCAAGAACTTATCCAAACCTTTTTTGAACCCAGCTACACTAACTGCACTAACCACATCCTCTGGCAACAAATTCCAGAGCTTTATTGTGCGTTGCATGAAAAATAATTTTCTCCGTTTAGTCTTAAATGTGCTACTTGCTAACTTCATGGAATGCCCCCTAGTCCTTCTATTATTCGAAAGTGTAAATAACCAATTCACATCTACTCGTTCAAGACCTCTCATGATCTTAAAGACCTCTATCATATCCCCCCTCAGCCGTCTCTTCTCCAAGCTGAACAGCCCCAACCTCTTCAGCCTTTCCTCATAGGGGAGCTGTTCCATCCCCTTTATCATTTTGGTTGCCCTTCTCTGTACCTTCTCCATCGCAACTATATCTTTTTTGAGACGTGGCGACCAGAATTGTACACAGTATTCAAGGTGCGGTCTCACCATGGAGCGATATAGAGGCATTATGACATTTTCCGTTTTATTAACCATTCCCTTCCTAATAATTCCTAACATTTTGTTTGCTTTTTTGACTGCTGCAGCACACTGAACCGACTATTTTAAAGTATTATCCACTATGATGCCTAGATCTTTTTCCTGGGTGATAGCTTCTAATATGGAACCTAACATTGTGTAACTACAGCAAGGGTTATTTTTCCCTATATGCAACACCTTGCACTTGTCCACATTAAATTTCATCTGCCATTTGGATGCCCAATCTTCCAGTCTTGCAAGGTCCTCCTGTAATGTATCACAATCCGCTTGTGATTTAACTACTCTGAATAATTTTACAACAAAGGATACTTTGTACTGTAATTGTTTCACAGGAATGTTGTGTAAAGTCCTGTGTATATCTTTATCTCTTCAAATAGGTTTCACTAATATTTCTGTGTCCTGTATTGACTCTGTCCCAGTGATTTTTCTGTATTCTGTGTAGTCTGTTACACTTCTGCTATATCCTGTATTCTTTCTGGCTCTACAAAGGCATTTGCTTCGCCATACAGGCTTCTTCAGGGGAAAATATGGTTCAAAGCTATTCTTCTGTTGATACCATGGACAGTATTTAGTGAAGAGAAATCGATCTCTTATTTTTGATTCTTTGTCGATTTGCCAATTCAGTTTCTCAAGACTTCAACTGTTGTTAATTAGCAGCTTGCTAAATACAACATAATCATAAATGAACTTCCAATGTCGTCTTAGCGTGTTGGAAACCTTCCCATGTCTATTTGCTAGAGTTGCATCTGTAGTAGATTTCAATGCCTATAGCTAAGAAGCCTAAGCGCTTTACCTTGTGCGCTGCCTGTCGTATTCGGGCATCTCAGCCTGGCTTGCCTCTAACTTATGCCAGCGCTGTTTAGAGCAGTGGTTCTCAACCCTGTCCTGGGGACCCCACAGCCAGTCGGGTTTTCAAGATATCCACAATGAATATGCATGAGAGAACATTTGCATGCACTGCCTCCATAGCATGCAAATTTTCTCTCATGCATATTCATTGTGGATATCTTGAAAACCCGACTGGCTGTGGGGTCCCCAGGACAGGGTTGAGAACCACTGGTTTAGAGGCTCAGGGAGAATTATCTTTTTCTGATTCTACTAAGCCTAGTTCTTCTCAGCCTGATGTGGTTATGGGTAAAGATATGTCAGGAGAAATGCTTGATATTGGAACTCTTTAGTCTAGTTCCTCAGCAGGGGATGGCAGCTCAGTGGGCACAGCACAGGTGCATCCTCGTTTTGGGATGGATCCTTCTACCTTTTCTTGGGATACATTTTTTCAGGGATTGCAATCCTTCCTTCAGGTACAGTCCTCAGCCCCATCTAATCCTGTCAGGTCAGTCCCTCAGGCGGTGGCCTCTCCCTCTTCTCGTTTAAGCACCAAAGTACTCCTCGAGCTACAGGTGTTCCTGACAGGAATCCAGAGGGCACTGATGATGAGACAGATCCTGACTCTTTGGAGGATGGGGAAATTCCTCCAGGATTAGAACCGTATAGGACTATATTGCTGTTCTTTCATAGAGATAAATTGCTGGCCCTGGTTTACCATACTTTAAAAATGCTGGGAGTTCTTGGAACAGATTCCATGTCTGAACCAAAGAAAAATCCCATTTTGATGTCTTTGCATAAAGCCTCTTGTTTTTTGTTTTTTTACTGGTTATTGGAGGCTGTTCAAGAATTGATTAATCTTGAATGAGACGCCCTTGGAGGCAAATTTTAAAGGGGGTCAGACCTTGGAAGGCCTTTACCCCTGGATCCAGTGGCAAGAGAGCATCTGCGTTTTCTGAAAGTGGATGCGCTTGTCTGTGCCGTCTCTAAATGGACAACTTTCCTTGTAGAGGGAGGAGAAGCTTTGAGGGATATGCATGATAGGAGAATTAAGGCCATCCTTAAGCAAGCATTTGAAGCAGTGGCAATGACTTTGCAGATGGCGTTCTGTTGTTCCTGGTGGCTCACTCTTGTTTGCTTCTCTCTCAGGAGGTTGATGACTCTGGAGTGTCTTCCAGGGCAATTATGGAACCTGCCGCCACCTTTTTAGCAGATGTGGGCTGCAATTTGACCCGAATCTTGGCCAGAGGAGTGTCTTCAGTAATAGCGGCCAGATGCCAGGTATGGCTGAGAAATTGGTCAGCCTATGCGACCTCCAAAGCTAATCTTATGAAATTGCCTTTTAAAGGCTTGCTCTTGTTTGGGAGCGAGTTGGAGAAGCTGGCCAGTAAGTGGGGTGAATCTCCAGTTCCTCGGTTGCCAGAGGATAAGAAGCAGTTACAGTGCCCCTTTGTTATGAGAGGGTGTCTCAGAGGTTCCAAGCATTTTCGTCCCTACAGAGGGACAACCTTTCAGAGGACTCGGCCTTTTGACGGATTTCAATCCTTTCGTCCCAAATGGCCCAGGCGGGAGGGGACTTGAGTAGAGCAACCTCCCAGCCCTCGCAATAAAGGTTTGCCAACCCACCCCCAGGAACAGGAGATAGGGGGACGCCTCTCTCTCGTTTATCAGAGGTGGATGAAGATCACATTGGATCAGTGGGTCCTAGGAGTAATATGAGAAGGATATGTGCTGGAATTTCGCAGTGTTCTCAGGATGTTCTCAGGATGTGTTCATGGTGTAAGAACATGCCATACTGGGTCAGACCAAGGGTCCATCAAGCCCAGCATCCTGTTTCCAACAGTGGCCAATCCAGGCCATAAGAACCTGGCAAGTACCCAAAAACTGTACACTGTCAAGACTTCTCTGTCTGAGGGCTGTGGTTCCAGTACCCTCATCTCAAGAAAATATGGTTTGATATTACATTTATTTCTTTGTGCCCAAGAAGAAGGGCTCCTTTCATCCCATCCTGGATCTCAAAGGGGTCAACTATCATTTACGAGTGACTCATTTGTGCATGGAAACATTGCGTTCAGTGATAATGGCCGTGCAGGCGGGGGATTTCCTGACTTCCATGGATCTTTCTGAGCTTTACTTCCATATTCCTATCCTAGAAGAGCACCGTTTTGCAGTATTTGGGTACTATTATCAGTTTTGAGCGCTACCTTTTGGTCTAGCCACTGCTTCCAGAATTTATGGTGTTGGTAGCGGCAAAACTGAGAGAAGATGGGATCAATCGGCTATGGCTGTTCGGCTGGGTGCTTGCAGTTCAGCAGCAGACTGCAGAGTTGAGCGGTCCGAATAATGTTGGACAACACAGTGATGGTGGCTTACATCAATTGTCAGGGAGGAACCAAGAGCCAGCAGGTATCGCAAGAAATAGACCCACTTATGGAATGGGCGGAAATGCATCTTGCCCTGGGCTGCCGATTGATTATATAATCGACCTCCTATGTGATTACGTGTTTCAGGGGATTATTGGTAAGTGTTTATTCAATCCTTAGTCTAGTATGCATATGTTCTTGTCTTAGTTCACTGTTTCTTGTTGGTTAAGTACAGAAATGGTTGTCTGGTTTTTTTTTGTTTGTTTTTTTTAATTCTTTATTTATCATTTTCATTTCAAATTAACAAAGAAATATTTAAACAAAACACAATGTTGAACAAATATCTATATCCTGTATTTACAGAAAAGGAAAAATATAATAATAGTAAAAAATAGTAAATATAATAATATTTAACACTTACCAGGTTAACTTCTATTAAATTCCCGTAAATACAGATTCCTAAATACTTCTGGACCAATGAAATAATTACTACAAATTGTAATATATTTTACAAAGAAAAATGGAGGCTGAGTTAAGGTGCTAAGGAATTACGGAGATATAATATTGTTAATTAAACACCTAATCTTACTAATCAACTGTTTCTATTACTATGCCCATCATAGCTACTCACTTATCTGTATAACACTTGTAGGAGATGATTCTGCTATTGGTGCCTCTATTATCGGTATATTGGATTGCTGTGCTTCTACAAATTGTTGTAACTGATCAACTTGATGAAATATATATATTTGATCTCCCTTCTTTAATTCACATCTACATGGAAAACATAATAAAAACCCAAATCCCAAAGAGACAATCTGTTGACGCAAGGCCAGAAATTCCTTTCGTCTATTCCTGGTAATTGGAGCCAAATCGGGATATAACTTGACCACCTGGCTGTGGAAACTTATTGGAAATTTTGTGAAATATTTTTTCATAACACTACTCACATCTTGAGTTGAAACAAAAGCTACAATTAGTGTATTCCTATTAACTACCTCTAATGTGGAATCTTCTAAAAAATTTGTCAAATCTGCAGGAACCTGGGATTTTTGTGAAAGAAAATAGCATGTATTTATTTGTGGAATTACTTCCTCCGCGAAGGATAATTTTTCTCTTAGAAATCTTTTTAAGGATATATAGGGTATCTCTCCCAGTACCTGTGGAAAATTTATTATTCTTACATTAAGGTGTCGCATCCTATTTTCTAAAAATTCCAATCGTCTCGCACTGGCCATATGATCTTTTATTAAACAAACATTTACTTGTTGTAACGATTTTATACTTGTCTCACTCTCAGTTAATCTGCGGATTGTCTCATTATTTTAGGTCTGTACTGACAATAATTTCCCTTGAAAATCTGTTGTTACATTGTCCATTTTCTTTTCCATTCGGGCCATAGCACTACTTAAACTGTTAACAGCTTGTAAAATTCTTTCAAGTGTTACCTGTCCAGACTCTGATGTTGTTTGTAATAGATTTTCCTCATTCGGGACTAATGGCCCCCCTAGGTCTTGCTCCTGTTCCGGGATTTGCAGACCTGTTCCAATGTCCTCGTTACGTTGAGCTGGAGGTGGGCGGCTGTCTGGGCTGAGGGAGGCTTCTTCCTGGGGGGTAGAAGACTCTCCGTTTTGTGTACCTCCAACAGAGTCCTCAGCTCCTCGATTCTCCAGTTGAGTCAAAAACTTGTTGATTTCCAGCTGAGTTAGAGCAGTTGATGAGGGTACCGAGGGGAAGACCCGGATCTTGCCCTTCCTTTTCGCCGGCATCACAGATCTTGATTTTGACTATTGAATGTCCTTAATCACGGTGAGTTTACAAAGAAAATTTTCCTTGGAAAAAAAAACAAAGCGGCTGTTCAGAACTCCTCAAACTCCTTGGCTTGGCGACGCGGCGGCAACGCGCCGCAGGAGTGCGCCTTTTCAGCTGTTCCTTGGCGCCTCCCTCTGACGTCAGGGCGGCGTCGCTGAGGAAAACCAGGTAATTCAAGCAGTCTCTGCAGTTCAGGCACAATTCTCACCGTCAGCCTCACTCGAAACGCCGCAGGAGTGCGCCTTTTCAGCTGTTCCTTGGCGCCTCCCTCTGACGTCAGGGCGGCGTCGCTGAGGAAAACCAGGTAATTCAAGCAGTCTCTGCAGTTCAGGCACAATTCTCACCGTCAGCCTCACTCGAAACGCCGCAGGAGTGCGCCTTTTCAGCTGTTCCTTGGCGCCTCCCTCTGACGTCAGGGCAGTGTCGCTGAGGAAAACCAGGTAATTCAAGCAGTCTCTGCAGTTCAGGCACAAATCTCACCGTCAGCCTCCTGTCTGTTTTTAATCAAGTTTTTGCTAGGCTATCCATAGTTGCTTTTGAAGAGAATACTGGCAGGCTGATGTCACTGCAGGACTATATATACTGTGATGTCAGTTTGCTCCATTTCCATCTGCTGATAGAGGTGCATAACCCACTGCTCCTGAATCCATCTATCCACCTTAAGGAAAAGGAAATTATCAAGTAAGTAGTCATTTCTCATTTTTCCACAAATAGCACAAACACAGACTCTCTTGTCTTTTCTTTTTTTTTTTTTATGTACTACCATTTCTCACAGGACAAGCAGGATGGTAGTCCTCACAAATGGGTGACATCACAGGATGGAGCCCTGTATGGAAAACTTTTCTGTCAAAGTTTCCAGAAAGCTTTGACTGACACTGGCACACTGAGTGCACTGAGCATGCTCAGCCTGCAATTATCCCTGTGAGCCACAGGTGTCTCCCTCAGTCTTCTTTTTTCCGCTCTGCAGTAAGCATAGCGGTTGGAGCTCTGTGAGGAAATTTTAACTTTTTTCCTCATGGAAGCACTTTACTTTTTACTTCAATAGACACTTTTCCCTGCACGGGTCTCCCTACGTGTACGTTTTTATGACGCTCGGTGAGTACTTTGACTTATTTTTTCGGTTGGTTCCTGTCACCTTCTGGCCTGCTAACCGACTGAGGCCTTCCCTCTCCCTATTTTTTCAGTTAGCTACACATAGCCTGCGAGTGTCTCTCTCTGTGACACTCTGCTTGGTTATTAGCGCTAATGGGACAGAGACTTCAACGGTTTCCGTTACCGCCAGGGCCCCTTTAGTTTCGGGTCTTTTGTTCCCTGGTACCCTCGCGCAGTTGATGCCCCATCGCTACCGTAGGTACCCCCCCTCAGACCGCCCTGGATTTTTAGGTGCCATCAGTACCCCTCCCCTGAGGTACTCTGATGCCATCCTCCCTGCATCGTTTTTATCAGTGCTGCCAGGTTTTTTACTCCTTCGCGCTGTTTTTTTTCCTTGGGCTCCTTCGGTGCCACCTTTCCTGGGTGAATGCCCTCGACGCACACCTTGTCTCGTCACTGCCATCCATACTCTGGTCGATGCCACCATTGCCCGGGACACTTCCATTGATGCCGGGGTCACTTTCCTCGATGCCATCCCTTAAATTATGGATGCCATCGATGTCCAGAGCCTTTCCATCGAGGTCCAGAGCCTTTCTATCGATGGGCATCGATGGACATCGATGCCAGGGCCCATTCCATCGATGGACATCGATGCCCAGGTGGTTTCCATCGATGGACATCGATGCCAATTTCATGGCTGGCATCGATGCCAAAATGGATCCATCGATGTCGGTGTCTCTTCCATCCATGGTGTCCATGCCAACATCGATTCTATCGGTGCCCAGGTCAATGCCATCGACACCCCTGTCCGTGGCGCCGATTCCATGCACACATTTGCTACCTGAGTCTGTCCAATCGATACCGTCAACGTCCGTGGCCATACTGTCGATGCCAGTGGCTATGCCACTGAGGACGTCGGCGCCCGCCCCCATACATCGATGTCCTCGACACCCACGTCATTACCATCGGTGTCCTCGACGTTCCTATCAATGCGGTCACCGACTCCGTCGATGCCGGTATCTCTTTTCAATAATGACGATGTTTTTCTCGACTATTCGATGCCACATTGTTCCCATAGATACCTATGCCGATGCTGTCAGTGCTCCATCACTGCCATCATTACTCTGGCCCAGTCCTCGATGTTTTTTCATATCCAATTTTGACGATGCCCTCGAGGCCGCTTCGGCTGCCATCGATACCGTCAATACTTACATAGCACCGCCACGTAATGCCCTCGCCTGCATACAATACTCCACGCTTTGGGTTCTTTTTCAAGCCCCTTATTAGCAGAGCAGGCGTACTGAGAATCTATCATCGATCGCCATCCAGGACAGCGAGGGCTTCCATCTCGGCGCTGGGGAAAGACTGGGCCAAGCACCGTAGCACCCATCGTCGCCGATGCAGTGATCGTCTGCCGCTGATGTCAACCAGCACATCGGTGCCATCCTTCTTGATGCTGGACAATGCTCGGGCAGAGCAACATCACCACTGCCATCAGCACTGATCCGTACAGTTTTGGCAGCCCTGGGTGATCCAGAAACACCGGATCGAGGTCCGGATTCTGCATTGGCGTCTTGACACATCGTGCCGCTGCGACGAGGGAGGGGATCATGAGCTCGTTAATCGGCTCCCCTGTTCCCGGCGTGCCCCAACGTCAAGAGGTGCGTGATTCTGGCCCTCTGTTTTCAATAGCAGTCGAAATACCAATCACGCCCGGCTGTCTCCTCTGTACCTGTGCCACCATTCCAGGTTTCAGAGTGAGGCGGACGTTTACGTCCATGGCCTACCCCTCGAGGACTCCGGAGATCGACGGAGCCAGCAATCTTCACCAGCTCGTCCTGCGGCGATCCACGTCTGATGGTAAGTACCCGCTTCTGCGACATTCCCTTTGAGATGTGTTCTCTAATTCGGACCACATGGTTCGAAAAGTTCTGGGTCATGTGCCTTTCAAGAACTCTATTAGTGTCACATATCGCTATGCTAGCTATGTTAGCCACAATACCAAGAGAACCCCTCTTTCATTTCTTTGGGATTGCGTCAGGGCTTCCTCCCCTTTTCAGCAATGAGGCTCTGTACCGATTAATGCTCTGTCCTCTGGTTCCTGCTTCAAAACCAAGGTTCAGGTGCGTTCGCTGATCTGCTAAACACGAGCTTCAGCAAATATTGCCTCAAGTACAAGTTCACCTTGAAGCCTGACGTCAGGTCTTAGTGTCGCCTTGTACAGGACACAGAAATGCGGGTACGACTTTACCGCTCACACTCCTGTGCGAGCTTACATGATATCCAGATTATTTCAGCCATTCCACTGGGACACCCCCCAGTCTCCAATCTGGCCGGATATCAGAGCGGCCACCCCACCTTGTACCAAAGTCCCGGTACACTCCCCCAAGCGCTACGAAGCGCATAGGGGGGAAGGGAGAGAGGTCGGGGAGTTTTAATTACACTATTCTTTCTTTCAACAGAAAGTAGTTACTCTCCGCACATCCTGGACCTCAGAAGTACCAACTTCCTTCAGAAGTCACAAGTAAAATGGTAACTCTCGTTTCCATGCTTCCAGATTGCAGTAAGTACATTACTCTAATCTTTCTAAGTGCTTTATGGTGAGTCAACAACTTTGCCGCTGTCATCAGCTTCGGCATCCAAAGTTTTTCATTGAATCACTATTGGTGAATGCTGTTTCTCTGCAGATTGCAACATCATTCACTCTTTTCCTTGCATGGACAACTGCACAACCACAGTCTGTCCATGCAAGGAGCTCTAACTTCTTCATGACTCACTATACATTTCCAAACTGGGATTACTGTCACTGCCATAAATCCCTTATACAACACTTCTGGACACCACAGTCATAAAGACCTTCCTGTCCAGCATTCGCGCAGACATTCTAATAAATTCTTACATGTCCCTGCGTGCATCTTCTATTACCTCAGGCCCTCAATTCTTCATTGTCGGGCCATGGGGTTTTTTCACTATGCACTTCCCTCATAGAAAACTGCTATGGGTTACATTCAGTGACATTCCAATATTAGTGGGTTTAAGCTGTGCAACCGCTTCGTCCCTCATCCATATTGCAGATCTAGAACCAAAACCTATTCTGATTCTGCTCATGCTCGCATTTACTTAGGGTTGTAAAGTTTGGCCTAAAAGCTTCCCAACCCTATATGCGTCTATCCACTCCAGGCACAGTTTTCTCATAAACTTCCTGAAGCTTATAGTCATGAGTTATACCCTTATGCCTTCCAATACTGCCTCTGCAACAAATCTTTGTGCATACAGACAGACAGCATAGGGACAATGTGCTTTCTAACACACAAGCACGCATTACCTTAGCTGCCCTGCTGAGAAGCTGCGCAGCTCTATCCTTGGCCCTTTCTCATTTCATGCATCCTCTGGCCACTCATCTAAGAGATTTTCTGAACGCACTAGCAGAACTTCTCCATGTAAGTTTCTATCCTCTCGAATGGTCTCCACGCATGTGTACAGAGAAAAATCTTCTAACGCTGAGGTCAACCGAACTTGCCCTCTGCGTCTGAATCGAACCATACGGTGCACAGATTCTACTCCCTACACGTGTTTCCAATGCGTTCCCATAGATGCCTTTCTTCCATCAAGGGCCTCTTAAATATATCTCTTTTGCTGCCTCTCATAGCCAGCACTCTTCTAATGTTGAACTGGGACAGGGTTCACTATTCCTCTAACCCTCGCCCTGACCGAGACCAGTGTGCTTCCCATACTTCTCAATCTATCACACCAGTAACCAATCTACCTTCTCACCAGTCAGTCCCAAATCGTAGACTAACTGATGTTCTCAGGTTTCTGGTAGCGTCACAAAACCTTCCACACATAAATCCTACCATTCAAAATGGCAAGATTTACCACATGACGCATACAAAAGGGTATTACCCTTTTTTCTTTTTCCACACCACTCTTTCTCTTGCTCCCTCGGATTCTGCTCCCCAGACATCCTCCACATACGTACACCTCTGTTCCAATTGGTGTATCATTTGGGAGTGGGGATACCCAATTTATGGTACATCCCTTCTGAGTCAGCTTACCATGGATTATCCACTGATCAAGCCGCCTCTATTTTCACTAGTCACGGAATGGAACATATATTTCATGCTTATAAGTCTCATATGTTCTCCATTCGAGCCTTTCTATTCCTCTCATTTCACAGTTTGGCATGGGAAATTCTTCCCTCATAAATGTCATTTCTGCCAGCAGTGTCAATGAGTTATACACTTCTAGTTACTTACTCATCTGACCCTGCATTCCTCCGTCACCGAGTGGTTTTCACTTGTTCAACTTTCTATCTTTCTTAAGGTAGACGTTGCATCTCACCTTTACAATTCAAAATTTATGCAGACGACATTCAGTTCCTAGTTCCCTACAAAATATCCTGGTCTAATAGATTATCTATGGTCTCTCTCTACTTATCTACCATCAACTCTTGGCTTTCTTACAACCGTCTAAAATTGAACCCATCCAAGACTGAAATTGTTCATCTAACATCCATCTCAGACACTTCCATAGGTCCACCCTCACACTGGTCTATAAACGGATCACCTATTCCCATTACACAGTTCGCTACAAATCTAGGTGTCATCATAAACTCAGATCTATCAATGAAACAACACATTTCCTCTATAACAAAAAAATCTTTCTATAAGTTACAGCTTCTTAAACGTCTCCGTCCTCTTCTTTTTCACGAAGACTTCCGAACTATTCTCCAATCTCTAATTTTTTCTGGCTTAGACTATTGCAATGCTCTCTATTTAGGACTCCCCGACTCTATAATTCATCCCTTACAAATTATTCAAAATAGTGCAGCTCGTATTCTAGCAGGTACTTCTATTCGAAATCATATAACACCTATTCTTCAATCTCTTCATTGGTTACCCATAAAATACAGAATAAAATACAAAATCCTCACTATCATTCATGGTTTAATAAATAACTCATCTTCCACATGGCTTTGCTCACTACTCCGTATCTATAAACCAGCAAGACATCTAAGATCACTAACCCAAAACCTACTTGACACCCCCTCCCCCCGACAGGCTAGACTAGACATCACCAGAAAGAGGGCCTTTTCAGTAGCAGGCCCCTCTCTCTGGAACTCACTACCCAACCCACTTCGTCTAATATCCAACCCTCAACAATTCAAAAAATCATTAAAAACACACTTTTTCCAAATGGCATTCAATACTCCTCCACAAACAACTCATCATCATTCCACAACCTAGTATCTTCTCAATTCCCATATCCTTATTTCATTGTTTCCTTCATTCCCAACTCCCCCCCCCCCCCAATCAGTTACCCTTTCTGACCTTAACTTGAATTCAGGCCCAGCTCCATTATTAGCCATTTTGTTAAATATTTTATTTTTTACCTATAAGGTATATATTCAGTTTTATGTATTTTCATAGTATTTTTTTTAAGCTCGTTTCATTTATTTTATTTTACTTTTATTCTTATTGTAAACCGTTTTGACAAGATACCCTGTTTTGAAAAGCGGTATACAAATACTTTTAAATAAATAAATAAAATAAATATACTCTGCCCATTTTTTCCAACACCTCTCTCTCACCAGAGCGAGAGGATTCTTTCCATTTCTTGGACAGAATGGCTACACTTGCATTCTGCCTAGCTTGCCTACATTCCATACGAATTCCACCTAACTCTTTCCTTCTGTGGCAAGAGCCAAGCTGCGAGTTCCAGTTGGCAAACAGACCTACTCCTAATAAACGTTCTGTATCTCTTTTCCTACCAACAAGCAGGCATTTCACTACAACACTGTGTGTAACCACACTCTGTTGCATCCGCCTCAGCCTTAATAGCTTCCCTTCGGCCGCTGCTGCTTGTACACATATTGGGGCGGATTTTCAGAGCCCTGCTCGCGTAAATCCGCCCAAAACCGGGCGGATTTACGCGAGCAGGGCCCTGCGCGCCGGGAAGCCTATTTTACATAGGCCTCCCGGCGCGCGCAGAGCCCCGGGACTCGCGTAAGTCCCGGGGTTCTCGGAGGGGGGCGTGTCGGGGGGCGGGCCCGGTCGTCGCGGCGTTTCGGGGGCGTGTCGGCAGCGTTTTGGGGGCAGGTACGGGGGCGTGGCTACGGCCCGGGGGCGTGGCCGCGCCCTCCGTACCCGCCCCCAGGTCGCGGCCCGGCGCTCAGGAGGCCCGCTGGCGCGCGGGGATTTACGCCTCCCGGAGGGAGGCGTAAATCCCCCGACAAAGGTAAGGGGGGGGGTTTAGACAGGGCCGGGCGGGTGGGTTAGGTAGGGGAAGGGAGGGGAAGGTGAGGGGAGGGCAAAGGAAAGTTCCCTCCGAGGCCGCTCCGATTTCGGAGCGGCCTTGGAGGGAATGGGGTAGGCTGCGCGGCTCGGCGCACGCCGGCTATACAAAATTCATAGCCTTGCGTGCGCCGATCCAGGATTTTAGTGGATACGCGCGGCTCCGCGCGTATCTACTAAAATCCAGCGTACTTTTGTTTGTGCCTGGAGCGCAAACAAAAGTAGGCTATTCGCGCGCCTTTTAAAATCCGCCCCATTATCAGGCTGCAACCTGGAGTTCTCTCCATACCTTAGCAGCTCATTATTGCTTACATGCGACTAGCCGGCATGCTCCATGTTTGGCCAGTCTGTCTACTTCTATTCCTTTTGGGTTAACTACCCAACATCCTTCCACCAACCCTTTAAGGCAGGGGTCAGGAACCTTTTTGGCTGAGAGAGCCATAAACGCCACATATTTTAAAATGTAATTCCATGAGAGCCATACAATATGTTTAAAACTAAATACAAGTAAATGTGTGCATTTTATGTAAGATCACACTTTTAAAGTACAATAAGTCTCTGAAAATATTACACCAGGCCTTAAGACACCAATACATCTCCTATTAGGAAAACGGACCAAGTCAGGCTGCTATAGAGTCCTACACAGAAACTACACGCCAGCAGAAAACCTCACCTGAATCACGTGCTGTCCCTCACCTAACATAGAATAAAGAGACTAAAACGCATAACAAGAAGCATGCAGACAAAAACTGAATTGGAAACTGCAACAAGCCAGAGTCTCTGTATGCAGTGTAACAAAGGAAAAAAGAAACATCACACATCCTTATAAAACAAATCAAGAAATATAAAATCATCAGCAGTAAAACTGTACTAACAAAAAGAACATATTTCGAAACAGCTGATGAGTGGAATATCCAATAATTAAAAACTCATATAAAACATTTCCAGATACCAACAAAATATTTCAAAATAGCAGACACAAAGATCCAGTAATGAAAAATAATAAGGATACAAAATTTTTTTTGCTCTGCATACCTGGGAACGTTTGATATCCAGGTGTCCTGAGATTGTTCTGAATTAGCAGGAGGTGGGGTGGTTTGCTTGGAACTTTCTCCTCTCTCAGTCACATACCAGCGCTCTCTCTCACACTGGCTCTCAATGACACACCTATACACACATGCTCTCAGTCACTCACATATACAAATGTTTTTTCTCTCTCACTTATATAGGCTCTTAATTACACATTTACACACATGCTGTCTATCTTTTCACGCTTACACACACACAGGCTTTCAATCACATAAATACATGCTGTCTTTTTCTCTCACACACAGACTCTCATTCACATGCTTACAAACATGTCCTCTCTTTCTCTCATTTACACACAGGCTCTCAATCACATACTCACATGCTCCCTCACCTAAATCAGCTCTCAATCACACAGACACACATGGTCTCTCTCTCTCATTTAAACACAGGCTCTCAATCACATACTCACATGCTCCATCACCTAAACCAGCTGTCAATCAGACACAGACATACATGATCTCTCTCTTACTTATACACACAGGCTCTTAATCATACATACACATGATCTCTCTCACACACAAAGGATCTCAATCATACACACATACTCTTTCAAACAAACAGGTTTTCAATTACAAACTTACACATACAGGTTCCCAATGGTAAACTTACATTCATGCTCTCTCTCTCACAGGCAGGATCTCAATCACAGACATACTCTCTTTCACATATACAGGCTCTCAATCATTCACATACATGCAATCTCTCACTCACACACACAGGAACTCAAACACACATGCTTGCTCGCTCATTCATTCACTCTCTCTCTCTCCCCCCCCCCCCCGGGAACTCGCGGCAGCAGCAGCCACCTCCCAACGCTAACCTCCTTCATTTTCAGCCCTCGCGGAGGCGAAGGCGGAGTCCCATCGGCCGCGGTTGAAGATTTTCATTTTCCTCCGAGCCGCGCTGCAGTCTTCTTCCCGTCGGACACTAGGGTGCCTGCGCGGGTCCGATGCTCTCCACTTCCTCTTCCGGGCCGCGGGGGGGGGGGGGAGGAGAAGAGAGCACGCCGACTGGAGTCATCCGGGTGCCTGCGCGGGAGTCATCGGGTGTCAGCCGGGTGCCTGCGCGGGAAGACCCGCGCAGGCACCCGATGACTCCAGCGCTGGCACCCGGCTGACACCCGATGACTCCCGCGCAGGCACCCGGATGACTCCAGTCGGCGTGCACTCTTCTCCTCCCCCCCGCGGCCCGGAAGAGGAAGTGGTGAGCATCGGGTGCCTGCGCGGAAGAAGAGACCACGCTAGTGTGGTCTCTTCTTCCCGCGCAGGCACCCGATGCTCTCCACTTCCTCTTCCGGGCCGCGGGGGGGGGGGGGGGGGGAGGAGAAGAGAGCACGCCGGTGCCGCTGACTCCAGCTGTCCTGCCGCGTTCCGCCCGGGCTGACAGCATTTTAAGCCCGGGCGGCGGAGGACCGGGGAGCAGCTGGGTCAGCGGGGAACCGCGAAGTATGGCGACACTTGTCTGCGAGCCAGATGCAGCCCTCAAAAGAGCCATATCTGGCTCGCGAGCCATGGGTTCCCGACCCCTGCTTTAAGGTTTTCAGGATGCCCTCCGTTCCAAACTCCACCCACGTCATCGTGCCCTTCGCGCGTCTTGGGTGCATTTGGTGCACTCTCGGGCATCCTCAGCTCGGTACTCACCCATTTGTGAGGACTACCATCGTGCTTGTCCTGTGAGAAAGCAAATGTTTACCTGTAACAGGTGTTCTCACAGGACAGCAGGATGTTAGTCCTCACCCCGCGGAGTTGGATCTCTATACGTTTTCACGTTTATTTTAGTTTCGCTTGCGATTTTAGCTATAAGACGAGACTGAGGGAGACACCTGTGGCTCACAGGGATAATTTCAGGCTGAGCTTGACTAATCCTAGCTCGGGGAACATTTGATCCACATCAAGGCATATCACACTGT